>NC_062280.1:147749203-148390453 GCF_902655055.1 Lutra lutra | reverse complement strand
GATCTCTGTCCCTGAGGTCCTTGGGTCTACCCCAGATAGTTCATCTTCCTCCTCAGTTCTGCAAACGTGTGTCCTTCCAACAAACCCTTTTCTATCTAAGCTGGCTTGCATTGCATTTCTTTTCACACACACATTCATCAATGAACACGCATACAAATATAGAAATTTCTGATTCTTTATCATCACATTGGTAGAACAAGGGGCCGCTGTTCTATTCTTCCACAAAACAATAAGGCTGCTCTGATAGGCAGTACACACCAGGAACGCACAGATGGATACCGTATCTATTCGCCAGAATCAACAGACGTTTTGAGTTCCAGATAGAAGTCACTGCCCCCATGAATTTGCTATCCAAAGAGGGCACCCACCACTAATTTTGACAACTGTTATAGAAGAAGGGCCAAACTCTGGCCGTGATGGTTGAGGACAGGAAGAGTAATACCCCATTTGGGGACAGGGGAAAGCCTTTGTGAAAGAGAAGCCATCTTTGCTGTGCACTGAAGGACAGTGAGAGTTCCAGCTGGCCAAGATCCCAGAAAGGAATATTCCAGCCAGAGCACTAGACACAAAAGCAGAGGAGCAACTAAAGGCAAGTAGGGAAGCAGCGGCCATGCTGTGCCTGCCTTGTGCGAAGCCAAAACAGCGTTCTCTTAATTTAATAAACAACCGGAAGAAGTTATAAAATGTTTCTGAGCCAAAGAATGACACGATCTGAGCTACACTTTAAGAAGATTAATCCAGTGGCATTATGTGGGATGATCTCAAAGGCAGAGAGAAGGCAGGCAGAGAAAGGAGTAAGAAAGCTGAGGAAATCATCTTAGGCGGCAGATAATGAGGGATTGAATTAGGACAGTAGGAATGGGAAGGAGGGGGTTGATGGACGGAAGGCATACGGCAGAAGTAGCAACTGACAGGCTTTGACAAATGTACGCATGAAATCTTTCACCAAAGTGTGTATCGTTCTTATTTGGTGTTACTTAGGGTAGTCGGGATTGTAGACCATCTGTCATCGATGCTAAGAAGTGAGACAGATTTTATCCCCATCGAAAGCAGGCTGTTGGACACTCAGGGGCCCGTGCTTACAGGGGGTGCAGCTGGAAAATATCACAGGGCAGGGCATTTCCAGGGCCAGCCACTGACTCAGTGCGATGCCAGGGATCACATCAGACTCCTAGGCCCCCAGCACCTCCAGAAGCGGAACAGCCCGTAGGCAGCTGAATTATCACTGAGTTCATAAGTTGGCTGGGGATCCTGTTGGGCTGCACTGCACTCAGAGACTAGCCTGCTTCACGGTGCCCTCTGGGAGCAGACCCAGGACTCAGGACAGGGACAGAGTTTATGTAAGTGTTAGAGGACAGTGAGTGAGGCTGCCTGTCTCTCACTGGCATCCCAAGCACCCAGCACACAGCCAGCGTATACATAGAGATGCCCAATAACTGAATGCATTAGGATTTCTAGAATGTCCAACCCTACTATGGATCCACCCCCCCCCGCCAGCTGCCACCCCTCTCCTTCTGCTAGCATCCTGTCTGCCCCCGCTCCTCTCCTGAAGCATCCCAGAAAAACTGAGCTTCCTATGGCTTCAGCTGCAAGCTGAGAGGGGCCAGAGCATGACCCCCACCGCAGGGGAGAGCAGAACCGGGAGCAGGAGAGAGGGCTGGGAGAGGACCGGCTTGCAGAGACAGGAATCCAATGCAGCCCCACCCCCGTCAACTGGGAAGGCCATAACAGTCGCTCCCTCAGGAGCAGACAGAACAACTGAATACATTAAATAATCATTTTTTAATTTGAGTCGGTAAAGCATTTGGGAATAGCAACAGTGTGAACAACCCTCACAACCCAATAACATTCCAGGCGGACACTGCGGTGACTGCTTGTCTCAACACTTGTTCCCCCCTCTTATCTCTCTATTGCTTCCAGCCACGATTTGATGAATCTCTGTGCCAGGAAAAAAATAAAACTTATTAAAATTATGCTGTCAAACTGTTGTAATTTTCTTTTATCTTGCTCTCAGCTGTTTAAAAAAAAAAAAAGAAAGAAAAAAACAACAAACTGTTCCCTCCCAGGCCCCGGAGCCCTCAGCTTGGAAACAGTATGGGTTTCAGGTCCTTCTGCTTCTGCCTTGCATGAACAGGGGGGTGTCTCGTGTACTAATGGGGGTCTACAGAGGTCTAGAGAGAGAAATCCCTTGTGGTTCCCCTCCCCACTGCTGACTCTATGTGGGTCATCATTACATATGTGTGAGGCATTTTGAAATAGAGAAGTTATAACGATCAGAATTCTGCCCCCCCACACACACACAAACACACGCATATTCAGGCAAAAAGCCTTGACCTCTCCTGGGCTGCGGTCATGTCCATGATCTTGGTCCTACAGATGAGGTCAATGGGAGCTACTCAGGAACTGCTGAAGCAATGATCTTGGACTGTGGAAGGTAAGGGGCCTGCCAGTCTTCTTCGGGGGACAGGGACCTTCATCAAGGATGCCCTCCCTGCAGATCACATGGCCTGGTGAGCCTCAGCCTTTCGTGGCCAGTGAAGTGAAGACCACAGAGGTGGGACCTGCCTCAAGAACGAGCTGGTGAAGTACCTCCGGGAAGCACTTTCAGCCACAAGCTGGGAAAGAAACAAAAGGTTTGGGGGCCTGGCAAGCAGCAGCAGCTATACTGGTAGAGCGCAGATCTTTCCTGAAGCTAAGATAAAGAATCAACTCTCTGTGGTCACATGCATCGCCTCAACTCTTGTATTTCTGGGTTGTTTGCTTTGGATTCACCGTCCATGCATTTCCTCATAAGATTCTTTGGGGGACGGTCCATCCTCACGGCAGCTGAACAAAGGGAGGAGAGGGTATAGGCTGCTGGACCAACGTACCCATGGGTGATCAGGCCACTGCTTGGCCACTTGGAGGAGTGGCGGCCAGGGCAGGTGCCCAGGTGGAGGCCAGGCAGGTGGGTGGGGGAGAAAAGTGAAATGTGGGGGCTGGAGGTCAGAGACCCATCCTCTTGGGGACAGCTCCCATTCCCCCTTTACCTCCTCTGCCTTCT
Organism: Lutra lutra; assembly: GCF_902655055.1. Lineage (NCBI taxonomy): Eukaryota > Metazoa > Chordata > Mammalia > Carnivora > Mustelidae > Lutra > Lutra lutra. The sequence goes on along the minus strand of NC_062280.1, from coordinate 148,387,410 downwards.
CACCTCCATTGGCTGTGCTGGAGAGTGTGGCTGGGGACTGGGGAAAGAGAGGTGTTTAGATCAGGGACTTGCATTTGGACAGAAGGGGCGCAGCAACTCACTCTGCCAAGGTTGGCTGAGGGACCTTGGACGGGATATTGAATATCTCAAAGCCTCAGTGTTTTCATTTGTTAAAAGGGAATAATGTTGTTGTTGTTGTTATTGTTGTTTTTAAAAATTTTATTTATTTATTTATTTGACAGATGGAGATCACAAGTAGACAGAGAAGCAGGCAGAGAGAGAGGAGGAAGAAGGCTCCCCACTGAGCAGAGAGCCCGAAGCAGGGCTCGATCCCAGGACCCTATCATGACCTGAGCCAAAGGAAGAGGCTTAACCCACTGAGCCACCCAGGCGCCCCAAAAGGGAATAATGTTAATGCCTACCTCAGGGGCAGGTTGGTGCTGGAATTCAGTGAGATATTCTATGTAAAAACTGAGCAAGATTTCACTGCCCCATCAGCACATTACCCCCTCCTCCCCTGAAAAGCACCCTTCCTCTTTCAGGGAACTGCCTTTCCTGACCCCTTCACTCGGGTGGCCACATGGGAGTTGCTACCTTTAACACAACCTGGACCACAGTGACTGATGAATAGGCAATCACCCTTTTCAGCCATGCTAAAGCTAGTAGACACCCTACAACCACAGTCATTGGTCCAGAGAGAGTGTGTGTCCCTAAGCAAGTCATCGGAACTCTTCAAAATGAACAGGGAGTACAGATGTTCAAGTCCTTGGCTCTAGTTCCCCACCCTCTGTGATTTACCTCTATGCTAATTCTTTATTTTTATTATTATTATTTCCAGTTAGCCACTGTATAGTACGTCATTAGTTTTTGATGTAGTGTTCAATTTTCATTAGTTGCATGTAATAACCAGTGCTCATCTTATCCAAATCATGTCATGAGCAACCAAAGAATCCTATAAAAACCAGAAGTGGGATGTTGAAAGTGGCAGACCCTAAAAAGGGTCACTGGGTGGGTGAAGGTCAGGAGAGTGGTTTTGACATTCCCTTGAAACTGGGCCAGTCTTGGTGACTGTCTCCACAAAGCGAGTGGAATGGAGATGACACTTTGATTTCTGAGTTTGGGATAGAAAGAGCCACGGAGCTCCTGCAGGTTTATCGTGGGACACTCAGCCTGGGAGCCTTCAGCTGCCATGTACAGAGCCCAAAGCCCTAAGGCCCCCAGATGGAGACAGCTTGAGGAGAGAGAGTTGCCTGAGGAGCCCAGCCATTGGAGTCTTCCCAGCCAGGCAAGCTTGTGGGATGAAGAAGCCTTTGAGACGACCCCAGGCCCAAGTGCTGTCTGAGGCCGTCCGTGGTCGAGAATGGCCCGGCTGAGCTCAACCTTCAGAACCAGGAGCAAAATAAATAACCATTATTGCTGTCACCATTGAAAACTGAGGTGGTTTACTGTGCAGCAACGGATGGCCAGAACAGCAAATGGAAGGCAGTCAGCATCGCTTCACTCTGCTAGAGATCTTACCTGAAGAGTCAGGTAAGCTATTTGTTACCAGATTATCTGCCAGGTCTGGGGACTCAACCCACTGAGACCAGAGCTCTAGGCGCTTGGGTCAGTTGAGAAAGAGTAATTGTTCATACTGCCTGTAAGTTTCAGAATCACAAGAAGCTACACCAGGGGCACCCGGGTGGCTCAGTTGGTTGAACGTGTGACTCTTGATTTCAGCTCAGGTCATGATCTCAGGGTCCTGAGATCAAGACCCGCAGAGGGCTGCCTGCTCAGCAGGGAGTCTCCCTCCCCTTTCTGCTCCTCCTCCTGTTCATGCTCACTCTTTCTCTCTGACTCACTAAAATAAATAAATCTTAAAAAAAAAAAAAAAAAGCAGCAGCAGCTACATCTAGAACTAATGAAAAGGAATGATGTATAGGAGTGGACATGACTTTGAAACATTTCAGAACATGAAGGAAAAAAGCATGTTTGTGGTTTTGCACAGGTCCATGCATTTTGTGGTTTTACACAGATGGTGCTCATGCATACCCAGGTACCAAATAGCCAAGGGCGTATGATAGCAGACTTCCCTACCATGACTGATCAGGAGATACAAACGTGGCCCCCCGCGAGCCATCCCAGGGCCTTCCCGGCCATTGTTCATGCTTGAGCTGGGATGAGACTAGTGGGGCAGAGGGAAAGACCCTTCCTCTCTAGACTCGAATCTAAAAAGACAAAAGATCAAATCTGACCGTGGAAGCGGTTCTAGCCTCATGAAGAATGACGCCAGCACACAGAGAAGAGAACTGGTGCAAACCGGGGAAGCCCGTCTGGGGTTTGAGGACCTGTGTTTTCCACCGTTATTTATGCCGGCCAAAAATTCACTGCCAAAGCTGTTTAACTCAATCATCTGCAACCAAAAGAATGTTTAACACCATTCCAGGGACACAGAAAGCCCCAATAAATGCTTTTCACACGTAGTTGTTGCCCATTGCTGTGCTTCTAGCAAAAAGGGTAGAAGTCAACTATGTATGAGGAATGTCTTCAAAGCCACACCCCATTGGGGCTCAGTGGCCCATGAAGTCAGCTCACCTCATCCCCCTACTGGGAGCCCGTAAAGTATAGGAATGCCCAGATCCCGTCTCACACCCCATAATGAGAATCTTTAGGGATGGGGCCTCTGTGTCTGCAACTTGTTAAAATTCCATTATTGGACTTCTGATTATATAAACACAGGTGTTTATCTCTACCTCCTCCCCAAACCTGATAAAATGACAGCAAAAGAGCTAAAAACATGCAAACAAACAACAAACAGGAGAAGACTAAACAGATGAGAAATGTCAATAACATTTTGTACCGTGGAAATTGTATGGGAAAGGCAGCAAAGAAAGCCGAATCCAAGTGCCTGCAGGGGAAGGCAACCAGAGGCAAACCTATTTATACCCCAGGACCCCGGAAAGCTCAGGAATTCATAATACTAGGTTCTCCTGAAAGCAGAGAGGCACAAAGCAGGTCCCAGTGAGGAGGTCTGTGTCCCAGGTGCCTGCCCCACCTACGTAGCCAGGCAGGAGCCCTTACCCTGCCAGGCAGAAGATGAGGTTCATTCGGAGAGGATCAAGGAGCCAGGTGCTGGAGTCTGGGGCTTAGGCACACATGAGGGCAAGAAAAGCTTCATCCAAGAAAAGAAGAATGAAAGGAAACACCGCACAGACTTTTAGATGCAGAGAACCAGCTGGTTTCCAGAGGGGAGGGGGACCTAGGGAGGGACAAAGAAGGTGAAGGGGATTAAGGAGTACAGTCTTCCAGTTATAATATAAATGGGACATGGGGATATTATGCACAATATGGGGAATACAGTCAATAACACTGTAAAAACTATTTCTGGTGACAGATGTTAACTGGACTTACCAGGGTGACCATTTCTACGTTGTACACACAAAACTAAAATAATACCGTGTGTCAATTACACTGCAGTAAAAATTACAATAGGAGACCTGGGGGCTCAGTTGGCTGAGTGTTCCACTCTTGGTTTCCATTTGGGTCATGATCTCAGGGCCATGGGATCAAGCCCCAGCTCTGTTCCGCACTCAGCATGGAGGCTGCTCCAGATTTTCTCTCCCTCTCTTCCTCTGGAGCACCCCCCCACACACAGCCCCCTGGCACGTTCTCTCTCTCTAAAAAGAAATTTAATAATATTAATTAATTAATTAAATTAAAAATAAAGACAATACTACAGGCTGAATGGAGAACCTTCTACCCCCTTTTATTCTTGCTCCTCGAGCTTAACTGAAACTCTGAAGGCAAGAGTAGAAACAGCGTTCCATTCTGAGAAAACTGCTAGGATCCAGGGAAGGACGCACAGAAGAAAACGTCTTTATATCCCCAACAAACAGCCAAGTCCCCATCTGTTGACCATACCAGTTCACAGTCCTGCCCACGCACACAGAGCTATCACTTAGCTTGTGGGGGCCTCACACTCCAGTATCGGTGACAGTCAGATAAGTGAGGAAAACCGCTGCAGGGGAAGAGAAGCAATACACAAGACAAGGAAACGTGGAAGAAATAAAGACAATGCAGAGACTAGAAGAAAGCTTCTGTAGTATTTACAAACATGCGTTTGCACACAGGCACACACACGTGCACGCACACACACAGGGATCGTCCCTTCCTCTCACTTCTTCAGTAGCTGCTAACAAGTTTTACTATCTGCTTTTTTGGGGTTGTTATTTTACTTTTCAGAAAGACTTCGTCCTTTCTGCCGCTTCACAGTCTCAGTTTTCAAATAAATTGGCCATTTTCTGCTTTTCATTTGGGAGCTTTGCACACAGAAAATGTCAGTCCTGGAGTCTGCCATAACCACTCTTATGGCCCTTTAACCTCCCATCATTCTTTGGAAGTCAAAATCCCCTAGAAGAGAAATGTTATCTTTTGTCCATTTGACTAGGTAAGGACCTGCTCAGGAGGGCTCTGCGGGGACACAGACAAGCAAAAACGCCGGTACCTCACCTCCTCTGTGAAATGCAGAGACCAGCTTGGGAGCCAATATTGATAGATCTTGGGATAGGAACAAAGACTGCCTTTCACCAAGGAATGTTTCATTTGAAATTACGAAGATAATGCCAACAGTGCCTGTCTTTGGGCTTTTTCTGAAGAAATGGTATATATTCAGCTGGGCTGAGCCAACCCTCTCCTCATAAAGGCAATGACAGAAACTTTCAAGATGAGTTGGCTCTTAGGCACTGAAAAGCTCATAGAGCACCCATAAAACGCCCCTCAAAGGGTACAATGTTGCTACACAGCAAGAAGAGGATTTTCTTCAAAAATGCAGATATATGCGATTTCTTAAGTTCTATCTGTCCCTCTACGTGATCTCAACATGTTGGTTTCGACAGTGTCTCAGAGGCCCCCCTCCCACTCTGCAGAGGTCCTGAGCAGCTCTAGAAGTTTCTAGAAGAGATCACCTCTTCCAGAGGAGCGATGATGGAATTAGGACTGGCTCCAGGCCGATGTGGCCACCTGTATATCGCTGAAGCAGACAGTAGAGAGATCAGGAAGCAGGGGGAACATAACTACCCAAAGGAGAAATGATGGGTACAATGATGAGCCAGTGTTCATGAGGCAGTTCTCCTGGGAAGTAGTTAAAAACAACTCTGTGGTAACATGAGAATATTATTTTCTTCAGCCACTAAATTGTATTTATGCCGTAAACCACCTTATAGATTATTAGAATACCGGAAACCACCTGTGGATCAAAAGAAACAAATGGCAACATTCAACAAGCAGTAGAAATCATTAAATCATCCCAAAGTGGATAATATTCAAGGTGTTTCACTTGACTATTTTAAAATTGTTCTCAATTGCTAAAATAACAAAGTCTTTTGCCGTATGCCTAGTTTTTTCCCCCATCATTTCATTTTAAGCCTTACAATACTTCTAGGGAATGAATAAGGCCTGCCATTACTCTCCCCAATTTACGAAGGAAAATAAGGCTCAGGAAAGCTAGGAGGTTGTCGAAGGTCCCTCAATTAGCAGGAATAATAACTAACTTGGTACAGTACTTTGTAAGACGCGAAGCACCTTCGAAAACATCAGAGCCCCTGGAAGCCTCCCAACAGTCCTGTGAGAAAAATGTTACTAGTAGGTTCATTTCTCAAGCAAACGGAGGCTCTGAGAGGTGAGAATGTTCACGGGGGCCAACGCTGTCCATGAAGACCCAGATCCCAAATCCTAATCTCACCTTCTTCCCACTTGAACTCAAACCCAGGTCTATTGCCCACAAGGCAATTGCCCTTTCTGGTAAGTCATCTGCCCTTGAAGAAGATAAAGAAATAAATCCTTCTCCTCCTTGACTGGCAATAGTTGAGCCAAATGCTTTGAAAGCCTTAGCGTTCTTGGGCGCTACGTTGACTCTTTCAGCAAGAGTCCACCCGACAGTCCGTGTAAACTGATTTACAAATAGAGGATTCCTGAGAACTTGTAGAAGTCTTAACATGTCCATGGATAGCACAATATTTGGCATTTTAGATCCAGCCAAGAAAGGCTGTGGCTTTAGAAGAGCTAAGTGTGTCTTGGCATGCCATCGCTAAGCCCTGAACCAAGCCTACGTCCTTCAAAAAGCATAGGTGAGGTAATAATAGCAAACCAGGCTATATTAAGTGTCCACCTGCAAAATGTTGAGCTGTCTGTGTGCCCCAGACACCCTCCCCTCTTCACGGTAATCTCAGTCAAGGTCCCTGTGGGGGACAAGGCGGCGGGGAGGGGGGGGTGCGTCTACTAACAAAGCCCAAAGATTATTAGTCTTCACTTGGCATTTGGTTCATTTGGTTACTTCTCTTATTTTTCCATTCAAAGCTAACCTTAATTCGGCACTGATTTGGGTGTCTAAATATTTTCATTTCTCAAGCAAAATTTATTTATTTTTAATATTTTATTTATTTATTTAACAGAGAGAGAGATCACAAGTAGGCAGAGAGGCAAGCAGAGAGAGAGGGGGAAGCAGGATCCCCACTGCGCAGAGAGCCCAATGCGGGACTCGATCCTAGGACCCTGAGATCATGACCTGAGCGGAAGGCAGAGGCTTAACCCACTGAGCCACCCAGGTGCCCCTCAAGCAAAATTAAAGACTTCCATTTCTACACTCCTTGCCCCCAATAAGAAGCAGCTTCAGTGACAACTTTTTTATGAAAGTTCCTCATGACCCAACAATGGGGCTTCATTCATCTGACTTGAAAGACAGGGTTGTCAGAAAATCTGTAAGCTGTTTCCACAGAAATCCCTGAGTGCTGTGAATAGTATGTCTGTCCGGCTCCAGCTTCAGCACAAAACTTGGCTTGGTGGAGTTCATAAAACCAGTCTTCAGATGCCATAAATGCCCCATGGGTTTTGTGTTGACTCTAGAAATGCCATACTCTGTATTTAATCTTTCCACACGACGTGCTCATTAGTTTAGTTTCCACATTCCTGAAATACCAGAAGTTTCTCATGTGCTTAGGGTGCACTTTTGGGAAATTGAAATGGCTTATTGCTTTTTAAGTTTTGTATAAATACTAACTACTACTTCTCCTTTCAACGTTTTTACTTTTCCTAAACAAAGCGAAGGCAAAAAGAAAGAAAAGAACTGAATACTGCTTTGCAAAAGTCCAAAGTTTTTCCATTTTAGTTTATCGAATTCTGATGTCACTAAGAAAGTAGTCTTTGAATTAATACTGAATCTCAATGTCCGTGGAAATCTGGGTCCCAAGAGAATTGCTGGGGCTTTAAAACAGAAAATAGTTCACATGATACATGCAACCGCCATAAATCTGAGAAGACAGCTTATTAGGGAAGCTTCTCTTTGAATTGCAGCATGAAAGACTGATCTAGTTAAGAGAGAGATCTTGACTTCGAAGAGAGAAGGTAGCATCGGTGCCTATGGTGAATCTCAGAGTATGCATTTGATTTTTTTTTTTTTGCAATTAAATAAAAATGTTGGAGCCTCTTGATTGCTCATGTTTGCTTCTGTTACAGCTGCTCCCTGGGGAAACGGTATTTTTGCCATCTGTAAATTGGCAGTAACTCCCAGCTTTTCTTTATGTCACAGCATATGTTATCAACAGTTTTCTGTTTCGCCTGCACTGGATCTGCTCCTTTAAATCCCTACTTAAAACTCACTTTTCCTGGGCTTCCCTGTGTTAAGGCCCACCAGCCTCCTTCGGTCTGTCACTACCATGTGTCTCGTTCCTTCCCATTTAATTCAGCACCTACTACATGCCTGCTTATCGCCCGGCTCTCCACAACCTTCACAGGTAGATTCTGATGTCCCAGTTTTACAGATGACCGAACTGAGGTCCCGAGAGATGACAAATAACTCACCTACAGTCATAGAGGTTATTGGTGGGAAAAGTAGGGGGGCTACAGACCACAGAGCCTGGCCCATCCATTCCAATGTGCTCTATGTTAAATGACGTGCCACATCATTCCTGGAGCAGGAAACAGCACATGAACGTCTAAGAACCTCAACACCTTATAGAAAGGTCACACCGATCATGGGTGAGACTCATAGACTCAGCAGGTCTTTGAGATCATCGAGTTCAGACTCCTGATCAGCACTCCAATCAGCAATTCCCTCTGCAACAAGCCAGGTATATGGTTTCCCAGCCCATGCTTGAGCTGTTTTTAAATTAAAAAGAAAAAAAGTGGAGAATCGCTATGGATTGGATCGCATTTATGTATCAATATCCATCCAGTGGTTGAGTTTCTGCAACAACGTTGCGCTTGGGAACAATTGTGCAAACGGCCCTGCTCAGGTTGGATCAAAATATTCCCACCAGCAGAGCCAGGCACCCAGAAGAGACCTGGCAAGTGAGTGGACAGCGACACATGTCACTGTTCATGTGCTTTCCAGGGACCGACACTCTCGAAAGTGGGCCCCGAAAGAGCTAAACAGCATCCTTTCAAAACAGCACAAACAACGTGATAAACACCAATTCCAGAAGATGAGGAATCCCTCACGATCCCACCAGCCGAACTAATCTGTTTTCATTCTTCTTGCTTCCTGCTAGTCCTTACCCACATGTAAACACGATGTTTAGAGTTGTAATCAAGTATACGTGCAATTTGCTCTTCTGCTTTGCGTGCTTGACATTATATCATAGCCATTTTCTGTTGCTACACAGTCTGCATAATTATAATTTTTAGTGACTGTACAAGAGTCCATCAAATTGGCACAACATAATTTCCTTAACTACTCTTGTTTTAGTTTTTCTTTATTATAAATTACTCCACTATGATCATCTTGATTTTTGTTGACTTTTCCCCCTTCTTTTGGATTATCTCCTTGGAGTCAAAAATTAGCATACTCTTTAAAAAACAAAGTCAGTGCAAATGGCCTCTGTTTTGAATTTTGTGACATGCTAAAGATCCCTGTCCTTAGCAGAAATGACATCAGGTGTGGCTGTTCTTTTATGTATTAATATTTAGGTGTCCCACAACTTTGTGTCATAAAGAGATAAAACTTTGCACTCCATGAGCGTACTTTCTAAAAGAAAATAAAAAGAGAACTTTTTAAAGAAGAGTAAAATCATTTTCACGTCCTCCCCAAAAGAAAGTTTTTCCAAAGATTTTTGTTATCTTGGGGTGCCTGGACGGCTCAGTCATTAAGCATCTACCTTTGGCTCAGGTCATCGTCCCAGAGTCCTGGGATCGAGCCCCACATTGGGCCCCTTGCTTGGTGGGAAGCCTGCTTCTCCCTCTCCCACTCTCCTGCTTGTATTCCCTCTCTTGCTGTTTCTCTCTGTGTCAAATAAATTAATGAAATCTTTAAAAAAAAAACTTTTTTTTTTATCTTTCCCTTTTAAAAATCTGCTACATTCACCTCCTATACTCTTCAAACATGAGTTTTTAAGCAGGAGCTTGGGGTCACTGGATTTGTTATTCAAGGAGATCACTTGGTCCCCAACATGGGAGGTGGCTTAGACAGAGTTGAGGCATAGCTGGGGTACAGTTGGGACATCCCAGCCGTAGGTCAGGCAGGATGGCGTGAGGCTCCGAGGTAGGCATGGCAGGTGGAGTGGGGATGGCCAGAAAGGGGCAAATGCTGGTGACACTTCTTAGAATGGTCAGGACTTGAAGATCAATTCGGTGTGTACATTAGACAAGTGCACCTGTTGGCCAGCTCTCTGGAGATTTTCAGAAGAATGATCCTGTCCCAGGCTCAGGTTAGGAAAGCTAGATCACTGCCAAGTCAGAATCATTTGAAGCACTCCAGAATCTCTGAGCTCACTTGCCCAAAACGTCTCTAGAGAGAGTCATTCATTGAGGGTGACATCCTGCCTCTCCATCGGCCTTCAATTACAAGGCAACTTGCTCCTGAATGAATGACACACTGTGACATTTTTCCCAATGTGGTGAGGATGAAGCACCGGGCTGGGAGTCAGAGAACTGAGTCCTAGTCCTTCCTGCGTGGTCATGGTAAGTCACTTGATCTTGCCAGGCCTCAGTTTACTCAGCTGTAAAGTGGGGATAACGAGGACTGTCCCACCTGTTTCACAAGCTGTTTTTGAGTATCATGTGAAATCTCCTGTGTGAATCTCTTTGTAAACTCTGATGTCGGATGGCCTGGGGAGGTGAAAGAGGCAGGAAGTTGATCACATCGCTGGTTGTTGCTGACTGATAGAAAGCAAGGCCTTAAATGAATGGGACATGGGACAAGTAAATTTTGGTGAGTGTGCCTGAAGGGTTGTCTCTGTCTGCTTGGGCTGCCATCACAAAATATCACAGACTAGATGGTTTAAGCAACAGACATTTATTTCTGAAAGCTCTAGAGGCTGGAAAATGCAAGATCAGCTTGCTGGCAGATTCAGTTCCTGGTGAGGGCCCTGTTCTCTTCCTTACCAACAAACACCTCTTGCTGTGTCCTCATAAGGTAGAGAGAGTGAGCTTTGATGTCTCTTCCTCTTCTTATAAGGGCGTTAATCCCAACATGGGAGCCGCACCCTTGAGACTTTATCTAAACCTAATTACCTCCCCAAGCCCCTACTTCCAAATGTCATCACACTGGGGTGGGGGGGATGGGGGTCAAGGCTTCAACCTCTGAATGTGAGGGGGACACAACATTCAGTCCATAACAAGAGAGAACACAGCACTGACAGGAACAGACCCACACAGGAGGCTGATGGAACTCGGAGTACCTAGTGCAAGAGGATGCCTGAGGACAGTGAATGAGGGCGTGAGTCCCAGCTCTGTCCCTTTCTAGAGCTCCATGACATGGACAAGTTACTAACTTTGTCACACCTCGACTGCCTCATCTAAAATGAAGCCTGGTTCCTTCACCGAATATTTTATTGAGTAGCTACTATGTTCCTGACAATGCTCTAGGTGCGAAGGATGAAAAGGTAAACAAGACTGGCCACATCCCTGCCCTTGTGAGGTGCCCATGACCGTGGGGGATGGGGGTACTCTGAGGTCCTGTGAGGGTCCCGGGGGGGGTACTCTGAGGAGTTCCTGGTATAAACTACATGGCACGGCGGTTGTCAGAATAAGTGTTCTAGAACTATTAGCTTCTATTATCATGTGTCATCATTTTTCCGGGGTTGGTCCTGTGAAGACACTATATGAGTAGAACAAATGAATAGAAATCAGGGGCATTAACCCCGAGGTCCATTCATATATTCCCCTCTGTTCGTGTTTGCTGTCGTAGGTAGAACTTGCAGGGTCACCCCCACACCGCTCCTTCCACTGGGGAGCCAATATCTGCGCTGCTTAACCATTCATTCTCTGGGCTTCCTTCTCCACTGAGTCCAGAAGGGCATTGCTTATTTAGAAAATGACATGTTCCAAGTTATTAATACATTCCAAATATTAAAATTTCAGTGGAAGCACTGGGAAAATCATGGCAGGATCATAATTTAGGAAGGCCAGGTGGCTAATGAATGCTTGGCGCCCAGGAATATCTTGATTCCTCTGCCCCTCTCTCCCAATTAACAAAGGCGCTGATGATCTCGGGGCTGCTTCTGGCCAGCTGGGATAAATCAGCCTGCTGACAGCTGCCCAAATGATGTATTTTAAGGGCACGGGCCATGTGGCTCTCTATTGCAAAGCAATTGGGGTCACCGTGTTTGCATATGGATTAACTTGCTGTGCAGGGATCCTACGCACTTACTGCGCACGCTGTGGGTTGACAAGTGGTAGCGATTCAACAGTGATAAAGAGGAGGAAGACCTGACGACCCTTCAGAATGCCCCCATCTTCATTTCTTTCTATTCCTATTTTAGGACTTCTAGCAAAGAGAATGCAATTGACGTTCCCTATCTATTTTCTCAGCCCCTATTCTTAGAAAGAATTTCCCACAACTGACAGAAAAAGGTATCTGAATGAGCATGGATGGAATAAAGAAAACCCATAAAAGATCCATAGAGATGGGACTTGAAAATTATCAGCGTGGCCCATATTCCTAGTGATTCTAAGGCAAGATACGTTGAAGTTATGGTCATATTGAATACACTGTTAACTGGAGGAGCCATTCTCTAGGGATCCCCAGGGCTAATCCCAGTGGGCTCAAGTGGTAATTGCTCTGTTGTGAACAGTCTAGAAGTCCCTGAATATTTTGTCTCGATTCCCCTGAGCAATCATGTGTGACACAGGGGAGATGACTAACTTAGTCCTTATTTAGCCATTCAATAAACTTTTATCAATGACCTACTATGTCCAACACACCATACCAAACATTAGAAGGATCCAAAGACATAGGAGGCAGTCCCTAGCAAGCCAGAAACCTGCCATTTTAGAAGAGCGATTAGGAATTCACAAAATAACCACCACACAAGGTCATACAGTTCACATGCCAACTTTTCTGTGATTCTTGAGACCTGTGATCATAGGTCCCAGATTTTCTGGGCTAGTTCTGATAGCTCATGATCTATGTCATTTTCCCCTCTAAATCTTGGAGGTACTCCCAAAGTTAGAACCCAGCCTCTATTTCTCAGACTGCCTCTTTGATCTGGAAGCAAGGCAAAAATCCTCTGATTCTTAGCTAAAAATGGTGGTCCCTGAACACACTAGTAGCTTATACCATAAGGCGACTGACCGTTCATAATTCTACAAGCACTTAATGAGGAGCATGAGCCCTTTCAGCAAGGTTTTCTGAACCATGACTTGGCAAATGTTTTCGATGGCCCTTGGACTGCTTTTCTTTTCATTTATTAATTAACTATGCATCTGCAAATGAACAACAGTGAACAAGACTCAGTCTTGACCTCGCAGAAGCTTGGGTGACAGTCTAGTGAAGAAAACAGACTCCCCCCCCGCTAAAAAAATAGGGAACGATGTTCCTGGGGAAATGGCCAGAGCATCTCCCATGCATTCAAGGACTTTATTTATTTATTTATTTATTTATTTACAGATTTTATTTATTTGTTTATTTGAGAGAGAGAGAGAGGGCATGAAAGTGGGGGAAGGGACAGAGGGAAAAGCAGACTCCCTGCTGAGCAGGGAGCCTCATGGAGACCTTGATCCTGGGACCCCAGGACCCTGACCAGAGCCCACAGCAGACATTTAACTGACAGAGCCACCCAGACGCCCCTCATTCAAAGAGTTTAGACTTGACACCGATGGCACCGCCAGCGACTGTGGGCTCCTCCTAAGCTGAGGTGTGAAGGGGTATGAGTTGCACTTTAGAAGAGTGGATCTTGAGAGGGTACCAAGAGAGAGAAGCAGGCAGGGTCAGAGGGAGGTGGGAGGATGGGGAGGACGGTCTCGTATCCTCCTGGGGATGACTGCCAAAGAAAGCTCCATTGAGAGGGATGACAGCTCGTGAGAGCAGAAGGCCGAGGTGGAGCCAAACAGCCATGAAACAGCCCCTGGGCAGGGGGCGGGGGGGGGGCAGGAGCAGCTATCCCCCCAGTTACTCACCCACAGTTCAGTATCACTATGCTCTGAGCACTTTCCCTACACTTTGGCATTTAGCTGAGGAGAAGTAAGCAGCAGCAGAGAGATGAGTAGTTAAAGATAACTTGAAAATTAACTGATCTATGTGGAAGGACACAAATTTGAAAGCCTCAACATGGACTAAATTGAAGGGAAGGAACCCTGCTTTGATAATCCCCAAAGGCAAACAATCCCTGGTACTTAGCATTGGAAGAGGACGCTTTTTTTTCCTCCAGTGCATCTACCATCAGTGCAAATGCTTTTTATTATGACGATACAGGAGTACTTGCTATATTAACTCCAGACTGGCCAGGTAGCAGAAAATGGGAAAGGAGAAGCAAATAGGACCCGTGAGCCAATTAGTTCGTGAGTGCAGGGATACAGGGACTCTAGAATAATGCACTAAAGTTAATTGTCCATGATAGCTTTACATCAATGTCCTCTTCGTCTCTCTAAGCTGGGGAGTGTCACCATCAGAAACTTCTAGGGAAAATCCTGCCGCCTGTGTGGAGTAATTCCGTGTTAGTGGCTCTGTGGAACCCCCCTTCTGTCTTCGACGACTTGTCCCTAAACTGCTTGCCTTCTCCTCCTAAATGACCAAGTGTACAGAAGGAAGTCATGGCAGAACTAGTGGGTATGATGCCAAGCATAATAAGTCCGTCAGAGAAAGACAACTATCATATGATCTCACTCATATGTGGAATTTAAGAAACAAAACAGAGGAGCGTAGGGGAAAGGAGGGAAAGATAAAACAAGATGAAATCAGAGAGAGAGACAAACCATGAGAGACTCTTAATCATAGGAAACAAACTGAGGGGGAGTGGGGTGATGGGGTAACTGGGTGATGGGCAGTAAGGAGGGCACTGGACATTATGTAAGACTGATGGATCACTGAACTCTACCTCTGAAACTAATAATACACTATATGTTAATTGATTGAATTTAAATTAAAAAAAAAAAAAAGAAGCAGTGGCAGAAAGCTGTGTGTAAAATCCTGATGTCAGAGCTCTGTGCCCTTTTCCATGCCTCTTCTGGAGGAGGGAGGCTCTGAGGCCTCCATTCCCCAAAGACAAGAGCAGGTTCTGATTGCCCTTGTCCATTCCAGAACTTCGTCTCACCACATTCTTGCCATAGTCTTTTCTCCTAAAGTTCCCACATCCATTCATACGGCCTTTGTCATGCTCTCATCTCTGGCTGGGGAGTCCAAGGGGGAACATTCTCCTGTTTTCCTTAACTACCTCTGCAATTCCTTCACGGTTTTCCTTTGCCACGTCCCTATCGAGCCTACTTGCAACTTCAAAACCAACAGTGACTCTGAAGCCAGATTTCAGTAGCCTCAGATCCTGGAAGCCATCACCCCCACCCTGCTTCATCACCAGGCCTACACGTTAGACCATGTTCCCACACAGAACCGGTCTACCTATAAGATCTCAAAGACTAAGTTCTCCCTCTCTGGTTATCTCTAGAGCTCTTCCTTCTCCTGTCCCTCAGACCACCGCCATCAGGCCAGCTCTCCCCTCTCCTCCCCGTTCACCAGCCCATCCCTACTTCACAACCTCCTCTCCCAGCCCACACCCTACAATTACCCGGCCCCCTGACCTTCTGCCCTTCCTAAGACCATCTTCAACACCCAAGGTGATGGTTAATTTTTTTTCTCAGCTTTACTGAGGTACAGTGGACATATAAAACCATAGAATATTTAAAGTGTACAATGTGAAAATCAAATAAATAAAAATTAAAGTGTACATTGTGGTGATTTGATACACATATACATTGTGAAAGGATCTCCCCACCCCCACTGAGTTCATTAACACACTGTGATGGATAATTTTATGTGTCAGCTTGACTGAGCTTAGGGATGCCCAAAGGGGGCCGGTAAACATTTCTGCCTCTGTCTGTGAGGACATTTACATAAGAGATTAGCATTTGAATGGGTAGACTGAGTAATCATTATGTGAACCAATTCCTCACAAGGATCTCTCTTTCTGTATTCCTATAGGTATCTTACTGGTCCTGTTTCTCTGGAGAACCCTGGCTAATACACCCAATTTCCCCCAACATCATCCGTCTTCCTCTCTCTTGCTCTGAGTTTGTTCAGTGCCAGTTGGCCAAGAGCCAGTTGGTGCCAATGTCTTGTTCTCCAGCTGCAAAGGATCGTTGCTTTTGTAAACTCCATATTGTAGCTCTCATATGCTATCAATTTCTCCCATACTTTGTAAACCCTGCTTGGTCCCCCACCTTTCCATCTCAGCAGATGGCCTTCTCTGCCTCTTTACTGATACTAGGTATGACATCTCCCCTTGAACTTTCATAGCTCTCAAACTTAATGAGCCCCAAACTTAGCCAATGCTTCCTATATCTACCTAGTTGTTTGTGCTTGAAATCTTGACATCTCCCTCTTCCATGTACTTCACACTTCTCAATCTCCAGAGTTTGTTGATTCTACCTATTAAACAAATCTCAAGTCTGTTCTTCCCGCCTCCATCACTTATGATTGTCTTAGCCACCATCATCCCACTTGGATGCCTAAATGATGTTTTTAAAATGCAAATCTGGGGCGCCTGGGTGGCACAGTCAGTTGAGCATCTGACTCTTGGTTTCAGCTTAGGTCATGAACTCAGGGTCGTGAGATCAAGCTCCACATGGGGCTCTGCACTCAGCACCGAGTCTGCTTAAGAGTCTCTCTCCTTGGGGCCTGGTGGCTCAGTCAGTGAAGCATCTCCCTTTAGCTCAGGTCATTGTCCCAGGGTCCTGGGATCAAGTCCCACAGCATCGGACTCCCTACTTAGTGGGGAGCCTGCTTCTCCCTCTCCCTCTGTCTCTCTCTGTCAAGTAAATAAATAAAATCTTGGAAAAAAAAAACAAACAAACAAAAAACAACTCTCTCCCTCTCCCTCCACCCCTCTCAAAATGAATAAATAAATCTTATAAAAAAGTGACTTCCCATTATTAGGAGGAAAACATTCAGCATCCTTAACATGCCCTAGCAGACCCCATTTGCTCTCTGGAGCCTGCCATTCTTTCCTTCTCTGCAATGCACACTACTTTCCTTCTTTCCAGTGGCAAACTCTTCACCACCACATGGTAACACTGTCTCTCCACACTTCCCACACCTACACTCATCTCCCCCTGGAAAATTCCTATTTGTCTTTCAGTTCTCTGCTTAAATGTCACTTCCTCAGGTGCCGCCTGCCTTCCTCACCCAGTGTAGTTAGATGTTATTTTGTCTTCAGTACACTGGGCTTTTCTCTCACATTGTTTATCACAAATGTAATGACACCATTATTTTGTGATTACCTGCTTAATGACTGTCTTTTCCACTCCTCTAGAGGTAGCTCAAGAGCTGGGACCCTGTCTCATTTTCTTGTTGCTGTGTCCCCAGACCTGACACAGTGCCTGACACAGGGCAGAGTTGGGCTGTCACCTCCAAGGGAAGAGCCTATGAATCAGGTCCATCAGGAGGTGGGAGAGGGGAGAAAGTCTATGAAATGGGCACCCTTTGATCCCCTTCTCCACGGGACTCCCACTGTGCTGCTCCTCCCATCTTCTCATCACTATTGACCATCTTCATGTAAACATATTCCTTTAAAGTTGTTGAAAATATGCCACTTCAACAGAATGAGCTCAGAGGGTGCCATGGTCTCCCCACCCACCGCTTACCCCCATTTGTTGTATGAATGAGACAGAAACTTGCATTTCAGGGGAGGAGCAAGATGGCGGAAGAGTAGGAGACCTAAATATCATCGGGTCCCAGGAGTTCAGCTAGCTAGTTATCAAATGATTCTGAACACCTATAAACCCAACAGGAGATTGAAGAGAAGAATAGCAGCAATTCTATGAACAGAAAAGTGACCACTTCCTGCAAGGTAGGACGTGCAGAGAAGTGAATCTGAGGTGATATCAGAAGATAGACCACGGTGGGGGATCAGTGGGAGGTACCAGCTCCCAGCAAGTGGTGGAGACGCAGAGCACAAAATCAGAACTTTTAGAAGTCTGCTCCACTGAGGGACGTCACTCCAGGGGCTAAGCGGGGTTGGAGCCCTCACGGGGACAGTATGGTCTCAGGTCCCGGGGGGTCACAGAGAGACTGGGGGTGTCTGAGTGCAGCAGAGCACCCAGGTATCGGAGCAGGGAAGCCAGCTGCAGAGACAGAGCCAAGGAGTGAGCTTTCAGCTCTGGGTTACCTTAAACTGTGATCCGAGGCACAGTCAGGTCACTGCTCTTTGGGCAGGGACCCTACAAGCAGCAGAACCAGGGAGACTCACCTTCCTCCTCCGGGGGCAGGGAGCCGGAGCATGAGCAGGCTGCAGGAACCTGCAGGGTTTGGAGACTCCAAAAGGGGCTGTGTGCCTGTGATAGAAACGCTCAGTCACAGGCCAGGGGAGCACAGAGCGTGGGCCAGAGACCACAGAGGCAGGAGGGATTGACCACTTTTCTCCAAGGGCGCACTGAGGAGTGGGGCTCCAAGCCCTCAGCTCCTCCAAGCCGGAGATTGGGAGGCCGCCATCTTCATTCCCGTCCTTCGGAACTCTGTGGAAAGCGTTCAGGGAACAAAAGCTCCAAGAGCGAACCCAAGCAGATTACTTAGCCCGGCCCCTGGCAAGGACAGTGCAATTCCACCCTGGGGAAAGACATTTGAGAAATCGCTGCAACAGGCACCTCCCCCAGAAGATCAGCGAGGACAACTAGCCAAGACCAAGCTCACTGATGAACAAGAACTGCAGAACACCAGTGTTAGGGGAAAACAACACATAGAATTCACGACTTTTCCCCCATGGCTCTTTAGACTTTCAAATTTAATTTTTTTTCAAATTTAAATTGTTTTAATTTTATTTTTTTCTTATCCTATTCTTTTTTCATCTTTCCTCATTCCTGTTTTAATGTTTTTTAACTATTTTATCTTATCAATACATTTTTAGAAAAATTTTAAAATTTTCATTGTTATAGTCATATTTTATCCCTTCATTGTATTTAACTTTATTTTTTGTATACATATAGGTTTTTCTTTCTTTAAAATTTTGGGATACAATTTCTTCTAATAGATCAAAATATACCATAAATCTAGCAGATGGCTTTGTTCTAGTCTCCAGCCTGATCACATTCTTTCCTCCTTTTTTTTTTTTCTCTCTTTATTCAACCAACTTCTTATCTTACCAATTCCTTTTCTGGAATCCTTTTTAATTTTCATCTTTACAGTCATATTCCATCCCTTAATCATGTTTGCCTTTATTTTGTGTGTGTGTGTGTGTGTGTGTATGATGTTTTTCTTTCTTTAAAATTTTGGGAGGTAGTTTCTACTAACAGACGAAAATACACCCCAAATCAAGTGTGTGGCTCTGTTTTAGTCACCAGTCTAATACACACACACACACACACACACACACACACACAAACACACACATATTTCCCCCCCTCCTTTCTTCTCCCCCAGTTTCAGTCTCTTCTGATTTACTTAGTGTCTATTTTTCTGGGGTCGTTGCTACCTTTTTAGTATTTTCTCTCATTCATCGATTCTTATCTGGACAAAATGACAAGGTGGAAAAACTCACCACAAAAAAAGAACAAGAGCAGTACCGACGGCTAGGGACCTAATCAATACGGACATTGGTAATGCATCAGAACTAGAGTTCAGAATTTCGATTATCAAGGCTCAAAAAAGCCGGGCTCAAAAAAAGCAGGGAAGATACTAGAGAATCCCTTTCTGGAGAAGTAAAATCCTTTCCTGGAGAAATAAAAGGACTAAAATCTAATCAAGTTAGATTTCAAAAAAATCAAAATCTTGCCATTTGCAATGACGTGGATGGAACTAGAGGGTATTATGCTAAGCAAAAGAAGTCAATCAGAGAAACAGTTATATATGATCTCTCTGATCTGAGGAATTTGAGAGGCAGGGCAGGGGGTTGTGGCGGGTAGGCAGGGAAAAAATGAAACAAGATGGGATCAGGAGGGAGACAAACCATAAGAGACTCTTAATCTCTGGAAACAAACTGAGGATTGCTGGGGTGTTGGGGGGCAGGGATAGGGTGGCTGGGTGATGGACATTGGGGAGGGTATGTGCTATGGTGAGTGCTGTGAATTGTGTGAGACTGACGATTCACAGACCTGTACCGCGAAGCAAATAATACATTATAGTTAATTTAAAAAGGGGGGGGCTCATTAAAAAAAAAAGAAACTTGCATTTCTCCCCCACCCCTCACCCTTCCCTAGTGCACCTCTCTACAGAGCCCATGTGTCCCCAGAACATCCCTGCCATCACTTACTCCTACCAGTCCCTCTCTCCTCAAGCTTTATCTTCCTGCTTGCTTTGGCTTCACCCCTCCTTCCCTATCTTTCTGTCATCTCTTTCCCTGTGTCCTTCAAAGGTCTTTCCAGCTTCGGGGGACCAGTGGGGGTGTGGGAGTGGGTCAGGGAGAACTTTCTTTTTTTTTCTTTTTTTTTTTTTTATTTTTATTAAATTTTTTTATTTTTTCAGCATAACAGTATTCATTATTTTTGCACCACACCCAGTGCTCCATGCAATCCGTGCCCTCTACAATACCCACCACCTGGTGCCCCCAACCTCCCACCCCCCACCCCTTCAAAATTCTCAGATCGTTTTTCAGAGTCCATAGTCTCTCATGGTTCACCTCCCCTTCCAATTTCCCTCAACTCCCTTCTCCTCTCCATCTCCCCTTGTCCTCCATGCTATTTGTTATGCTCAGGGAGAACTTTCTTGATCCTCCAACTCCCTTTTTTTTTTTTTAAAGATTTATTTATTTATTTATTTATTTGACAGAGAGTGAGAGAGGGAACAAAAGCTGGGGGAGTGGAAGAGGGAGAAGATGCAGGCTTCTGGCTGAGCAGGGAGCCCCACAAGGGGCTTGATCCCAGGACCCTGGGGTCATGAACTGAGCTGAAGGCAGATGGTTAATGACTGAGGCGCCCAGGCGCCCCTATCCTCCAACTCCCTTGACCCAGCCCCCTTACTTTCTTTCCCCTCAATGCCAAAGTTCTTGAAAGAACTGTCTTCGCGTGTTACGTGCACTTCCTCCCCCCCTCGCCGTTATTTATTATTTCATTCACTCATTTTTTGAAGTTAGTTAAGTGTTCTCAATACAGAATTTGAACATTCCAGAAGACACACAGTGAAGTATCTCCCTTCCGTGGTGTCCCCAAGCCACCCAGCTCTCCTCAGGGGCAACCCCTGCTGTCAGTATCTTGTGAATCTTTTCAGAGAGCATATACATACATATAATCTTGTTTGCATTTTTTTGATACCAAAAAAAAAGGCATTTATACACATTTCCAACCCTTGTCTTTTTTCACGTAAAATATGTTAGGAAGTGTTCTACATCAGGAAATCCAAAGCTGCTCCCTTCTTTCAAATCACTGCCAAGAACCCTCTGTGAGGACGCACCATAAATTCTCCACGGTGGACACCCAAGATGTTTCCAGTCCTTTGTTCTAATGAAGATGCCGCAGTGAATATCTTTGCATATATAGGATTTTTCCACCCTTGTGAGTGTGTCTGTGGGATGGATCCACAGAAATGAGACTGTATTTGGCATTTTGGAATTAAATTATTTTCCATCAGAGTCGTACCAGTTCACCCACCCACGACAATAGAGGGGAGGCCCTCCGTCTCTCCAGCCCAACAGCTGTCAAGTCCTACAGACACCTTCCGTGGGTGCCGGTTCCATTCTTGCCTCCTTTCCTGGCCCCACTGCACCCTGCTTGTCACACGTCCAGTCCCTCTCCAGCGACCCAGAATGGAACACTTCCTCCTGCTGCCGCCCTGCCCATCCAATCTCCCTTCAGTCAGGACGCCTGGGTCCCGCTCCTGGACTCTTGCACTCTGTCATCCTAATACCGGTGGATGGCATTTCCAAAAGTGAAAAGTACTTTCACTGTTCTGCTTTTTAAAAAATATATGTTTTAGGTATTCCTTTGGACATAATGTTTTCGAGGTGTGTTTGTGTTGCCATTGTTGATTTGTTTGTTTAACTCACAAAGTCGACCAAACAATGCACTGTCGTTCTGGTCTCCCCAACTCCTTCCCTCCAGCTTCCTCTCCTTGGCTTTTGATTTGGCTAGCGCTCTACCCTCCTCCTAGACCTTCTAGAGACATGGGTGACCAGGGCCATCTCCCAGCCCTGCTCAGTGCTCTAGTCCCAGGGACCCTCCAGCAGTGCCAAACTCTCCTCTCCACTCTGTCCTGTTCTACCAGCTTCCAACCCACACACAAAGTCAGGAAAAGCACCTCCAGCACCATGTCACAGCAGGGTCCTCTGACATTTAAAGAGATCTTTGGATGGTAGAAAGAGTGCTGGCACTGTCACATTTTTGGGATTGCAGGATTCGGCATCCTCTACCCAACCCTCCCCATCTCCATCCCCACCGTGACACACTAAGGGCGCTGGGGCGGGGTGGGGTGGGAGGTAGGAGACAGGAGAGGGTCCGGAATGCAGGACGAGCTCACACGGCGGCTGGGGCGGGAGAGGGAAGGGAGGAGAGAGGTGAGGCTCTGGAAGGGGTGGGGACCGCTGGGCTGGCCCGGGTGGGACAGGGCACTGTGTGTGCTCGGACTTGAAATGCCCGGGACGTCGGGGCAGCGGAACAGAGCCCAGGGCGCGCGCGGAGGCTGCCAGGGTCTCGCTCCTCCGGCCACAGCCATGACAGAAAACTCCGACAAAGTTCCCATCGCCCTGGTGGGGCCTGACGACGTCGAGTTTTGCAGTCCCCCGGTGAGTAGGGCTCCGGATTCCCGGTCCCACTGCCGGGTCAGTGGACACGCAGGGCCCGGCTTTTGCGCGGGGGTCCGAATCCACTGCCCGGAGTCAGGGATTTGCGCCACCGAATCTGGGAGGCTGGTGCCCAACCCCGCGCGTGTGCAGGGTTCTCGAGACCCCAGACGGCCGTGAAGGGGAGGGTGGGAACGGACGCAGGAGCGGGCGTCCTGTGGCGGGCGGAGCGTGCACAGCCGCGGGGCCCTGGCCCTCCTGGGCAAAAGTTTGCTGATCGCACATCCACGCCTGAGTACAAGGGACCTTCGGGACCGAGCGCGGCGAAAGGGGAGGGGAAGCGCCGGTTCCCACCTCCAGGGGAGGTGCGGGGTGCGGGGGTGCGGGCGGCGCCGACGTGACCGGTCCCCCCTCCCCGACCACCCCGGCCCCGGCCCGCAGGCATACGCCACGGTGACCGTGAAGCCCTCCAGCCCCGCGCGGCTGCTCAAGGTCGGAGCTGTGGTCCTCATTTCGGGGGCGGTGCTGCTGCTCTTCGGGGCCATCGGGGCCTTCTACTTCTGGAAGGGGAGCGACAATCACGTAAGTCCAGAGGCGGCGCGCGGGGTGCGGACCCGAGTCTGGGTGCGCGGGGCGGGGAGGCGCGCGGGGCAGCGGCGTCCTCACTGTCACCCGCATGTCCACCCCTCAGGTGGAGCCAGAGCGCTGGGCCGCGGGGGGCCGCCTGCCGCTGCCCGCGGGCCCCCTCGCCCCTGCCCCCGCTTTTCTCTAGGTCCCCCGGGGCACCTTCTCCCTTCTTCATCCAATTCCACCAGCTGCTTTCCGCTCTCGGCAACTTCGTTGAGAAGCAAGTCAGAGTTTTAAGGGGGAATATTAAAACATAGAGTAGCGGGAGAACGCAGGGGACAGTTGGAGGAAGGCCCTTTCCCGCGGATCTCAGCCTGGCGCTTGCCGCCAGCGGCCCTGAGACTGTCGGTGAGCCCCCTCACCTGTCTGGCCTCGGCCTTGGGGAAGAAATGGAGCTAAATCATCTCCAAGGCCCTTCCCGGCCGAGAAAGGCTACGAATTTAAGAGCCTAGGGCAAAGATGGGCCTGGGGAATAGTCAGACCCAGTAGCAGGGATGAACTTGACCTTTCAAGAGTTTTTGTTTCTTTCACTGCATGTGACCTCTCCATGAATGCTCCCTTCTCTCTTGCCCTGAGGAAAAGAAATGGGCTAACTTCATTAAAGGTGGCAAATCTCTTTAAAAATCAATTCTGGCCTAGTCACGTGTGATTTAATGGTAAATGTTTCACTAACTGCTGTCCTACTTTCTTTGAATGTAACTATTTATTTTAAAGCTCCATTGGCTCTCAAAGCATATACAAAGCGCTTCTAACATGACTGGGCAGAATTCCAGGGTGTTCTCAAAGTACTCTGAATTTTGTTCACCTCTCTAAAGGGGGGGGGAGGCATTTTATCTTGATGACCATTGCCAGGCCTGGTATAAGCTTATTTCCACTAATGGAAAAGAATTCCATCTCCAGGATGCACACAAAGGGCTTTTTCTTAATCACTACCCTCAGAGGATCTGTGACTGCTGTTTGTCACCCCACCCCTCTCTCCCACCATGAAATTCAAAGCATGAACGAATTCCAGTACTTAGAGAAAATGGTGCTGAAAGCAATTCAACCATTTTACACATCACATCTTCTGCAGTCACTGCATAATTTGTATTTTTAACTCAAATGCCTACTGTAGATAATCATGCCATTTAGCACTGAGTCTGTTGAGAGACTATATCAAATTTACGAGCATCGATTTGTAAGATCAGAACTGCACAGTATTTTGTGTATATTTGAAAAGTGCCTTAATGTATTTGTATTTTAAATATAGAAGTTAGGCCAGATTCTCATGTTTGAAAGCAGCAAATCCGAACAGGAGAATGATTTCAAGATCTCCTTCTCCATTAATAGCAGGGTTGAGATTGTCATCCCTTGGGAAATTGTATGGTATTCCACCGTAAATGCTATCTTTTAGATGACAAAGCCTCAGTGCTATAGGTCATTTGGAGGTAAAAATAGCTTTGCTTTTTTGGGAGGAGGGTAGGGATTTTAGACATGCTGTATATTCAAATGAATACTATTTGGCATTTAATTATTCAAGGCAAATACAACTAACTGACAAGCTTCTAAAAAGAGAGACTGAATGATCATCTTAAGTGAGGCTCCGTCTTTTCATCTCATACTTCACCACAAGAGTCTGGTTCAAGAGAGCGGTATTAAATTCCAAGACTACAGAGGAATAGTGAATCACATTTTATTGCCAACAATCAATGTTGTTTCTATTTCCTGTATAGGCAGAAGAATGCAGAAAATCGCCTTTTGTTTTGTTTTGTTTTACTCCCAAAATATTTGGTGCTGCTCTAGATTACTTAAGTCTGAAAAACAAATCACAAAACACGAAATAGGGTCCATTTGGCACCCTCTCTGCGGAGCACACGCTCAGGTGTGCTTTCCTTGAACACAAGTATAAATAGCCCAAACAAAACATAAACCCAAAGAGGTAAGTCTCCATCAGACAAAAGACATCCACCACTAAACGGACTTCCCCACTCTTCAGGAAGAATCCACGCTCTGCTTTTCTATATTAGTGTTTTTTTTTTTTTAAGATTTTATTTATTTGTTTATTTGACAGAGATCACAAGTAAGCAGAGAGGCAGGCAGAGAGAGAGGGGGAAGCAGGCTCCCCGCTGAGCAGAGAGCCTGAAGTGGGGCTCAATCCCAGGACTCCGGGATCACGACCTGAGCCGAAGGCAGAGGCTTTAATTTAACCCACTGAGCCACCCAGGCGCCCCTCTATATTAGTTTATAGAGGAGAACCAGCTGTCATTCCCCTCCTCTCCCTTTCATATGGGCAAATCCCCTCAGGACAGGTTTATGGGAAGTCAGCTGGGGGACTAGGAAGCATGAGAGTGCTCACAATTGGGGGACAAGTGCCTGGGCTCAAATATTGAGGCCATGTCTCATCCACGTGACTGTACATGGAACAAGTATTGAAATATGAGGAAAGTCCCACCAAGAAGAGAGAGCCAGCAACCCTGCTCTGTGGGAGGAGGGAATGAGATCAGTGCTTGAGACCTTTATTCTCAGACTGATGTTTCTAGAGAGTGTCCCAAACATGATGTCATGAATCTTATAGAACCCAGGCTTCATTAGAAACTCATTAGCAAATATTCCTGGCCGCAAAAAGCACTGTATGGAGCAGAATTGGGGCAAATAATAAACTCCCTTGTATTCAGAGAATCTCCTGAGGTGCCAACGGCTCTGTGGGCTCAGCAATGTGACCACTGCCCCACCAGCCCAGCCTCCTGAGCTCAGGGCCCAGGACTTTGGAAAGAGCTTTGGACTGTGGACCCTCCCACCATTCACTTCACCAGGGCACAGGCCTCCCACAGACAGCCCCCCAACCCCTCCACCTCTGAGCACAGTGCGCTCCTTCTGTAGGATCGGCTGAGCTACGTTACAAATGATGCGGGTCCTCTGCCTGGTCAGGGAGCTTCTTTCCAGGCAAAGGGGGTGGGAGTGGGGGAAAGGAAAATTAGGACCACAAACCACTCTTCTAGTATTCTAATTTTGTCTCCTTAAGACCCGCTAAGAACTTGGAAATGGTTCATTTGTGAAATTTTGCATTGTCTTACGAGTAAAAGCTTATGTGCAATGTTTTCTCAAACACACACACACACACACACACACACACACAGCTTCTTATTGTACAAGTGAGGGACGCTTGTTGCAGCAAGAACTCACACACATGTGGTCTGCCATACTCCCTCTGACGGTCATGCTTAGCCTGTGTGCGTGGTGGCTGCTCAGAGAGCCCAGGGACAGAACAGAGCCCACTTTCTAAAGCTTACCTGCAGAAAGCACTGGCTCAGCCAAAGAAAACAGGTTTCCCAAACTGGGCTGATCACGAGGATCCCCTGAGATGCAGAGGCAAACAGACTGGTGGGCTCTGCTCCAAATTCTGGTAAATCAGAACCACTGGAAGTGGTTCTTGTGATCGGGCAAGCGTTGGGGACAGCATACCACAGGCATCCCAGTGCAGGGCAGAAGGAAGGGCACTGGAGAGACGGTCGGCTGAAATTGCGTGCCAGGATTTTCTGTGCTGCGGAATAAAGGCCATTGCCCAGAAGGGGACTGCTTTGCAAAGCCATTTCTACATCTCTGCTGGTAAAATAAAACTGTGCTCTGTGGGTCTTGTGATAATGAGTTTTCTACAAG
This sequence comes from Lutra lutra, assembly GCF_902655055.1. Classification (NCBI taxonomy): domain Eukaryota; kingdom Metazoa; phylum Chordata; class Mammalia; order Carnivora; family Mustelidae; genus Lutra; species Lutra lutra. Next base: position 148,361,044 of record NC_062280.1, on the reverse strand, counting down.
TAATGATCTGGTAATAACAGATACTTCTTCCAGGTTCTGTCCATGTAGCAGTCTTTCTTCATAATGAGGGAGAAAATCAGACTTGAATTGAATCTCAGCTATTTGCAGTTCTGACCTACTGACCTGACACTAAGTAGCAAGTGTCTCTTATCAGTTCTTGATCCTTCCTCTCTAAAGATTTTATCTTATATGTTACATAAGATATATAGAGATACGCACACATCCATTTGCTTCTAAGTCAGAAAAAGAAAGAGGGAAGGTGAGGGAAGAGAGGGAAGGTAAGACCCACCTATTACCCCACAACACAGAGAAAGTTTAAGCAAGGTAGCCACACACTGAGCAGGAGCAATGTGTGAGTTATTTTGTTAGCGTACTTACACGATGTCTGAACTAAGAGAGCCCTTTGGGTGATCTAATTTAGTGGTAAACTAAAAAATATTTCATGGGATTATTTTTCTTAAGATTTTACTCAGAAATCCAACACATAACACAGATAGCAAGCAGAGCCACTCTAGCTAAACTGTAGGTGGACAGGAGAGAAAGGACGACCGTCACTGTCCCATCTGGTCTGCCACCGTCACCTCTGGGCCATCTCTGTGAAGCCTCCAAGTTCGAAGGACAGAAATGAACACCATCTATATGGCCCAGCTTCTTCATTTTACACCCAAGGCACCTCACAAGACCCAGGGACAAGTGGCGCAGCCCCTCATTTTTCTGATTCGTGGACCGCTGCTCTTCTCTCATGCCAAGTCTCCCTCCCTTCTTCCCCCACACGTCTCCTAACAATATGCCCTACAACACCATATGCCTGTCCCATAGTCATTAAAATGACTAACTCCCACTTTGAGCTGAAACAGATGTGCACATTGACCTTGATCTCCACAAGCGCTGCTCTACATCCGGCATGTCCCAGCCCTGCCTGTACTCCTCACTCTATACCAGAGGATGTTGTGAAAACCTTTCAAATTGAGGTGCCACTGCAGACTTGTTCAGTTAACAGCCCAGTTAACCATTTATCCATCGATGGCTCTCAACTTTGACTGCAAAGTAGAACTGATCTAGGAAAAGAAAGATCTACATCCAAGCCCCATCCCCACAAGGTCTGATTCGACTCGTCCAGGCAGGACACGCTTGAGCGGAAGCTGGAGCGTCTACGCAGATACCGGTAGGGCGCAGCCAAGATCGCAGATCACTTCGCTATTTGAATAAGTATCCAAGACTACTAGAGCTTTCGGTTTTAAGGCATTTTAAAAGAAATCATTGTATTAAGTGATTGGGTGTACAGATGAAGCCCTTATATGTACATGTATTAATGATGATTCGGTATATCTCTAACAGATGTGAAAGCCACCTTCTATACTGCAGGTCTAAAGATAAGCCCTGAATTGCTCTAAAAAGGAAGCATCACTGACTCCTGTGTTCCCTTCCAGATTTACAATGTCCATTATACCATGAGTATCAATGGGAAATTACAAGATGGGTCAATGGAAATAGATACTGGGAACAACCTGGAGACCTTTAAAATGGGAAGTGGAGCTGAAGAAGCAATTGAAGTTAATGATTTCCAGAATGTAAGTATATTTCATGCATTTAGAGAGTTTAACCAGGCAAGCCTGCAAGGCTCTCCTAATCCAGGCAGAAGCAACATCTCTCACACACAACCAAACGGTAACTGTTCTTTATGGCAGTCATGGCGCCACTAATTCACATACATTAGGCAGCATATTCTCTCTGAGGAAGGACCACTCTTTGTCCTTTATATTTTCTAAACGAAAAAACAACACGTTGGCACTGAAAAGAACAGGTACTTGGAACTATATAAAAGTCTTGGCAGAAGGACTCGAAAGAGCTATTTTTTTCCGAGCAGCTTTCTGTAACACAGTGAATAAAATGCTCAGAGCACCCCCAGAATGTTCCGAGGTCTGAAATGGGAGCCTGCAGAGAGGAGGGAAATTGTAATGACCTGGCAATCTCATCAACAACTGGTGGGATCTACTTACGTACTTCTCTCCATTCTTCAGATTTCCCGTTTAATCCAGAAAATTAGCATGGAGAAATTCCCCTACCATAATCCTATGTTTTCTGACCATGGCCAATTACAGATAAAACATTCGAGTCTCCTTTGAAAGGGGCAAACACGTTTGTTTTCATAAGTTCAATTTATAGGCAATTTGAGACATCAAGCTCTGCGACCGTGCTTCAGTGTAGGACCTCAACACAGCGGCCCTCGGGGCCCTCTCTCCTCTTGGCCCACGTAAATATTTTATTCTCTTCATGTTCAAAGATGAGGAAAAGGCATCACTGTTTGTGTTCTCCTGTTAAATCTGTAGATGGAGTAGGTGAGACTTGATAATGAAAAAAGGCACTTGAAAATAATGTCTCTTCTGATAGTTTATTGGCCTACCAACATCTCATCGGCCCGCCTTGCTCCAATTGATGAGAAAAACTAAAGATGCTTTTCATTTGAATGAAAGAACTCCCCTTGCTGATGCCAAAAGGCATTTCACAAGTCCCGTTGAATACCAAACAGATGCTAACCTTGGAGCCCGGGGGATGGGTGATGTTAGGTATTCCTTGCTGTGACAAGGACTGGCTATGTTCAGAGTGGGCTCTGGCTGGGGGTCGGGGGGAGGGGTGGGCTTTGCAGCCCTGGATGTGACCATTTAGTCGGAGCTTTGCGAATGGTTCTGGTCAGTACACAAAGATAATTTCTCTGGACGTATTAAAGGCTTTTACTGCTAGACCCAGGACAAGGTAAAAGCATTTTTTCTTTGTACTGCCCAATGAAAGATGACAAAATGTAGCTCCCCAACACACATCATTCAATCCAGAACAGAACTGAATACCTACGATGTGTCATAAGATCAAGATACACAAAGGGAGCTGCACAGATGAATAAGAAAAGATCTATGTCTCTCAAACGTGCATGAATCAGGAATACACTTTTAAAATATTTTAATCCCAAACCTATATTTCTGTTTTATAATCCTTCGGTTCTAATAATGGTATTGATTGTGTTTTGTTCTCGTAGGCCAACAGGACCACAAATATTTTATAAACTGATCAATTCTCTTTGATAGCTTCCACATTTCTCTAAGTCAGAACTGGTGAGTAGGACATTTTTTTGATGGATGGAACCTGTTAGGGGTTTAAACAAGCCTGGACTTTTGAAAACACATGAATCAGCCACTATGGCACCTGCACTATTACTTTCTCCTATATTTTAAACCATCCATCAGATTCAAGAGGTGTTTATCAAGGCCTACTGTGTGCAAGGGACAGTGCTAAGCACAAGGGATGCTCTGACACTTGGTCCCTCCCTCAAGGACCTTGCAGTCTAGACCAGGAGGCAGACATGCCACGCAGAAGTGACTTCAGGCCCACCTGGGAAATGTGCTATGACAGAGCTGTGAACAGAATGGAACATACCAGTGGTGGGGGGTGAGGGGTTGGGGGACAGCTGTTGGTAACCTGGAGCTGAGGTTTTACAGAGCTGATGACAGCTGCATCAGGTCTTGAAGAATGATGAGGATTTCCACCAGCAAAGAAGTAGGGGCAGGGCTTTCCAGACCCAGAGAGGAGTCCCGAATACAAATGCACAGGTCCACTCTTGAGTTCTAAGGAGCCCAGTGTGGTGGAAGGTGGGGAAGGGGAGCAGAGGGGTAGAGCCAAATTAGGAAAGGCTCCAAATTGTGAACAGTGAACAGTCTCCCCTGCTAAGCTAGGACCCCACCTAGGTTTTAGTAGAGCCAGTGGGGGACAAAGCCCTCGTGAAAGAGAATAGCCCTGAACTAAGGGCGCTAGGTTGTATACTGTGAAAGAAAAAATTATCCAGGCCACTTGTTAAAAAGGAGAAGGCAGGCCATATTCAAAGGAAGCTACTACAGTGGGGTTTTACAGTAGGGGAGAGAGAGATTGTGTTCAACTCTGAATACCATAAGGAAAAGTGAGCGTTTATAGCCAAGGAGTAGGGTAGGGGTATTGGTGGATAGAAATTTACTAAGCTATGGAGTAGTTCTTTACTAAACTGAACCAACAGGATTGTTGCTAAAGGCAAGCCAGGGTGATCAGGTATCAAGAGTGGTCAGATCTAGGCCAAGTCAGCTGGATTCTTGCTCAAACTGGAATAAACTGACCAAGGCAGAGCCCACAGTTGGGGCCCGGTCAAAAAAAGGACTCAGAGGAGATTGACTCAAGGTGAGTCAAGGAGGGTCTTTGTCAGTACCCTCAAGGAATACAAAGAGGGGTTTGTTCAGAGTGTATGAGTTACATTCTAAAACATTTTACCCTCAGAAGCGTAAATGCTGTTGGCTTAAGCCAATCCTTTCTGGCCTAATGACTCATTTATATAATGTAAACCCTGATTTGAAATTAAGATAGAATCAGCTAGTGGGTATATACAAGTGTTCACTCCCCAATTCTTTTAACTTTGTGTATATTTGAACATTTGAATTTAAAAAGCCAGAGGAAAGAAAAAAAAATAGCATAACCTACCTACCAGGTAGGTTAGTGATTTCAAAAATCAATATAACCCTTCATCAAAAAATTCAAAATGAAAATACCATTTGGTGCAATAATTCTAGTACTAGGTATTTACCTAAAGAATATGAAAACATTAATTCAAAAAGATACGTACACCCCTATGTTTATTACAACATTTTTTACAATAGCCAAGATATGGAAGCAACCCAAGTGTCCATCAATAGATGAATAAAGAAGATATGGTATATATATATAAATATATAGTGGAATACTACTCAGCCATGAAAAAGATGAGATATTGCTATTTGCAGCAAGGTAGATGGACCTAGACAGATTGATGCTAAGTGAAAAAGTCAGAGAAAAATAAATACCGTATGATTCCACTTACACATAGAATCTATAAAACAAATGAATAAACAAACAACAACAACAACAAAAAACCCAAAAAGCAGAATCAGACCTATAAATACAAAGAACAAACTGATGGTTGCCAAAGGGGAGAGGGATGAGGGGATAGGCAAACTGGGTGAAGGAGAGAGGGAGATACCGACTTCCAGTTATGGAATGAATACGTCACAGAGGTGAAATGCCCCCCAGAGGGAATATATTGTGCATGTAATAGGTTGTACGGTGACAGATGGCAGCTACACTCATAAGTACAACACCACATGAAGACTTGTTGAATCACTATCTTGCACGCCTGACACTAAGGTAACATTGTCAGCTATACTAAAAAAAAAAAAAAGTTTACAAAAATCAATATGGCCCCAACTATAACATCAAAGAAACATAAGACAAAAGCAATTCATATTATAACTGGGACTTCTGTATGCAAACGCTCAGCCTGATGCACTTAGAAACATCATGACATCATGCACTTGCTCCAAGAGGGGGTATCCCTCGCAGTGCCACAGCCGAAAATACGGACTGACTTAAGTGTGTGTTGGCAAATTAAATACCAGGTTATATTCTCAAACAGTGAACAAACCACAATTTTCTGTCCATTTTCGTGGTAATTGCATTCCTCAGAATGTCCTCGTGCATTGAGACTGTGCCGGAAGTCATGTTGTGTCGATATGTAAAAGCATGTTAGATTCTAGGCACAGTTCCTTCCAACCAGGTTTTCCAGCCAGGCCCCGGGGCGCTCGGTTCTGCAGGACTTCCCTGGGCTCTGTGGGATCCGGCCCCCCTGGACCCTGCCCACGGGAGGCCAGGAGAGCCCTCCATCACCCGGTCTTTGTGACAACCAAAAACTTTCTGTAAGATTTCTAAAGTGCCGTCTTGGGGGAAGGACCCCTTCTTGGAAACTTCTAGTTTAACCCACAGAATTCCATTAGATATTCTAGACAGAAAAAAACGGGCAGCTGAAATGAGATCGCTGACTCTTATTTTTAAAAAATGCTAGAGCATTGGACTCTGCACTCATTATCTTTGCTAGCAAATTTCTTCATTAGCACCAGCTTCTAAGGCCTTGTTTGTTTGCAGAAACAGGGGTTTGCTTGGCTTTCCTGTGCTTTCCCATTCCCTCTGTTTACTCTCTTAATATATCTGGCTGCTTGATATGGATTTGTAGCCAGACAAGTTGGTTAATATGTGTGAATTCCTTCCCGCAGGACCCATCCCTGTGGGGTTTCAGTTCTCTTTGCAGCGTGTAGACTGTCAGAACTAGCTCAATACTAGATTCACATTCAGGGCTGCGAATCTTTCAATAGACTCAACCCTGTCCTTTGGGGATATGGTCATGGCGATATGGTATTTCCTCCCTTGCAACTTACCTTCAGAGAATGTGGGGGTTGCAGGTGGAGGGAACATATCAAATGAAGGCGGCAGTCATCCCCCCCCCCACCCCGCCCCAGCCACCACATTCTGTTTTTCTAACTGTGAACCCTAGATTCACATGCAGAATAAGAGCAGCAGGCCTTCAAGGAGAGAGCAGGGAGCAGTGGTTCTCAAAGGTGTTCCCCGGGGCCACCAGCGGCAGCAGCACTGAAGAGAGGAGCGTGGCCCCCATTCAGACCTACTGCGTCAGAAACTCCGGGGGTGGGACCCAACGTGGTTTTTATTGATCCGGTCTTCCGGGTGAATTTGATGCCAGGGGCAATTTGTGAGCCACTGGTACAGAAGAAACTTGGATTCGAAGGCTGTGCCCTAGCCCGTTCAAGCTGCTGTAACAAACTCCCAGAGCCTGGGGGATTTCTGAACACCAGAAATCGCTCACAGTTCTGGAGGCCAGGCAGTGTGAGATTAAGACACCAGCAGGTGAGCATCTCTTGGGGGCCTGCTTGCTGGTTCGTAGTTGGAACATCTTCTCATTGTGTCCTCACAGGGCAGAAGGCGTGAGAGAGCTCTCCGGGGGCCCTTTCGGGAGGGCATTGATCCCATTCTCGAGGGCGCTGCCTGGAGGACACCATCACCTCCCAACAGCCCTCCCTCCAAATCCATCCCACTGAGGGGAGGTTTCAACATAGGAATCTGGGTGAGGGGACAAAAACATTCCATGTATAGTAGGCTATTTCAGTCATTTAACAACTTTGTTATGCGGAGTACGTTCTTTTCTCCCTGAACAGGTGCTCTGTCACCCTGGCTATACTTTCTAACCATGTGGGGAGCTTGGAAGCTTGGAGCTTGCTGATGGGCACTGGCCCAGGCCAGTTAAGTGGGAATCTCTGTAGAGATTCCCCCAGGCATCCATGGTTTTAAAATCTCTCCTGGTGGTTTTGGTGCAGGGAGTCCCTCCTCCTGGAGAGGGCAAGGATATTGCTACCCCCTCTCTCTGGGTGAGAGGTGATGTTAGGACTCATGTGTCATATATGTGAACAGGTCCCATGAGGCCACAAGGTGGAGCACGAGGGGCTTTAGGAAGAAGGAGACTTTCTTTCTCTGTGCTCCGGCACGTCGCCCCTCAGCCCTAGGGCTGCTGGCCAAGTCCTAAATCTTCTTGACATTCATCTCAACTGAACAGAAGATTAACAAGTTGAGATGTTTGGATTTCTGTGGGTGTCTGTTGTTAGGGCATAAAATATGTAGGCGTTTACCTCTGTTTTTGGCCACTCACTCATTATGAAAGCCACAGGTTCTCCACCAGGGTGGAAGTAAACACCCTTGGGACAGAACGTGCTCTCAGCCTTCGTGCACCTGCCGTAGCATCGGGCCTGAGCTGTGAGCCAAGCCTGGAGTCCTGCGGCTGATGTGGCCCCGGAGGCTGGTCCCTAGCGTGACAAGCAGGAGACACTGCTTGTGTCTCACAGGGGACAGAACAAAGCATCCAAGTCCTCCGGTAAGGTCTGGGAACAAAGGTCAGCTCCTGTGGTGTAGGGAGCTTTACTATTTCCCTGCCTCTGTGACTTAGCAAAATCTGAATTCCTGGAATTAATGAATTGGGTGCACATCTTTGGACAACCTTTGTGGGATCACCAAAAAGAAAAAGATCAGATACTAATGTCAAGAGGCTTATAACTGAGTTGGGACAGAACCTTGACAAGGAGTGGCATGGAGTTCTAAGCGCCAGATGCGGGGGAAGGAAGGCTTGTGGAAGGCAGAGGAGGAGGAGCCCACCACACCTGGGAGTCCGTTCTGTTCATCCCTATACCCAGTGCCTGGAACAGGGCCTATCTCGCGGTTAAATACATTGAATGAACGAATGAATGCATAGCGGGATGGATGAACTTTTCTCTCCTAGGGCATCACTGGAATCCGTTTCGCTGGAGGAGAAAAGTGCTACATCAAAGCACAGGTGAAGGCTCGCATTCCTGAGGTGGGCACCGTGACCAAACAGAGCATCGCTTCTGAGCTGGTGGGTACCGGTGTCATGCTTTGATAGACAAAGGGGCTTGGTCTTTACATGGTCCCTTGTTTGCCTAATGCTGGGGAGGGAACTGATTAGTGATGAAAACAATGTAAAGGACTTCTCATGACAGAATCTTCATTAAAGGGGCCTTGGGAGCTTTCTAGCCTCAGTTCCACTCAGTGTGGGAATTCCTCCTGGAAATCTCCAGCAGCGGATCACCACACCTGTGCTGGAAAACAGTGACGCGGCTCCCTTCCCTCAGCGCCCGGCAACTTTGGGGGTGGGGGTGGGGGGTGATTAAACCATTGCGCCTATTCTGAGCCGAGCTGGTTCCCCCTACAGTTTCTTCTCCTTGACTTGAGTTCAGCCCAATGAAGCTCCTTAACATTTATTAATTCCTTTCCTATGTGTCAGACTCGTGAGATTTTTTAAGCACAATTCTTCCATTTATTATTAACAACTTGCCTTTGAGCTTGATTTTATAAAAATTTAAGAATTGCACAGAATTCTAAAGACACATCTACTACCTTACATTTATTCCATGCTGTAGGGCTTTCAACGTGGCCACATGCGTCATCGTCCTCTATTTAAGTTGTGGCAGGGTATGGTGGGGAGAAAATCGAAAAATATGGGTTCAAATCCCAGCTCTGACACTATGGATGTGGCTTCAATTCTTTGAACCTCAGTTTTGTCACCTACAAACTAAGGGTCTGCCTCCTGTCCCCAGGGCCTTAGAACCTACTGGATAATGACTACACAGCTGCTGCTATAAATTACTAATTCCATTATGATCAGCTTTGGTCCTCCCTGTATCCCTGAGAGGGAGGTAAAGCCAGCATCAGCTCCCTTAAGGCAAAGGAAGAAAAATAAGAGTAAGCAGAGGTGCCTGGAAACTGCCTAATTGTTTGCTGTCATAGGAGCAGCAGCAGGTGTCTCAAAACAAAACAAAAGCTACAACAAACCGTGAGTTTTTAAAGCTGGCCGTAAAAGTACATACTATAAAAATGACACCCAGACCTCCTTTGTTCTGAGCCTTGAGCTTCTCTTATCACATTACCATTTTGTTAACAGTCCTAGCACTCCGTTTCTGTAACACAGAATCCTTTACATGTTCTCTGTAAATGGCCATAGAAGCAGTTCTCCTCTCCTGGCTTCCGAAAGGACCAGCTCTCCAGCCACAGCTGACAGAGATCTAATCCTAAATTTGCAGTACATTTCCGGGGCTTTTTAAAAACAAGTAGTTTTGTTTTGTTTTAAATTTTTTATTTTTTAAGGATTTATTTCTTTGAGAGAAAGGAAGAGCACAAGCAGGGGAGGGGCAGAGAGAGAGGGTAGAAGCAGGCTCTGAGCTGAGGAGGGAGCCCTATGTGCGGCTCAATCCCAGGACGCAGGGATCATGACCTGAGCTGAAGGCAGACGCTCAACCGACCGAGCCACCCGGGTGCCCCGTTTTTTCTGATTTTTTAAAAACAATACTTGGTCATTACAGAAAATTTGGGAAATACATAAAAGAATAGAGAAGAAAATCACCCACAATTGCTTAATCCACAGATGTTCATGTTAATACTAATGATAATGTTTTGGTGAATTATTTTCATGTGTGTGTGGGTGTGTGGGATACTCTTCATGATTAAAGTTATATTGCTCTGCATTCTTACTATCTTTAGTTCTAAAATGTAGATTACAATGGATATATCATATGTCATCAGATGGTTATAATTTAAGTCTTTTGTTCTTGAATACTTCAGCCATCTTGTTTTTCACTATTTCAAATAGCAATTCAAAATTATTATTTGAATATAGAAATAACTCACGGTGATGAACAGTTTAGCATTTTCAAGCTTTGTCCTCATCTGATTCTTTTCTTTAGACCATAGAGGCGAATTATTTTTCCTGTGTTGTTTCTATTGTGCTTGGTGGGTCCTCTGGTGGACAAAGCCAGATTCAGGCAACATGTTTGTGTGAATTGGGAATGTGTCCAGCTGTCAGTAGCAGAAAACTACACTCAGAGTGACTGAAACACAAAAGGACTTGTTTTTCTTCATAGTAGGCAATGTTAGGAGGGGGCCAGCATTGCTGATGTTTTTGGGCTTTCCTTCCCAGCTCCAACCATCAACCACGCATCAAGGAAGGAAGTCAGGAAGAGGTTGAGCAGTGCCAACCGTGACTTCCCTTTCATCAGGAACAGAAGGCTTCTCAGCCCCCCAGCATACTTCAGTGTGAACTGCAGGGTTTAGAACTGGTCACATGGGCAGCCCTAGCCGCTGGAGGATCTGAGCAAGGGAGCAGACAGCGTCTCCCCTGGGGGCGGGGACACGGCTGCCTCACACAAAAGCAGGGCTGTGTGGCAGGGGCAGGGAGAGGTGAGGCGGGGTGGGCAGCTGGGACTACGTGCTGCAAGCTGATTGCACATCACCAGCTTGTAAGATGCCTAGGTCCTAGGTCTGAGCACCCCACGCTTTCCCCGCACGCTTTAGCTTATGATGGGGTATTTATGCACCGCTTGGTCTTATACATTTTTCATCAGTTTTGTATAACTTTAAAATGCTGCTATACCCAAAGAGCATTCATTTCCTGGATGGAGCCATTTAATTTAAGGTGAATAAGTAGATTACCTGAGTGTTAGCCTCCTCCAATAACTTTAAGTTGTTTTAATGCAGCCATAAGCCTGGGGGAGAAAATAAAAATGAAGTGCTGCTTTTAGCTAAAAATAGGGAGAAAACATTTTAATTTCTCCAACCTATTGCAAACTAATAAATACATGAAAGGAACAACCTGGCAAAATAAATTTGTCTTCTGGGTTATCAGACGGTTCTCAGCATCTCGCGGTAGAAGAAAATCCAGGGTTTAGCTTTGAAATCTCAGTGGTGTGGTTGACGTGAGGGACACCTGAAATGTGTTTTGTTATAGCTGGGAAATGTAGAAATGGTTTATGTTAAATAATACTTTGAACTGAAGACATTAAAGAAGCAATCACTTGCTTTTTTCCATTGTTGTTCAGAAGCTGCAGAACAAAACCCCAAAGGATTTTCACTTCAAATGAAGGGCTCCTCTATCCTTTATAGGATTTCAGAGTCCATTCAATTGCTTTTCCTCAAAAAATCTTTGATCAAAAACATCAGATTAACCTAAGTCTCAAAGTTGGTATCAAGTAATTTTCACTTCCACTCAGGACACTCAGTATTCACACATTTCAGTTATCCAAAGGCGGGGGGACAAGCGGGGCAAAGACAATATTGTGCAGAGAGTTACAAAGACAAGACACACACACCACCACACCGCACCCCCCTACACACCACATACATACCACATATATATACCTCACAACCCCACACATACCCCCTACAGCCACCCTACCCACCCTACATATCCCCCATATACACCACACATCCCAAATCCCCACTCACCACACACATACCACATACACACCCCACCACCCCACACATACCCCCTACACATACACACCCCCACACCCATCCCACGCACCCTACATGCCCTCCCATATACACCACACACACACCCCACACCACATACCCCAAATCTCCACACACCACACACACACATCCCCACACCATACACACACCACATACACACCCCACAACCCCACACCCTCTACACATACATACCCCCAAACCCACCACACAATCCTACATATCCCCCCCATACACAAATGCCCACACATACTACAGACCACACACACACACACACACACACACACACACACACACCCAACCCCACACATACCCCCTACAAGTACACCCCCACACCCTACATACCCCATACATACACAACTCCCCGCCATCCCACACACACATGCAGTTCTCATTAAGTTTTTATTAGGTGAAATAATTTACCAGCACGTGACTCTAAATACAGAGCATGCTTCATTGTCCTCTTTGCTCAATGCATTTCATTTTTACCTACTTGCAGGAAGGCAAGATCATGCCAGTTAAATATGAAGAAAATTCTCTTATCTGGGTGGCTGTAGACCAGCCTGTAAAGGACAACAGCTTCTTGAGTTCTAAGGTCTTAGAACTCTGTGGCGACCTTCCTATTTTCTGGCTTAAGCCAACATATCCAAAAGGTAACATTTTAAATTCTCTTAATGCTGCTGGCAATTTCCCTGTTTGAGTGAGTTTCCTGTGAGCCTTCCACAGGCCTGAGCCTGTAACAAGGAAGATACATCAGGATGCGTGCCACGGTGTCTCAGTAATTGGCAAGAAAGATCAAAGAGAAGGAAGGTGACAGCCATGAATGTTTTAGGGAAGGGACTGAGCAGCAGGGTTAACAGGAAGTGGATCACGGAGACAGAATACCACTGCATTATCTGCCATTTTTATTTATGATACTTCCCTCCTTTTTCTGCTCTGCCCCTTAATCTAAGTTGTTTGCGCTTTCCAATTTTACATTTTTTTATTCCCATGGCAGAGAATCAAGGGACTAAGAAGCCGTCATACTGCCGAATCTTTATTATGTTCAAACCTAGAATTATGGGACAGCCAAAAGCTACTGTGGGTATAGTCTGAGATTCTTCAAGTTCAAGGCTCGAGCATCGGCTTCCAAGTCCCTTGAAAAGTAATGAAGGGCCCCTGGGGTTCAGAGCTAGCTTGGAACACACCTTCGAGCTCTCTGTGGGTGGTGAAGGCCAGGTGAGAGCCCTAAGGGCCAACTCTGCCGTGAATTTCTCTGTACCCAGGGGTCCTTTCACTCTTCACCACCAGTCGCCCCACTGCCCGAAACCCACCCCAAAGGCCTACTTTGGAGCTGTGGCTCAAGAGTAGAAGAAAGGCCTTTCTCCCGGCACAGCTGAAATATACTCTGTCTTCTGAAATATTTTATGGGATACAGAAGAGAGCAGCATGATAATAAAATACAGGCCCTAAAACCATCAAGCTTAGAAGGGACAAGGGGCAGTGATTATTGAAAGGGAACAGTTACAGTTTCACAAGGTGAAAGAACTTATGGAGATAGACGGTTGCACAGCAATGTGAACGCACGTAGCGCCCCTCAACTGTACAATTAAAAATGGTTAAAATCGTAAATTTTATATTTTACCCCAATTAAAAAAAACGAAAAGCAAAAAACATACAAACAAACAAAAAACAAACAAAAAAACCCTCACTAGGCTTAGAGAGTCCAGGCTTCTGATTCTGTCACCCCTAATGTATTCCTACAGGTCACAAGTCTCATTATGTCCCAAAGCTTGGATAAGATGGTTACTTTCTGGTCCAGGCAAAGCCAACAGGATCCAATTTGTAAGCCACTAGCCGTGGCTTCCTGGAAGAGTGAGTGGAGAAGGATCCTGAGGCCACATGCAGGCTCAGTCAGGAGTGGCATGAGCAGTGGCTGTCAGCACTGGAGGGACTGGACAGGGCTGCCAAACCGAGTCACTTTTGCCGTCCCTGCTCTCGCTCCAGTGGGCGCTTGCAACTCACAAGACTGTGGTCTCTTGCCAAGGGCTGGCTTTTGATTCCTCACCTGCCCCCACATGCAACACGCCTTCTTGCTTTCCACCTCCCAGGAACTACCCCAATACCTATCCCTTGTCCAGTCAAGGACAAAAGCCTCTGAGTCTACTACTATGCAGAGCTCTAATCGCTTTCTCTTTGAGGACAAGCCTCTTACCCAGGAGCTCATTCGTTTACCGCACACACACTTTTCCGAAGGCTTTACTCTGTGCCATTTACTGGCTCGAGGTAGCTGGGATGCATTGGTGCAGAACAGACGAGAATCCCTGCCCTCAGGGAGTTCATGCTGTAGCAAGGGGAGACAGTAAACAAACACGAAGTTAGAATAAGAAAATCATATGGCAGCCTATGCAGTGCTATGGAAAAATAACAGAGCAGGGTACTGGCGGGCGGGGATCTGACTAGAGTTAGTGTCACTGATGGGATGAGAACCTTCACCCTTCGGCAAAGCAAGCTCTGTACTTCCGAGATGTAGCTTGGCCCCCCACCGCCCAAAGCATTCAGTCCTCACAACACCCACCCCAGAACTACATGTTAGGTCCAACACCAGAAAAGTGGAAACCACCTAAATGGAAAGGGGTAAATAACTGTTGGGGATCGCTAGAGGGCGGAATATTACACACATTAAAGATGGAGGTTATTTTTTTCCCAGTCTTTCATAAATGCAGTCACATTTAACAATAAAATCAAGGAAATGAAACCCGCTCTGAGGATGCCTGGTCCCTAACACCTAATTCTAATAAAAGCTCCCCAACTCCAAGGTCCAGCAACCCCTGCCTTGGATCCTTAAGCAGGCAGGTCATCAGCGTCACACGGCTGTGTTTTCAGAGACAGTACACGGTCAGGGGGAAGGCTGAGCACTGGCGGCTGCTGAGCTCTGGCTGGGGGCCAGCTGCCAGCCACTGTGCTACAGCTCAAGGCTTTATCCTCAGTCATTCTTTATCTACAACTATCCAGGTAATTACAAATATCCCCATTTTATAGATGAAGAAACCAAGGTTCACGGAGTTTTAGTAACCTGCCTGAAGTCATTCAGTTAGTTAAAAGTAGCGTTGAGATTTGAATCCAGGGTTCCGTGATGCTTCTCCAACCATGAACTCAGAAACCTAGAAGCTATCTGTGGAAGCTCACGTGGCCGTAAAGCCCATCTAAGTTCTCAGAAATAACACAGCATTATGTAGTTATCATCACCTAACATTTGAGTAATTTTATGCCAAATGCTATGCTAAAACCCTTAGACACAGCTCTACTCTCTATCACTACTCTGTGAACTGGATACATTACCTCCATTCTACAGATGAAGAAAGACTCAGACACCAAGGCCAAAGCTGTGTGCGACTTCCCACAAGTTATTCGGCAGCCATGGGTCATGCCACAGGCCCCCTGTGGTGGTGTGAGGAACTAGAGCACTGGGCTGGGAGCCAGAGAAGTTCACGTTTGGCTCCTGTTTCTGTCACCCATTCTGTGATCTTGGCCAAGTGTCTTGGTCTTTCTGAGCCTCGATGCCCCCATGTATAAAAGTATCTGCTTTTTCTATCCTCCTACAGGATTTTAAAAAAAAAATCAGCCAAGATAACAAATCTCCTGAAAACTATAAAGCTTCATACACATACGGTCAATCTACTAAGAATGTACAGGTCTGGGGTGCCTCATTGGCTCAGCTGGTAAAACATGTGACTCTTGATCTCAGGGTTGTGAGTTCAAGCCCCATGTTGGGTGTGGAGCCTACTAAAAAACAACAACGAAAGAGAATGCTCAGGACTGCAAGTAACAGAATACCTGATCATTGGTGGTTTCAGTAAATACAGGGTTTAGTCAGAAGTCTGGAGGTCGGTTTCTGACATTAGCAGCTACTCAGGGATATCACCAAGGCTCTTTCCTAGCTTACCGTTTGCTACCCACAACATACTGGTTTATCATCCTTGCGCCTATCCCTTCTGGTCACAGATTGGCTCTCATAACCCAGATATATCTATGTTCAAGAAGACAAGACAGAGAAAGCTGTTTCAGTCCTCTTTTATCAAGAAATCAAAAGCTTTCTCAGAAACTGCACCAACATATTCTGCTTACATCTCACTGGCCAGAAATGTTCCAACTGGTCTCTCTTAATTGGAAGGGAGGCTGCGGAAACAAGTGGTATTTTACTTCCTCAGTCCCTATAGTAGAAGCACATAAGGAAACAGAGAATTGAGAATGGATTTTTGTCAGCTCACAGTATCTCCCTCAGTTAGGACTATAAAAGCAAATCTTGGTTATCTGTATCTTTAAGTATTAACCTAAGACTCTAAAACTATTAAAAAATTCCTCAAAACAAATTTCAATAATAAGAATGTGTTTTGATACCCCTTTATGCTTTTACCTTGATAAACATATTTCCTCAGTTATCCAAATAAATGAATTAACTTACAGCAAAAAACCTTTTTTTTTTTTTTTTAAAGAAATCCAGAGAGAAAGAAGAGAATTGGTAAGAAAAATTGTTACAACTACTACAAGAAGACCACACAGTGGACCACAGGGCAACCCAGGCCCTGGAGGACCAAGTAACGGAACCAGACCTAGTGTTCAAGAGGATTCAGAACCCTTTAACCCAGACAACCCTTACCATGTACGTATTGCTGTTTTCATGATCGCTTAGATATATCCCTTGAACAGAACATTGAAGTGGTGGTTATTTCTACTTGAGGTTTCAAATGAGCACTTAATAATTATCTTGGATTTTTATTCAATGACTTAAAAAAATACATATGAATTTGTCACAAAGTTTATAAAATGAGGGTAAGACACTTAAGCATGGTCTCTCTAGTGTGAAATCCAGTTTTGTTGTAACCCTTATTCAAAGTTTTTTCTGTGCTCTCCCCTTTATTGAGTCATAGGCAAATATGTGAAGACAAATTCGTATCAGGAATTTGATTATTCAAAAAATATTTCCAAGAATGTGCCCTGGGGACAGTACATGGAATGAAAGTATTCTCTCCCCGCCCCCCATTTATATCCACTTTATTCATCCATTCAGCAGACATTTGCTGAGAACCTGCTCTTTCCCAGGCCCTGTGCATGCAGAGAGGAGTTAGCTTCTGCCCTCAAGGGCTCTCAGTCCAGGTGGGGGACAGACTCCTACACACAGATAAAACACTTCAGACTGAAACACTGGGCACTGCTATTTATAAGGATGGCACTAACGTGCTAAAGACTTCTCAAATCTTCAAAAAAATTTATTTACCGTAAGTGAAGGGAGCAAAAGAATAGCAAATTTTTGTAACTAGTATTTTAAATGAAAAAAAAAAAAATAATACATGCATTTTTTTAAAAAGTTTATAAAAGGGTAAAAAATGTGTTACCCTCCCATCTCAGACACCTTTCCCACAGCCCAGTTTTCTTTGCACAAGAGTGTACCGCACTAACACATTTTTAACACCATAGAGCATATAAACTTCTATACCTTGCTTTCTTTCCAGTCACAGTATTTTGGAGATTGCTCTGTCTCCTACATACATACACCTCATTCATTTTAATGGCCACATCATCATATTCCATTGTGTGGATAGATGTACAGAAATTTAACTAGTCTTACTTTGGTGGACATGTAAATTATCACCCTATCTTTTGCTCTTAGAAAATACCGTTAATAGTACACAACATTGTATATGCCCCACCCGGTCACGGGAAGGAGTAAATGAGGTAATGCAGGTAAAGCTCTTAGACAGTGCCTGGCACACAGTAGGCATCACCTTGCTAGTTTAACTATTAGTCTTCTTATATATATATATCTTGTACATGTGTGGGAATTTTTTTTTTTAGCATAAATACAGATATATGGGTCTACTAGGTCAAAGGAGATGGTAATTTTACATTATTTAATGGAGGACGCCAAATTGTCTCCCAAGGAATTACACCAGCTTCATGTCTTCAGTTGTAATGAACGGGGCTCATTTATTATCAAACTTCAAAAAAAAAAAAAAAAAATCCTTACCAGTCTCTCAGATGTAAAATTGTATCTTCTCATTGTTTCATCTTGCCAGTCTTTAATTATGTGTAAGGTTGAGCATCTTTTCTTAGGCCAATTCATCTATTTTTTTTTCCTGTGTAGCCTCTTCAGTTTTATAGTGTTTCACATGTTGCAAATTTATTTTCTAGTTTTAGACTAACATATTTTAGAAAGATTTAGAAACAAAAGTATTTTTTAAATGACCCAAGCTTATTGGAAAATTCAGGACCACCACAGTGCTTCATTCCCTAAAGCTCAAATAGTAAAAAGAGAGAAATACATCTGAATAGGCAAACAGAAAATTTAATATAATTTAATCTCCAGGTAGCTGAGCTAGGTAAATCTGGCTCAAGGGAGAGGGCATCAGCCCCTTCACAGGGGCAGGATGTGACTTTGCCTGTCTTGCTTCCAGACTTGAGTGATCCATTTTCCTTGAAAGACTCCCAATTCTTTATCAGTTTTTCCTTTATTTCGTGCTCAGCTTTAAGAAGAAACATCTCCCTAGGAGCTCAGTCCTTCACAGGTTCCTTTCAGGAGGTATCCTGGGGCAACCACCTGAGATTTCCTCCCAGCTCTCAAATCCTAACAAACCTTTGCTGAACCCAACCTCAACCAACAGGCTTTTGACTTCCCCCCACCCTGGAAAAATCAGCTATAATCAATTAATGAGGTGGTTTTCTTTTTGCTGTCTCAGATGAACCTAGTTCGACAGATAAGGAGGGAGAAAATGGAAAGAGTCTGAAGAATAAAGAAAAAAATGGAAATATTTTGATGATTAAATTTGAACATAAGTTCTATCAGATGGTGTTAAGGAATTGTCAATTTTGTTAGGTATGATAATGGCATTGTAGTTATGTAGGCAAATATTGTTTTAGAGGCACACCCTAATGTAGGTATGTGTGAAATGTCACAATACCTTCAATTCTCTTTAAAGTCACTTCGAAATTTAAAATACTTCAGAAAAGATCAAGCAAATTTGACAAAAGGTTAGTGGAACTGTCAAAACTAGATGTTCAGTTCACAGTTTTTCCCCCCTTTCCAGTATGTTTGATATTCCCAAAAATAAAAAGCAGCCCCCACCCCACAAACCACCAAAAGGTTAAGACTTGTTGGTATACCAGAAAAGGTGATAGCATTCCAAGGTTCACTTTGCTCAAGCCTAATCTATATTTGGTGCTGCATCTCCCCAGGTTCGAGTCCCTCAAGGAGAGATTTCAAGAGAATTAAGAATACACATTAAGGGCTTCTTGGCAATGTAACTCAGTAACAGAGAATTCAGAATCTAAACCCCTAGGAACCTATGAAAAGGAAAACCAGATACACAGATTTGGCAGAGGTCAGCTTCCTTCCAGTTGTGATATCTCCAGCAGTGAAAATGGGGATTGTGTAGGTGATTTTTACTGCATCCATAATTTTATTTAGGTAATAATAATGGCACATAGAAACTAGAAAATAATGTTTAAGATCTTGAATTTTTAGACATTATATGGTGCCTTTTCCTGAGTGTTAAAGAACCCTTAAGGTTGAAATGAAGGCAGAAATCTAAATGGAGCCAGCATTCTCAGCCAGTGCAATTGTCACAGCAATCTATTAGCCTAGATCAATGAATTTCAAAAGGTGCTCCGAGACCTGGAAGCCATCAGTACAAAACGGCATCAGTGTTCCACTAACTTAAAGTCAGTAGTTACAGAAATGCTACTTTTCAATGTCTCCTTTTTGTTTGGCTAACATAAAACAAGCTGAGTCACTACTGAGTGGGAATCATAGCTCATTAAAGGCATGGAGAAACTTTGTAATATTAAAAACAAAAAACAACCTTCCTTCCAGTGACAGATGGAGGTTCCTTGATATTTTAGAAGGAATTTTGAATTATAAGGGTCTAATAAGATTGAAAACCTCTTACAGAATGTTATGCTGATTTCTTATACCAATGAAACATTCAGGATCTTATTTTAGAATAATGTGCATGCTACAAAATTTTTATTATGAAGGAAATAAAATAATTGCCTTTTATTTCACAGCAGCAGGAGGGGGAAGGCATGACATTTGACCCTAGACTGGATCATGAAGGAATCTGCTGTATAGAATGTAGACGGAGCTACACTCATTGCCAGAAGATCTGTGAGCCCCTGGGGGGCTACTACCCATGGCCTTATAATTATCAAGGTTGCCGTTCAGCCTGCAGAGTTGTCATGCCATGTAGCTGGTGGGTGGCCCGCATCTTGGGCATAGTGTGAAATCACTTCATGTACCTGGGGCTTGTATCATAAAAACTCAAGAGACAACCAGAGTATGAGGCATCTTGATGCTAAAGGGACCACAAAGTATTTGATACTCAATTTGAGCAATGTTACTCAAGATACCTTTCCCAGAAGCTCTCAAATTGTTTTACAGAACTTTATCCAGAATGTGCAAATGTACTGAAAGGGTAGTTTAAAATGTCATAACAATTTTTTTATTACTTGCTATTTTTTATCTGCTTTGCTTTGCGAATAGGCCTACTTAATAAGACTAACTTCCCAAGCTACTTTGAAATAAACATGAAAAATCACTTACAACGTCAAAGATCTCAGTTGTACACTTGAGTTCTTTTTATTTATTTATTTTTTTTAGATTTTTATTTATTTATTTGAGAGAGAGACAGTGAGAGAGAGCATGAGCGAGGAGAAGGTCAGAGGGAGAAGCAGACTCCCCATGGAGCTGGGAGCCCGATGTGGGACTCGATCCCAGGACTCCAGGATCATGACCTGAGCCGAAGGCAGTCGTCCAACCAACTGAGCCACCCAGGCGTCCCGAGTTCTTTTTAATCAAGTCATTGAAGTAATTGTTTTTGGTTGCTATTTATACAGAATTCCTCCATTGTTAGTAACCTTTATTGTTCTTCCCAGTCTTGCAAATGTGCTCCAAAGTTCCCACATAAAAATACCAACAAAAGAGTAAAACCGGACATACAATGGAATCTACCTGAAAGCAAGCAGTATCGACTTCAAGGTGGAGCTCACAGGAAATCTGTAATTTTTAGTTTGTGCAGGCCTGTGATTAACAGGGGGCTGCCCTATGTCAGGAGTCACCCCATGGAAAAGAGCATTAGGATAGAGAGGGAAAATGAAGATAAATCTGACTTGTACGGAAGGACTTCAACTAACATCCTGAAAAGCAGTTCTTCACACCCTTTTCAATCTGTTCAGTGGTCAATGGTATCTACCATTTATAGTACATATATAGAGTGGTATCTACCTTTATAGTACAAATCAGGCTGGTGATGTACTCTCACAGTGATAGGACTGACAGTGCTACCTGGCAGATCTGGCCAAGAGGAATGGCTTATTTATTTATAATGACAGAAAGGCTCTTAGGAACAAGGACTGTCTTTAGAAACTGAAGTATTAGATCAGGTAAATGGGCAGGTATTTCGTATTTTTGACATTTTAGTTTTGAATCTCAGTTTGAGAGACAAAGAACTTTCTTAAAGAAAATAAAAGTTTTCTAAATACAATGATTTAGAGAGAGGACAGAAAGGTCTTGATACCATGACTCACACCAGTGCCATACTCTAAATAAACCGTATTACTGTAGGTCTGGTTTGCCAATTTAAGTTGGTAAAATCTTAACAGTTTCTTAAACCTGGTTATCAGATCATCATTCATATGTCTGCATTTAATGGAATATACAGTTAAGTTAGGTCTCTACATGAAAGAGATATGAAGGAAAGACACATGCAGAATGAAAAGTCCAATGGTCACACTGTTCTCAGGTAGCAGCGACTTTTGGCATAGACAGGAATTTTACATGTTTAGTCTTTAAAAACGGTTGTTACTCTATTAACTAAGCAAATGTGTGTCAATGGTTCTGCCTATCATCTCCAACCTCACTGTCCAGCAACAGGTACTTGATTCTAGAACTAAACAAAAAGGGGGAAAAAAAAAAAACCCACCACAAAGACTCAGTGATCCCAGCCCGCAAGAGCTTGTGGTCTCAGGAGAGACAGAGATAATCAGGACTCACAGTCACAAAAAAGCCTTGGCAAGGATGGGAGCACTGGGCTTCTTGGAGAAAGAGAATGCCTTTGCTAGGTCTTCAAGGATGAGTAGGAGTTAGCTGGGTAAAGGTGACAGAGGAAGGGCATTCTAGGCAGAGGAAGGAGTTCGGTAAAGTCAGAGGTATGAAGATGCACGATATAATCAGGCAAACAAGCATTCTGGTTGAGGAAGAACATATTAAGGTGGAAATGTAGACAGAAGAAAGGTTGCTGGCACAGAGGGAGCTGATGAGGTCTCAATTTTTAGATGGACCAACCTTGGTAGCTTTGCTTGAGAATGGAGCCGGTGCCAGACTTAGTAAGGAGCAAAGCATGTCTTGCGAAGGAAGGCTGTCTCTTGGAAAGGTACTCCCTTCTTTTCAGAGTACCATAATTAAACAGAAGAAATATGGGAAGTGAATAGTCTACTTCATAATTAATAATAAGAGTTATGTTGTGTTATGAAAAATCACAAAATACCCAAGGAAGTCAACTTAATAGAAAAAAAATATAGATGTTTTAAGGACAGAGGGGAGATTCAAGGTTGACTAAGGGTAGAAATGACAGACTCAAAATGAAAGGCCTACTTTGAAGGAGGAGAATGAAGTGTACAAAGGAAGAACATTTAGTAAAAGAAGACACAACAGAATATAAACTTTTCACAAACTGGTACTAATCCCCAGATTACCTTTAACCAGGCCAATCTAAAAGTTGCAAATGTAGCCCAGTTTGCTGTGCTGAATTTTTTTTTTTTTTTTTTTTTTTAAGATTTTGACAGAGAGAGAGAGATCACAATTAGGCAGAGAGAGAGGGGGGGAAGCAGGCTCCCTGTTTAGCAGAGAGCCAAACGTGGGGCTCAATCCCACCACCCTGAGATCATGACCTGGGCCACCCAGGTGCCCCTGCTGTGCTGAATCTTAACTCTGTGTGTACACTGTGTATGTATATATTATATAAATGATACATGATATTTTATTATTTTACGGGTACTCATTTAATTTTCAGCAATGTTGTAAACCAATCCTATGGACATCACAGGTTAATTTTCAAAGTCCTCATTTGACTCAGACTGGAAGGACTACTATATATAGCCTTAGATGTGATAGCTGCTGCTACATATGCACAAAGAAAATGAAGAATGGTCATGCTGGGTTCCAGTAGTTTCTTTCTATGTTACATTAACATATCTCACCAAAATATGCCAACATATGTCCACTGCAATTTTAAAATCTTGTCAAAACTGGGGCGCCTGGGTGGCTCAGTGGGTTAAGCCGCTGCCTTCGGCTCAGTTCATGATCCCAGGTCCTGAGTTCGAGCCCCACATCGGGCTTTCTGCTCTGCCTACTTGTGATTTCTGTCAAATAAATAAATAAAATCTTTAAAAAAGAAAAAAAACTTGTCAAAACTTCATCCTTATGATGTCAAAACCTCCTTCTACCACCACCTCAAATAAATGACAAGAGAAAAGTAAATACATTCAGAATAATCACTTAACCCACTCAACAGTTGTTTCTTACACCAGATTTTATTGCACTCTGATATACAAGCTACATTCTTACAAAATAGAAATTCCTTGTGTGTAGGGGATAAATTTCTGTATAATTAATTTATATAACATAAGCTGTATAAGCTGAATATGCTGATGTTTTGTGAACATTTTATAGAAAGGGTCACAATATTTTTTAGAGTTAACTGCCTTACTGAGCGGGGGAAGAGGGAGCGGACAAAAGTCTACATGCATAGATAGTATTGGTAGCGTACCTCAAACAGGAAGGTGTAAATTTGAGTCAATGATGCAAATGTTAGCAAAAACATTTTACAGGCACAGTTGAATTTTAGTGTTTATAAAAGGAAGGTGAACTCTTTCTGAAGGGCTTCTGTACATATATGCATGCTCGTATCCTATATGCATATACAAATTACACTTTGAAAAAGCCCAATATAGTATTCAGAATCAAATTTACGAACAGTTTAAGTTAGTGTTGCCTGACTTTTAACAATAAAAGGAATTACTACAGATTTTATTTAAAACTGTTTACATTCAAAAGTAATCAATTTCCATATAGTTTTTAGGTACTTACCCCATAGAGGTAAGTACATCTAATATGATACATTTATTGCATGGATGAGCTAAACCTAGCAAACAGCCAATTTTAGGCTTCCTGACTCTTTTCCTTATCTTAATAGTTTTTAAAGTCAAATATATACAAGTCAGTCATTATTAGGGTATATGTTATCATCAAAGTGATAAAAATCAGTAATGGGACCGGAAATAGTATATCCACTAAGCAATAATTAAGTCCTTAGATTAAAACACCAAATTATTAAAAACTATTTGTTTTAAGAGGTATTCCCCACAAAGTTCCTTATATGAGCTTAGTAGTAACTTTACAGATGTTCTTGTCATAGTCCTGTTCTCTCTGTGCCTGCTCCTTTACAAAAATTCTCTTTGCATCAAATTCCTACAATTAGAGACCCAGAAAATTCAACCTCTTTTTTCTCAGATGGCTACAAAAATTTGAGTAACAATGAGACAGACTGAAATAACCTCTATCTACTTTTTTAAAACTAAGATTGTATTTGTAAATTCACTTGCAATTACTTAAAAAAAAAAAAACAACCCACAAAAAACTCCAAACATGATTTTGGTGGTTTCCTGTCCTTCAGACTTCCAAGGTGTGGATTATTTCATTGCAAAAAGTTCTCTTTTCAACTGTTATATTCCATTAACCTAGACTATTATTCATTTTTATATAATGAATTCACTTTATACTGACATAGCTAAAGACCTGGAATAAACTAGTCAAGCATAAACTTTCCTTTCAGAACATAATGCTTTAAAAATTTTTTTTTTTAAAGATTTTATTTATTTATTTGTCAGAGAGAGAGAGAGCGAGCGAGCACAGGCAGACAGAGTGGCAGGCAGAGGCAGAGGGAGAGGCAGGCTCCCCACAGAACAAGGAGCCCGATGCGGGACTCGATCCTAGGACGCCGGGATCATGACCTGAGCCGAAGGCAGCGGCTTAACCAACTGAGCCACCCAGGCATCCCCAGAACATAATGCTTTTAAATGCCAGTTGTTTCTTTTCAATTAAAACCATATTCCTGCCTGTTAGTTACTGAGTTAGCTAAACAACTACACAGTAAAAGAGATCTCCACAGGATATAAGATACTCAACCTAACACACATGATACTCAACCTACTCAACCAGCCCCAAATTTTTAATATTCACTTAGCACCTTTGCATAATTAGGCAGCATCTGAGAACATTCCAGTTGCTAAAGTAGAAAGTATCTCATTATACACCAGTACTATGCCATTGCTCTCAATGAATACTGAGTTTTCTAATACTCTCTGCTCAACTTTACTAATATCTCAGCAGTGACAAGTTAGCATCTTGTCCAAATATTCTCAGTTTGGGGGTGCCTGGGTGGCTCAGTGGGTTAAAGCCTCTGCCTTCAGCTCAGGTCATGATCCCGAAGTCCTGGGATCGAGCCCCGCATCGGGCTATCTGCTCAGGAGGGAGCCTGCTTCCCTTCCTCTCTCTCTGCCTGCCTCTCTGCCTACTTGTGATCTCTCTCTCCGTCAAATTAAAAAAAAAAAAAAAAAATATTCTCAGTTTGTTTCACTTCAAAACAGATTTCCTTTCATTATGTGTAATACCACACAGTTACATAAATTCAGTTTATCATAATGACCCTACAGTTCTAATAACAGAGGAACAAAAATAATCATTCAGCATCTCTCTCCTCTGCCTTTATATCCATGTAAGAGGGAAACAAATTCTACAAAGGAACAAGCACCCAAGCAGCTGAAATTTATAGGAAATAAGGCACTAGAGAACATTAAGTGCTAACATCACTTCTTTGGTCTCTCCTCTACCCCCTTGAAATTGGTGTTTAAGGGCGGTGCCCTTCACACTTCAAAATTACCGGGTCATTAAAAACATGGATTTTTCCCAGCCCTATTCCAACCTACAGATTCAAAATCTCAGGAGGGAACCCAAGAAAGGCTATATATTAAAAAACAAGTTTCACAGGTGAGGGTTATTCACCACTGAGAACTACTATGCTATGTATTATACAGAATATCTGACTACTGCTATAATTTTGAGTTGCCTGATAACTTGGGGCAACTGCCAGAAAGTCAATACATGTTACGGGAAAAAAAATCTTAGGTGAGTTAGATTCGGATTCTATCACCAACTATGTGTGTGTGCTGTGTTAATGAATTGTTATTAAAAAAACAAACAGTATTATGAGTGCACTCTGGAAAAAAATGCTCCTGTAAAACCAAAGGTTTGGACTAGACAGTATTTAAGATTCATTCCCGCCCTAAAATTCTGATTTCATTTTTCTTTGCTTTGTCTCCTTGTATTGACAGGGGATGAAATGCAAATACATGTTTAAGGGAGTAATAGGTACCAAAGCTATTTCTAGTCTTGGCAAATGGGCCATAAAAACATGCCCTGCTGATCTGATTTTTACACTTCTACTAAAACATAAAACACTTATTCTTAAGTCCCTGTTCGCAACGAGGCATTTTATTTAATTCAATTTTGACTCCATATCTACTCTGCTATAAACTATACTTATATTCCAGACAAGAAATAGCTTTGCTAAACAAAGATTACACTGAAATGTGATATTACTGTAATTTTTTTTTTTTTACAGCTTTATAAACATATATTTTTATCCCCAGGGGTACAGGTCTGCGAATCGCCAGGTTTACACACTTCACAACACTCACCATAGCACATACCCTCCCCGATATCCATAACCCCACCCCCTCTCCCAACCCCCTCCCCCCATCAACCCTCAGTTTGTTTTGTGAGATTAAGAGTCACTTATGGTTTGTCTCCCTCCCAATCCCATCTTGTTTCATTTACTCTTCTCCTACCCCCTCGACCCCCCATGTTGCATCTCCTCTCCCTCATATCAGGGAGATCATATGATAGTTGTCTTTCTCCGATTGACTTATTTCGCTAAGCATGATACCCTCTAGTTCCATCCACGTCGTCGCAAATGGCAAGATTTCATTTCTTTTGATATTACTGTAATTTAACATGTGAGAAGGAAAGGGCAGGTGAGTTCGGAGACTGAAGGATTCCCATATACCCATTAAGTCATATGCCAAAACGGAAATTCATTCGCATCAGTACTTCCAGATATTCAGAGTAAAACTCCACAAAAATCCCTATTAGATTTATAAAGTAAATTTTACTTGACTGTATGAACATTTGGTAAAAATAAAATTTTCAAAAAGAATGACAACGGACAGAATTTTGAGTGAGGACAACAGGATTTTCAGCTAGAACAAGCTCTGGCTTGGAAACCATCGTCTCATCTGTACTCTCTGCAAGCCCTACCCAATCCAGACTTCCCCTCTCTCTCTTGTCCCCCCAATCAGGAATCTCAACCCTTTGTTCACTCCTCATCGGGCCTTCCCATCTGCCATTCCTTCTGCAGGGAGGGCGCTTTCTCAAGCATCTGCATAGCTCCTTCAAGTCTGTGTTCTAATGTCACCTGCTGAGTTCTTCATCTTTTATCTCAAATTTGTTCTCTTTAAACATTTAGTATTCTTCCTCAGCACTAACATCACTTAATATACATGTTGATTATTTCTCTCATGAGCAAAGATCCATGAAAGGTAGGGGATTTGGGGTTCCTCACCAGTGTGTCCCTACTGCTCAGAACAGTGCCTGGCACATACCTGGCATTCAGTGAATTAATGAACAGGTATATCCTGAATTATGTATTTTTCACTTTCCTGTCTTTTTCTAATACCTATATTAAAGTGAAAACCCGGGCGCCTGGGTGGCTCAGTGGGTTAAGCCGTTGCCTTTGGCTCAGGTCATGATCTCAGGGTCCTGGGATCGAGTCCCGCATCGGGCTCTCTGCTCAGCAGGGAGCCTGCTTCCCTCTCTCTCTCTGCCTGCTTCTCTGTCTACTTGTGATCTCTGTCAAAAAAAATAAATAAAATCTTAAAAAAAAAAAAAGTGAAAACCCACTTAAAAAATACATAGCTTTTGACAGAAAGACCTCAAGGGTGTTCACACTGTTAAAAAATAAAGTACAAAACCCCCACCAGAAAGGGTCATATGATATTCAATATCTTAAAACTTCTTTGGAGGTTTTGAGGAAAAAAAAAATGTGCAAGTAGTTCAAATTTTTCAGAAAATTTCAGAAAATTTTCCAGAAAACTGGTATGTTTATAAGTGAAATTGCTTGACTTGCTCTTGGTTTCCAGACCCTTCTATATGCCCAAACCAATTCCATGTCTGGCTTTATAATCTCTGGCCTCTCTGCCTCTTTAACTCTACCCAAGTTTGCTGGGCTCAAGATTCTTCTGGAAGAATGACCTACCCCAGGGGCGCCTGGGTGGCTCAGTGGGTTAAGCCGCTGCCTTCGGCTCAGGTCATGATCTCAGGG
This sequence comes from Lutra lutra, assembly GCF_902655055.1. Lineage (NCBI taxonomy): Eukaryota > Metazoa > Chordata > Mammalia > Carnivora > Mustelidae > Lutra > Lutra lutra. The sequence continues at coordinate 148,332,872 of NC_062280.1, read as the reverse complement.
TCCTGGGATCGAGCCCCGCATCGGGCTCTCTGCTCAGCAGGGAGCCTGCTTCCTCCTCTCTCTCTGCCTGCCTCTCTGCCTGCTTGTGATCTCTCTCTGTCAAATAAATAAATAAAATCTTTAAAAAAAAAAAAAAAAGAATGACTAACCCAGTTAGAAAGTAAACTTCAGTCCCATCTTTAAGAAAACATATATATTTTGGTTTTCAAACAATCAAGACAAAAGAAAAAGAAATCTGAAAAATCAATAAGAAAATAAAAAACACATGGATATCACCTTGGTTTTGATTACTTACATAATAACTGCTATTCCCTCTAGTAATGTAAGTAAGTTAAAAACAAATTAGATTTAGCTCTCATGGCCATGAGTTAAAAACCTACTGAAAAATTACTATTTTATCTATATTGATGAATAAGTGAAGTGATCAATTTTAATGGAAGGATATAAAAAACAAGGTAAATTTTTAAAACTAATTAGTTAGGGGAAAATAGTTCCAATACTTGATTATCAACTATGTGAAAGGCACGGAGCTCTGCATCAATGATCCAAAGCTAAGGAAATACCACTCTGAGATCGACACACAAGGTGAAAAAGGTAACTGCAGCGGATCCTAAAACCAGGGACCATGAGAGGTGCCGTAAAAGGCATCAAGGCACTTCCACATCACGGCTTGAGTGGCAAAGAATTCCTGTAGAGGACATGGAATGGGGCACTTCATAAGAGTATTGACATTCTCACTGGGGACACTTAAAGAATAAATGGGAAAAAATAGGGGCATTCTATGCAGCGTTAAGACCATAAGCAAATGCATCCATCATTCAATAGGTTAACAACATTCCACAAATTCTGAGGGCCTACTTCCTATGTACCAGGTACAGCAGATACAAAGTTGGAAGCCACCACCGCCAACCTCCCCCACGCAGCTGTCACACAGGAAGAAACAGGTCATGTATAGTGACTTAATAATAAAGAATAGATCTGACTCAAACATATTTGTAAGACAGTCAGATAGAGTAAGACTCAGGCCTATACACAGAAGCCCAATAAACCCATGCATGATTATGACAGCCAGCTCCAAACCATTTATGGAGAGAATTCCAGTCTTCCTTTAAGTCACTGAATCCACCTGGGTTGCCTTTAAGTCTGTTCATTAATGGGCTGAACTAGGATCACCTTCTTCTAGTTAAAAGGAGCAGGATGGAATAGGAAACTATGCCCACTCCAGATTTAGTTAATTTAGCAAGCCAGCTCACTTGCACCTAGATGATTTAACTAAAAGGAAGACCACTAAAATCTTTAACTTTCATCTCCAACAAATGGAGGCCCCTTTAAAAAAAAAAAAAAGAAAAAAACAACCTTCCTGGTCTCTGCCATTACTGTAAAAGGCAAGCAACTGGAGACGGTTGCAAGCTTAAGTGCTCCAGGCACCTGCAGCACTCTAACCAGCCTTGTCGGTGCCCGGCCAATCCCCAGTGTTAGAACTCCAAGCAACTACAGGGGCTTTTCCCAATCCTTCCCCTTCATCAGCTCAAAAAAACCACTCTCTAGTTAAGACTGAGTATCTCTATCCTTACTAACACTGAAGCTACACTTGGTGCTCAGCTCTAATGTTATTAAATAGCTCCTGCCCTGAAATATTAAAATAGTTCAAATAGTATGGGTTTCCAATAAAACTCAACAAGTTCCTACCTCTAAACCTATTCCCTTTTGTTTAGGCCAAGAGATAACCACCCTTTACTCCTTAGCTCTTCTGCCCCCCTTGACTGGGGGGATATTTCTTTGAAAATATGCTGGAATTTCTCCTGAAAGGGGGAAATAATTCTAGAATTTGAAAGCAGCAATCAAAAGAGCCAAATGGGTTAACAAAATGATCCTGCAACATGTTTTATTTATTCTGTCTCTGATGGCACTAGAACTAATTATAAGGACACTGATCATTTGTCCCTATTGAACCAGCAACCACTCTCCTTATGGGCAAAACCCTCAACTGTTATTGGCAGAGTGTCACAGTGCACCTCCTATTAAGATCCAAATAGATCTCTCAAAGCCTCTCCCTAGAATTAATCAATACCCTATAAATAAGGAGGTTCTCCAGGGTATTGAGCTCACAAGAGGACTATAAGGCCTGGGGCCTCATTATCCCCTGTACTAGTCCCTCTCTATTTTACCTGTTTAAAAAAAAATGGTTGCAGAATGGAGCTTTGTACAGGACCTCCAAGCCATAAATAGTACGGTGGTCATCCTTCCCCACCCAGTTGTTCCCAATCTCCATACTCTCCTTTATTGGCCTCTATCCCTGCTGAAAGCAAGTATTTCCCCTTGGTTGTCTTCTTTAGCAACTCAGTAGATAACGCCAGACACCATCTCTTAGCTTTTACTTGGGAAGGGCATTACACCTAGATAGTACTCCCCCAAAGTTCTCCTGAAAGTCCTTTGTACTTCTCACAAACCTTAAAAACTGATCTAGAGTGGTGCCTGGGTGGCTCAGTGGGTTAAACCTCTGCCTTCAGCTCAGGTCACGATCCCGGGGTCCCAGGGTCCCGGGGTCAAGCCCCGCATCGGGCCTGCTTCCTGGCCCCCCGGCCTGCCTCTCTGCCTACTTGTGATCTCTGCCTGTCAAATAAGTAAATCTTTTAAAAAAAACCCACAAAAACCAAAACAAAACAAAAAAACTGATCTAGATCATATAAAATTTTCTGAAAGCTCTACCCTATTGCAATACGTAGATTACTTGCTTCTCTGCTTTTCCATCTGTTAAAACTTTTAGCCTTATAGGGACACGAAGTCTCCAAGAAAAACCTGCAATTCGTTCAAACTCTGGTTTGGTATTTAGAGCACCTAATTTTGGAACAGGGGCTACGATTACATCCAAACAGGTGTCACGGCATCCTATACTTCTCAAAAACCAAAACTAAGCACCAATTACAAAGTTCTCTCTTGGCCACTCTCAAAATTCAATTCCAAACTTCTTTCTTATGGACCAACTCCTGTATGTTTACTAAAAAACAACAAACCTGCCCTATTATTTGGTTAAGACCAAGATAACTAAGTCTTTAAAGTCTTAAATGAAAGACTAACAAATCCCCCTGTCCTTAGAAATCTTAATAATCAATTTCCCATTTTCCTTTTTACATAATGAAATGGAGAGAAATCTCCTTGGGGTACTCGCCCCAAAACATGGGAAACACCATTGGCACATAGGTTATTACAGCCAACATCTAGACCCTGTGACTTAAAAACACACCCCACTCTCTGCCTCAGAGCCATTCCTGCCACTGTTCTTTTATTCAAGGTCCCTGAAGAAATAATCATGGGATCCTTTCTTACTAGTCGTGTTCCCTGTTCAGTTGAAACCCTTCTAAATTCTCATTATATTCAATTCCTCTGTTAGTTGCCTCACCTCCCATAAAATCCACTTGCTAAGTACTCCTCACACAGCAGTACCCTTTACCTGTGGTTTTATGTCCTAGCAGAGTTGGAGAAGTTGTTTAAGGAGACAAGACAGTATCCAAATCAAGTCTGCAAATGCAATGAAACTGGGCTCTTCTAAAAGAAGACGGCCAACAGAACCTACATTAATAAAAGAGCAAAAGAGGCAGTAGAGCATAAAACAGGGAAGGACAGATTAACTCTGATACCATGTGACACTGCTGCAGGGTATATGATACAGCCAGGTATAGCATACAGAGGAAAGAACCCAGGTGCTTGCAAAAACAAAAACAAATTATCTGCTTGCCTTCTGGTAACATAATCACAAAGCGTGGGTGACAGCGATTTTATTTATGGGATGGTTCCACAAATGCTTCATCTCAGAAGTGAAAAAATACTCAGAAGAGGAAGAGTTGGAATTTAAAGTCCTATTTATAACAGACAATGCACTTGGCTATCCTGAGTCTGTTTGCTATTTAAATGAAAATGCTGAGGCTGTAACTCTGACCTCCAAATATAACCTCACTGATTAAGCCCCCTGACCAAGACATCATTAGGTTTGTCTAGGCCACATACACCTGCCTTGAATTTGATCACATTCCATTGACTAATCTGGACATAATGCAATTCTGGAAGTCATTCACTATTGCTGATATAGTAACATTCATAAAAGCTGCAATGAATGAATTAAAACCAGAAACTATATATGACTGCTGGAAGAGCTTATGGAATCAAGTCATGAGTGACTTTAAAGGCTGATGGAGAAGTTAAAAAAATCTTTCACATAGCAAGATAAATTAGTGGATTAGAACTAGCCAACCTATTTGATGAGTAAGTTGAAGCACATACCAAGGAACACCTAGAAGTATTAGCAAGTGAGGAAGTGAAAGAACTTGCTGAGTCATTTACAAAGGAAGAAGACAAAGAAACTGAAGCAGAAAATAAAGCAGAACCAGCAATGTGGACATTAGCAGAATTTGCTGAAGTGTTTTGAATTTTTTGTCACTTAATAGTGACAAAATCACGGAATATGATCCTCAAATGGAACAAAGGACTAAATTCACCTGTATGATCCCTGAAGGATTACAATCTCTGCAGCAACACTCTGACAGTTAAAAATAAAGAGACAAATTCCAATTACAACTTTCTTCTAAAAGTTTTAGGCAAAAAATGACTGCTTATTATGAATGGACTCCTTCCATGAAGACTTCCAGGAAACTCCTTTGGATAGCACTGATTCCATGCTTTACTGATGGTACTTATTTAAAAGGTGAAAATGGTAAATACTGTGCTGGCTATGCATTTCCAACTCACTCTGAAGTTACTGACTTGGCACTTTGCCTTTGGCCACCTTAGCCCAACAGGCTGAACTGCATGGTCTCTCTAAGCCTGCATTTTACCTGAGGGCAACACTGTAAATATGGGCATACCTTGTTTTACTGGACTTCACAGACACTGTGTTTTTAAAAATTGAAGGTCTGTGGCAATCCTGCCTCCAAGCAAGCCTACTAGTTCCATTTTTTCCAACAACATTTACTCATTTTGTGTCTCTAGGTCATATTTTGGGTTTTCACAGTATTTCAGAGTGTTGCATTACTGTTGTATTTGTTACGATAATCTGTAACCAGTTATCTTTCTCATATTTTTTTTTTTTTTTTTTAAAGAGGTCGCATGTGGGTTAGCATGAACAGGGGCATGGGGAGTAGGTGAAAAGGGAAGGGAGAGAATCTTGAGCAGGGTCCATACCCAGCAAAGACCCCCAACGCAGGGCTTCATCTCACAACTGAGATCATGACCTGAGCCGAAATCAAGAATTGGATGCTTAACCAACTGGGCCATCTAGGTGCCCATGACCAGTTATTTTGATATTACTATTACAGTTTGGGGGTAGAATAAACCACACCCATATAACACACTGAACTTAACTGGTAACTGTGTGTTCTGACTGCTCCACCAACCAACCATTCACCCACATCTTTTTCTTTAGTCTTGCCTGTTCTCTGAGACACAACATTGAAATTAGACAAATAACCCTACAATGGCCGCTAAGTGTTCAAGTAAAGAAAGAGTCACATGCCTTAATTTAAATGGAAAGCCAGAAATGATTAAACTTAGTGAGGAAAGCATGTTGAAAGCTGAGACAGTTTGAAAGTTAGGACTCCTGTGCCAGCCAGCCAAGTTGTGTGAATGCAATGGAAAAGTTATTGAAGGAAATTAGAAGTGCTATTCCAGTGAACACATGAGTGATGAGAAAGCACAACAGCTTTAATGATGATGTGAAGAAAGTTTAGTGGCCTGGATAGAAGATCAAACCAGCCACACAATCCCTGCAGACAAAACCTAATCCAGAGAAAGGCCCCGACTCTAATTCTATGAATGCTGAGGGTGAGGAAGCTGCAGAAAAGTTTAAAGTTAACAGGTTGATTCAGGAGATTTAAAGAAATGAGTTATCCCCATAACATACAAGTGCAAGGTGAAGGACCAAGTGCTGATATATTAGCTGGATCAAGTTACCGGAAGATCTAGCTAAGATAATTAATGAAGGTGGCTACACTAAGCAAAACATTTTCAAATAAGGTTGGCCCTTGATCAACACAGGCTTGAACTGTGTGGGCCCACTCACACACACATTTTTTTTTAGTACATATACTGGAAAATGTTGGGGGGATTTGCAATAATTTTTTTAAAAAGATTTTATTTATTTATTTGACAGGCAGAGATCACAAGTAGACAGAGAGGCAGGCGGATAGAGAGAGAGGTGGAAGCAGGCTCCCTGCTGAGCAGAGAGCCCATGCGGGGCTCGATCCCAGGACCCTGGGATCACGACCTGAGCAGAAAGCAGAGGCTTTAACCCACTGAGCCACCCAGGTGCCCCAGATTTGCAGTAATTCAAAAAAATGAACAAACTGCATAGCCTAGAGATACTGAAAAAAATTAAGAACAAGGTATATCTCAAGAATGCATAAAATACATACTATTACTAGCCTATTTTATCATTTACTATTCATAAATTATACATATATCTATTATAAAAAGTTGAAACTTATCAAAATGTACACAATACACACTAAATAGCATGCTAATAAACAACGAAGGGGTCAACCAAGAAATCACAGACGAAATAAAAAAAATAAATGAAGATAAATGAAAATAGGGGTACCTGGGTGGCGCAGTTGGTTGAGCATCCAATTCTTGGTCTTGGTCGACCTCGGCTCAGGTCGACCTCAGGGTCAAAAGATCTAGCCCCATGTTGGCTCTGCACTTAGTGCAGTCTGCCTGGGTTTCTCTCTCCCTCTCCCTCTGCCCTCCCCACCTCCTCCTCTCTAAAGTAAGTAAATCTTTAAAAAAAAAAAAAAAAAAAAGATAAATGAAAATAAAAACACAAGTCCAAAATATCTAGGACACAGGGAAAGCAGTTCTAAAGGAAAAGTTAAGGCAATGCAAGCCTCCCTCAAGAAACAAGAAAAATCTTGAACAATCTAACCTTACCCCTAAAGAACTAGAAAAAGAATAAACAAAGCTCAAAGTTAGTAGAAGGAGATAAATAATAAAGATTAGAACAGAAACAAATGAAAAAGAGATTTAAAAAAAAAAATAGAAAAGGTCGATAAAACCAAGAACTGGTTCTTTGGAAGATAAACAAAATTAACAAGCCTTGGGGCGCCTGGGTGGCTCAGTGGGTTAAGCCGCTGCCTTCGGCTCAGGTCATGATCTCAGGGTCCTGGGATCAAGTCCCACATCGGGCTCTCTGCTCAGCAAGAAGCCTGCTTCCCTCTCTCTCTCCCTCTGCCTGCCTCTCCGTCTACTTGTGATCTCTCTCTCTGTCAAATAAATAAATAAAATCTTAAAAAAAAAAAAATTAACAAGCCTTTAGCTAGACTCTCAAAAAAGAGGACCCAAATAAACAGAATAAAAAATGAAACAGGAAAGGTTAACACCACCACAGGAATACAAAGAACTATAAAATACCATGAAAAATTATATGCCAAAAAATTGGGCAACCTAGAAGAAATGGATAAATTCCTAGAAACATAAAATCTCCCAAAACTCAATCAAGAAACAGACAAAATGAACAGACTAATTGTTAGTAACAAAACCAAACTGATAACCAAACTCCCTACAAATAAAGTCCAGGATTAGACAGATTCACAGGCAAATTCTATCAATATTTAAAGAAAAGTTAATACCTACTCAAGCTCTTCCAAATAATAGAAAAGGAAAACTTCCAAATTCATCCTATGAGGCTAACATTACCCCAATACCACAATGAAAGACACTAAAAAGAAATTATAGACCATTAACTATGTTGGATACAGATGCAAAATCCTCAACTGTTATTAGCAAACTGAATTCAATACACTAAAAGGATCACAAACCATGATCAAGAAGATTTATTCTAGGGATGCAAGGATGATTCAATATTCACCCATCAATGGGATACACTACATTAACAAAATGAAAAATTAAAATCACATGGTCATTTCAACAGATGCAGAAAAAACATCTGTCAAGACTCAGTATCTGTTCATGATTAAAAATTCTCAACAAAATGGGTTTAAAGAGAACATACCTCAACATAATAAAGGCCATATGTGGAAAACCCACAGGTAATATCATATTCAATGGTGAAAAACTGAGAGCTTTTCCTCCAAGATCAGGAACAAGACAGTGATGCCCACTCTGACACTTTTACTCAACAGAGTACTAGAAGTCCCAGTCACACCAATCAGACAAGAAAATGAAATAAAAGGCATCCCAATTGGTAATAAGTTAAACTGACACTATATGTAGATGACATACATAGAAAACTCTAAAGACTCCACCAAGAAACTATTAAAATAATGAATTCGGTAAGGTTTTAGAATACAAAATCAATACCCAGAAATTGACTGCATTTCTGTAAAAATCAAGTAGCAGAAAGAGAAATTAAGGAAGCAAAGTACATTTGCAATTGTACCAAAAGAGTAAAAATCCTAGGAATAAATCCTAGGAATAAACTTAACCAAGGAGATGAACAACCTGTACACTGAACCATGAAACACTGATGAAAAAACTGAAGACAGGGGTGCCTCGGTGGCTCAATCGTTAGGCATCTGCCTTGCGCTTGAGTCATGATCCCAGCGTTCTGGAATCAAGCCCTGCATCAGGTCCCTGCTAGTCCAGAAGCCTGCTTCTCCCTTCCCCAAATCCCCGTTTGTGTTCCCTCTCTCGCTTTATCTCTCTGTCAAATAAATACATAAAATCTTAAAACAAACAAACAAACAAACAAACAAAAAAACTGAAGACAACACAAATGAAAAGACATACCATGCTCTTGGATTGGAAGACTACTGCTAAATGTCCATACTACTCACAGCAATCTAGAGATTTAATGTGATCCCATCAAAATACCAACAGCATTTTCCATAGAACTACAACAAACAATACTACAATTTGTATGGACCCACAAAAGACCCTGAGTAGCCAAAGCAAGGAAAAAGAAGAAAAAGCTGAAGATACCACAATCTCAGATTTCAAGATATACCACAAAACTTCAGTAGTAAAAACAGTATGGCACTGGCACAAAAACAAACACACAGATCAATGGAACAGAATAGAGAGAGAAATTAACCGATGTTTCTATGCTCAATTAATCTATGAGAAAAGAGGCAAGAATAAACAACAGGGAAAAGATAGTCTCTTCAATAAATGGTACTAGGAAAACTGAAGAGCTAAATGCAAAAGAATAAAACTGGACCACTACTTTCTCATAGCATACACAAAAATAAACCCGAAGTGGATTAAAAACCTAAATGTGATTACCTGAAACCATAAAACTAGGAAGAAACAGAGGCAGAGCTTTCTTTGATGTCAGCCTTAGCAACATTTTTCTAGATGTCTCCTCAGGCAAGGGAAACAAAAGCAAAAATAAGCTACTGGGAATATATCAAAATAAAAAGCTTTTGCACAGTGAAGGAAACCATCAAGAAAACAAAAAGGTAACCTACTGAATGGGAGAAGATATCTGCAAATGGTGTATCTGATAAGGGATTAATATCCAAATATATAAAGAACTTATCTAATACAATATGCATTCTGCATCTCACCGATCAAGGCATAATTTTAATTTCAAGGCTACAATTGCCATAGATAGTGGTTCCTTTGATGGATCTGGGTAAAGGAAGCTGAAACCTTCTGTGATTTTAGATGCCATTAAGAACACTTGTGATTCATGGGGAGAAGTCAAAATACCACCATTAATAGGAATTTGGGAGAAGTTGATTCCAATTCTCATTGATGACTCTGAGTGGTTCAAAACCTCAGTGTAGAAAAATAACTGCAGACTTGGTGGGAATAACAAGATAGTTAGAACTAGAAGTGGAGCCAGAAAATGTGACAACTATGGCAATCTCATGATGAAAGTTTAACAGATGAAGAGATACGTCTTATGAATGAGCAAGAAAAGTGGCTTCTTCAGATGAAATCTATTCCTGGAAAAGATGCCGGGTAGACTGTTGGAACAACAACAAAGGACTCACAATATTACATAAATTTAGTTGATAAAGCAGCACCAGTGTTCGAAAGGACTGACTCCAATTCTGAAAGAAGTTCTGTAATATGCTACCTAGCAGCATCACGTTACAGAGAAATCATGTATGAAAGAACGAGTCAATTTACAGGCAAACTTCACTGTTGTCTCAAGAAACTGCCATAATCACAATTTTCAGCAACAACCACCCCAGTCAGTCAGCAGCCGTCAACATCAAGGCAAAACCCTTCTCCCACAAAAGGACTTGTTGAAAGCTCAGAAGGTGGTTAGCATTTTCAGCAATACAGCACTTTTTTCTTTTTTTTTTGAAGAGAGAGCACAAGCAGGGGGAGCAGCAGCAGGAGAGGGAGAAGCAAGCAAACTCCTCATAAAGCAGGGAGTCTAATGTGGGGCTCGATCCCAGGACCCTGGGGTTATGACCCAAGCCAAAGGCAGACACCTAATCAACTGAGCCAACCAGGAGCCCTAACAATAAATTACTTTTTAATTAAGATATGTGTTGTTTCAGACATACTGAATTACACACTTAGCCTACAATATAGCATAAATAAATTTTACATGCACTAGGAATCCTCTGTAATGTCTCTCCCAAGTGATAATGTAGAAAACTTGACTAGCAATGCTCAACTGGCCTCAGAAAAGGAAAAATAAAATTAGAAATCTATTAACTGTTGTTTCAGTGAGACAACTCTGGTTTGGCCAAACAGTAGAAACCTAGTCATACCAAAGGTCTTAAAATGCTCATACCGGGGGCACGTGGGTGGCTCAGTCGGTTAAGCACCAGACTCATGATTTTGGCTCAAGTCATCATCTCAATGTTGTTAAATAAAATTTTAAAAATTTTCATAATATATATGCTTTGAATAATTGGTCTTCTGATGAAATGATAGCTTTTACGAACCAATACCGGTGGGGAATTAGCAATAAAAACACAAAAAGTTCCTACTTTGCTTGCCACACCTGCTCCAAATACAACCCAAGGAATATTATCAGTACTGCTCCTGGACACTTTATTTATTTAGCTATCATGCAAGTGGGGTGGGGAAGGGAGGGATAGAGAGAGAGGGGGAATCTTTTTTTTTTTTAAGATTTTATTTGACAGACAGAGATCACAAGTAGGCAGAGAGGCAGGCAGAGAGAGAGGAGGAAGCAGGTACCCCACTGAGCAGAGCGCCCAATGCTGGGCTGATCCCAGGACCCTGGGATAATGACCTGAGCGAAGGCAGAGGCTTTAACCCACTGAGCCACCCAGGCGCCCCGGGGGAGAGAATCTTTTTTTTTTTTTTTTTTAAAGATTTTATTTATCCATTCGACAGACAGAGATCACAAGCAGACAGGCAGGCAGAGAGAGAGAGAAGGAAGCAGGCTCCCTGCTGAGCAGAGAGCCCGATGCGGGGCTCGATCCCAGGACCCTGAGATCATGACCTGAGCCGAAGGCAGCGGCTTAACCCACTGAGCCACCCAGGCGCCCCTGGGGGAGAGAATCTTAAGCAAGCTCCACACCCAGTGCACAGTGTGATGCAGGACTCAATCTCAGGACCCCGCAATCAGGACGTGAGCCAAAATCAAGAGGCAGATGCTTAACCGACTGAGCCACCCAGGTGCCCCTGTCCTGGACACTTTAAATTGCCCACTGGACAAAGTTTGGCAAATGAGTTTCAGTCAACCTCTCCCCTGCTCCAGTCTCATAAATGTGTTTCAGTCATAGTGTGTATGTTTTTCTTGCTGTACTGAAGCTTTTCCTTGTTAGGCTACTGCCTTTTCCATGGCTAAAACACTATTAGAAAAGATCTTTCTAATCTTTTCAAATTAGAGGCACCCTAGGGGGTGCCTCTCCCTCTCTTTCATGGAAGGGTAATGCCTTTGTCAGCATCTCCCAATGCCTTGAAGAAGGGGTAAGCTGCTCCAACTACTGGATTTGTCACCAGAAACCACTATCTGTTCATGATAGCAGTGACTCCTTAGTTTACCCTATAAGTTAGTCGTTGGATTCCCAGATGCTACCATAAGCTTGATTTGTCCCACAGGACCCTTTAATATAAAGGTGGAATACTAAATCCACATTCCACCATTCCTTGCCGCAAATTTAACCCAACCCGGGGAAAGAAGAATGTGATCCATCAAATATATTTATGTACGATGCTGAAGAGCAGTCAGCGTGAATCAGACCATTTGCAGGTTTGCTATCAAACCCATGTATCTTGGTGGTCTTTCAGTATGTAATACAGCATTTGTCTTGGCTGAATGATGCAAAGACCTCCATATTGACCAATGGGTCCATAAATGCTGTATTTATGAAGTCATATGTACACATCCCAGCTAGTCCTTGACATGTGGAGGTTCTGGCAAATTTCCCCTATGCTTAGACAACTTATTATCTTGACAGCTGGACAATGAAAGGCTAATGTGCTCTTACTGTACTTAACGGTTCTGTTTTCTCTTCGTAATAAATGAGAAGCCTACTACTAGTCCACCCCATTAAGCCTCCATGGTCCCCTTAAATGGGGACCTCCAGGAAGCAAACAGGACTCCCAGTTTGCCCACAGAGAGCGCGCCTCCCTTAGGTCAGAGTAAGTGCCGATGACTGCATTATCAGAAATCTCTCAGACATGGGAGCTACCCGACCATGCTGCCAGGGCAACAGTGCCCACGAGCAATTACTTGATTCTCTGGCTAAGAGTAGTTTTGGCTAATCGTATAGCCCTTGATTGTATATTTGCTGAATGAGGAGGTGTTTATGGGACTGCCAATACCACATGTTGCACATGGATAAATTCCTCTGGGGAAGTAGAAATCCAACTGCCTAAATGAGGGAATAAGCACACTGGCTACAGTAAATTTCACTTAACAATTCTTCGATCACTTCTGCTGGTTTGGTTACCTTCACGTTTGGGCTTCTGGTTTACAAGCACTGAACAAACTGGACTTATTATTACTTTCAATTCTGCTTTGTTAATTCTTATTAAGCTTTATACTCATTGCTACCAACCCTTTGTAAAAATGACATGTCCAATAGGGTAATTCTAGCTCAATGTTTTTAGTGTGGTCTCCCATGCTTACCAAACTTCCAAGATAAAGACTTTAGATTTGAAATGTCTGAGATCTCCCTCCTACCTTTCCTTTTTACTTAAATGTGGCCTAAACGGTTTCCCACCTGTGCACTTTCTCTCCACTGTGGGACAGCACAACCAAAAAAGGTCCTTTCTGGCACAGAGGGACAAAAATCACTAAATGCAGAAAACCTGATTCCTGGTTAGCCAATGAGGAACTGCCACATCTCAGCCAATGAGAAATTACCACAAACCGGAATTCTTCTCCTCCAACAAACTTTTCAAAAACTCCCCCTCCAACTTCCTCCTTTCTTCTATTAAAACTCCGTCTTCAGGTGCCTCCTTAGTGCAGTAGGCAGCGCGTCAGTCTCATAAAACTCCGTCTTCTTCTATTCCTGAACTTGCCTATGGTTTACCATAGTTGGAATGTTCTAAACTGCATTTCTTTTGCTATTCCTGAATAAATTCATTTTGCTGGCAAAATAACTGGCTATTTTAAGGTTGACATTCCCCATTCTTTGGTATGGAAACAGGACTGATGATTTAACGCTTATAAAAACATCACATTCTTGTTTATAGCAGCCATGTCCACAAGAGCCAAACTATGGAAAGAACCTAGATGTCCTTCAACAGATGAATGGATAAAGATGATGTTGTATATATATACAATGGAATACTATGCAGCCATCAGAAAAAAACTCAAAATCTCGCCATTTGTAATACCATGGATGTAACTAGAAGGTATTATGCTAAGTGAAATAAGTCAATCAGAGAAAGACAATTATCTTATGATCTCTCTGATATGGGGATTGGAGAGGCAGGGTGGGGGATTGTGGGGGGTAAGGAGGGAAACAAAATGGGACCCGGGAGGGAGACAACCATAAGGACTATTAATCTCAGGAAACAAACTGAGGATTGCTGGGGGTGGGGGGGTACATGGCGGGGGGAGGGATAGGGTGGATGGGTTATGGACACTGGGGAGGGTGTGCTATGGTGAGTGCTGTGAAATGTGTTAAGACTGACGATTCACAGGGGCACCTGGGTGGCTCAGTGGGTTAAGCCTCTGCCTTTGGCTCAGGTCATGATCTCAGGGTCCTGGGATTGAGCCCCACATCGGGCTCTCTGCTCAGCAGGGATCCTGCTTCTCCCTCTGTCTCTGCCTGCCTCTCTGCCTACTTGTGATCTCTCTCTCTCTCTGTCAAATAAATAAATAAAATCTTAAAAAAAAAAAAAAGACTGATGATTCACAGACCTGTACTCCTGAAGCAAATAATACATTATATGTTAATTCAAAAAACACACAAAAACAAAAAAAAAATCACATTCTCTACACCGATGGAACAGGACAGAATTCATGGTTTACAAGTGATGTGATTATGTATCTTATTTTTATAAATCCTAACAGTTCTACTGTTTTGACATTTAAATTAAAATGGAATTAAAACCGAAGAATTTGTGAAAAGAAATCCCTTAATATTCTACATAGTTTATATCTTCCACCACCAGTATACTTCATGATTCTTTTTAAAATACTAATACTTAGGGGCACCTGGGTGGCTCAGTGGGTTAAAATACTAATACATATTTAAGCTCTGCTTAATTAAAATACTCATTCAAATTAAAGACGTTTTCTATATGCTTTCAATCATTTAAAAATGATACTAACAATTTTTAACCAGCTGATATTTTCCTCAAACAGAATCTTGAATCTTATAGGATTGAACTTATAACAAAAAGGCTTTCTACAGGATTTAAGCCTCTCAGCCTAAATGCATATATAATAATCTGATGGGTGCACTTGGGTGGCTTAGTCCATTAAGGGTCCAACTCTTGATTTTGGCTCAGGTTATGATCTCAGGGTTGTGAGATCAAGCCCTACTACCATGAGGTTCCATGCTGAGCACAGAGTATGCTTTAGATTCTCTCTAAATAAATAAACAGAATCTTAAAAAAAAAAAAAAAAAAAACCTGACATTATCTGTAACATTAAGCACTGCTCTTTGCACTTTAAATATACAAGTACATAATTTTTTCAAATCCCTTGGGAGTCAGATGTGTTTCTACAATTCCAAATTTTGGATTTTAGAATACAGATATATCATTTATTTTTTTTTAACATCAGCAGGATCTGTGTTAGCATTCTCTAATTAAGCATACTAATATTTGTGTGGCAAAATATGACTTTATACTTTTTAGCTCACACATAAATTTAGTTTTTAGAGCCTTCTGGATTAAAATAAACAACTCATTTAATTCCTAACAGCTCACAAAGTGGAGATTATTATCCTAAGAATTTGATCAGTATGATGTGTCAGTCTTCCTATACCTGTAACAGTTGTTAAGGGTATCTTGTTTCTCTGTGATTACCCAGATTAAAAAACAACAACAACAACAACAACCCAGCACCTTCAACACAAATCAAGGTAACTTGCTTATATTACCTTCCATAAGCAAGAGGTTTGGGTTCCTAGTAAGTTTTCCCACTTAAAAACTGATAATATTCTGACATTTACAAATACACCTTTCTAGGGGTAGCAGGGTGGCTCAGCCGGCTTAGTGTCCAACACTTGATTATGGCTCAGGTCATGATCTTGGGGTCATGGAAACGAGCCTTGCTTGGGCTTTGTGCTGGGCATGGAGCTGACTTGGGATTCTCTCCCTCTGCCACTCCCCTTCCACACTTGCTCTCTCAGAAAGAAAGCAAAGAAAGAAAAGACAGAAAGACAAAGAAAATACATTCCCAGCCCACAAACAAGCAGAATTAAATAATTCAACTTACACATTTTTGGCTTCATTCTCAGGTAGATAATAACAATCACTCATTGTACACTCAACTCATAAACCTCAAGAGGAAGTTAAAGCATGGCACTGGAGTCTGACAGGTCTGCGTTCAAATCCCTGCTGCATTATTTATCAGTGGAGTAAATGTGGGCAAAGAACTTTACTTTGGCCTCATTTTTCTAATCTGTAATAAGATGCTATCACTACTTGACAAGGCTGTTATATATGAGGTAGTGTACACATGGCACTTAGTGACACCTGGCCCATAAAATGTACTAGTACAGAATAGCTACCACTGCTACTGCCCTAATGGGTAAGCAATGTACAGGATTTTAGCTTGATTTGGGGGGCACGTTCACTGAGGTAGGAAGAAAGGCTAAGAGTTAATTTCAGAAGCAGATCACAAGGATGGTCCCAAACAGTAACATCTGTGGATAAATCAGTATTTCTAATTTACCCACAAGTTCCCAGACATTTCCAAAATTAAATCTCTTGGTTTAAAATGAACCTACAATAGAGTATGCATAGTTGGAGACAAAGGAAACCAGATCAGTGCTGATGATCTCTCATTCAGAACTACTTCACTCTTTCCGACACAGACACCACTATTTTGTCCTTTTAAGCTTTTATTATTTCCTCTCCTTGGTTCCTCCGAGCCACAGATAACCAAAATCCATTCTTATGAGACCACATAGTAACAGGTGTGAAAGACTGTCTAAAGGTAAACCTCTTTAGAGATGGTTAAAAAAAAAAGTAGCTCTCTTAACCAACCATTCACCCAGATATTTTCTGAATATTCTTGGAAATGTCAGTAATAGCTACAAGTCAGAGACATGCACACTAATTTGGACAAGGAAGATCCCAGTACAGCTAAAGGGCATTAGGCAGATCGGATGGTAAACTGATAGGCATTACTGCTTTGAATCAGTGAGATCTCAGAAATCAATGATCTATTCTGATTATGTAGATAATGGGGGAAGGAGAAAAGGAAAGTAAAATGGGTAAGAATAGCTAAATAATATTTAAGTATTGAACTAAATTAACATATCTACTTATTTGTAGTAATATATTGACATACCCCACTTTAAATATTTGAAATTTATAAAATTTATAAATTTATAAATATATTTATAAGACAATCCAATTTTCTCCCTTGCTCAGGGAGACAATAATCATTCAATGTTCTGAAGTTAGCAAATATCACAAATCTAAGAGATGAAATATTTTTTAAAATGTAGTTATCAATGCAAACCATTCTTTCTCTCCATTCCATTAAAGATAGAGAAAACCAATTATTTTTTAAAGTGGCCTGTAACTGCCAATGCTGACTCTCTTAGAGCTGGCAATCAACTCTGAATGGGTTAGGACAGACAGAAAATTATCAAAATTGACCCTATATAGCCATCTCAAGAGATTACTTGATAGAAGAGTTCAAAGAAGTAGATTACCTTGTTCAAAATTCTTTGGGAATTTTGACTTCTTTGGGAAGTCATCAAGGTGCAGATGATTACAAAAATCAGAAGAGATGAAAAAGCTAAGATTAAGAAAAAAACATATTCCAGTACTAAACCTTAAAAAGGAAAATAAGAAATACTAAAAGGAAAAAAAAAAAGTATCTTCTTAAGAAATAAGAGGTTAGGGGCACCTGGGTGGCTCAGTGGGTTAAAGCCTCTGCCTTCAGCTCAGGTCATGATCTCAGGGTCCTGGGATCAAGTCCCACATCGGGCTCTCTGCTTAGCAGGGAGCCTGCTTCCACCTCTCTGTCTGCCTGCCTGCCTCTCTGCCTACTTGTGATCTCTGTCAAATAAATAAATAAAATCTTAAAAAAAAAGAAAAAAAAGAAGAAATAAAAGGTTAACCAGAACACTAAGAAAACCAAAATTTAAGAACTGAAAATGGAAGTCTAGAAAGAAAAAGAGAGCAATTAATATCTGAGAATATAGAGAATAAGGATAAAGAGGCTCTTAATTGATTTTTTGTTTTTGTTTTTTTAACTTTCTGGAGGCTTAAAAATTCTCATTATCTAAAAGGGTGAAAGAGAAACAGTGGTACTTTAAGGCAGCACTCTAACCTACCTCTCATAAGTCCCTTCTTCACCATAAGTCTGTTGTACTTGGACCAGGTCCATTTATACTCACGTATATTAGGAACTCCATTTGGCTCAGCAAATCCTGAATCCCAAATATTAAATAAATCTAGCCAACAGATAAACATACTGTGGATATGATGCATCCTTGTAAACAGTACTAGAATTTTTAAAAAACCAATTTCTATTACAATAGTGTCATTCCTAAGAAAGAAAAAAGCTGCTCTTAAGCAACAAAAATGTTTATTTAGAATCATGGACTTTTAGGGGCACCTGGGTGGCTCAGTTGGTTAAGCGTCTGCCCTCAGCTCAGGTCATGATCCTGGGGTCCTGGGATCGGGCCCCATGTCAGGCTCCCTGCTTAGCAGGAAATCTGCTTCTCCCTTTGACCCTCTTCTACTCTCGTGCTCTGTTTCTCTCACTGTCTCTCAAATAAATAAAATGTTAGAAAAAAATAATCATGGACTTTTAACTCTAAGGCCCTAAAGACTATTTACAAATAAAGGAACTAAGACATAGAAAGGCTAAACCTGCTGAAGATTATAAAGGTAATTAGTGGCAGAGATTTGCTGAAGCTAGGATTCTTGTCCCTGGTGTAGTGCTGTGCTCAACTTATGTGTCTGTAGCATTGGCCTCCCTAACCACCCCTGAGAACTAACGGTTCTGAGAAATTGTGCCACACAGAACACGATCTAATTTCCTTAAGGAGAAAATTGTAGAAATTCACACAAGCAAGAAATTAATTTTGCCTTTTCCTTCAGTGCTGAAGAACCAAAAAAGCAGCCTATAGCCGTAAGTGGGCAGAAGGAGAAGTGAAAACTCCCAGGTGCATTAATAGGCTGTAAGAGGTTTGGGTAGTCAGGTATCACCCCATCACCATTTTCCTCATGAACCCTGCTACATTTCAAGTCAAACGAACAGATGGAAGGGACTGAATTCTCACTCTTTCGGAGGCTGACTCAATGCCTGATTTGCCTCTGATCTACCTTATCCTAAGCTAGGAGGATACAGGAATGCCTTAACGTACTGTGAGATCTAATAGACACCAACCTCAACAATTCAACAATTATGGTCAAAAAGCAAACTCAGACCTACAGGTCATCATTGGCCTATACTTTGTAACAGCTCAGACTGCAAAGAATTTTAATCATAACACACTATTTTTCTGCCTCAAGACTCTATTTATAATGAGTTCAGCAATCAGCCATTCCATAATTCTTTCATGAATGTTAATTTTTTCTCTGCTAGATTATAAGCTCTTTGAAGTTAATGAACGTGTCTTTACTTTTTTTATTCCCACGGTATCTATTTATTCTAGAAATAGAGTAGATACTAAATATATACCTATTAATTTATTCTCTCAGCAGCTACCTTAAACCACTGAAACCAAAGTAAACATGGAGATGTGAGATGAGAAATACTCTAATAAAGAAAAAAATATGGAAAAAAATTCAAAATAACAAAACAAAACAAACCATCAGTAATTTTAAACCTCCTGGTGCGGGGAGGGCGGACAAATCCAACAAAACAAAACAAACAAAAAATCAACAAAAAACCCCAGCCAGAAGTAGCATTGGGCTTTCCAAAATAACTCTTAGACCCAAATTCACAGATTATCCTTCAGTATGGATAAATTTGCAGCATGTTAAACTCAGATGTCTTACGTTTTATACAGGAATTTGGAAGGTAAGGACCAAAATCTCAGTGTAATTACAAATATTTCCCATAAAAATAACCAAACAGGAATTCCCTGTTGATAATTTCTCAAAGTTCTCATTATAAAACTTAAGAAAAAGGTAAATAAACCAAGCTTCTTCATAGAAAAATTGTATTTACAACTCCATCCAAAAGCATTTTTTAAAAGCAAACAATGTAACATGGAAGTTGAAAAAAAATCTATGCTCACCCAAACTGCCAAATCTAATAAATTATTAACAGAATACTCCATCAAAAATAAGGCAATAACCCAAGATATCCCATTAATGATTTTTCCACTTCCATAACTAGGTAGAACTAACCTATCCAGTAGCAAATGATACTTCATTCCATTTTGGCATGTCTGAAATCCTTAAGGACAAAAGTGTTAAAATATGATCTCCGTTCTTCATTAGAATCTTTTAACACTTGGAAGGAAAATGATTTTTAAAGCACAAAGAGGTAAAGAGGTATAACCTTTCAAAAAGATACTCAGAGTTCAAAATTCAAGAATGCGATATTAATACACAATGGGCATAGGTGAATATATGCAATACAGTGATAGCAAATTAATTTATTTAGTACTTTTTCCATTCCATATCATCAGGAGGATTGATTTCAACTTTCCTTTTACCTACATCAGACCAGTTGGTACTCAAAACTGTACCACCAGACTCCATCTGTAATAAGAAATAAAAATAGATTAATCCTTGGACCATATAATCAAAACAGAGTATTTTTCTAAAACTGTTTCAAGTATAGTGTTCTAAATTTAAGCTATGTTTGGCTCAATATAAACATAAGACAATACTTCGGTTTAATTTTAGGCTTTCCAGATAAATTAGGCAGAAGGCATCATGTTCATATAAAGTCATATAAATAAATATAAATATATAAATCACAGTCATATAAATAAAAAGCACATCTCCCTCGGCTAACCAGAATTGAGATAAATGTGGAAAATCTACCTTCTGATGAAAACAAAATTGGCTCCCCAAGAAAATAACTAATCTCTTTTGTTAAAGATAGTAAAGACCAGGCAAAGTAAACTCTTTCTTTTTAAGTTGGACAGAGCTTTTAAGATCCCCTTAATGTGGCAAATATATACAAGGGAATGCTGGAAAGTTTTCAAATTAATGTGCATACACATGAGTACATAAAATGTGTATCTCACTAAAGAACTGATTATCTATTTACCATTAATAGAATTTACCACCTACCAACAACCTTAGCATATTCATAAGTACATTCTAAAAAACTCTGGACATTTGTTATCTTAATGCAATTAAAAATTAAACTGACTTGGATCACAGCAAAAAAACAGTATGAATTATCAAAATCTAAACATTTTTACATCATCAGCTGTGCTGCTGGCATATGTATATAGTTACAAACCCCACTACTACACTGGAACCTCCATGTAACCCCATGCCTCACACTCCCTGTCAAGCTCCCTTACATGGGTTGCTTTGCATGAGATGTTCTTTGCCACCCATTTATTTTCCATATTCTTTAGCTATCCTCTAAACATGATATCACCATTTCTCTGTTGCCTCCTTTGACCCTAATCAGGACTCTACCTTTGTAGAATTTGTATTCTTTATGATCATAATTACCATTAATGTAATATGCATTACACTACACTGTTAAGAATTTTAAGGGTCTGCTTTATCTGCTTAGTACCCTTGGTTCCTATTAAAGCTGAGAGCTCCACCAAGGCAAGTAACATATTTTGCTAACACTTATATCCTAGATCTAAGCCACAACGGCAAGTGGTAGACTTCAAATAAAATATTGATATGTATGTTTGTAAATGTAATGTGTAGAAGCATATGAGAACAGACCTATTCTTACCTGAGTGGAAGTATACAGTGTATGTTTTAAGTAACGTCTTCTTTCATTCAGATATAAGTATATGTAAACACATTAGCAGCATATAGCATGAGCCTTGTGCATACCTCACTGAACTACACTGTGTAGAAACTGTCATTCAAGTAACATACTCTCTCATTAATATAAACCCACTAACATCATAAACCCCTAACCTTAACCCTAAGCCCTAACCCCAATCCTAATGTCATCGAGTCCTCTAGAGAGTTCTCTAAATTGCAGATACAAGGCATATACCCTTACCCCGGGCCTAACCCTAACTCTGACCATAAAACCCTAATCTAATCCTGACCGACATCTGAGAAGAAAAAAAGAAAAAGTGGTATACATACACAATGGATTATTGCCCAGCCACACACACACACACACACAAAAGAATCAAATCTTGCCATTCGCAATGACATGGATGGAGCTAGAGAGTATTATGCTAACTGAAATAAGTCAGTCAGAGACAGATACCATGTAATTTCACTAATATGTGGAATTTAAGAAACAAAAAAAAGGCAAATTTAAGAAACCAAAGGAGCGGCAAACCAAGGAATGTATACTTCACTATAGAGAACTGATAGCTACCAGAGGGGAGGTGGAAGGGGGCATGGGTTAAACAGGGGATAAGGAATAGGGAGTACACTTGTGATGAGTACCGGGTGGTATACCGAAGTGCTGAATCACTATTTTGTACACCTGAAACTAATATTACATGTACAGTAACTAACTGGAATTTAAAAACTTTGAAAAATTTGAAAAGAGATAAATTCTATAGAATAAACTACTCCTATGAAGATGAAGAAAGCAAATTTAGCTTATAATCTGATATTTACTGATGACATTTATTTCCCCCTCTTTCTTTATGGACTACAGTGCAATTTAGCATTTCCCTCTCATTATTTTGTACATGTTGGTCTTTTTGTCCCAATTAGACTGCAAGATCATAGATGACAAAGTCTACTTTGCTCGTCTTTCCAGAAGTACTTGGTATGTTCTAGATGGGTTGTTTTATGGGTGTACGTGGTTCATTCACTATTAGCAAAGCCTCTGTATGAAAATGGATGCAGATTCTATAATCTTATCTTTGAAATTTCACACACTGCTATTCTTTCTAGCATACCCTTAAAAAAGTCAATAAAGAAACTAACTTCCCTTCCTGGGGACACAGAGTAGATATACTTTATCCTATTCTTTCTACTAAGTACTACTAAAAACTTCGGACATTATATATATGTAAACAAACGTAAGACTCTAAAAGATGAAGGGAAGAAGATCAGCTAGGGACCTTGGGAGCCAAAGAACAACGTAACATGGTGGTGAGTCCCCTGGGTTTTCCTTTTGTCTCATGTCCTAGAGTTGCTCCTAAAGAAGCTACAAACACTAAGAGGCACACAAACAAAAAATCTTGAATAGAAACCTGGTTTCTCTAGCTAAACGATGAAGAAAGAAAAAAAGATAGCTTAGGAAGACAGAAAAGTTTTATGCTATAATTGCTCTACTGCACTAGACACCACAGAAAAACCTGTGGTCCCATCCCCGCTCAAGGCCAGTAAAGGCTGAGTGAGGAGCCCAGACTTCCATCCATGCTAGGCTATCATGGACCCACCTCTTCTGCCACCTGTGGTATCAGTGAAAACCATATAGGTATCTATAGCCCACTCCCAGTAGTAACAAAGAGATGCTCTGGGATGTCTAAGGAGGCTGATTAGCATACTGGATTTCTACCTCCACCTAGCAATAACGAGGCAGTGCCTTCCCATCCTCTGAAAGAATAACTGGCAGAGAAAGCCAAATAAGATGGGAGGATTTATTATTTTTAAAGACTTTATTTATTTATTTGCCAGAGAGAGAAAGAGCATGCAAAAGAATGGAGCGCGGCAGGTAGAGGGAGAAGCAGGCTCCCCGAGGAGCAGAAAGCCTGATGCAGGACTCGATCCCAGGACCCTGGTTCATGACCTGAGCTGACGGGAGATGCTTAACCAGATGAGCCACCCAGGCATCCCTAAGATAGAGGATTTAAATAAGATGCAGTCTCACTGCAGAACATGAAAACATCCCAGTTACAACTGAAAAATCACTTACTGTTGGTCAAAAAAAAAAGCAGAAGGAAAATTTCAGATTCTATTTTTTCAAGAAAGAAGACAACCAACAGAGGCTAATTTAGAGATATGATAAATGTTAAAATTATCTGACAAAAGATTTTAGTCATAATAAAAAATGCTTTAACTAGAAATCATGAACTTGCTTGAAACAAATGAAAAATAGAAAAATTCAGCAAAGAAAAAAAGATATAAAGAACCATAGAATGTTTTAGAATTAAAAACTACAATTGAAGTAAAAAGCTTAAGTAGATAGGCTAAAGAACAGAAGAGAAGGGATAGAGAAAAGAATCAGTGAACCTGAAAACAGGACAATATAAATCACCTAATCAGAACAAAAGAGAAAAAAGAGAAATAAAATGAAGAAAGTCCCAGGGATGTGTGAAACTGTGACAAAATATTTATCTTATATCATCAGGTTCTAGGAAGAAGACAAAGAGGGTAGATCTGAAAAAGTATTCAATGAAATAATGGCGGAATATTTCCCAAATTTGGAAAGCATATAAACCTAGAGATTCA
This sequence comes from Lutra lutra, assembly GCF_902655055.1. Taxonomy (NCBI): domain Eukaryota; kingdom Metazoa; phylum Chordata; class Mammalia; order Carnivora; family Mustelidae; genus Lutra; species Lutra lutra. The sequence goes on along the minus strand of NC_062280.1, from coordinate 148,308,806 downwards.
ACAAACCCCAATCAGGATAAAACTAAAGAAATCCCTGCTGACAGAATTTGTCACAGGCAGATCTCAAAGAATGCCAGGGGGCACGTGAGTGGCTCAGCTGGTTAAGCATACGACTCAACTTCAGTTCAGATCTTGGGTTCAAACCCACACTGGGCTCCACTCTAGATATGGAGCCTACTTAAAAAAAAATAATAAAATAATTATTAAAAAAAAAGAATGCCTAAAGTTAGTTCTCTAAAATAAGAAAAATCTAATGAGAGAATCTTAGAACATTAGAAATGAAAAAAAGACAACAAATAAAGTAGAATTTGCTTTTTTCTCAAGCTTTCTAAATTATGTTTGAAAGTTGAATGAAAATATAATGCTGTATAATGTGGTTCTAAAAGTATGTAGAAGAAATACTTGTGAAAATTATAAATGAGAAAGGTTAAAGGGACATGGTGGGGGTGGTAAGGTTTCTACACTTCACTCAAACTGACAAAAAAAATGACACCAGGTGGGGCGCCTGGGTGGCTCAGTGGGTTGAGCCTCTGCCTTCGGCTCAGGTTATGATCTCAGGGTCCTGGGACTGAGCCCCATGTTGGGCTCTCTGCTCAGCAGGGAGCCTGCTTCCCCCTCTCTCTCTGTCTGCCTCTCTGCCTACTTGTGATCTCTATCAAATAAATAAAATCTTTAAAAAATAACACCAGTAAACTATGATAAGCTATGTATAATATAGCTAGCATACAAAGCAACCACTAGAAATCCTATACAAAGAAGAAACACTAAAAAATTTACAAATAAATAAAAATGAAACTAAAAAATATTTAAAAGTACTCAGAGGAAGGCAGGAAAAACAAAAACAAAACACAGAACAAAAATAGAAAATGGCAGAATTAAAGTCCTAAAGTCCTAATTAATAATTACATTAAATGTAAATTATCTGAATACATCAAATAAAAGACAGAGACCGGCAGAAGAGATGAAAAACTACCCAACTATATGCTATCTCCAAGATACTCACTTTAAAACAGAAGGAATCAACTTAAATATGATATAGACAGGTTGGAAATAAAAGAATAGAACAACACATCATGCAAAGATTAATCAAAGACAGGAGAATTGGCTACATTAGTATCAGAGCAAAGAAAATTACCAGAGCTAGAGAATGACATGTATATATGATAAAAAGGTCAATCTACCATGAAGATACAGCAATCCTAAATGCATATGAACCAAACAGAGCTGCAAAATATGTGAAGCAAAAATTGACAGAACAATATGACAAAATCAGCAAGGATACAGAGGAATTCAACAACAGTATCAACAAGATCTAACAGACAACTACAGAACACTCCTTCCAACAACAGAATACACCTTCTTTTCAAGCGAAACAAACTTGAGATAGACTGAATGCTGGGCAATGAAACAATGTAAATCACATTGTACATAATCTCAAATCACAATGGAATAAAATCAGAAACCAGTAATAAGGTAACAGGAAAATCTCCAAACATTTGAAAACTGAACAACACACTTCTAAACAATCCATGTGATGAAGTCTCAAATAAATCAAAATACATATTAAAGTGAATGACAATATAATATTAGAAGACATTTAGACATTTAGAGACAGCTAAAAACCTGCTAAGAGGGAAATTTATGAAACAAATGAAATTTATAATAAAGAATAGAAGAAAATATATTCTTAAGTCAACAAAGGGCTGATTCTGTGGAAAGAAAAAAATTCACTGACATTGACAAACCTCTGTATCAAGACTGAAAAGACACGAATTACCGCCATAGGAATGAAATGGAATATCACTACAGACCCTGTAGATAGCAAAATAAAAATAGTAAGAAAATACTACCAACATTGACAGGTTAGACAAACTAAATAGAATAAAATGCTCAAAAACACAAACTGCCACAGGTCACTCAATGATATGAAACAGATAACTGGAACAGTCCTACAAAGCTATTAGAATAATTAAGTAATTTATTTTTATTTTTATTTTATTTGATAGAGAGAGAGAGATCACAAGTAGGCAGAGAGGCAGGCAGAGAGAGAAGGAGAGGCAGGCTCCCTGCCAAGCAGAGAGCCCGATGCGGGGCTCGATCCCAGGACCCCGAGATCATAACCTAAGCCGAAGGCAGAGGCCTAACCCACTAAGTCACACAAGCACCCCTAGAATAATTAAGTAATTTTTAAAATCTTGACAAAAAAGAAATGTCCAAGCCCAGATGATTTTACTAGTTTAAAGAAAAATTAACACCAATTCTATACAATCTCTTCCAAAAAACAGCAGAGTACTTCCCAATTCATTTTATGAAGTTAGTATTACACAGATACCAAAATCAGACAAAGACATAAAAAAAAAATGTATCTCTTATGAACATAGATTAAAAAATCTTTAACAAAGTATCTGAAAGTAGAACTGAGTGATATATATAAAAGGAATTATACACCATGACCAGATGAAGCTTATCCCAAGGATGCAATAAATAAAATATAATTTTTATTATAAATTTCATTCATTTCTGTTCTTTGTTATTTTCTTCCATCTGCTTGCTTTGGGTTTATTTTGCTATCTTCTTAGGTTGTTCAGATGTGAATTAGATTATTGATTTGACTTTCTGTTTTCTATTGTGTGTGTTTATGGTATAAATTTCCCTCTTAGCAGGGTTTTAGCTGAAATATACTAATCATATAAAATCACCATTGTAACAGGTTAAAGAAGAAAAAAATCACATAATCATTTTAATCAATGCCAAAAAAAGCATTCAAAAAGCATAGCTAGCTAATAGCTATCTTCCAAAAAGTCAACAGCCATTCATGATAAAATCTCACAAGGAATAGAGACCTTCAACCTGATAGAGCATCTACAAAAAACCTACCACTAACATTGTAATTAATGGTGGAAGACTGGTTTTTCCCTTAAAATGGGAACAAGGCATAAATGTCCACTCTCACCACTCTTATTCAACATAGTGCCAGAAGTTCCAGCCATTGCAATAAAGCAAAAAAAAAGATGTAAGTCACAAATATCAGATTTAAAAGTCCTTACTTGAAAATATGACTATCTACAGAGAAACCCACACTTACCAAAAGATTTCCTAGAATAAACGAGTTTAGCAAGGTCACAGAATATAAGATAAACAAAAAACCAACTGTATTTCTAAACACTAGCACAAGGACACCAAAGTTAAATATACAATACAATTTACAATCACTCAAAAACGAATACTTAGGTATCTCTTGCAAAACATTTAGGATTTACATGTAGAAAACTGCACAACGCTGATGAAAGAATCAAAGATCTAAATAAAATTGGCAAATTCAACACAGTAAAAATGTCAATCTCTCCAAACTGATATATAGTCCAATGCGATACCTAACAGGATGTTTTGATATATACACAAAATATTCTAAAGTTTATGAGGAAGAGCAAAAGAACTAGAATACCTAAAACAATTTTGAAAATGACTAACAAAGCAGAAGGAATGACTCTTCCTGGATTCAAAACTTTCATAACTGAGATAATCAAGACTATAGTATTAACGGAAGGAGACATGTAGGTCGATGAAAAAGAGAACTCAGAAACAGACAAATATACTCAAGTAACTTTTGAGAAACACAAAAACAATTCAATGTTAGAAAGAGTTTTTCAACAAATGGTTCTGGTGCAAATGAACACAGGCAGGCTAAAAACAAAACATACAAAAAACCTCAACCTACATCTCAACTTCATATTAAAAAAACTAACTTAAGATGGATCATGGACTTCAACGTATTACGTAAAACCATAAAACTTATTGAAAGAAAAACGCAGGAGAAAATCTTTCAGATCTAAGACTAGGCAAAGAGTTCCAGACTTGATAATAAAAGCATAATCCCTAAAAGGAAACACTGATAAATTGAACTTCATCAAAACTGATACTTTAGCTCTGCAAAAGACTATTAAGAAAATAAAAAGTCAAAGTACAGACTGAGAGAAAATATCTACACACTATGTATCTCACAAAGACCTGTCAGTTTAGTGGTGCCAGGAATTAAGGAAGGGCAGGGTGGCTGTGTGTATGGCTATAAAATGACTACACTGAAGGAATCCTGTGGCAGTGGAAATGTTCTTCATCTGACTGTCAATATCATGGTTGTGATACACTACTGTAGTTCTGCAAGATGATGCCACTAGGGGACACTGTGTAAAGGATACAAGGGATCTTTATCTACATTATTTCCTACAACTGCATATAAATCTATAATTATTTCAACATAAAAAGTTTAATTAGAAACACATTTTAAAATCAACAGTGAAATGCTCAATCACGAGCAGTTACAACACGGTAACTTCTGTAGAATATCTAAGTCTCCAAGACATTTATTAACTAAATACTAATTTGAATATAAATGCCTTAGAAGAGGGTGACATTTCCAAAACTACTGATAAAAGTCAAATGATTACAACTACAGGAAAATAATCAACCTAGTTCTATAGAGATGACTTGTTATTAAAATCTCAGAACTTGAGGCCTTGAATTTAGGTGGTATTTATGTTGTCCTGGTGCTTATTTCCTTAATCAACAGATAAATCATTAACAAACCAATGAGTAATTAATGTGCACCTGCTACTTGCCAAACACTGTTCTGGCAGTTTCCTGTCTATATTCTTCATCTCTGACACTGAGGCCACTATATATGGTTCTAATGGAGATTCCTTCAGCTATTGTGATAAATCCAACTACAGTAATTAGAGTATTTCCTTAAGCCTTCCAAGTTCTAACTCAGTAATTAAAAAATATTTGGAATAAACCACTTGCGTCTCAACTCCCCGACAAGTTTCCAACTTCCCCAATTATTACTCTTAGTTTAGAGCAGAAAGAAATGTTCAGATGAAGCCTATTCAAAAAGGCCTCCCAACCACAGTACATGCAATATGGTTTCAAATTGCCTAATTAATCTTTCTTTTAAAATTTCTGGAGTACTACCACAGTATATGTTTTTCAAGCTTAGGTTCTTACAAATGATTTGTTCATAGCACGTTTCACTTCATCAGAACCATCTGAATAGATCTGCTGGAATAGTTTGTTTAAAGCTGCATCTCCCTCCAACTTCTCATTTTTTTCTTCTTCTTTGATCTCACCAACCAATTTATCCCAATTTCTTGTATAATGAGATGATGATGGATATAAGTTCTTTACATCTATGGAGTAAAAAAGATAGATGTGATTAATCAACATATGATGATTATGTCAAGAATATGTAAACTTTGTGACCATGACATATAGAACATCACAGAAAATAGTTTAGGTCACTAAATTTCATAATAAATGTCTTTCTGATATATAAATCAATAATCAGATTTACACTTCTACAAACTGAATCAGTGTAATGTAAAATCCAGGAATTTCTTTTGAGCAAAATCTAATGAAGTATATATTTTTGGTACATATTACAGAATTAGATTAAAAACATTCTTTGTATTAAAAATGAGGGAACTGAGTGAAAAATATATTAGAACTTTTTATATTACAGAAAAGTTGCTGAGATAGTACAATTCTAAAAAGTGTTTTTAAATAATGCTTCATTAAGAAATTTCTAAGTAAATTTTAATAAATGTTAAAAACATGGCTTTTTCGAGGTGCCTCTTTCAGAGTAGAGATAAACTGAATATATAATTATTCATGCCATTAGATGTTGAGTTAAGACTCCATCCTCTCCCCACATTAAATTATTAATTATTTCAATAGGAGATAATAAGCAATTCTTGAATGTTGAAAAATACACCATGTGATCATTTGGAGTTCAATGCTCACTCATGCACACACAGAAAATAATAGTACCTGTAGGACACACTGAGGTAAATCAAGGCTGCTTAAAACCAGAGAGGCTACTGACTGGCTCAGCAGCTCAGGGCACTGCCAGGGCTGTCCCAAAGACTAAGGGAATCAAGATGGTGGCACCCGAGTAATTAAAAAGTAATCTACCTAGTAGCTATAAGAGCAGTTGTGTTCACTCTCCAGTGGAAATACAACATAGGCCACAAATGTGAGCCACATACATAATTTAAAAATTTCTAGTAGCCATGATACTAGAAAGAATCAGGTAAAATGCATTCTAGTAATATATTTTATTTAACCTAATATACGCAAAACGGTATCACTTCAACATGGATCAATATAAATATATTAAGACAGTTTATGTCCGTTCATAGAGTCTTCAAAATCTGGTATTTTATACTTCCAGCACAACTCAATCCAAACCAGTCATTTTCAAACGCTCAGCAGGTACATGGACAGCAGGTACTGGACAGTGTAGCCACAGAGCTTTAAAAAACCGAACTCAAAGTTTTCCTATTAATAAATTAGGACATACAACATGTCCCTCTTTCCTCAAAATATTTCAAAAATGAGAAACTACCAACTGTTCAGTCTGTTGTTCCATCCCTTCTTTTCACCTGTAAGCCAACTTCCTCCCTGCCTATCTCCCCAGAGAAACAAAACCAAACAGCACCCCACATAGTTTTGTTTAGGGTAAGCATATAGTTTTCCGATCTACCCTTTTCTACCAGTAATCCCCTCTCGATCTATGTGCATTTTCACTAGTAGCCAAAGAAAGCAAAAAAAAAGTATGTTGTATTAAATTAAGAGCCTAAAAAAGCATGGGTTTAATTAATCCTAATGCTGACTCCCTAAGAAGAAAGGGAACAGATTCTAACCTCCATTTTACAGATAAGAAAACTGATCCAGAAAGGTTAAACAACTTGCCCTTATCTGCACTCTCCAGCTTGCAGGACATGGAAATCTGACAAGCATATCAATTCCTTACAAAAATATAACAAGACAGAAGGAATAACATCTGAAATATCCAAGGCATTGAGTTTAGAAAAACTCTGCAACTACAACACTAAAAAAATCTCCATATTTAATCTCAGAAAACTTTACCACCAGTAGATGGTGGATAAACTACTGAGGAATGGATGGGTAACCTAACTTCCTTGTTCATTCATTATAATATCAAATAACTGCAAAGATTCTCAGGTGAGCAGAGACTTTTTTCCATTGTTAGAAGATGCAGCAACAACCAGCATCACATACAGGGTTTATATAAGGACCAGACTAAGACCCTGAAGACCAGGGTTTAGTCCTAGACCACAAAAACTGCTGGGTGATCTTAAGCAAGTTGCTTACTTTTAGACCCTGCAAAACAGGGCTGCCTCCTATAGAGGACTGTTGTTAGAACTGAGTAAGATTTAAAGTTTTTTGTTTTTGTTTTTTAAACGCTTTTTGAGCTCTATATAAACCTCAGCCCCCAAATCTCCGGGAATCAGACCCAAAAGAATCACATAACATCTTTCCTGTCTTTTAAAATAAAATGTGAAGCAGAAGCTTAACAGCCTACATACCAACTTCAAATATTTCAATCCTTAAAAATTATCTGTTGGTGTCAACTTTCTGCTTTTGCTAATTACACAACAGACTAGTTGTGATGTTATTATGCAGGGAAACTGGGTGAAGGGTACATGAGATTATCATTTCTGCACCTTCTAGGGACATCTAAAATTATTTCAAAATAAAAATAAAATATAATGAATAAAAAAAATAAATTAAAAATATATAATGAATGATTTGTTGGCTAACTCAGTGTTTTCTAAAAGGTGCCACAAGAATTCTATTTTCTGTTACAGAAAGAGCAGTGAAAAAATCTGTAAGTAGCATTTTAGTCATCAAATCAGAATATTAATCAAAAAAATTTTTTCTCCTTTCCTTAATGAGGGCATTGCTATAAAACATACTCTCAGACTGTAGTTCTAACAGTATCTAAGCAGATTAATCATTCCATTAGAAAAAATAGCTGTCTACTGCATAGGCTTAACACTGATCCCAAGTAAGTAGTAGCCTGTTCCTTATAGGGTTAAAAACAATCAACCCTAGTTTTCCACTCTTCTGGGCTTTTCTTAGGTTTTCATGACCTGTGAGCACTTCTTTAAGAGCAATAGAGTGAAATGGGTTAGGTATTTTACTCTGTGAAGCCCTGAAAGTCCACGAAATTAGAGTTGACAATATCAGAAGAAATAGAAAGGAATAAATAAAAAGAGCGAAGAGGAAGAAATTATTTCAGCAGAATAAACCTTTAATCCACTTACAACCCAAAAAGAAGCAATAGGAAAGGGTAACACACAAAAACAACCCTCAACTAATGTCATACAGCGACTGGGTAAACAATAAAAACGCAACCCCCTCAGGGTTTATGCAGGCATTCACTCTTATTCTCAGCTGAAGAATTGAAGAAGGTAGAAACTTCACATAAAAGGCACTTTGTATTCATTACAGAGCAATCCTATTGCACTCCCTGTATCTGTTCTTGGGAACATAAATAATGAAAATAGAAAGAATGCTCATTACTATTTAACTTCAAGTATATAACACAATATGAATTTAAAGCTCATCAAGGCCAGACAACAAACCTGCTATGAACTGTTTTGGTTTAGGCACATCTCCTTGCCCCTCTAGCTTTTCCCATCTCACAGCCTCTGTCTTTTTCATTTTAATTTCAATCTGGAGGAAACACCAAATAAAATTTATTATTTCATGTAAAATATACAAAACAGTAAAAAACAAATGCAATTTCCTTAAGTCATAAAATTTTTTAAGAATTAATAGTGCCCGAGATAATTTCCTTGAATTATACAAGGTTAAATTTGAAGAACTCTGAAACATTTCATTTCTATTTAAAAGCCACTCTTCAAAAAAATAAAAATAAAAATAAAAAAATAAAAGCCACCCTTCAAAAACAACATGCATACACACTATAAGCTATAATTAAGAATCCTGAAATCCATATGCTTTTTTCTTCCAATGAACTGTTCTCAACCAGGGGTGATTTGGCAATTTTTATAGCTATTGTTGGTCCTCACAACTGGGGTGGGGGTTAGGGATGCTACTAAACATCCCACAACAGAAAGGGCAACCCCTCCACAACAAAGAATTATCCAACCCAAAATGTCAACAGCACCCCTCACTGAGAAACCCTGTTCTAAAGGAATTAGTATAGGAGTGCCTGGCTGCCCCAGTCAGGTAGGCTAGGCATCTGACTCCTGATGTCAGCTCTGGTTGTCGAGATCAAGCCACTCACCCTGATCTGGGGAGTCTGCTTCCCTTTCTTTCTCTCTCTCTGCTCCTCCCCCTGCTCAAGCTCTCTAAAATAAATTTTTAAAAAATATATATATTTTTAAGTATTTATTTATTTGAGAGAGAAAAAGATAGTGAGAAAGCACACAAGTGCGGTGGGAGAGAGAGGGAGAAGCAGACTCCCTGCTAAGCAGGGGCCCAACATGGGGCTCAATGCCAGAAGCCTGGGACCATGACCTAAGTGGAAGGCAGATGCCCTACCGACTGAACCACTCAGGTGCCCCAATAAATCTTTTTAAAAAAATGGTATTACCACATTTGCTTGTACAATAACCCATTTGAAAGTTGAGACAAATTCCTATCATTGTATAAAAGTACGACAAATAATCTAAAATGTTCATAATAATTCACTCAATAATTATTAAATACCGAATATGAGCAAGTTGTAATCTTCAAGGATGTGGTGGATTTTTAAAATATTAAAAACATGTTCTTGTAGGCAACTCTTGAAGAGCTTTGAGGGGCATAAGTATTTGCAATGGTGAAAGGCGGAAGTCTCCAGGGGCAAAAGAAACAGCCTAAAAGTGGATCCCTGAGGTTTCAAAGGACATAGTGCATCAGGGAGTACGGACAAGACCCATTTGTCTCAAGTCCAGGATTTATATTAAAACAGTAAAAAATAAAGGTGAAAGAGGTGTAAGGCAAACTACAAAGACCTTCTAAATGCTGAACTAGCTTCACTTATTAAAATGAAATATTAAAAGCATCTTTAATTCTCTCATCAAGGCTGCACCCCCCTAGAGTCTACCCTTAACTCTAACACACACTCACAGAGCACTTACATATACCTTTTGTTTTCCTTGTTCAAATAACGCTCTCATTCCCATTTTTAGCCTAGCAAAATCAGCATTCATAGCACTAATAAGCCAATTATTACGCAGTTTAAGAACCAAAATAAAATTTTCCTAAAAAGATCTTATATATTTATTTTAGAGAGAGAGGAAGTGCAAGTGCGGGGAGAGGGAGAGGGAGAGAGAAAATTCTAAGCAGGATCGACAGCCAGCACAGAGCCCAATACAGGGCTCCATCTCAAGACCCTGAGATCATGACCCCAGCCAAAAGCAAGAGTCATGCTTAAAACTAAGCCACCCAGGCGCCCCTCAAAACAGAGTTTTATGTTCTAATTTTTTCTAAGAAAAGGATTTACTTTTGTAAATAGGAAAAAAAAAAAATCAAAAGACAAATATAACAAAAAGAAAAGCCTATTCACACTGGTCCTTTAACTGTGAAATCAGAAAAATTCAGACCAGCAATTACTAGTAATCTTTCTACCACCTGCATTTAGTGTCAGAATCCTTAAAATTTCATTTTAAAATACCTTAACAAAACACTAACCGAGAAATCTGCCCATAATTTTAATCAGACAGAAGTGATGTATAGGAGGGGTGTGGTCCTTGAGTATTTGTATTTTCTTTAGCACAGAAATTTAACAAAAAACTGTTCTCATAATGAAAACACCATGAAACAAATGTCATTGGGAAAGTATAGTATTTTTAACATTAAGCTTATATGTATCTCTAGAATTCTCTAAAATGAATGACTAGTTTTTATAAAGTAAACACCACCCATATTTTCTCATACACAGCATTAAGTGATAGTATTATGGTTGTTTTAAGTTGTCACTGCTGGAATATTTATCAAAAAGGAGCTGCTGGGGCGCCTGGGTGGCTTAGAGGGTTAAGCCGATGCCTTCGGCTCAGGTCATGATCCCAGGTCCTGGGTTCAGGCCCCACATCGGGCTTTCTGCTCAGCAGGGAGCCTGCTTCCTCCTCTCTCTCTGCCTGCCTCTCTGCCTACTTGTGATTTCTGTCAAATAAATAAAATCTTTAAAAAAAAAAAAAAGGAGCAAAACTCTAATAGCAATGACACAGCAACAGTTACTGAAAGGGGATATTATCCTAAAATTTAAAACTTCATCTTGCTCCTTTTTCAACTCATCTGGAAATGAAGATCTGGCAAGCAGTGTATACATCAACACTATCCTTAGCTAGTATCTCTGCCTCAGAGCACCCTCCATTCACATCTCAAGTTCCTGCACTTAAGCACAGTCAACAAAAAGTTCCTTATTTCACCTAAGGAGCAGCATACACTGGCACTCACATGTACTGAAAGCCACTATAACCTGAGTAATTGTGCAGTATGAACGGTGCAGTATGGAATGTGCAGAATGAGGACTTTGTAAGGCCAAAGTCAAAGCTCTTAGTAACGACACGTATCGAGTGAGAAAAACTGAACTGAACCTGAAATTGTATTTAATCCATTCATTAAATAGCTGCACATAATAAAAACACACTTAAAGAAGCTTTTTAAAAAAGTGGGGGAGCTAATTTTCTGTGAATTCCTTTTTACACCCATTTCACTTTCAACGCTTATACATGCTTGTAAAAATGAAGTTTTAAGTCTTAATGACTCTGGCAGGTAACTCCAGAGTTACCACACGCCCAATTTTAGATATTTTTTATTGCAACTATTATTTAGCTATTCTATTTTCATTTAAGTCAAAAATAATTTATAAGTTAACTTAAAACTTTGGTCTGAATGTTCCTCTCATATGCACGGGGAAGGCTTTCAGTAATATCCCAAAGCAGTATTCACAGATTACTAAATAAGAATCCCTCCTGTTCCAGATTAAGTTTTCATGATTTTGCATACTATAACCCACTTTTAAATTCTTTATGCACAGACAATTTAATATTTCCAATGAAAGAACTTCAGATTTAAAGGGAAGCCATTACTCCAAAAGGATCATGGCATCCAGACACCACCTTCTTAGGAGGGGGCAAAAGCTCCCACTTACTGCCATAGGCTGACAGGAAGGCATCTTTCTCAGCGATTAGAGAGCTATGCCAATTTACTGCTGAACTTTTTTCCTGGCAAAGTTTTGACAACCATCTGTTTCAAGGCTGTAGTCATTAAAAAATTGTTTCTGGCCTTTAGAATGTAATTTCACAATGTTCTTACTCAGCTCTCAGCACGTTTAATGGCTGTACCTAACCACTTCGTCCAAAAGTAGAGCAAACTCAGTTTTCCTGAAGCCATACTGCACATCTACCATCTTTATTTTTTCATTCAAATCATTTCATAATCTTTTTTTTTAAATGCAGAAGGCAGTTATTAATGATGAGAAACTGAAAAATCACAAAAGCTCTAATAGTACAATTCAAATATTTAATGAGTACCTACTGTGGGCCAGGAACTGTGATAGTACATTAAGATCACAGTCTCTATTCTTCCTGAAGAAATTAATCAGAAGAGATATTCCCATAAACAAAAAATTCCAGTATATCACTTGTAGTGAAAGATCTAAATATGGGGGGGTGGGAGGGGCACCTGGGTGGCTCAATCAGTTAAGAGTCTGCCTTCGCATGATCTGTGTCCTGGGATGGAATCCCGCATCTGGCTCCTTGCTCAGCGGGGAGTCGGCTTCTCCCTCTGCCTGCCCCTCCCCCTGCTTGTGCTCTCTTGCTCTCTCCCTCTCTCAAATAAATAAAATCTTTAAAAAGAAAAAAAATCTAAATATAAAAAATATTCCAGTTTTCTGGAAGTCTGTCAAAATGTCATTAGTAGTGAGACTGATTACTTTCTCAGCTCCTTTATATTTTTCTACATTTTCTATAATATGCGTTTATTGCTTTTATAACTGGAATAAAAATCTACATAATCAGGATAAAATAATAATAGCAGGAATATTTGTTGAGCACTACTATAAACCCTGTGTGCTTTGTATATGTCATCACTTAATAGAACAACCCTATAAAAGGAGATTACCATCCATACTTTAGAGATGAGGCAACCAAGATAGATAGACAACTTGCTGGAAGTGTCTTTCACTGCTAGAAGTTTTACTTATTTCCTCAGAAATAAGCAGAGGTTGAAAGCAGGACAAAAACTATCAACTGCATAATTTTAGAAAGGAGTCATGAACAGGTGCTACTTGTTGGAACTAGGACCATGAATAAGTACCTAATCTCACTGAGCCTGTTCTTCTGTAAAAAGTGATTTAATAGGGTCTACCTCATTTAGGGTCCTTATCAGAGTTAAATGAAACCATGTATGAAAAGAACAGAGCACTGTGTCTGGCAAATAACTGAATGCTATTATCATTATCTTCATCATTATAATTAGCTAAAAAATCTGGGCAAATTACTTAACATCTCTGGGTTCAGTTTATACCTGTAAATAGGTGATAAAAATACCTACACCAAGCAGTATTTGTGAGGATCACATGGGATAATACACCACAATCAAAACAGTTACCTACTATAATTCTGCACAGGTCAAACAGCAAGGACTGGCTAAGCTACAATAAATGCACAGTGAAATACTTTGCTGTAGAATACTTAAAAGCATCAAAAAATTATCCAAAATGTATGGTTAAATTTAAAGAGATAGCTATAGACAGTATTTACAGTAAAATCCTTTTCTTTTGGGGTGCCTGGGTGGCTCAGTGGGTTAAAGCCTCTGCCTTTGGCTCAGGTCATGATCCCAGGGTGCTGGGATCGAGCCCCACAATGGGCTTTCTGCTCAGCAGGGAGCCTGCTTCCCCATCTGTCTCTGTCTGCCTGCCTCTCTGCCTACCTGTGATCTCTGTCTCTCAAATAAATAAATAAAATCTTTAAAAAAAAAATCCTTTTCTTTGGAAAATATATGAATATGCATTAATAGAAAAGGGGGCAAGAATACACTTCAAAAACAATCTGTGGATTATGAGCAACTAAATACTTATTTTGAAAAAACAACAACAAAAACTATTACCACCACCACTGTATCAAAGACGTAAAACATGGGGCCAATGGGTGGCTCAGTCAGTTAAGCATCGGACTCTTGACTTCACCTCAAGTCGTGATCTCATGGTTATGGGACTGAAGTCTGCCTCAGGCTCTGCTCTCAGTGCAGAGTCTGGTTGGGATTCTTTCTCCCTCTCTCCAGAACCCCTCCCTTGCTCACGTGTGTGCTCTCTCTCTCTAAATAAATGCATAAAATTGTAAAAGAGAAAAAGACATAAAACAATCCCCAAACCCCCACACCTTTGTGTTTAAAAAAGCAGAAGCATCCTGCCCAAACATCTCCAACTCTATTACATCATCATTAGGATTTTTCTATGAATATTAAGAAAAGAAGTTCAGAGGCGCCTGGGTGGCTCAGTGGGTTAAGCCTCTGCCTTCAGCTCAGGTCATGATCCCAGTGTCCTGGGATCAAGCCCGCATCAGGCTCTGTGCTCAGCAGGGAGCCTGCTTCCTCCTCTCTCTCTGCCTGCCTGTCTGCCTACTTGTGATCTCTGTCTGTCAAATAAATAAATAAATCTTTAAAAGAAAAAAAAAAAAGGAGTTCACTCTAAAACCTCTCAATTTTATTCGGTTAAGAAAGGAGAAGGGAGCAATTATTTGTCTCCAAATAAAGATACTTTACTTCTCACAGTTCCAGGTAAAAGCCTTCATAGTTTATATAGATACAAATACAAAAAGACTGCTTTGACTAGAAACAGGAATAGAAAAACATTTCTTTTTTTTTCTTTTGAAGAATTTATTCGTAAGTAATCTCTACATCCAACATGAGCCTCGAACCCACCACCCCAAGATCAAGAGTTGTATACTCCACCAACTAAACCAGCCAGGTGCCTGGAAGAACATTTCTACAAGGGTGAATTAACTTCAAAGGATTTTGAAAATTCTAATTTTTTGGAAGTAGTGACTATTAATCTTTAAAATGAGTATTTCACAGCATAGCTGTCACTGAAGTTATAATCTTGTGATTGTGAGCAGAGGATATTGTCATGAAATTAACAAGATGAACAAAGAAACAATACAGTTTTTTAATAAAGAAAATGAATAGGCAGTTATGAAAGCTGATATTCAATAAAAAGTAGAAATAACTATCAGAGTTACTGGAAAAAAATATGAATTCTGACTAGATATGCTATTGTAAAATACTGAGCTAAGAAATGCTGCTTCATTAACTTAAGGGTCCTATAGCTCTTATTTTCACTGCAAATTATATTTCACTTGAATTAGTGACAATTAACCAACAATTATACAAGAATATGCAACACTTATTCAGCCTTGAAGGTGGAAAAGAAACTGGATTCTCAAAGCAAAGAAATAGGCCTTTTAAAGCACAGACTTTAAGGAATCCCTAATTTTACCAGATTCTTCTAAACAGAACCATTCTGATTCAAGATAGGATTCAAGACACCTAAATACAAATGAAAATCAAATGACTTATTTTTCTCTTAATGTCATCATTAAATAAGCCTCAGTAACCTAAAGAAAAATTTTACTTTCAGTATTGAAACAGTCTCCCTTTGCTGTATGAAAAAAAGATTCAAAACTTTCATTTCCCTTAACATAAAATTAAGTGCAATTATTTCAATTTGTTTCCCATAAAACACAGCTTAAAAATTAGCAGTCTAACAAAACTAATATATATTACTTTGGGTTAAGACAAGAAAAATAATTATCTTCCATTACACTTCTTAAAAATTTTACTTCTTTATTAAAGAACTTAGAAAGACCTAAACAAAGAAGCACTAGCTTTCCAGACAGAGAAGTATTCAGGATGAACAATTCAGTAACTATGTAAAACTCGGGAAAAGCATTTAAAAGTCCAGGAACCTCAGTTTCTTTTCATCTATTAAAACGAAGAATAAAAATACTCTATCAATCTCAAAGCATTAACATTAGAATCCAATTTAAATTCATTCACTGAACAATTACTGACCAGCACTATGTACAACGCACAGGGCTAGACAAATTTAGCAAATGGATCATACTTATACTAAAGAATTACTCATTTTGTAGTTGGTGGAGTTAACTGGGATATATCCTATACCTCCACGGAGGTATGGATATTATTTGCTTCTATCCTCACAGACTAGATGCAAGAGTAATGAAATATATACATGAACTACTATATAAAAAAGAAAAGTAGTCATGTAACATTTAAAGAAAGAAGGGATCAAAAAAGCAAACTGGGAATATAGCAGGGGGGTTGCAGATGGTTAGAAACAACAAGCACTCAAGAGTCAAAGGAGAATTAAGGAGAGATAACCGTGCTTTGTAACATCCTTAATTCTAGCCACACAAACTTGTGTATTCATTACCACACATCCTATTATTCCATAAATTACATGAGGAGACCCAGTAACACAAGTTTTTAAGTCATTTACCATCTATTATACTTCAAAAGAATGTGCATTAACAACCTGTTGGTAAAAATATGTACAAAAATGCCAAATCCTTAACTTTCTGATCTCCCAAATTGAGCTAGAGTTTTGTGGTTGATTATTTACCCAACTTCTTTTATAAAACAAATTCTACATTGTGTGGATGGGGTAAGACTAAAATCTTGTTAAGATTTCATCCCTTTTTCTCACTTTCTATCATCCAAACAACTGTGTCTTCTCATGTCTACTCATAATTTAACAGCTCTGTACTTTGTAATCTTCAAGTAAGTGGGGAAATCACTTCTAACTAGATGCAAAAAACTACCAATTCTTTTTTTAATTAATTAATTTGAGAGAGAGAGAGAGAGAGAGAGAGATCGATCACAAGTAGGCAGAGAAGAAGGCAGAGAGAAAGGGGGAAGCAGGCTCCCTACTGAGCAGAGAACCCAAGGCATGGCTCCATCCCAGGACCCTGAGATCATGACCTGAGCTGAAGGCAGAGGCTTAACCCACTGAGCCAGCCAGGTGCCCCAAAACTACCAATTCTTAACTCTGCGCTTCTGCTCAAATGTTTTGCAGGTATCCTCTTCTTTCTGCAGGCCCAGTTATCATATTCTCCCAAACGCAGGCCAACCCTGATTCTATTCTAAGATAGGCAAATTCACGTCCTTAGCACTTAAACTCAATAGTTACTAACATAGTTATGTTCTAAGACATATGTATAAAGAACGTATAGTAATGGAAAAAGTCTACTTAAATCATCTGCTGTCATAACTCATTATACATCCTCACACAATTTTATAGATGAAAAAAATTCCAGTGCTCATTTAGTCCATACCTCTCATTTTTAAAGACGGTGAAAATTTAGTCTTATAATAACAGTATGACTAGTCTAAATTCACAGGACAAGCAAAGAACCAGTCAGGGTTTTTTTTTTATTTTTCAGTTCAGTAGTTCAGTACTTGTCCGACTTATACTACCTACATCTTCTGACTGCTGTCTAAAACATTCTATGAATTTTAATTCTACTGCATATTTTATTTTTTTGAAAATATAAAGAAACCTAAAAATTATATAATTACTGGAACTGCAGTTCAAATCATCCAGTATTCCCTCATAACAAAGTATTTTAAAATTCAGCTTAATTAAAAAACAAAAAAAAAAGCAGATTCATCTTCATAGTAGTTTGTATTTCTGACTACATTAAGATAGGGTAAGAAAATATTTATACATCAAAACAGGCCAAGTTTAAGAGAAGAGACTTTTTCAAATCTTAAAGACAGGCTGATAATTTCATCTTTTTTGAGCACCTCTTTAAGAAATATACCAATCTTAAGTATACAAACACTACTGAGGTTAAACTAACATTTAAATTTCATTGTCCTAGAATCTGGGAAGGGGAAAACTGTTACTCGAAATTTGTTTTCTTTTATTTACCTGTACCTTTCTTTCTTTTTTAAAGATTTTATTTACTTGAGAGAGAGAGAGTGAAAGAGAGAAAGCAGGAGAGAGGGGAGGGTCAGAAGGAAAAAGAGAATCCTCACTGAGTGGGGAGCTCCAGGCGGGACTCCATTTTGGAATTCCAGGATCATGACCTGACCTGAAGGCAGACACCCAACCGACTGTGCCACCCAGACACCCACTTACCTGTACCTTTTAATTTGAAAATATGTGCTTAAAAGGATCTATAAGCTTATAATCACACTGGCAATTAGTTGACCAATATTTCTTTATTCTGAAAATACTACTGACAACTTTTCTCATTTAAATAATCTATCTCTCAGGAGCCTGGGTGGCTCAGGGGATTAAAGCCTCTGCCTTTGGCTCAGGTCATGATCCCAGGGCGCTGGGATTGAGCCCCGCATGGGGCTCTCTGCTCAGCAGGAAGACTGTTTCCCCTCTCTCTCTGCCTGCCTCTCTGCCTACTTGTGATCTCTGTCAAATAAATAAATAAAATCTTTAAATAAAAATAAATAACTAAAAAATCTATCTCTACACCCAAGATGGGGTTTGAACTCATGACCATGAGATCGAGTCACATGCTCTTCTTACTGAGCCAGCCAGATGCCCCCACTACTGACAACTCTTTTAAAATTGTCTTACCTTTGTTGAAAGTACTTTAAATGTGCTCTGTTCTGGTATTATAGGATGAAGAAGTCTCAGTTTCAAATTGTAATCCTCTCCAGAAGGAAGTATCACCAAAGCAGACAACTAATGAAGACAAAATTAGCAGCGCATTTTATAAATTTATATAATGAAAGGTAAAATACTTAGACTGAATATAACAGAACTTCATGCTGTCGCTGATTATTTTACACTTTCTATGGAATATCAAATTTAAGAAATTCAAAATAATCTTTTTCTATCTGGAATCTTTTACATGGATTCTCACATACACAATTAAATAAGCAGAACACAGTATGTTTCATTTAACATTTAAATCTCTAGAAAACTCAAGATATAAGAGCAAAACAACACAAAATGTAACAAAAGAAAGTATTCATATGCAAAATACCTACTTCTGCCACTAACTTAAGTATCATTGAAGTTTTCCACTAAACGCTAAGAAATCAGTTATTACAAGTCACACTAATTTAATGTGGTTAGTAAATTCTAAGACATATAAATCACACAAAAAATAAGACCTTTTTCGTAAAGTATACAAATGTAACCAAATCACATCTTACTAATGTCTTTTATATGTGTCAGCCAAATTCTGCTTTGAATTTCAAATCTAAAAAAAAAAAAAGATAATGCACATCTAGCTATAACCTACAGTATACATTTGTCTCAAAATTTAAAATCATTCAAGCTGAAAAGCAATGCTTCAGATTTTCATCAGCATTTTCCACACTGCAGGAAGAAATATCTGATAAAATGCTATAGATTATTCTGCAGTATACTATACTTCCAAAAAAAAGTATTTAATCTCAAAATAAAAAATGGTTCAAAGACTGTAATAACCTCTTTTTCTGAAAATTCCACATTTACATTATTCTTCTGAACATTCTTGATCATAAGTGTAATGATTACTTGAGATTCTGTTTGATACCAGTCATACCTATTAAAAAAAAAAAAGAAAAAACACCTCAGAACATTTAATTTTCTTAAAGTTGCTGCTGCTTTATGTTTTGTCAAGATAAAACTACAATCTGATAAACAACAAGAGCTCCACCTTGAGGAACAAATAAGCAAAGCAGATGGTGATTCACAGAAACAATTTTATATAACTAATTTTCTTTGATCTGCACTAATGGAAAAGAACATTAGGGTATGATGCCTCAAACCTTTCCAGGATACTTAAATACTTCCATGATTTTCTGGGCTCTGACTCATATCTCTAATATTGTTGTGCTTAAGCTAATGTTAAAGATGAAATTTACTCTTAACAGCAAACCATTATTATATACCATTAACAGCTTTACACTTTCATTTCAACCTAATAGTTAAGAAAAAGCACTTCTATCCCTCTTTTACAGATGAAAAATAGGCCCAGATGGGCAAAGCAATCAGCCAGTCAGGCAGGTGTTAAACTGGACCCATGTCAGCTGGACTCCACACCAAAATCTCTTAACTGAAGCTGGGGCAAACAGCCCTGAACACAGGGAGCAGAAGCAAATGAGCTAAAATTAAAATAACTTAAAATTTAACTCATCCTGCCAAGCACATTAAATACCGTATCTTCCTTCACTTTCAAGGTACATGGGAAAACTAATGTGCCTAGAGATTCTAATTATGTGTCTTTCCCACATAAGGCTCTAGAAATGCAGGGATCCTCACTCTCAAATTAGCCTATATTAGATTATAAACTCCATGAGGCAGAGCAGTTTATCTATCCTGCCACTATTATATTCCTAGAACTAAGCATAGTGGCTAGTACACAGAACCAGTATTAAATCAATGTTTAATACTGGTGGATTACTGTATGCTCCAAACATAATTATTATTTAGTGTTTCCATTCTATTCCTGCTGCTGCCATTAAGCTAGTCCAAATTCCTTATCTACTTGGTATTTGGGAGAGTCATCCTAAATCTCCCTAGAAAGAGCAGGAACAGATCTTTTTGTTTTAACATTTCCAAACCATTTTGGGTAATTAAAATGCACCTTGATTAAAGAAACAAACTTTAAGAGTCTCAAAATTTCCTTCTGAAATTCAGTGGGGATGCAAAGCTCCAAATCAATGCCTTGTGTTTCTTTCTATTACAGTCCTAAGAATACAAGGTGTACACATGACTAATGAAAATTAAAAATAAATTCGAATACCTGCTAGATGCTTAATTCATTATTGTAACTTTTGCCCTGAGCAACAGTTGTCCCTTTCAACCCATGCAGAATTACTCTATGAAAAATTTACTCTAAAATATAAAAAGCAGGTAGTTACAATTCTGCCAAGCCTACTACTAATTTATTTACCTGTGTAATAACAACTGGAAGAGGCTCTTGTCATTCATGGAAAGGTGACATTATATGGAACCAGATGAAGCAAGTTTAAAGTAGAGAACTGACTTGAATTTAACCTTAACATAAACACTACTATCAATCAGTAAACAGCCTTTGAATTCGTTTTCCCAGGCTAAACACAATTTCTAAAAAAACACCGAACAGCACAGGGTAAGGACTTGCTTGCTATTAAACAGGACTTTTTCCTTTAGCCATATATACCATGCATTGTTTATGAAAAAGAAACGCTTACTTGATTTTTGACTGATGAGTCCTCTGGGATGCAGACTGATTTTGGCAAGTTGCAAGAGAAAGATTTTTACAAATTAGTTTAGCAACTATATATTAAAAATGCATGTATTATTAATTTACCCAAAGCTGTGGTTACTTTGATATGGAATAACTACAGCAACATATCCCTCAAAGACAAAGCATAGTATTCTTGTTAAAAATACAAGTTATCACAAAATTTAAGAATAATCAACATTTTTATATTATGAGTTAAAATGTCAAAGGAGATTTTTCTTCTAAAATAAAACCATAAGGGGAAAGGAAGGAAAAATAAGATGAAAACAGAGAGGGAGACAAGCTACAGAGATTCTTAACCATAGGAAACAAACTGAGGGTTGCTGGAGGGGCGGTGGGTGAGGGATGCGATAACTGGGTGATGACATTAAGAAGAGCACTTGAGGGACGCCTGGGTGGCTCAGTGGGTTAAGCCGCTGCCTTCGGCTCAGGTCATGATCCCGGCATCCTGGGATCGAGTCCCGCATCGGGCTCCTTGCTCAGCAGGGAGCCTGCTTCTCCCTCTGCCTCTGCCTGCCACTCTATCTGCTTGTGCTCACTCTCGCACTCTCTCTCTCTCTGACAAATAAATAAATAAAATCTTAAAAAAAAAAAAAAAAAAGAAAAGCACTTGATAGAATGAGCACTGGGTGTTATATACAACTGAAAAATCACTAAATTCTACCTCTGGAACTAATAATACACTATATGTTAATTAAATTGAGTTTAAGTAAAAAAAAATTTTCAGAATAAAAATAAAGCATAAAACAAAAAACTTTCTAAAGGTCTAAGTGGAAAAGGTTACATTTAAATGTCCAGTTCCAAGGCTAACTCTCTAATCTGAAAATAACAATGACATTTTTAAAAAATTAAAAGAAAAACAACACATTTTTTAGTATAACATTCAGGCTTAGCAGTGGCATCAAACACTGCTCTGGAATATATGAAAGAACATTTCCATGGTGCTTTCCAGATAACAGCTTACTGTGCTTATGGTATCTCAGTAACAAAAATTCTACACTGCCCATCAAGAAACAAACGAATCATGATTCCGGACCAATCCATACTTTCCTAAACTACATGTGTGCCAGTTAAGACCTCGTAAATCAAAAGAACTTGCCCTGGGTTATAGGTGACCTCTAAGTCATCCCTCAATGATAGGGAAGAGACGGAGTTTAGAGGAACAAAATAAAACCCCTCAAACCCCTCTAGAGATTTAAGTCTAACTCAGAATTTCTCTCCACTATTAACTATTGAGAAATACCTGAATCTAGGTGTTATCAAGTAGAGACAGTGACTAGAGCAGATTATTCCCGTTCACCATGGTGCAAAGATAAAACTAAACTAGTGTGAACCACCGCAGTAACAAAATGCACTGTGGCTAAACAGCCGTCTGTGTTACTAAGTATGATCCGAATGCTATTCTGTTTTTGCAGGACTCGTTCCAATCCCAAACAGAATACTATTAAGACCTAAACAGAAATACCACCAGGTGAAGAAACCCAACTTTTGTTTACTTAAAATTTTCATTTATTTATTTAAACAAAGCGAGCAAGAGTGAGCAGGGGGAGGAGCAGAGGGAGAGGGAGAAGCAGACTGCACACTAAGTGCAGAGCCCGACTAGGTGCTGGAGTCCATGACTCTGAGATCATCACCTGAGCCTAAATCAAGAGTCAGATGCTTTGTCAACTGAGCCACCCATGTGCCCCAAAGGAAGCCAAAAATCCTTCCCTCATTCATCACCCTTAGGAATATGGAAAAGCCTTTCAGGTGTAGGAACAACCAGACAGGGCTCACTTTTGGTGATGTTCCAACCTCCAGTCACTACATATACACATATCTGGCCTGACGCTCACAACCTGAAGGAGATTAGCTCTATTAGGCCCAGTTTACACATGAAGAAGCCCAGAGAATAGAAGACTTTCTCAATGTCACAATGTAATTCTGAAAGACAGAGATGTAAATCTTCCTTCAGACATGAAGAGACCCAAGTAGGTTAAGTAACTGCCGACAGAGTTAAGACACACATACATCTCCTGACTCCCTGTCATTTTATTTACTGACTAAGCTGCAGATGATCACTGCTAAAAACCACTAGCCAGAACATAACTGTGTGTGTTATAAATAAACCTAAGTGCATAATGTAGCTATGTGTGTTATAAATAAACCTAAGTGGTTAAAAAAAAAAATTAAGCAACTTTCAACTACACCATAACTTTTAATGACTGAAAAGACCTGGAAATCTTCATATCCAAAACAATAAATGTGACTGAATTAGACAAACATTTCCAAATTTTACTTAACTTTTGTGTTCTCAGTACACCACAATAAACCCTGAAAGTGCTTTCTAAGCAGCAGCTATTTAACCTAAATGTGATGACTTTTCAGCAGGGAAAAGAAAAAACCACCCTGACCATACTAAAATATGCCAAATCAAGTTGATCACACATTAAACAAGTCCAATAATTATCCATTTCACCAAAAATGGTATTATTTCAGTTACTAAAGGAAAAAGTACTTACATGGAATTGTTTAAGATCTAAGTAAAAGAAAGACCATTCAGAGTCCTGTCTCAAATATAGGGCAAAATTATAATTAAGAATATGAAGAATAAAAATTTTGTACTTACCACCTCAGACTGTGATCCTATTAAAAAATATAAAAAGAAAACATTTCCACTTAACAGTACATTTAGAAGCAAAGTCACATACGTGACTTCTATAGCACAAACATACTAGCTGATTATATAAGCCAATTTTCCATACATTCCAAATAAAAAAAAAATGGTTTAATTTTGCATCCCAGACTCACTATAGACTTTTAGTTATTTCTTATTGGTAACACAACTACAAGACAAATCCATCCAAATCACCCTTTCAACATAACAAAACCTTGGAAATCCCTATCTAAGGGAAAACACACTATTTAAATTTATGATTTATAAAGTTGTAAAGTTAAAAACAAATTTGTTTAGATCCAAAAATGTCAAAAATTTACTTCTTTGTAAACTGAAAGACATGGGAAACCTACAATACTTACCATTCTGAGCCTCCTGACACCTTTTAACCCAGACAGTGAAATCAGGATCTGTACCTAGAACGGACAAACTGAGTGTAACATCACTCACTCAACAGCAGCATCTAAAATATTCACTCAACAAATACTGAATATCTACTATGTTCCAAACAGTGTTTTAAGCAATGGGGATTCAGCAATAAATCAGACAAAAATATTTGTCCTAACAGGATTATGGAAACCATAACACTAGAGCTATAAATATACTAATACATTTAAAACCTAAGACATTCATGCTGAAGAATTTTAATTTAAAAAAAAAAAAAATTGGTTTTAGCCACAGACAACCTTACTGGTTTCCAGATACAAATACATTTCCCCTCACCCCTCTCCCGTTAAAGGAGATTCCTCTCACACAACAAAATCAGACCTGAATTAGATACCCAACACACCATCAATTGGTGTGGGATGGAAGCCTGGTACCAGACAGCTGGACCAAAGTCTAGAAGCCTCTTTTGACCCCAGATTTATTCTCTAATGCAGCTATCCACTTCTTCTATCTACTATTCTCTCAGTAGCTTTTCCTGTTACCATGCCACTCCTACCAACACCAAAAAACACCTCTGTACTTTGTGCAGTTCTGTCATATCTCCAGATTCCACAGCAGCCCAGAGACTACAGATGGTGAACTATATACTTAGAGATAGCAATGTAAACATGTACATAAGCAAATCATTAATTTCTAAAGACTCAGAACAATGATAATCCAAACAGTACAGGGTTTAATCTAACATAATGTTAAAAATTATTAAAAGTATGCTCAATAAAAGTTTGCAAACTCAAACAAATTTCGGGCAAGATTATTCTGAAAAATAAAAATTTCTTAGAACACTAATTTATGAATGAAATTCAACTGTATAGGCTGTAACTAACACCTACACACATATACGCACACGCTCCTTCTAGTGGGGGTAACAATTTTATCAAAATCCTAGATTTGAAAAACCTATTACTCAAATTTAATCTGTAAGTAAAACCAAGCTTCCTACCATACCAAAAGAAAAAAGGTAATATTTTGAGTTACAATTTTTTTTACCCTGTTAATAAGGGAACCCTAACAGTTTAACATAAATTTTCCTTAGAATTAAAAGACAAATCTTTTTTAAATAAAAATATCCTTAAAAGCAATTTCACCAAAAACAGATACCTTCATTTGAAGCAGATTTTGAAATAATTCTAAGATAAAAATTAATGGCAGTTAAAAAAAAAAAATCAATGGAAGTAAAATATTAATAAAGGAAACAATTTAGGTGATGAACTCTCTATCACTCAAAAAAAAAAATAAGGAACAGGGCTTAGAAATCTACAAGATGGAATGCTTCATGTCTCTTCAGGATTTGCAAATATGTATTAAGATACAGGATAACTGGACTCTTTAAAATTTGCAAAGAATGCAGATACGCTGGCTTGCTTAGTAAATAGCCAAATTACTCATGTACCATTCACAACTCCTTCTTAATTTGTAGGCTCCAATTGCAAAGTTGGGCCCACTGTCCTCTCTCAAGCAGGTACATGACAGGAAAGCAAATATTCAAAGCAATACAAGAGTACATTTTTAAAATATAAAAACATACTCACTAATACTTTAGAGATGGTTTCGAGCCTCAGCTCTACTATTCTGGACCAGCTACTTCTCTGCAATGTAGGATGTTAGCATCCCTGGCCTCACTCACTAGGTATCCATAGGACATCCCTATTCACCAGTCACGATAATCAAAAATCTCTTCATACATTGCTAAATGTCCCCCAGGAAATAAAATCATCCCTACTTAAGAACCACTGCTTTAGAGAACTGTGATAAAACGCTATCATTAGAGTAAGATAAAATGGTACTACACAATTTTGATTAGGTACTCTACAATTATCTATGAGGTTACTTACAACTTCTTTCCGTATTTTGTAGACTCTTTTGCCTTTTGGCTCTTAAAATTTCTACACATGTGCAGAGACATCCATACTGCTAATTTTCATATACTTCTCTGAAGCCGACATTAAAAATTCACAATACTCTCAAAGCTCCAAGTTTCTATCCACCACAATTTACCCAAACCGATGCTTCACTTATTAATAAAAATGTCTGCTGTAAAACTTCCTATCTCAGCCACCTGAATAACTTAGACCGAAAGGACTTCTGAAAATGAGAGCAAATTAAATTTTCACTTCTCCATTAGAAAAACATAAAGTCAGACTAAGTAGAGGAAGCACACTGAGTGTTTATATGTCGTTTTTAACCTCTAATCGTAAAGTTTATCTGTGATTTAAATGCTAAAGAAAGGCCAATTTAATCAATTTTAAGTAAACTCAAATTTCGCATTCAACAGGAAATGTCAGTAAGAAAAAAGATGTTAGGTTTCTACAATGAATTTGGGATCACACTAACAAAATTCAGCCATCATATTTAAAACACAGCCATAATGGATTAGTTTATTAACATACAATTCCAATACTTACTATCTAATTTCTGTCCTCCTATAAAAGTTTCTAAAGCAGCAGCATAGTTTTTTTCATGGTATTCACATATCCTGCATAAGCATATTAAAAACAAATACCACACACACATGAGATCATGCAAAAAGCTCTTCTAAATTAAATATCCTAATATTTTCTATTGGTAAAAAAAATAATAATAATTTATATGTTAGTAAGTCAAGAGATTTTCTAATATACTGTAACATTAAATTTAATTCTCATTAAAACCAAATTTTGGAACTCATTTCAGAAGGAATTTCTTGATTTCATTGTGTACACTTGCCTATTCCAACATATAGTTTTGCTAAGAAACCAAAGAAGTTTCTTAAGAATAAAATTACACTTATCAACAGAAATAAGCTGGGATGTAAAGTACAGAGATAAAGGGCTTTCACAGTATTAAATGTAGCCTATCCAGCCTGGTTGACAAATAGATGTTCTCTAGTCAGTTAAATACAATAAATTCCAAATGATGAATGAAAAAAGGATTTGAAATCCATCAGTTTCATCTTTTCCTTGTAATTACTTCAACCACCACTATTTCAAAACACACATACTACAATTAACACAAGTATAAAATTATATTTAAAAATGAATCCTATCTCAGCTATAAAATGTATAAATACAGAATTCACTATTTACATAAAACTTAAAATTCATTCAATGAACTAAACACCTATAATCGGTAGTCCAGACCCAATTAGAAGAGTAGTTATTGCATACCCTTTTCTCAGCATAGCAGTGGAATTATTTGGATTAAGTTCAAGAGATTTCTTTGCATCAGCAACAGCATCTACATACAAAAAAAGAGGGTTTTAGTCAGTAATTTGTGGATCCTAACAAGTTACACACAAAATCTGAATCAGCCCTACATTTTTAAGTTTTCAAATTAGTGCAATGGACAAATGCTTTTAAATTAGGAAAAACTAATCCAAGATAAAATAAAAAAAAAATCACTCTCACACCTTATTAGCCTAATATTTAGTTTTCTTTTTAAAGCTATTCAGTCAATGTATAAAGCTCTGTCACAAAATTCATCTAATTTTCTCATTACCATCACTTATGTAATCTGACTCAAGATGTTTAATTTTTCCCTACCTAGATTCTCTACCCAAATAACTTAAAAGTTACACAAGTAACATATAAACACATTCTTTTTTATAAAAACTACAAATAAGAGCACTTTATTTAAATAGTCTCTAAAATAACACATGTGATGCTATTTTTGTTAATATCTCTAATAACTACAAATGAAAACTATATAAATTCTCTATCTACTGAAGGAAAAAGAAACACCCAGAACATTTGTATGGGTGTTGCTCAACATATTTGTCATGTTTCAGCTACTTCACACCTTGTATGAAAGACCAATTTAAAAATCCTCAAAAATGATCTCTATTGTATTTGATTCACTGTATCTCAGGTAAAATTTATAACTTATAAATAAAAAATAATACATTCAGTAAGAAAAGTTACCAGAGTAATTGCCAAGAAGAATGTGACAGTAAGCTCTTTGACAATAATATTGCGCATCATCTGGTTTCTGTTCCAAAGTCTTAGTCAGCTCCTACAAAAACAAACATGTTGAGTGTCAATAAATGTTTCTTAAATGCATCTGAATTTCATTTTATTTATGTTTTAAATTAATTTATTTATCTGACAGACCAAGATCACATGTAGTCAGACAGGCAGGCTGAGACAGAGGGGGGGCGGAATGCAGGCTCCCTGCCAAGCAGAGAGCCTGATGCAGGGCTCAATCCCAGGACCCTGGGATCACGACCTGAGCCGAAGGCAGAGGCTTTAAACCCACTGAGTCACCCAGGCGTCCCTAAGTGCATCTGAATTTTAACTAAACATGATTTTTAATCAAATAACCTATTATCATAAGCTTTTTGGAGGAAAGATAACAGAATAATCTTGGAGTGTTTCTTGGCAAGAAGATCAATATCACCCCTTCTCCAGTCTCCCCCCCCAAATCCACAATCTAATGTAGTATCTTAGCACAATTCCTGGCCTATAGTAGGAACTCAATAAATGGTAATTTCTATCACCTCATTTATTCTGAAGACTTTAGACGATATATATTGACAAGCAGATTTTCTCCAATTTAAAGAAAACTCAAAGACCATGTAGATTTTGAGATGCCTAGAAAATATGAAACTGTCCAATAAAACCCAAAAAACCTGGAAATTGAATCTAGAGCTCAAGGAAGTTAACAGAATCAATAAAGACACAACGAGGGGCGCCTGGGTGGCTCAGTGGGTTAAGCCGCTGCCTTCGGCTCAGGTCATGATCCCAGGTCCTGGGTTCGAGCCCCACGTCGGGCTTTCTGCTCAGCAGGGAGCCTGCTTCCTCCTCTCTCTCTGCCTGCCTCTCTGCCTACTTGTGATTTCTCTCTGTCAAATGAATAAATAAAATCTTTAAAAAAAAAAAAAAAAAGACACAACGAAGCTTATCTGTCCCTCTCCCATCTTCTAGCAATAGCAAACAACCCTAAGAAATTACCACATTCTGCTGACAGCCCAGATACAGCACCTCATAGCTACCATCAATGATCAAGATTTAACATGAGATTAAAACTTTGTCACCCTGGACAGTCAGGGAATATAAGTGGTAGCTGGAGCAATAATGACGCAAGAAGTGATAGCATGATCAGTGAGGCCAAGGATAAATGTAGGCAAATAGGAATGCTTTGATTCTCTATCCCAGTGTTCACACATCCTAGGGATCTGGGTAGTTTTCTTAAAAGGTAAAATTACTTCAGGGGCGCCTGGGTGGCTCAGATGGTTAAGCATCTGCCTTTGGCTTAGGTCATGATCCCAGGGTCCTGGGGTTGAGCCCCGCATTGGGATCCCTGTTTGGCGGGGAGCCTGCTTCTCCTTCTCCCTCTACTGTTCCCCCGCTTGTGCTCTCTCACTCTGTCAAATAAACATATAAAAATTTAAAAAATTTTAAAAAGTAAAATTCAATAATGACACGTCACTGATTCTGCTTTTATAGCATGATCCCCCAAAAGCAAATTATACTATTCTTGATAATCATTTACCTAAAATGCAACATAGATAAAATCCAAACCACTTTTTACCTTCACCACCTCTATCATCCTGATCCAAGCAATAATGAAAATCAGATCTTGTTTATGTCAATAGGCATAAAACTCTCCAATGTCTTTTCGGCTGATTCAAAGCAAAAGCCCAAGTTCTTCCAGTGACCTTCAAGGCCCTCCTTGATATAACTCTCTGCTAGCTCTCTGACCTCAACTCTTAGTACTCTTCCTCTTGCTCCTCTACTCTAGCCACAATGGCCTCCTTTTTGTGCTTCAAACACCTCAGGACTCTGTGTCTGCTGCTCCCTCTCTCTGGAAAGCTCTTCCCCAGATGTGCTCAGAGGATCCATTCCTTCACTTTCTAGTTAGTGACAAGCCTGTAAAATCCAGGTCTGTCTGACTCCAAATCTGATTTTTTAAGCACCAAACCACACTGCCTCTTGGTAACCTTTCTTTAATCCAAGTATCTTTCACACAGCAATGACATTTGTATTAATGTTTCTTAACACTTTGAAATTCCCAAGTTAAATAATACTATCTTGCACTTAAACTTTCAACAATTTTGAAAACCTGTGATAGCTTATTTATCTACCCAAATACATATCCAAACCAAATTTCTAGCCTCTCCTCAGCAAGAAAACAGATATATTATGGGTCAAAAAGCTACTATAAATTGTACTAGGCTCTGGTTCATCAATTTATATGTATTTTTAAACATATACTATGTAACAAATACAGGCCAGACACTGGGGGTACAAAGATAAATAAAATGGAATCAAGTAAAACTGATTTTCAAACAACCAACTTGCAAATGACCTTTAAAAACACAAACCAATTGTTGGTTAAGGAGAACCAGTTTTGTGATTCAGTTAAGTAAACTAAGCAATTCACTTATTAGGCTATTATTTTGAAAAGTTATCAAAACACAGAACACAAACTGAACACTGACACACAAATGCAAGTCTTAAAACACAAAACAGTTTATTTGGAATAAACAATAGACAGTGTAATAAAACCAGGAAAAGTGAAATTAAAACAATGATCCGTGGTTATATTAACTACATCAGACTTGTGGCATGTTTTGAGAGTTCTGTTTCTGTGACAACAGTTGCTCACTGCTAGAGTACAAAGGGACTAAAGAGAGGTATCTCAAAGGCAAGGACTTCAGTGCCATCATTTGAATCACAGCGGCAAAAGGCCATTATTTAATGCAGACCAATGGGAAACATAATGTAACCATGTCTAAAGATAAACTTACATAAAGTAAGTTGTAGTCAAGCAACTTATAGTTCTCAAAAATAAAGAAACTCAGTGAACTATGAAATATAATTACAATGAAATCTTTACCAAGATAATGGTGAAGGAAGTACCTTGACAATCCAAGACGGGGGGGGGGGGGGGGGGGGGAATCCTTTTTAAGGCATTAAAATTGTTTAAAACTTAAGATTTTAGAAAGTGAACTTCTAAACCTTTAAAGTTTGAGGCTTTTTAAAACTGCTAGTCAACAAGTTAACTTGTTATGGTTAAAAGCAAAAGCAGACTGTTCAGAATGACCTAATTGCTGAAGGCATGTAGCTCTGGGGGATCTCAATTTGATTTCACTTCCCATTTTTCTTCTAGCCACAGCTAATCTCCCAATCACAGATGATAAACAAGATTACCAGCCCTTCTCCCTTCTTAAACCACCTGGTACTGCTAAAGAAAAACCACACAGCCTGCAAAACAGGTAACACTGTATTTATGCTAACCACCTACATTGTCAATGCTCTGAACAAAGCTATCAATGGTCAGCTATTTCAAAGTCAGCTACCAAACCTTTAATTATATTATACATCCTTAGACCTATCCCCTCCTCCAGAGGAAGACCCTTGATGCCTTGAACCCAGAGACTTGTCACTTCTCAACTAACGCTGAGCAAGTGACTCTTTGGTCTCAGCTTCCTTGTGAGTAAAATGCAAATACCCACCTCAGTTGTTACAAGAATTAGGGTAGAAGTCATTTCACATAACACATCTGAGTGCCTACCTACCACATCACAGGCACTACATGGAGAATGTAGTAAAGAAAAAAAAAAAAAAAGACACACAAACCCCCTGCCACCTTGGAGCTTACAATGGGGTTCAATTTAGATAGGGTGGTCCAAGAAAAAAAGTTTCTTTGAGGTGACATGTCAGCTGAAATCACAAGTGACGAGCATATCCGAGAAAAATGAGACAGTACAAGACAGTACATTTTAGAGGCGCCTGGGTGGCTCAGTTGTTAAGCGCCTGCCTTCGGTTCAGTTCAGGATCCCAGGTCCCGGGATCAAGCCCCACATCGGGCTCCCTGCTCGGTACGAAGTCTGCTTCTTCCTCCCCCACTCCCCCTGCCTGTGTTCCCTCTCTCACTGTGTCTCTGTCAAAAAAAGACAGCACTGGGGGGTGCCTGGGTGGCTCAGGTGCCTTCGGCTCAGGTCATGATCCTGGGATCAAGTCCCAGATGGGGCTCCCTGCTCAGCAGATAATCTGCTTCTCCCTCTGCCGCTCACCCTACTCATGCCTGTGTGCTCTCTCGAAAATAAATAAATAAAAGCTTTAAAAAAAAAAAAGTGTGGCTAGAATCTAGAGAATAAAGAAGCTACAAGATGCCTACCTCAAGGACCTCATCTTGTACCTTACATTACTCATTTTCATTGTAGCCCTTTCAAACAGGTCCTGTTAGTCCCACTTCACAGAAAGGTAATCTGATCCAAAGTGACATAAGGAATTTTCCTGAGGCTACAGAATTATTATGAAACCAGGATTTGGATCCTTCAAGCACTCTGAATCCAGAGCTGAGGGGTTTCTGTTGCTGTTTTAAAGTAAACTCAACCCACAATGTGGGGCTCAAACTCACAACCCCAAGATCAAGAGTCTCATGTTCCACCGAATGAGCCAGCTAGCTGCTCCAAGAGCCTATGCTCTTAACCACTATTCATACTGGCCTCAAAAGATTCTCATAATTCACTCTTCTCTTCCTAGTGAATTGAGACATCTTCTGTGAAGCTGTTCTGATTACTCTGATTAGCCTCTACTCTGCTATGTCCTTAGTGTACTTCATACACTACCTCATTAGAATATTTACCTTATATTTTAATAATCTGTTGACTTGTCGATCTCTCTACTAGACTGCAAACTTCCTCAATGCAGTCTTCTCATCTTTAGATCCCTGGCTCCCAGTGCAAAATTCACCACTAATATATACTATTAAATGTTTAATGAAAAATGTCGATCAGCTTGATACAAACATTTCCCCTAACATTCATCCTAATTGGATGATCTTATATAAAAATGTAACATTTTAACTGATGTATCATGTGTCCTGAATTGCAAAATGATTAGCTGACTCTTCAACAATGAGGTATATTAGGGGTACTGACCCTCCCAGTCAAAAATCCAATCCAAGTATAACTTTTGAGTCCCCAGAAATTTAACAGCTTTCTATTGACGAGAAGCCTTATCAATGACTAAACAGTCAACAAATATTTTGTATGCTATCTATTATATTCTTACAATAAAGCTAGTGAAAAAAATTAAGAATAAGAAAAACACATTTATAGTACTGCACATATTAAAAACATCCATATGTAAATGGGCCAATACAGTTCAAACCAGGTTGTTCAAGGGTCAACTGTGAGGTCACCTCAAGCTTTAAAAAGAACACTTTCTCGGGGGGCCTGGGTGGCCCAGTCAATTAAGTATCTGCCTCTTGATTTTGGCTCAGGTCATGATCTTGAGGGTGGTGGGACCTAACTCCACATCGGGCTCTGCGCTGAGCATGGACCCTACTTAAGATTCTCCCTCTCCCTCTCTGTCCGCCCCTCCTCTCCAAACTGTTTCTCTCAAATAAATAATTAAAAATAACAAGAACACTTTCTCTTAACACAGCTGATTCTTACCATGATCATTATCTCCACTCCCAGTTTCTGATTCAAGTAGGTGGTGGGTCCTGAGAATTTGCGTTTCTAACAAGTTCTCAGGTGATGCTGCTGCAGCTGGTCTCAGGATGATACTTTGAGAATTACTTTTCTACCGCACCAGACTAAGAGTCTGGAAACTTGTGTCCTAAGGGTCTCCTCCTGCTTCTAATTGGCTATACACATCTCTATGACAGATCATTTGGATTTCTTTGGGTTTCAGTTTTCTTCTGTAAAATGAAAGGGTAAGTACTACACCACATGAGCTGTAAGGACTTCCAATAATCTCAGATGCAGTCCAACAATTTGCATTTCTTTTCAAGTTTTTATTTATTTATTTGAGAGAGAGACAGAGAAAGAGAAACAGCGTGAGTGCCAGCAGGGGGAACAGCAGGGAGAGGGAGAAGCAGACTCACAGAGCAGGGAGCCCAATAGGGGTCTCCATCCCAGGACTCTGGGACCAGGACCTGAGCCAAAGGCAGATGCTTAACAACTGAGCTGCCCAGGCGCCCCAACAATATGCATTTCTAATAAATTCCCAGGTGGTGCTGGTGCTGTTCCAAAGCCAGTGGTGCTTTGGTTCCAAAGCCACACTTTAAGAATCAAGCTACTAGGGGCGCCTAGTAGTGCCCCTAGTAAAACCTGCCTCTGCCTTCGGCTCAGGTCATGATCCCAGGGTGGATCCTGGGATCAAGCCCCGCATCAGGCTCTCTGCTCCTTGGGAGAGCCTGCTTCCTCCTCTCTCTCTCTGCCTGCCTCCCTGCCTACTTGTGATCTCTGTCAAATAAATAAATAAAATCTTAAAAAAAAAAAAAAACCAAGCTACTAAAGCTAAACACATGCCTATTCTATGCAATTTCATTCCTAGGTATATACACCCCCCCGAAAAATAAAGTGTGTGTTCACCAAAATACATATACAAGGAAATTCACAGTGGCTTATTCATACTAGCTAATAACTAGAAACAGCCCAAAAGTCCATTGTTAGTCTTGTGCTCCATTTTTATACAATGAAATACTATACATCTATGAAAAAATACCATTTCACACATGGACCTATCTCACATGAAAGTATCAAACTCAACTGAGTAGTGCATTATTCTGTTTATGGGAAGTACAAGAACAAGCAAAACTGATGCTGAAAGAGATCAGAATAGGAGTTACCTGGTGGGTAAGGGGAATTACTGGCTGAGAAGCAGCATGAGGGAGTTGGGATGATGAAAGTGTTCTCTATCTTGATGTAGGGGGGCCTACATACATCAAACTACAGCTTCACTATTTGCAGACTTAAGATTTATAATATAGCACACATCAAAAAAAAAATTTA
Source organism: Lutra lutra (assembly GCF_902655055.1). Lineage (NCBI taxonomy): Eukaryota > Metazoa > Chordata > Mammalia > Carnivora > Mustelidae > Lutra > Lutra lutra. The sequence continues at coordinate 148,273,897 of NC_062280.1, read as the reverse complement.
TGGAAAGGGACAACGAAAATCATTACAATAACTTCCTTTAAAAGCAACTCATATAAACTGGATTTCCAAAGGCAGCACTGGGGCTAAGAGGACCATAACAAACGTAGATTCTAAAATTAACAGCTGTCTAGATGACAATGAATTGTGAAGAAAGATGCTCAGTGCCTCCTAATTCTATTCTAATTCTGATCCCAGAAGTCTCATTAGGAAACACCATAGCACAACTGATGAATCAACCATTTTATTTGAAGGCCTTCATTATCTAGATCCAAAAAACATACTCCAACTTAAAAAGCCCTATAGGACAGCCCCTGGTTTCCCTCCCACCTCCTCAACACTTAGTCCTCTGTTATCCCACTCTAGTTAAACGGGCCTTTTTGCTGCTCCTGGTACAGGCCAACCTCATTCCTACCTCAGGATCTTTGCAATGGCTCTTTTCCTACCCCGAATGCTCTTTCCCAGAGCTCACTCCCTCGGGTCTCTGTTCAAGTTATCGCCTCTTCAGATGGACTCTACTACCCACGTGGCAAATTTCTTTTAAGGTCCTAGCTTGCAAAAAAACTTCCCTTGCCTCAAACTGCTAACCTTACCTATACTGAATTATAACAACCCAACAAGGTTTGGTTTCCTTTTTCCCTCCTGCCTCAAAGCAAAAAAAACCCTGCCTAAATTTCGCAATCAACTGCATCATGTATCCTTAGCTTGGGCTCTCTTTATTATTCTAAATTACTTAACTCTTGCTCTTTTGACTTTTCTTTTTGGCTTTACAGTCATTCACTTCACACAAAGTGCCTTGTAAGTCAAATACATAAACAAGACTTTCATCCATAGGATTCAGTGTCTTGCATAAAGCAACTCCAAGTAGTTTCGAGAAATAAACGAGTGAATAATGGACAGTAACGGGACATCTGGAAATATTCAGACACATACGGGAAAAGGCTCCTGTTCCAATAGTCTGCTCTTAGCACAGCATCTGGTGTGTAAGAATGGCAAGAATGATTATCAAATGAAAAACCGAATTAACAAATACCATCAAGCCTAGATTTCACTTTTTCTTCTAATCACACAAGCCATTAATAAAAAAATTCCTTCCAGGCCAACTATGAATGTCAACTATGCCCCTCCCAGAAATAGAGAAAGTATTCCCAAGGAGCTAAGAGGATGCAGTAACGGTCTAGGAGTGGGAGGGGGCAAGAACAAGGGTCTGGGATAACTGGGCCACTATGGAACCGAGGAGAGACGGAGGCTGTCAGTATTAGGGCCGATCGATTATAAGAGAGCAACCCCGGTCCCAGGCAGGCAGTGCCGGGAAGAGGGCGGAGTCCGCCGGAACCCGTCGTGGCCGCGTCCCTCCGAGAAAAGTGGAGGAAGCTGAGACTGGTTCTCTCACCTCTAACGCCGCCTGGGGGTCCTCCTCGATCAGAGCATCTGAGAAGCTCCGGGAAAACCTGCCGGGGAAAAACACGACAGTCTCCTAACCAAGTGGTGGTGGGGGGGGAGAGATAATTAATAGGCAAGGAGAAGGAAAACACGCACTTCTGGGCTGTTGCAGGTCCTGCTGCCATCCCCTAAGAATCGCTGTTTCTGTTAGAACGGCTACCACCGAGGTTACGAGCTACGCCGCCGCCGCCCAAGGGGGAAACTTCTGGAGAAGCACCAAACGAGTTTCCGTCCTAAGTAGCCAACGAGCAGCCACGCAGCGTGTCGCGGGGCTGGGGAGGGGAGACGAAAAGCGTGCGCAGGGCCGGCTGGGACCGCGGAGGACTGAGTCTCCCGGCCCGGCCCCGCCCGGTCCCGTGCACCAGCGCTCTCAGTCCCCGCCCTTCGCAGCCATGGTTACGGAGGCGTCGGCTATTCACGCTGGCCCTGTCTTCCAGTACGCCTCCGCACTCCAAAAGAGCCGTCAGCGGTAGTAGCTTCAAAGCACTTTGTAGCATACTGTTATCCACAGGAACGTGGGGCGTTTGGGGAGAGTTTGGACGTCTATTAATTACAAGGCATGTCGGGCCCCATTTTCGCCCCCGTTCGCCACAGATCTCATCATGGCTACCGGGAGCTGCCCAGCTTTTCGCGATCCGTGACGTCATTCGCCGGATTCTCTTCCGGGAGCTTAGTTCCGGCTTACGCCTAGATCCCGTGATCTGTGCGCGTGGGAATCCTAACCGACGAGGACACGACGGAAATCGGTTTTGCCTTTGCGGATGCTACACGGAAGGGAGTCCTTTGGTTCCGGTGCCGTTGAACCATGCCGTTACCCAGAACTCGGCAGCGCGGGGCTTTTTTCGTAGTTTGGTTCTCCGATTGAAAAAGAAAACCCGTTACAATCCGAAGGCCCCGAAGGGAGGAAGGTGGCCTGAGGTTGTGCCAGTACTGTTCTACTTTTCCAACCTAGTCTTAGTCTCCCTTACTGCCCTTTGACATATGAAAATCAGATAGAAGCTTCCAGCAAGTTCCATGGTGGGAGGAGGGAGTGGGAGTGAGTTCTCAGTCAGTAGAAATTAGCAAGTAAATGGACTTGAGTGTCTACTACATCCAAAATCTAAACTAACTGGGATTCAAAGATGTTAATATGCTCTCCAGAAATTTAAGCTAATTGTTTTGGACGCTAAAGTGAAAGAAGGGGAATGACCCTATATTAGGTAGGTATAAGGACGGATTCCTCAAAGGTGTGATACCTGATCCTCAGCCTCAAAAGCGAAATTAGAATTAGTGGATGAAGGAAATGGAAAAAGACAATTAGGACAGACTAGGACGTGTATGAGAAAAACAGTAATATGAGTTCTAAAATTGGTGGAGCCACAATTCAAGTTAGACGCTCACACTGGAGGGGTAGGTGAAATGCCAGGTCAGAAAGGGCTAGCCTGTGGTCTTTCGGAGAAGCTTGGATGTAATTTGCGTCCGGTGCTAGCCCACTACAGAATTTCTAGTTTAAAAAGGCAACTACAGTCAAATTTGCATTTTATGAAGTGTATTGTTGTGTCTGTGCTATGGAACATGATTAAAGGGAAAAGAACAGTTGTTGGGACCCTGTCGGGGAAGTGTTACAAGCCAAAGTGACCCTCTTAAGTAGGTCAGTGATTGTAGGGATGGACAGAAAGGTGAAAACAAATGGTGAGGTAAAATTCGCTGGGTTTGCTGATCTTTTGTGTTCAGTGCTTTTGTGTCCTATTAATAAGGCTTCACCTACTCCAAGGTCGTGAAGATACTGTGTGTATTCTTCTAGATGCTTTATTTAACTTTGACATCTAGGTCTGTGATTTATCTCATTATTTTTTTGTGAAAGATAGGAGACTGGGATCAAGGTTCATTTCCCCCCATGGGGATATCCAGTTGACCAAGCCCTATTTATTGACAAGATTGTCATTTGTCATTGCCACCAATTAAATTCTCTGGCACTTTGTTGCAAAGCGGCTGATCACTTTATATGTGGGCCTATTTCCAGGTTCTCATTCCATTGGTCTGTTTGTCTAACCTTGTACCACTTCCAGACTGTCATAATTAATGTAGCTTTATAATAAGTCTGGAAGTCCTAGAACTGTTCAAGGTTGCTTTGGCTATTCCAAGTCCTTTGTAATTTCCTTTATTTTAGAGATCTTATAAAGTTTATTTCCATTTATTTATAAATTTTAAAGAATAAGCTTGTCAACTTAAAAAAAAAAAACCTGCTGGAATTTTAATTGGACTTTCATTGGCTCTATGGATCTGTTTGGGGAAAACTGACATCTTAATACTGAGTTCTCCAACCCATAAGTATCATTCATACAGGAGCGCCTGGGTGACTCAGTGGGTTGGGGCCTCTGCATTTGGCTCAGGTGGTGGTTCCGGGGTCCTGGGATCAGGCTGCATCATGCTCTCCGCTTGTTGGGGAGCTTGCTTCCCCCTCCACCCCTTTGCCTGCCTCTCTGCCTACTTGTGATTTCTGTCTGTCAAATAAATAAAATCTTAAAAAAAAAAAGTATCATACACCTTCCATGTATTTAGTAGTCTTTAATTTCACCCAGTGTGTTTTGTAAATTGTAGTGTAGAGGTTTCACGTATCTTTCATTAAATTTATACTTGGGTATTTGGCTTTTTAATACAATTTTAAATGACACTTGAAAAGTCTTATATTCTACTTTGTTGCTGGTATATAGAAACAGTATTGATTTCCACATATTAGCCTCATATTCAGCCTTCTTACCAAGTTCTCTTATTATTTCTAATACCTTGTAGTTTCTTTTAGAATTTCTATGAACTATAATTTGTCATCTGTTAATGAAGATGGTTTAGGGTCCTGTGCAATGATTATACCTTTTATTTCTTTTCTTGGTCTTTCATTGCTGGTATTCTCATTTAGTGTTGACTAGAATAGTGATAATGGGCTTCTTAGCTATAATATCAGAGGGGAGAGGATTCAATAGCAAATGCTTTTTTCTGCCTTTATGGAAATGTTTGTATCTATTTTTCTTTAATATGTTAGTGAATTACTTTGATTTTCAAATGTTATTTAAATGGGACAATATGCATATGAAAAGAAGTTCTACATCAATAGCTATATTAGGGACATTAAAATCATGCTTCAGTTCTAAACACTAACCAGAATTGTTTTAAACAAAGGAATTCCAATACCAAGCCTTGGTAAAGTGGGACACCTATAACTTGTGTATATTACTAGTGGGAGTATAAATGGTTATAATTACTTTATAAGACTTTCTAAGGTTTTTTTGTTTTTTAAGTTTTAAGTAGTCTCTACAGCCAGTGTGGGGATTGAACTTACAACCCAAAGATCAGGAGTGGCATGCTTCACTGACTGAGCCAGCCAGGAACCCCTAGAAAATTTTTTGACCCTATCTACTAAAACTAGTCCTACATATACCTTATTACCTGGTAATTCTATCACTGGGCATATCCCCAAGAGAAAAGAGTACTTATGATTGTGTACAAGAGTATTGGCCACAGGGGCACCTGGGTGGCTCAGTGGGTTAAGCCTCTGCCTTCGGCCCAAGATCTCAGGATCCTGGGATGGAGCCCTGCATCAGGCTCTCTGCTCAGCGGGGAGCCTGCATTTCGCCCCCCCCCCCCCCCCCCCCCCCCCCCCCCCCGCCTCGCCTTCCAGCCTCTGCCTGCTTGTGATCTCTGTCAAATAAATAAATAAAATCTTTAAAAAAAAGTACCAATCACAGTATTATAGTAGGAAAAACTGGAAATAAATGCCATTTGATAGGAGAAAAATACTATAGAGCACTGATTAAGAATGAACTACCAATACACACAATAATCTATATGAGCCTCACACATATAATGTTGAGTTAAAGAAGCCAGACAGGGTACATCCTGATCGATTCCATTTATATGAAGATAAAAATTATTTTGAGGGATACCAGAAGGTGATCTAGCTGGGAAGAGCTGTGATGGAAACTTCTTGGATGTAGGAAATGTTACACATCTGATATAGGTGACAGTTATATTAATGTATTCAGATGTAAAATTTTATTGAGTTATAAGATTTGTGCCTTTCATGCCTTAATAAGTAGGAGGGAGTGATTTAAAACAAAATCAGCAACAAACAATTTGAAATTTATGACATTTACAGTAACATCAGTAATATTAAATACTAAAAAATAAATCTGACAAAGGATGTGCAAAAAGTATACATTGAGAATTATGGAACACAGCTGACAGAAATTAAAGAACATTTAAAACAAATGGAGAGGCATCTAAGGAGACTCAATCTTGTTAAAATGTGGATTCTTCCATAGTTGATCTATAGAGTCAACATAATCCCAGTCAGAACCCCAAAGGCTTTTTCGGTTTCAGAAGTTGAGTCTGCAACTTCTGACTGAGTCTGCAAATTCAAATGGAGATGCAAAGTTAGAGTAGTCAAATAAACTTTAAAAAATAACAAAGTTGGAGAACTGACACCACCTTATTTCAATACATCAACCTGGTGTATTGGCACAAAGATAGACAAGTTGATGGAACATTGTCCATAAATACACCTGTACATGCATAGACAACTTATTTTCAACAAAGGTTGAAAGGTAATTCAGGGTAGATAGTGGAAAGGATAGTCTTGGGGTGCCTGGGTGGCTCAGTTCGGTAAGTGTCTGCCCTGATTTTAAGTCATAATCCTGGGGTCCCGGGACTGAGCCCCGTGTCAGCCTCCTTGTGCAGTGGGGAGTCTGCTGCTCCCTCTCCCCCTCCACTCGTGATTATGCATGCATCTGCTCTCTCTCTCTAATAGATAAATCTTAAAAAAATTAATTCAAAATGGATCATGGACCTAAATGTAAAACTTAAAACTTTAAAATTTCTAGGGACACTTGGGTGGCTCAGTCAGTTGAGCATCCAACTCTTGGTTTCTGCTTGGGTCATGATCTTGGGGTTGTGAGATCAAGCCCTGCATCAGGCTCTGCACTCAGGGTGTCTCCTTGTGATTCTCTTCCTCCCCTCTGATCCCCACTCACATGTGCTCGCTCTCTCTCCAAAATAAATCTTAAAAAAAAAAAAAAAGAAAAAAAAAAGAACTTTAAAACTTCTAGATGGAAGAAAATCTTAGTGACTTTGAATTAGCTAAAGATTTCTTAGATGTGACACCAAAAGCATGTTCCTTAAGAGGAAATTAATAAATTAGACTTCATCAATATTAAAAGGTTTCTGCACTTTAAAAATACTTGTGAATCATATAGCTGATAAAGAGCTTGCATCCAGAATATAGAAAGAGTTCTCAAAAGCCAGTAATAAGAAAACAACAGGATTTTTAACAGGCAAAAATTTTTAACAATCACTTCATCAAAAAAGATAATGTGGATGTCACTCAAACACATCAAAATATGCTCAAAATCAGTGTCCTTAAAAGACATGTAAATTAAACCACAATGAGATATCACAACACTCCCATTAAAATGGCTAAAATGTTAGGGGCACCCAGGTGGCTCAGTTGGTTAAGCATTTGCCTTTGGCTCAGGTCATGATCCCAGACTCCACTGGGCTTCCCTGCCCAGTGGGGAATCTGCTTCTCTCTCTCCCCCTGCCTCTACACCCTGCTCATGTTCTCTTTCTCAAATAAATCTTTTTTTTTTTTTTTTAATGGCCAGAATGTTAGAGAGGATGTAGAGCAACTGAAAAACTCATACTCTGCTGGTGGGAATGTACAATGGTATAACCATCCTATGACCCAGCCAGACCACTCCTATTTACTGAAGTGAAAAGAAAATACATGTCCATGTAAAGTTTTGTACAGGCATATTCATAGCAGCTTTAATGGTAATAGCTGAAAATAGGAACAACTCAAATGTCTATCCAGAGGTGAGTGGATAAACAAACTGTAGTATATCCCTGCAATGATATATAAGTAATAAAAGGAATGATACACTGGGGTCCCTGGGTGGCACATTTGGTTGAGTGTCCGACTCTTGGTTTCAGCTCAGGTCATCATTTCAGGGTCCTGAGATTAAGCGCCAAGTCAGGATCCACACTCAACCAGGAGTCTGCTTGAGATTTTCTCTCCCTCTCCCTCTGCCCCTCCCAAACTCAGGCTCTCTCTCTAAAATAAATAAATCTTAAAGAAAAAAAAAAAAGGAATGATAAATTGATACCACACATGGATAAATCTCAAAATAATTACCCTAAGTAAAAGCAGCCAAAGAAAAAATAGTATATACTCTATGATTCCATTTATATAAAACCCTAGAAAATGCAAATCAATATAATTTATAGTGTCAGAAAGCAGATCAGTGATCAACTGGGGGTGGTATGGGCCAAGAAGAGCAAGGAGCAATAGCAAGAAGGGAGTATTTTCAAAGAGGCACAAAGTAAATTTTAGGCTAATTGTCACCAAACCTGGGAAGGTTCACTATTCGATTATTGTGATGATGAGTTTATACTCTTTAAACATGTGCAGTTTATTGTATGTCAATTATAGCTCCATAAAGCTTTTTTTTTTTTTTTTTTTTTTTTTTTTTTTTTTTTGGTCAGAGAGAGAGGGAGAGAGAGCAAGCACAGGCAGACAGAATGGCAGGCAGAGGCAGAGGGAGAAGCAGGCTCCCCGCCAAGCAAGGAGCCCGATGTGGGACTCAATCCCAGGACGCTGGGATCATGACCTGAGCCGAAGGCAGCTGCTTAACCAACTGAGCCACCCAGGCGTCCCATAAAGCTATTTTTGAGGCAAGTTTGGCTCCTTAGATTTGAGAGTCATCAGCATACAGATGGCAATTAGCAACATGAGAAAATGACTGTGAAAACAGGTAAGGAGAACATGTAGTTTAGTCAGTATTTAATAAATATCTAGTATGTACAGTGCATAGGTTATTACACTAGGAACTGAGAGTACTAAAATGACTACAAGTTTGGCTCTTACAGTGTTGGAATCACACCTATCAGCCAGCAGTTATCATCATCATGTTTTATGTGCCCAAGTGGGAGGAATTAAAAGGCTCTATGACAGCAGTGGGAAGCTTCTAAGAGCTCAGAGAAAGTTCTCAAGAGGAAGTAATGTCTAAGCCGAGGTTCAAAGAACAGGTAGAAGTTAGCCCAACAGAATGAGATAAACTGGGGGCACCTGGCTGCCTCAGTTGGAAGAGCATGTGACTCTTGATCTCGGGATCATGAGTTGGAGCCCAACAATGGGTGTAGAGATTACTCAATTAAAAAAAGAAAAAGAAAAAGAATGAGATAAGCTGTGCAAAGCAGAGTGACAGCAAATGCAGGGGTTTGTGTTTTTTCCTAACTATGTCCCCTTCACCCACCCAACCACCAAATTGTGTAAATTCAAGCTCCACAAAATCTGGATTTTCCCTCGCAGAAGACATAGGTCATTCTTTTGGGCAGCTCGTAATCTCAGCCCCCTTATGTTTGGGGGATTCCTTGAGTCTTAATTCCCACTCAGGCAGCCTCCTCTATAGAAGCTGAAAAAATGCCAAACTAGTCGAAAAGCTAAAATTGCTTTCTCAGCCTGCCTTGGGGTTCAAGTCCTGTCTGGACACTTGACCTAGGCTCTGCCAGTCACATAAATTGGTAGCTAGTTGACAAAATGAATCAAGGAAGTACCTTGGTTAATTCTAGAGGTAGTAGCACTCCTATCAAGATCAAATTCCCAAGGCAGTAGAAGTAGTAATACAAAGCTTGGTGTTCAGTGCTTGGCAGAGGTGGCTACAATTTCCCTGCTAGACTAGTTGTGCAGATTGTTCCTAGCTGTGTGACTCAGACTGAACCCGACTCTCTAGTCCTTTTGTATAGTCTTTGAGCTATGCAATATTCTTCTGATAACATTTCTTTTATGCTAAAAACCAGAATCCATTTCTGTTGCTAATGACCAAGAACTCACACTAACAGACAGTTTGGTATTTGGAAGTGGAAGGCTCCACAACTGACCCTGGTATGCAGAACTGGCCAGGCATGTCGAAGAGGCAGGATGGAAGGCATTGAGGACACAATGCTTCCAGACGGAAATAGGGTGACCCTGGGACTGTGTGTCAAACTCACACCGTTATCAAGAAATGTATTCTAAAGCTGAGAAATCCTAGGAAAAAAATCTTTTTCTGAGCGCTCATAGTAGATGTGACTGGGGAAGACAAGAAACCTGGGAGCATAGCTGATCTGAAAAAGAGGACTGTTCATCATCCCAAAGATCCCAGTCATAAAACTGGATCAAGTAACTGGATGAGACTTCGGGTGATCTCTCTTTGGGAAGATACGTTTTATGTAGGCATGAGCACTTTTTAAAGTGTATGTGAAGGAAGGAGGATGTGTATGGGTGAGAGTAGACTGCATCATTCCTCTTTTATTTCGTGGTATGGAGCCCTAATTTTGTTTGGCTTTCCATCTCCTCAATATACAACTAAGTCATTTATGGTAATCCTACTTCCTTGGCCAGCAGGTGGTTTTGGAAGGGGTATATGACCAATCTAGCCAATGAGCTCTGAAGAGATGGCTGCTCGGTGTGTTCTGGGAAAGGTCTTCTTACCGAAAAACAGAAACAGTAGAAACTACTGTAGTTGTCTTGGAACTATGCAGAAGCCATCCTAGAAATAAAACCAAAATCCTGAGGATGGGAAAGTGGAGAAGGAAGAAATCTGATTGCTCAACTATCACCCCTGAGTTCCTGAATTAACTAACCTGGAAACCCGACTCCAGACTTCTTGTTCTGTACTATTTAATAATTTTGAATTAGGCTTGGGTTTGTTTCATGCAACCGAAATCATCTCAATCATTATTGACAGTTACGATTTGAAGAGTAAAATCTGAAGATAAGGCTGGTGGGCCCAAGAAGGGGTAAGACCATGCAGGACATCAACTCTGAGGACAGTAAGGAAGGGCTTGACACTGAAGGGTTTGAAGTAATTAAACTGGCACTCCCGTTGCACTGGGGAGAACAGACTAGAGGGGAACAAGGTGAGGACAATGAAAAGAACAGTGATCGTTGGATAAAACATGGGGAACTCCAACCTTTGCAAAAGTCTCTGAAGCAATACTAAGAAATTATTAAAGGCAGGAGGAGAACAGGAGCAAGCTGGGCATGAAAGTGAAGGCAAGAGAGAATTTAAAAGGGAGTTATAAGAGGCGCCTGGGTGGCTCAGTGGGTTAAAGCCTCTGCCTTCCACTCGGGTCATGATCCCGGGGTCCTGGATCGAGCCCCGCAATGGGCTCTCTGCTCAGCGGGGAGCCTACTTCCTCCTCTCTTTCTCTGCCTGCATCTCTGCCTACTTGTGATCTCTGTCAAATAAATAAAATCTTTTAAAAAAAAAGGGAGTTATAAAAGGTTAAATACTAGAAAGATCAGGGAAAATAAGTAAGGATAGAAATTTGGCAGTATGGCAATTAATTACTAGTTAGTGACCTTTACAACAGTTATTTCAGGGTAATAGGGTGAATGCAATACTACAGAGGGTTAAAGAATAAATGGAAAACAAGGAAAGCGTCAAGTTTTTAGGTTAAGGACAGTGACCATAACATCACATGAATAAATACATGTTGAATCAATGATTTGATGTACAAGGCCAGATATCAAATGAACACTATCCTCCTGTTTAGGAGTTCAATACAATGAGATTATATTAGGGGATGCATAGCTAGAGAGAGTTCTGGAGGAGAAAGAAATTTTCCATGACTCTTAGGGTCCTTAGCTGAACCTAAAAATCAAACTGACAAAGACAGGTTAAAGGAGGAAAGCATATTTATTTTAATATGTTTTACATGACACGGGAGACTTCATATGGAAATGAAGACTCAAAGAAATGCTTAAGCCTAGCATTTTTATACTAGGTTTGATAGAGTGGAAAGTCAAGAAAAATGACAGGAAAAAAGGGTATGAGTGAAGGGTAGTACATGGGGAAATTTAGCAAGGCCTATTCATTCAAATTCTTCTCTGCTTCCCTCTGACTTCAGAGATAGAAATGCTCCCACTAAAATCATGTTTTGGAAGAGTATTATATTAACTGACGGAAAATGAGTAAGTGTACAGGGATATTGCATTAATATTTAAATTTTCATCTATTTTTCTGTTTCCATGTTTTCCAAGTTTAACAATTAGCTGATAAAATTTCCAATTAGAAAAAAAAATTTTCCAATTAGAAAACTTGGTTTTTAGGGCACTTGGGTGGTTCAGTGGGTTAAAGCCTCTGCCTTCATTCAGCTCAGGTCATGATCCCAGGGTCCTGGGATCGAGCCCCACATTGGGCTCTCTGCTCAGTGGGGAGCCTGCTTCCCTCTCAATCTCTGTCTGCCTCTCTGCCTACTTGAGATCGCTGTCTGTCAAAAAATAAAGTCTTTAAAAAAAAAAAAAAACTTGGGGGTTGCCTGGGCGGCTCAGTGGGTTAAAGCCTCTGCCTTCAGCTCAGGTCATGATCCCAGGGTCCTGGGATCGAGCCCCACATTGGGCTCTCTGCTCAGTGGGGAGCCTGCTTCCCTCTCAATTTCTGTCTGCCTCTCTGCCTACTTGAGATCGCTGTCTGTCAAATAAATAAAGTCTTTAAAAAAAAAAAAAACTTGGGGGTTGCCTGGGTGGCTCAGTGGGTTAAAGCCTCTGCCTTCAGCTCAGGTCATGATCCCAGGGTCCTGGGATCGAGCCCCACATCGGGCTCTCTGCTCAGCGGGGAGCCTGCTTCCTCCTCTCTCTCTGCCTGCCTCTCTGCCTACTTGTGATCTCTGTCAAATTAAAAAAAAAAAAAAAAACAAAAAAACTTGGTTTAAAAAAAAAAACTTGGTTTTTAAAGTCTATTGAATATTGGGCGCCTGGGTGGCTCAGTGGGTTAAGCCGCTGCCTTCGGCTCAGGTCATGATCTCAGGGTCCTGGGATGGAGTCCCACATCGGGCTCTCTGCTCAGCAGGGAGCCTGCTTCCCTCTCTCTCTCTGCCTGCCTCTCTGTCTACTTGTGATCTCTGTCTGTCAAATAAATAAATAAAATCTTTAAAAAAAATAAAGTGTATTGAATATTATTGCTGGGAAAATTTTATGGTTTTCTAATTTTCAGAGCTTGATGACCCATTGTGTGCTGTCTGGAAACCACAGTTTGGCGCAGCGGCAAGGAAAAATGAGAGGATGACAATTCTGCAATTATAATCTGACCAATGGAGCTTGTTATACGAACATTTAGTAACACTGTAAATGCTAGCAACATTCTCTGTATATTTGTTCTCAAGAGACATTTGTTTGAAAACACAAACATTGAGAATTTTTACATGATTTATTTAATAATAAACCAATTAAAGATACAAAAATGTTTAGAGGATTCCAAAATTTAAATTTTTGTTTAAATACAAATTCACTCCATAATATGAAAACATATAACATTAGACCTCTAAACAGTGATTTTTTCATCTACAAAAATTTCTCCTTTGCTGTACTAGAAAATTTGCAGAAAACATTTTTTCTTGTGAAATTAAATGTACATTATTTACAGTTGAAAAAGTAATCTAAAAACTATTTCATTTCAGAGACTTAGATATAATGTATATTACCTTTGTATGCAACCCCCCCACTCCCAATAAAAAATGATCCAAAATATAAAGCAATTATGCTTTTATAGCAACTGACTACTCAGTCAGATGAGCTCAAGTCTTGGTTGCTTTCCGGGCCCTTAAGAGCGAGCCCTGGATCTTTCAGATCGGCAGTATAGCATTTAGCACTTGGCAACATTAAGTTTACTAATGACCACAGTGCACAGTGGCCTAAAGAGTTAGTTAACAAAGTATTTAGGAAGAATTCAGAATCATAACAGATCTTATAGATAACAGAAGAATGAATTTTGTAGGGCCACTTTTCTGTAATGTGTTAGCTACATCTACATTAAGAAATAAGTGATAATGTTTTAGTTGATTTAACTTTAAAATATAGGGGCTAGAAACCTCAAATTTAGAACCAGAAAGCAAACTGGAGATCATCAAGTCTAATCCAAAGCACCCCTTCCTTTTTTGAGAGAACTGAGGCCCAGAAAGATCCAGTGGCTTTGCCCAACATTATACAACTATTTAGCAGGACAGCCACTCTTGAAAGGGCTGATGCTTTTGTACCATTCTGCTTCTGAAGTAAGGTTCAGCCATATCATGGACATTTTCCAATTTTTCATGTTTTTTTTTTTTACATATTCATATTGCCTAAGACAGTGCAACCAAACTAACGTCAATCTAAGTGAAATCATAATTTTAACAAAATAGAAAACAGGTGTCTTGCATTTGAAAGAGTCAAGACTTTAACTTACACAAATGGAATGAAAATAGTTCCTACATAAATTTCCTGTTGCCTTATATTGAAGTACTATTTACAAAAGAACCAGAAAAACTAATACCATGTAAAAATTGAAAAAGAAACTTTAAAAATGCTTACGATATAGCAACTGGGAAAAAATCTGAAAAGAAGGACTTCATAGTACAAAATTCCTGTTCCTTCACAATCTGAAACATTTGGAGAACAAAGAGGAACACTGGGGTTCCCTCCCTCATCTAACAAAGTCAACATTAACTCTAAATTAATATTTTTAACAATGAGCTAAAAAATTAGGAACATCTGTAGAATTTCTCTTAGAATCAATCAGAGAGTTTGCAGGCAACTGAAAATGTTCAATTAAAAACCAATCATCCACAATTCCTTTGGCGTATTTATTAAAAAGAGTTGGGTTCCAGCAATTCATTTTGTTTCATAGCTACCTGAGAGGTAAATCCACTGGAATTGGATACCACCATCACGTAAGGCTGTGGCTGCTCAGTTTTCTCACTGTCTTCTTTCAAATTATCTTCGGCTTCCTTTTTCTCCACTTCCTGTATGAGTGTTTTTGTGTCTTGAGCTTTGATAACTGACGTGATGACAGTGCCGGGTGGGTGGGCAACGAGTTGTGAACTTCGAGGAGAAAAGGTCACCACGGGAGTCGTAGCACTGAAGGACGGAGATGAAGCCACAGTGACGGTGCCATTGCAGATGGACTGGACGTTGCTGGTAAGAACCTGCTGCACATGTGCAGGGCTCAGGACAATGGAAGGAGGGGAGCCCGGCTTCTGGGACTGGAGCATGACATTTTCTTTCAATACTGTCATGGGCTGTGATGATGGAATGGCTTGTAGAATGAACTTCTGAGACCCAGCACCCGAAGATGGATCTGTGCTGGCTATCACTGTTGTGATTGGCACAGTCTGGAGTGTTACTGTATGCAAAGGTTGATTCCCAGGAGACACGACCACTGGAACTTGGGCTGGAGCCTGTAAAGTCCTATTGAGATGATGAAATTACAGAAAATCAGCATATTCTACATTTAAAACTTTAATGTTTGATAAGTCGTTTTGATAAAATAGGAGTCGTACATTTGGAATGCTACTTCCCATATCTTCGACACAGCATAAACATCATACCAGACCCTGTATTATATGGAATGCCTGACACAAAACTTTTAAGCCATCAAGTGTGATACTATCTGATGGGGGGGAAAAAAGTCTGTGCAAAGTGCCACATTAATGCAAATGGGGATGCAATTTTGTTGGGGAAGGAGGAGGATATCAAAATGCTTGGAAAAGAAGTTACGTATGAGCCGCGTGAAAGGAAACTAGGAATTTTAAAACAAACGTATTGGATTCACTCTCATTATTTTTAATACTTAAGGGACAATGCTTATCCCCAATTACCTAACTTCATAGGATTGTAATTGTTTTCAACCTGTTTTTCTATATATAGAGGAAAAATGTGCAATTGCCTA
The DNA here is from genome assembly GCF_902655055.1 of Lutra lutra. NCBI lineage: Eukaryota > Metazoa > Chordata > Mammalia > Carnivora > Mustelidae > Lutra > Lutra lutra. The sequence continues at coordinate 148,258,739 of NC_062280.1, read as the reverse complement.
AAATTAAAAAAAAATATCAGTCTTAAATATATATGTGACAGAACTATCAGAAGAAATTTTGTGGGTTTTTTTTTTTTTACAGAAGAGATTTAATAGTTCACAGTTCATATCATATTACACAAAACAAGTCATGAATATAATTAACTCATGAGGGTTCTTTAGGTTGCCAGAGCAAAAAATAAGGGCAAGCTCGACAAAAGTAAATAGAAGCATGTTTTAACAGTTTTCTTAGCTCAATTAATCTTCACAGATTTTAGCCATAAAAATAGAATTTAACATAAAATCCTTTAATGTAAACCTAGTTTATGTAAGGTTGTTAATTTCGGTTATTAAAGAAATTTGTAAATGATATTGTGAGTCAATCCAATTTTAAAAGTTCATTGCTGTGGAAATTATAGTTATGACCATTGTTAGCATAAAACAAATGCAGTTGAAAAAACTCAGCATCTGGACCTCAACTGTGTTTCTTCTGGATTCTGTAAAGCTATTTTACAAAAACAATAGATGACTGCTACTTCAAATGATTAACAGCTAGACTGGCCCCCACAGTCCAAATGTTAATCATTGCACATAGATTATTATAGGCAAATTTTAGTAAGTTACAGTTATGTGGCCTGTCACATAGGTGAGAAGTGAAACTCCGGAGAACACAAATGGATTAGGTGGAAATATGAAAAGAAAACTCAGAGCAACTTAAGAGAAACTCAAAGCAAGTGGAAAGACACAGGATGACTAGAGCCTATGCACAATGATAGGATTCTGATTTCCAAGTTCAGATTCCAACCAAGTTGTCACTGTGAGGATCAGTCTAGAGTAGGATATTAGCAGCTCTTTTAGGACAGAGCCAGAAAAGAGTATGAGTCAGGTAATGAAAATTTAATAGGTGGGCAGGGGATGACTAGAAATAAAGGCCAGATCTGCTGATATTATTGGTCAAGCAAGGAAGGGTTGGTAGAATACAGAATAACTTTGGGAGTTGGGCAGCTTTTCCAAAATATACGGTGCCTCCTTTCTCCCCCATGCCTACCTGCATCAGGACATCTTGGGTAGAATCTGAGCCTGGTAACTCTGGGTAACTGACCCTGCAGCCAGAGATCATTTCTTAAATAAAGGGCTTCCCATGACAAGCATTCATGTACATGTATATACAGATAAAATAGTACACACGGTGTACAGTGAGCACACAGATTGTATCTAGAAATATGTATAGTCTTGCCACCCAATACGTACTATTATCCCCATTTTATATATAAAAAATTAAATGCACAAAGAGGGTGAACAGTTAGCACGAGGTGACCAGTTAGATAAGGAAAGAGGCCATCTGACTGCAAGGCCTCTGTGCCTTAGGGTAATTACAACACACTGCCACTTCCTCAGTCCTAAATAACTTTAGCTAAAGATGATTATTGCCGATTATATCTTTAAGCTGTGGGCAATTACACACCTTTAATACATGACTCCACCTTCCTTTTTTCCTCCCTCAGGTGTGGTACAAGAAGAATGTACTTGGAAATTTTCCATATTGCTAACCAGGGCTACCACTAGACTTTCAATGCTTTTGTTCAAACTAGAAAAAAGACCTCAAAACAACAGACTGCCATCTGCCAGAAAATACATATACTCATCTATAATATCTACAGTGTAAATATACTGGCTTATTTAAACAAATTCTAAAATAACTAATTTTCACTAATAAAAAATTCAGAGACTAAAGGTAAAATACTATGCAGCCTTTTCCCTGCTACAGAAATTTTAAATTATTTTTGTCTTAGTTAATGATTAAACAGTCATTTGTGTCTGGTGATGTTATATTATATAACAAAGGTTATAGTATAGTTAACTACTTTATACAAATTTCCTAAGCTGCTCGTAACCACTGCTACAATACCAGAAATTTAAAATACCTCAAAGTTTGAGATGAAAAAAGATATACAGTATAACATTTAGTTTTTACTGTGTATCTACTCAGATGTCAAGAATGTCATTTAACTGTTACAATCACCTGTAAAGTTAAGTATTAGCTTTATTTTACAGATGAGGAAACAGACTCAGAATAGTGAATTAATCCGATTCAATGTTACATCTAATAATCGACAAGGATGGAGGGCTGGAAAGTAATTGAAAGAATATACATTCTTTGTACTCCATTACTTTGTTTTTAAGATAACCTACACATTGGGGCGCCTGGGTGGCTCAGTGGGTTGGGCCTCTGCCTTCAGCTCGGGTCATGGTCCCAGGGTCCTGGGATTGAGCCCCACATTGGGCTCTCTGCTCGGCGGGGAGCCTGCCTCCCCCTCTCTCTCTGCCTGCCTCTCTGCCTGCTTGTGGTCTCTGTCTGTCAAATGGATAAACAGAATCTTAAAAAAAAAAAAAAAAGATAACCTACCCATTATATATTTTTAGAGGCTAATTTATTCAAAAGACCCTAACACAAACTATTAGTACTTGAAAATACTATACAGAAAGAAGTTATGCTAGGTAGGCATATGGACTTGCAAGTTTACCAAGGGACAATTTCAGGAAAAGATTTGACCAGAGGTTTACTTTTGTTGTAGTTGTCTCTTTAAATAACATGAAGTCAGAGTCAAAGTCAAAATTTTTAAAAATCGAGCACATATACCATAAATCACTTAAGAAAAGCTTAATAGATTTCCACATAGAAACATGCAATTATGTGAGACAAAAAGACATAAGCAAAGGAAAAATTGAGAAAAGAAAAAACATGTTGCTACTTCATTGTAAATAACTGGTAATTCACGAGAGTTATGTGAATCAGCAGGCAGGGTGACAAATCATTAAAGCTCACTGCTTTGGACTAAACTGCTTGCATTAAAACGCTGTCCCCACCACTTACTAGATGTGACCAGGCTCCTTGGCCTCTCCTTGCCTTGGTTTCCTCATCTGTAAAATAGGAATAATATTACCTATATCTCATTGATCAGTGAGGATATTAGACATTAATATATGGAAAAGTGTATGAAATACAGAGAGTGCTTTGAAAGTGTCAGTTCTTGTTGTTACATTAATAATCTAATTTTAAGTCATATATATTCCATCTTAGCTACAGAAAAAAATCTTTAAGTGGTCTTTGATTTTAGTAATAAGTAGTTATAAAATTAAGAAAAATATAGCCAAAGTACTCTTATCCTTCTTAGGAGTGATAACCTGGTTACCTAGGATAATCTCTCTATTCTTAAAAGCTGGATGTTGAAATGTTTGAGAGTGATATGTCATAAGGTTGTCAACTTACTTGACAAATAGCCCAACAGAAAAGAGGTTATAAATAAATACAGAGTGAAAACAAGTAAGGCAAAAACGCTATCAACTGTGAATCTAAAAGGATGTATATAGGTGTTCATTGTACTATTTCAAACTGTCGATATTTTGTTTCATAATGAAAATTTGGAGTAATTATAAAAAAGACAAAAAATAAAGTACTAAGCAAGGAATTAACCTAATGAAAAATGATTCTAATAATACAATAAAATTTCAGAGTAATATGTACAATATGCATGAAATTTCAGACTTTTCTTTCTTTCTATATAATGGAAAGGAACATCGGCAAAACCCAAGTTACTATATTCAGCAGGTGTCGGTCTTCAAAGAGCATTATTATTCATTAACTTTGGCCTTTCCTCATCTAGTTATTTCAGGGAATAAAATGCATTCCATAAAAGGTTTAACTACATTAAAATAAGTAGGATTTGGGGGAAGATATAAATAGAAGTACACCCAAAAGAGAAAAGAATATTTTTAAAAGTCAAAAGAATGATGAAGAATATGTGTATATACATACACATAAATATAAAATGATTTTTTCAACAAGGAAGTATGTTTTAAAGTCTGACAAGTTAAGTTTTGTTATTTCTTCATTACATAAGCAGTCCACTTAGAGAACTCATTACTCTGAAAGGAGATACAGAATGAATATAGACACTATTTCAAAATAAGTTCTGTACATCTGAAGGGATGCTATGTGCCAGACATGAGGTTAAGTGGTAGGAGAAGAGCAATGAGTGAAACACGGCTCCTTCGGTTTAAATGTATAGGAGGAGATGGGCACTGAAGTCAATGGCAATGCCTGGTTCACTGACCAGACTGCGGTGCACCCAAGCAGGCAGCTTTAGCTAGAAGGCAAGGAAGGAATCCGAGTAGAGAGTGAGAGCTGGTAGCTGATGCTCCAGAAATTTGACTGCGCTCTGTGTGCAACACAGATCTAACAAAAGCTGCAAGAAGGTAACATAGCAAAGCTGTGACTAAGAGTCTTGCATAGGTTGAACTGAAGAGAAAAAACAGTAGAGGCAGGAAGCAGGCAGGGAGTCCACAGAATAATCCAGAATAATCAGGGACCTCGGACATGAAAATTCTGGAAAGTACACCAAAAGAGTTTGCAAATCATGGATAGGGAGTGTATTATAGTGTTTTAATATCTGGCACTGAGTATCATTCAGAAATTGCCATTCAGAGTAACACTGCATCCAATTCAGTATCACACTTTAATACCTTTCAGAGCTACAGGTATGTGGGATTTTTTCATGGGGGGGCAGGCATTTATTTTATCCTCAAGGTATAAAAAGCAAACTGATTACAGATGCTTAAAAATAACGGAATCACTCTAAGAAAGGGATCCCCTCTGATTAGCTGTGGCCATGTACTGTTTCCTATCAACAGAAATACAGTGATAAGATGACAAAGAGTCTAGAAACCAATGAGAGGAATCACACCAACTAGATACTCAGTCATCACACATAACCAATAACTGACCTAGAGGAAAACGAAACATTAATAGGCAAATAGAAAAATAAGTACTCCTTTAATAACAGTTTGAGATTATCATTCCTGTCCAGTTAAAATGGGGAAAATGAAATTTTTACACTCCTTGCAAGTCAATTTTCATGATGCCAAAAGTTTAAATGGACCATACAAGGAAGACGGGAATATCTAACTCTGTCTTGATTCCGGGTACTGTTTCTTACTTCAAAATCAACTGAATAAAACGCCGGCATTTATATTTTGGAATATTCGAATGTAAGACTGTGAGACTGAAGTCACTTAATGAAAGTATTCAAAGAATCATTTTTATTGGATTTGGAAGGGCTCCTATATTTTATTGTAATTCATATTCTGGAAACTCATGATAGTAAAGGGAAAAAAATACTGCAAACGTCCATCTAATTTTCTGCCCTTCTCCTTTTCCCCCATCCCATAGCAGTGAGACCAGTCCTAAATTCTGCAGAAGACCAGTCTAAAACTGATGAGGTTTTCTTTGGTCAGTTTGTTTTTCCTATCTTTCCTGGAGCTAGGAGGCAAATTTGATTTGATTGCTATTCTTCCAATTTCTGCCACTCTAAAAGTGTGAAAAAGTGAACCTTAGATTCTTGGCCTCCCTACCTCTTTAAACTTTAGAACTGTTCCATGATAGAATCTTCCCAAAAAAATAATGTTATTTCCTGGAACTCACTACAATGCAGGTCAAGATATGTCCGCTTATGTAGAATTTTTATAGCTTCTGACTTTGAAAAAAAAGGATCTGAAACCATTCTCTGGATTTTCTAATATGTGGATCCCTTCTTGTAGGGATCTATCAAATTATACAGAGGTATAGTGGACAAGATTTAAATGGATAGGATAGCAGCAAGTAATGACAAGGTTTAAAAATAAGAAATCAATGATACAATCAGAGGGCTGATGTTACACACACAGCTGCTGAAACCAATCTGCTGAACAAGACTTCTAGCTTTAAAAATCAATATAACTTTTATTTTCATTTCCGAATCCCGACCCAGAGTCATCAACAAATGATGACTCTGGTCAGAAACATCACATAAACATATGCATCAGTAACTTTAGTTTTCTCACCTAATACTCTGAACAGAGGAATTTAACGTTTCGTCCTGCACGCTACTGGTGGTGCTTGCTTCTCCTTCTGGGACAGCCTGTACTGGCTGGACGACATGAATAGTCCGGAAGAGCTGGGTGGGGTACGGAGATGGTGTGGGCTGCACTGTCCTCAGGACTTCTGATGGCTGTGCAACTTCCGCAGGATCTTTGGGTTTTGTAGCTTTAGGATTCCCTGGTTTGAGAACTGTAGTGGCTCCTCCTTTAATCCCCGGACTTGAGGATACTCTAGATCTGCTTGCTTGGTTCCTACTTGAAGTGGCTGTTGAAGACAGTGAAGGATCCACAGACTCGATGCTGGAACCTGGGTCCTCATCGTCTATATAAATAAGATCTTTCGGCATCTCCTTAAACTGATACACCAAGCGTTGACCTTCTACTTTTGCTAGGATACCCCTTTGGTAATAGTACCTATTCAAAGCAGACAATTTTAACAATACTTTATTTGGTTAAACATAAATTAAAATTATGTTCAACAAAATTAAAGTTCCTTAATTATAAACAAAGGTTTTAAGTTGGAAACAAGTGGGAGAAGAATTTCAAAATGAAGCACAGTTATTTTTTATGATAGTATAATTGAACTTTTTTTCTATATAAGTGTAAAACACATATACTCACAGATAAAGAAAAATCCTTATTAGCAACTAAACCTAAAACCAATTCTGATAGGGGATTGTTGATAGAATACATGGATTATCCTAGTCATTCACTTTTCTTCCTTTGTCTCCCCTTTTTCCAATTTGCCAGAATAATAAAATCTACTACAAACCTCAAGAGTTTATCTCCCTTCCGTCGTTTATTATAATGTCCCTACCAGTTTAAATCTGATTCAGTGAATCTGATTCAGTTTTCCATACAAAATTTAATGATGTACAAACAGAAGTGACTCAAATTTTGTCATTGATTTTAATTAGATCAAGAATCTAAAAAGTGTGAGTTAAAAAAACAAATATACACAAACTGTAACTAAATAGTTCTAATTTAAGAAGGTTATCTAATAACTCTTTCTCAAACAAATGCATATCTTTAAGAATAGATAACCTGATCACAGAAAAACACACTAAAAGTGAGCTTCGGAATAAAATGATAACCTACCTAGTTCAAAATGTTCACAATGTCTAATATTATTCTTGAAGCATTTATTCCAACATAATACAGATCATACCTGATATTTACGTTTAAAAAATGCATCCTCTTATTAAGTACCTGATTACCGCTACTTAATTTTGTGCTGAATTCAAGTTTAAGGGCTCAAAACATATGAGCCCCATGGTCAATTTATAATTCCTGATGATAGTTCACATTTTCTAATCCCTTTACAAGTAAAGTATCTGTTGTTTGCATGAAGATTTTTTTTAAGAAAAACATTTCCCTAGATCAGAACAAGATTTCAATTTAAATACAAACTGATTTCTATAAGTAGCATGGTTTTAGCTCTTCAATAATAAAATTCAACATTTTTGTTATCTTCTACCTTTTTAGAAGTTACCTAGCTTTTTAGTATTTAGGAAACAATATTCTTAACACAATGAACAACAAAAAACTTAACATACCTGAGAGCTCTTCCCATGGTCTCGTAATTCATGTCGGGTTTGTTTTTGTATTTCCCCCACAACCTGGATACGGCTTTGGAATCTACCAGTTTAAAAATGCCTTTTTCTCGCTGGGTCCATTTGATATATTTAGGACAAGTAGCTTTGTCCTGGAGCAATGCCAGTAAAAATTCCCAGAGATAAATTGTGTTTCCTGAAACAAAAGCAATTTCTGTTTAACTGACCAAAATTTCACTGGAAAAGAGCAAAAGTAAACACAACTAAAAGTTTTATAAGTTCCCTCTATAATCATACAAAAATATTACGCAACTTGGTTAGCACTGGTGATAATTTTTAGGGTCTAATATAGGTCTTTTTATTAGTTCCACATCAGATGTCTGGATGGATCAATACTGGCAATTAGATTTATGATGACTTGAGAAGAAAGCACTTTGAGATGACTTTTTTCCTACCTCTTTAAGAACCATCACATAAAAGAACCAATGAAGAAGTGTTGTACAAAACCTTTCAACAGTTGTTCTCTTTGTATCAGAGCCCGTGGATTGGCTTTAACAATCTTCTTCAAATTTGGGCAGCAATTATGAAGATAGGAGAACTCCAAAACAATCTTATAAAGTGTCTATGAACTGAAAAGCTAACCTGGCTGAACTCTTCCAAAAGGCTCAATATTAAAGGACAGATTATTTTGACAGGTATGTAAGAAAAATCTATTAAATGGATTTCTTGGGCTCCATTATTACCAGTCTCTATTTATAGAAAGTACCATCTCTACCTTTTTAAAAAAAAAAATTATTTATTTATTTGTCAGAGAGAGAGAGAGAGAACACAAGCAGGGGGAGCTGCAGGCAGAGGCAGAGGAACAAACAGGCTCCCCACCGAGCATAGAGCCCAACTCGGGACTCGATCCCAGGACCCTGGGATTATGACCTGAGCTGAAGTCAGATGCTTAACTGACTGAGCCACTCAGGCATCCCCCAACTATACCTTATAAGCATCTGGCAGCAAGAAGATCCACTTCAATAAGTCAAGAGAGCTGGTTGATTTTACTTATGATATGTAGGTATTTTAAAGCAATCTAACTGTTATTTGACTTGTAAGTATTGTAAGGGAATTATTGTACTTACCCTTACCATCTTTGTTTTTCTTCTTCACATATATGTTTGGCGTAGTGGCCGGGGAATCTGGGCGTGGAGGTTTTGTTTTTCTCCCTGAAAACAGAACAGCTCTGTGTAAGGATTTGCCATCAAAAGTGAGATAAAATGGACAATTTAGCTGTTTATAAATGCTATTTGGTCATTTATCCAAAATTTCAAATGCCAAGTACTTTACACACATACACAATGTTACACATACTGGTTTCCTAAAATGCTGTTTACTCAAAAGGAAAAGACCTTCAGTGAAAATTTATCATTAGTACAGGTAAGGTCACAAACAATTTTATGTAGGAAATGACACATCAGCTCATTTCTAAAAATGAGGTTAAGTTTGAAACATTTTGAGGTAACAAAACTGACATGGCTTCCTTAAAATTGGGGGAATTATTCTTGATATTGATAAGACTTGGGCTCAAAAAATAAGCCAGGCAGGTTTATCTGTTTGTTGGTTATATACGTATTTTACAGTAGGAAAAGTCAATTTTCAGCTTTTCTCTCATCTGCATACAGGTAGTTCTTAAATACTGGAAACTTTCCAAAATTCTAGAGATACAAAAAATGCATGAGGCAAAATTCTGGTGAACTACATTGTCAACTTTTATTTTCCCCTGTATTTTGAAACCTCTCATTTTTCTACACTTCTTTTAATTCACAGCAAAACAAACATTATAGTTATGTGCCATTCAATCTCTAACTCCACTTTGACAACACTAACTGTAGTATGTTTAGACTTAGTTTGGGTCAACCAACTATTCTAAAGCTTTGTGATCTTCTTCTGGCCATTTATCTAGAAGCACAACTTGGTGGCAATGTTGCCTGGGATTTATATTAAGATGATCATGCTATCTGAACAGACTAGCATTCTGTACCTGAAAAACAATGAAGATTATAAACGGATACCTTAGTGTATTTTACCCCAGCATTCTTTTTTCTTTTTCTTTTTAATTAAGTAACCTCTCCACCGAATTCGGTGCTCAAAGTCAAGGCTCAAGATCAAGAGTCTCATGTTGTACCGCCTGAGCCAGCCAAGTGCCCCTTTACCCTAATATTCCTGAGGCGGAGCCTATCTGGTCCAGATCACAAGAATGAATTCTGGGTTAGGATAATATAAGGCAATAACTTAGCAGAACAGAATACCAGAGCTAAAAATCACAAGGTTAGTAACAACACATCCCCAAACCAAACAGGAACACCCTTCTGAAGTTAGGGTGAGTAAGAATCAGCGAGAAGTGGATCAAAAGATCACTCTTCAGGCCCCTCTTAATGCATAAATATAGAACCTAATCAGCCAGGTTTCTCCATTTCTATCACTACAGTCATCTGCAGAGAACCATTCATGAGGCAGATACTTCTGGGTGACTGTGTCAATGGTAACAAATATTAGGAGCAAAGACTTCAATTAGCTTCCATCCCTCCTACCATCTTATTTTATGCCTTCTATTTACCAACTTTTTCTGATAGATAGCATTTTCTTCTTCCCACTGTTTTCACCACTAGTTTTAGTCAAGGCAGAGACAGTTGTTAAACCTACCCAATATCCACCCTTTCCATCATCTTCCTTACCAGTCAAGGTGGCATAGCTTCATGTGAGTTCTACGTGAACTGGGTATAGGATTTTTGGGTGACAGTTAGTTCTTCTCAATACTTTGAAGATACCCAACACTTCCAGCCTCTACTGGGAGCTTCTAAGCTGCCAATCTAAAAATCAATCCTCTTCAAGTAATGTAATTTTTCCCTGGTATTTTCTTTGTTTGTTTGTTTTTGGAGGGGGTTGGGGGGGTGTTCTGCATTTTTACTATAATGTATTTAGGCCTGGATTTCTTTGACAGTTATGCTACTCAGGATTCACCATGCTGAGATTTATGTCACTTTGGAAAACTCTCAATCATTATCTTGGAATACAGTCTCTTCCTCACTCTACATGTTCTCTCTCTCTGAAGCTTTGATTAAACATGTAGACCTTTTCATTCAATCCTCACATCTCAAACTCTTTCATACTTTTTATTCTATATCAGATCTATATTAGAGCTCACAAATTCTCTTTTAAACAGTGACCCATATATTATGTGTTCTATTGGGTTCCTTTCACATCAGTCTTCCTAACTAGAATGTTAGTCCTTCACTTTAAAAATAGCTTTACTGAAGTATGACAGACATAAAATGAAATTGCATATGTTGAAAATCTACAGTTTGGTACCTTCCAACGTAAGTATTGACTTGTGGAACCATCACTAAGTTCAAAATAGTGAATATACTCTTCACCCCCAAAAGTACTTTGTACCCCTCTGTAATCCTTATACCCTTCCCACTTTGCCCAATCCAAAGGTAGTCAATTACTCACAGATTTTATCATTAGAGGTTAGTTTGCAGTTCCCACAACTTTAGATGAAGAGATACATACATATATATATATGTATATACATATATATATGGTGTGTAAGTAATTCCTTTAGCATAATTATGCTGAAATTCATTGTTTTTGTTGTATGTATCAACAGTACATTCTATTTTATTGCTGAGTGCTATTTCCTTGCATAGATACACCACAAAGCTGTTTATCCAGACAGCAGTTGATAGGCATTTAGGTTGTTTCAAGTTTTGGGCAACTACAAATAAAACTGCTAAGAATATTCATTCATGCAGATGTTTTTCTATAAATGGGTAACTTCATCTCGTTTGGGTAAATACTGAGTAGAAGACTGGCTGGGTCACATGTTAAGTATGCATTAAATGTTTTAAGAAACTGCCAAACTGTTTGTAAAAAAAAAAAAAAAAAAAATTTCTCCATGCAGTAAGTTGGGGTCATCATAGGGCTCACCTCATTTGTTTCCTGTTTCTCAGGGATCACTGGCTTTTGTTGACTTATGTCTTTAGAGGCACTGTTTCATACATCGTTGTCTGTATTTTTAGTTGTTTTAATAGGAGGGTAAATCCAAGTTCTGGGGGTTTATTAAAAATTTTTTCCAGCATTATTGAGATATGATGACATATAATTGTGTATTTTTAAGGTGTACAATATGATGATTTGATATACTTCTATGATGTAAAATGATTACCACAGTAGGGTTAGTTAACATACCATCATCTCACATAATAACTAATTATTTTTTTGGGTGTGAACATATAAGATCTACTTTCTTAGCAACTTTAAAGGATATAATACAGTACTGTAAACCAAAGTTACCATCCCGTATATCAGATCCCCAGAACTTACTCATTTTGTAACTGGAATTTTGTACCCTTTGACTGACATCTCCCCATTTCCTTAACTCCCCAGCAATCACCATCTCTCTCTGCCTCTACGAGTTTGGTTATTTCAGATTCTACACGTAAATGATAGCACACAATATTTGTATTTCTCTTATTTGACTTAACATAATGCCCTCAAGGTCCACCTATGTTTTTTTAATGCTGCAATGAACATGAGAGTGCACGCATCTCTTCAATATCTTATTTTGATTTCTTCTGGATACGCAGCCAGGAGTAAGACTGCTAGATCATATGGTGTTTGTAGTTTTAATATTTTGAGGAAACTCCATACTGTTTTCCATAGTGGCTGTACCAATTTACATTCCCACCAACAGTGCACAAGGATTCCTTTTTTCCACATCCTTGCAAACACTTGTTATCTCCTGCTTTTTGATGATAGCCATTGTGACAGGTGTGAGGTGATAGCTTCCTGTGGTTTCGATTTGCATTTTCCTGACAAGTAGCCATGTTGAGCATATCTTTTCAGGTACCTGTTGGCCAGCTGTAGGTCTTCGTTAGAAAAATGTCTTTTCAGGTTCTCTGCCCATTTTTTAATCAGGTTGTTTGGGTTTTTTGCTATTGAGTTGTAGGAGTTCCTTATGTATTTTGGACATTAACCCCTTATCAGATATACAGCTTACAAATATCTTCTCCGGTTCTGTAGGTGGCCTTTTCATTTTGCTAATAGTTTCTTTTCCTAAGCAGAAGCCTTTTAGTTTAATGTAGTCCCACTAATTTTTGTTTTTGTTGCCATATTCCCAAATCGTTGCCAAATCAGGTTCTGTTATTCCATCTTGTCCAGAAGAGGAAGTTGTACCTGGTATTTTGTAATAGTCTCATTCTTTGACCTTGTTTTTCCTTCTTTTGCCTTAATAATCGTAGTCACAGTCACTCAAAGTTTCTATTTGATAATTCTATTATCTGGAGTTCTTAGAGAATGCTAGAATCTTCTATGTCTTCTGCTCCTCGTTCAGGGATTCTCTATCTTTTGTATTCTGTAACATTGCAATGTGAGCTCACCTTCAACAGGGCTTTGTTTGAGGAAATCCTGTCAGCCTGGGTTTAAATGTATGACTTGCCAGAACAGTTTTATACACGAGCTTCTGCCTAGTACCCCAACGTTATTGCCAGTCTGGGGTCACTTTTACGTTAATTACTTGGCTGGGAATTTCTGAAGTCAGTGATCATTTAAAATCTAATCATAAACCTAGATTAAAGTAAGCCTAAGATTATGAATTCTCACAGAATGAATTTTTCCACTCAGAGGCCCAGCTGAGAAATATAAACTTCCATGACACCTTTCTGTGCCAATGGGTAGACTGTTTTTCCCAGGAGGAGAGAGCCTTTCAAGGATCCCGATGACAGGCTGAAGTCTCTGGTAACCTCATCTTGCACTGGACCAAGACACAAGCCTCAGCCTCTGCATGGGCAATCAGAGTGGCGTACCCATCTCAGCCCTTCAGAGATGCGGCAGCCTCGGCTCACTCTGTTCTCATTTTCCTCTTCACTTTGGGCTCCTGGACTTTCCCTTACTTTCATCTGAGGTTAGGTTACTGGGTGGCTGGTGATTAACCAAGATACTAAATTCAAAATATTACGCAAACTGGAGGAGAATCAGAAGGCAATGAAATGGAAAGAATGTCAGACTTTAGAATGCAGATATGGTCCTAATGAGTGAAGAGTGAAAAATTCCCTTTGAAATTTAAATCTAATTAAAACCTAGTATTTTCCTCTTTAATCACTTACCTACTGATTTCCAACTCATTATTTTTCCCACTGGAATCTTATATTGGAATCTAAGCTAGTGATTTTCAAACTATGTCCTGTGGAAGGAAGCTAGAAACTAAGTGCCCTTACCCAAGCTCTTTCTGAGTTTGGACAAAAGGATTTAGATAAAAGATTGAGGCTTTAAAAAGTTGGAAAATCCCATTTCTGCAGGATACACCAAATAAACTGATTTTTTAATGAATCTAATGTGAAGATAAATAACTTTTAATTTATGCTTTGTACCCTCACTTTTTCTTATGTAAGTTTTAATTGGTGTAGAAATACCCTTGAATAAAAATTATGTTTAGATTCCACATCAAAATTGGACTGTTTGCCCTAAACAAATTAACCACCCACCTTTCTTTCTTTTAGGTTGTTCTGGTGATGATGCTCCTGGTGAGTTTGCATATGTCTCTTGAACCTGCTGAGTCTCCATCACTTCAGGAATCCCATCTAATGTGACGGATACATGGGTGATTGGGGCAACAACAATGTCATCTTCAGATGAACTAAATATATTATTATCTAATGGAAACAAAATCAACTAATTATAATCAAACTTGTATTATAAATCAAACTAATTTCATCAGATAATTTCTTGTTTCTCTGAGGATTAAAGTAGAAATAAAATCTTGAAATCTATTTCCTTTTTATTTCCTCTGTCTGAAATTAGGCAACCTAAGTCAGACAGGCTTGACAGGACTAATTCAATGCCCTTCTTTCTTGACTTCTTATCACCAATTTATCTTATTTCTCTTCTCCATTCTTCTCTCATTGCTGCTGAAGTTATTCTCTGAAACCTGTCTGATTTGACCATATAATTCTTCTATACAAAACATTATACCCGAAAATTATTAGGAAAATAAAACTGACCTTTTGCATAGTTTATAGAGGAAAAAGATGGTAAGAACAAGCCAAACTCCATAGCCTGCCATATGAAGCTCACACAATCTAGATCAAACCTACCTTTCTACTCTCATCTCCTACCTACCACAAACCTTATACTTCAGCTATACCAAACCATTTTTATCTCAAACATTTCACTCTTATTTACAGGTCTGTCTCCCTGGCTCAACCCATTCTCTTTATCTCCTCTAACCACTAAAAGCTTATTTGTCTTTTATAGTTCAGGTTAAAACATTCCTTCCATAAAGCCTGTCTCTGAAAGTCTCAGCCAGAGTACTCTTTTCTTCCAGAATACTTTGCTATCCCTCCCATGGCCTTTATTTTTGGCTTTTACATAAACAACTACCTTCAAAATTAATCTGTAAACTTGAGAGGAAAAAAACAGTTATCTGTTCATTTGTATATCACATTATTGCTTAATGCACTGCTGTGCATACAGAAAATACTCAACCACATCTTAAATTCATTTAGTAATAATTAATTTACGAGTTTGACACTTTGTCAGAAAAGCCTAAAGGAAACATGGATTTATTTATTTATTTATTTATTTATTTATTTGGAAACATGGATTTAAAAGCAGATCAAGGGGCGCCTGGGTGGCTCAGTGGGTTAAAGCCTCTGCCTTCAGCTCAGGTCATGATCCCAGGGTCCTGGGATCGAGCCCCACATCGAGCTCTCTGCTCAGTGGGGAGCCTGCTTCTTCCTCTCTCTCTCTCTGCCTGCCTCTCCGCCTACTTGTGATATCTCTCTCTGTCAAATAAATAAATAAATAAAATTTAAAAAAAATAAAAGCAGATCAATAATGTGGCAAGAAGTTTCCTTCTATGAGGTGTTAGAAATTTTTTCAATGATTTTTGCCTATTCACTGATGAATACTCATACAGATCATTAAATTATAATAGTTTGGGCCATAAATGTTCTAATACTTTCACCAATGAGGTTACGAGAATAAATTCTGCCTAATCTGCTATTTGACAACTAAATAAATTGTTTTTATTCCTAAAAATTTCCTTCCTCAATTAAAAAAAAAGAAGTCTTGTTTAACTGAATAC
This sequence comes from Lutra lutra, assembly GCF_902655055.1. Classification (NCBI taxonomy): domain Eukaryota; kingdom Metazoa; phylum Chordata; class Mammalia; order Carnivora; family Mustelidae; genus Lutra; species Lutra lutra. Next base: position 148,243,160 of record NC_062280.1, on the reverse strand, counting down.
TTTAGCAAAGGTGTCTCAACTCGTATTTTTTCTTAAAGATTTTATTTACTTATTTATCAGAGAGAGAGAGAGAGAGAGAGTACAAGCAGGGGGAGTAGCAGGCAGAGGGAGAGGAGAAGCAGGCTCTCTGCCAAGCAAGGAGCCTGATTTGGGATTTGATCCCAAGACCCTGGGATCATGACCCGAGCTGAAGGCAGCTGCTTAACCAACTGAGCCACCTGGGCGTCCCTCACTACTATTGTTTCTTAAAATGTGCTTGGGCCACAAAACATATCAAACATGCTCTCTGGTCTCTTGGTATTTGCCATTTAACAGAGGATGATGGCAAGAGTAACTTTTCCAAGTATATTAATATGAATAATCATGGCACACGACCACTCACTTATTCGTTTTTCATCCAGCATTGGGCCAGGAGAATCCATATTGAGGAGTGCCTCAGCAGCCTCGATAGTTTCGATCGTTTCATCCCCATTAGGACAGGATGCTTCAACTACAATATATTTGAAGAAAACACGAGTTAGCTATAAGACCTCTGTTGCTCAAAAACACACAGGTTTTGATCTCTTGAACATCACTTAATACTTGGGTTTATATATATACTTTGTATCAACAGAGAAAATCTAGATTGAATATGACTATTAAATATTTCTCTATTTCTTTTTTCCTAGTAGGCTCTAGGTAGGCCCCCCAGCACAGAGTCCAACACAGGGCTTGAACTCATGACCCTGAGATCAAGACCTGAGCTGAGATCAAGAGTGCTAATGCTTAACTGACTGAGATACCCAGTTTCTCATTTTTTACTGCTTCTTTTCCTCTCCCTCTCTTTCTGCCCTTCCCCCTGCTCATATTCTCTCTCTCTCTCTCTCTGTAAAATACATAAATAAATCTTTTTTAAAAGTGGGGGGGAAGGCACCTTGGTGGCTTAGTCAGTTAAACATCCAACTCTTTTTTTTTCTTTAAAGATTTTATTTATTTATTTGATAGAGACAGACACAGCGATAGAGGGAACACAAGCAGGGGGAGTGGGAGAGAGAGAGAGGCAGGCTTCCCTCTGAGTAGGGAGGCCGATGTGGGGCTCGATCCCAGGACTTTGGGATCATGACCTGAGCCGAAGGTAGAGGCTTAACAACTGAGCCACCCAGGTGCCCCAACATCCAACTTGGTTTTGGCTCAGGTCATAATCTCAGGGTCTTGAGATTGAGCCCCACGTTGGGCTCCATGCTCAGAGCAGAGTCTGCTTGAGTTTCTCTCTCCCTCTGCCCCTCCCCCTGTTCTCTCTCTAAAATAAATGAGTTTAAAAAAAAAAATAAGTTAAAAAATAAACATATTAGATATAATTCAATCCATTAGTTACTGTCCTTTTGTATTTCAAATACGAGGAAAGTTAAACATGTTTAGTATCAATGCTAGTTTGTAAAACTTTGTTTATTCCATTCAGCTTCAGTGCTTAGATTGAGAAAATCAAAATAAATGGCTAGGTCCCACAAGAAACAGGAAAGAAAACCAAAAAAAGTTCATCTAGCTTTTAAAAACAAAGAAAATGTCAGCCCTTCAATAAATGGATGACAAAAATTTCTTCTGGCAATAATAAACCCCACAAGCTTTTCATACATGCACTTTAAAACTTCTCTGGAACAGATTAGCTGTGATCTAGCAACTGGTTAAAATCTATTTATACCAAGGCCAGAAAGCAATGACACTATTATAACTTAGGGAATAATTTATTAAATACATTTGATATTATAAATTACTAAAAATTGTGTTTGAACTTATAAAAACAAATACATAGGAAGAGACACATAATAGTATTATTTAAAAGAGAAGATTTACTAATGAATATAGTCATCATGGTTACCTTCTGTTTGAGAAAATAGCATTTGTACCATCTCTGCTAATAATTTTATTTTTAGATCTTTAAAGACTGGCAATGGATGGAGAATCTCCACATACAAAGAACTCATGGTCAAATGATTTTCAAAAAATTGTTAAGGGGTGCCTGGGTGGCTCAGTGGGTTAAGCCGCTGCCTTCGGCTCAGGTCATGATCCCAGAGTCCTGGGATCGAGTCCCACATCGGGCTCGCTGCTCAGCAGGAAGCCTGCTTCCCTTCCTCTCTCTCTGCCTGCCTCTCTGCCTACTTGTGATCTCTCTCTGTCAAATAAATAAATAAAATCTTTTAAAAAAAAATTGTTAACACCATAACCTTTTTCCAAAGGAAACCTTATGTGGAACTCTAACATATAAACAGATAAAAGTGGCATTTTACCATTATACATTTATTTTATAGGTTTAAATATATAACAAACTTGATAGGAGGTCAAGATGATAAAAATAAAAATACTGTGATGACCAGGAAAATTTGAAATCAGGGCACACCACTGACACCTGCAGTCTAATATAAGCCTCAAATCCATAAAAATAAATCAATCTTTTTATTATTGAAAATTTCAAACAAAAATCAAAATTATGGAACATAGTATAATGAATTCTCACATCTCCATTCTCAGCATTAACCATTATCAACACAAGGTTGATCTTCTTTCATTCCTATTCCAATTACTGCCCCCAAGGTCTCCTCACACACACCCCACACCCACTCCCCAAATTATTTTGAAGGAATCTATTTCATCTCTAAATATTTTAACGTATGTATGGTATGTTACTGTCATACCTAAAAATATTAACAATTCCTTAATATCATCTAAAGTGCTACCTAAGACTCAAATGTAGTTTATAAATTCTTCTTTCCCTTTTCTCCCCCCTTGTAGTTTCTGAAAAGCACAACATTCTTCCCTCTCTTACTCTGAATTTAGGAGGGCTCCAAGGATTCTTCGCTTTCTTATGTCATTGCTCAAACAAGGATGGAAGAGATAGATAAATAAAGGCTCAGGTTGGAAAGTAAGAAAGGGGAGGGAGAAGAAATATGCAAATAGCAAATCTGGTTTTCAAGATATGGCTTGTTTCCTAGACCCCTTCAATACCAGTTCTATTCTCCAGGAAGGAAGGAGCATGTTTGTATTTTGCCATCAGCTATCTTCAAGTCCAAGCCCAAGAGAATGGAAACACTAGAAGAAAGAAGTAATTCTTTCTTCTAAAGATCTAAGATCTGCTTCCCTAGTTTCAATTTCTTCTCTTTAGTCATCAGACTACCCTGATGACTAAAACCAGGAATGAATATCCCTTCACTGGAGACCCTCATTTCCAATCTACAGAGACCGTGTAGCCTTACGCTAAGGCATCAAAAAGTTACGACAGAATATACCACAAAAAACCCAAGAGCTACACAACAGATATATGCACAGACATGATCATTCTGTTATATAAAACATGTAACTTACTGTCAGTAATGAATGGAAACCTCTCAACCTGAGTAATGTAATTCCCTAACTGGTAAGGAAAAATCTGATCAGTCTAGATTTATCAAAAAAGCTTTCATTGGGTTCCTCTGAACAAAAATGTGAATATAGGAGAACATAATTTGTAAAAAAAAAACAGAACAATACAAAAACTAAGAGTTGTCTGTCAATGTTATCAGTGGAGACTCAGCCACTTGGTGTGTGATCTTAAGCAAGTCATTTCATTTAACCTAATCTTTTTCTTTTTCTGTTGTGAGAATTAAATGAGATAATGAACTTTTAAAAATCTGCCTTAAAAAAATAAAATCTACTATGTTAATATGATGCCCTAAGAAGACAATGCCATTTTGGTGGTATTCTTGCTCAAAATGCATTATCTCAGTATAGTCATGAGAAAACATTACACAAATAAAATTGAGGGATGCACTACAATGTTTTTGTTGTTGTTGTTGTTTTGTTTTGTTTAATGTTTATTTTTTTTATAAACATATAATGTATTATTAGCCCCAGGGGTACAGGTCTGTGATTCACCAGGTTTACACACTTCACAGCACTCACCATAGCACATACCCTCCGTACTACAATGTTTGACCATCACTCCTCAAAAGTGTCAAGGTTACTGAGAGACAAAGAAAGACAGAGGAACTGTTATAGACTGGAAGAGACTAAGAAGAAATAACTAAATGTAATATTATAGATAGGATACTGAAACAGAAAAAGGTCAGTAGTTTGAAATGACCTGTTGATGACCTAGTTGGCAAATGAAGTGTAGGTTTAGTTAATAACACTGTGACTAAGGTTAATTTCCTATTCTTTTTTTACATTTAAGAATAAATATTCAGGGGCACCTAAGTGGCTCAGTTGGTTAAGCATCTGCCTTCAGCTTGGGTAGTGATCCTGGGGTTCTGGGATCGAGCCCCATGTCAGGCTCCCTGCTCAGTGGGGGTGCCTGCTTCTCCCTCTCACCCCTATTCCTGCTCTCTTTTGCTCGCTCTCTCAAATTAAAAAAAAATAAATATTCAAATAACCTTTGCTTCCAATAATTCATTTTCTTAAACGCCTCTACCTCCTCTGGCCCAGATAAATCAATGTAAGTGTATAAAAATACAAATGTGTGTACCAAATTCTAAAAGGGATGAAAACAGCATTACCACTGCCTCACACTTACACTATGAACTTTTCATGTTTCAAATATGCTACTAGTTCTGACTGAACCGGAAGAGAAATCTTCTTTAAACCCTAGTACTTGATCCTACATTTGGGTCATGGCCTCTTATTTTGCTTCCTGTGACAGCAGGAAAAGAAGAACATTCCTATCTTTTTCCCTACGAACAACTTCTCATTGTTATCAAGAATACAGAGTTTGGCATAGAAGCAGCATTCAGTGACTACCTCACAAGTTCAGTTGGTCTGGTCTTTCTCACAGACCTCTAGTTTGTCACATTCATCTCAATATATCTAGGAAAGAAGGAAGGGGAGGAAACACAGATAGATGCGGAAGAAAACAGAGTTTCCTTCTCCCTGCTCCAGCCTCTGTAGGTAATGGAGTTAACTTGACACCAAGTTAGGGACTTCTTACACCCCAAAAAACACAGGGCAAGGAAACTGCCCCAAACTATGCCTAGATAAGGTGCTGGAGGCACACACACCTGTAAGCGTGATGTCGTCGTCCTCATCATCTATGATCTCTTCTTCAGCGACATCCAGGGAGCTCTCAGTAATCATGTCATTGGGCTCTTCCACACAGGCTAGACCCGCATAACCATTGAGAATGTCAGCACCAGGAACATGTTCCACAATTACAGCAGGAAAAATAGCTGGGTCACCAAGCTGGCAGGGGTGAGGGAGAAAAAGGATTAACAAGGTGTTTGCTTTTGTTAAATACAACCAAAAAATATTTTATATTGGACATCACTTTAGTTTTTCTATCATCAGCTACTTAAATCTTGACACTCTTTCTGGGCTACAGATTTATTATCAATTTTGGGTCTTAACAACCAAGTTTTCATTGGAAAATCCTATAAAAGCATACTTTTAAGGCACATTAAATAAAAAAAAATCTAATATCATTAATTCATAAAAAGTGGCATACAAATGAAATGTACAATTAAATAAAATCTCAACAAAAGTTTGACAGGGAAAAAACACAGAAGTTTAATAAATATTATGTTGTCATTGGCACACAGGTTGTGTTTAACCCTAGCTTTTAACTCAAATGGGAAAATTAACTTTCATTTTCTATCTAGTCAGAAGATCGTGAAATTTTTGATCATGTCTATCACTATCCTTCTATATTATTATTTCTATTTTTTCTGATTTGATAGTGGCAGACACTCCTCCTTTAACCCTAAATAATTCAGTGTATACCTTCTAAATACATGAATATTACCTTATATACAGAGTATAATTAAATGTTTGTAGCACTACACACTGAGATTAAATACTACTTCTTTTGTTTATTTTATAAGTATTTGTTTTAAGCAAGTGCATATCAACTGTAAGTGATTTAACAGCTAAATCTTGAGATAATCTTGATACAACTATCGAATCTTGAATAAATGTTACTTCTATTCTAAAAATTTAACTATTTCAACTAAACATTAAGATATCACAGGTGCTAAACATACTATCTATGCCTTCAAGAATGCTATGCTCTGAAATTTATAGTTAATAACCCTAGAACATATTTGGATCATTTTGTTTCAAAATGTTTCCTATTTCAGAAAAGAGGAAGTTAGAAATAACTGACTCTCCAAATTCTAAGTTTTAAAACAGAAAGTAGGAGGCTCACAAAGTGTGCTGTAAAACACACACACACACACACACACACACACACGAGAGGAAGTCTATAAAATGGCCAAAGCAAAGCATAGTCACTGGGCTTTCCTTTTCTCTTCTTTAAGAGGCGAACGCTACACATGCAATCCTACCTAGCATGAACACATGGCTTGTTGAAACACTACTTCTCTTGTAAAAACTCAAGGTTAAGCTCAAGGTTAGCTCAAAGTTAAGCCTCCTCCTCTAAGGAGGCTGAGCCCAGAAACTGACTTAATTTTCACATGATTTCATTTTTATGCTGCAACAACTCTATGTACCAGGTAAAAATAGGGCTTATCCCCTCCATCCATTGGCAGAGGAAGAATTAGATTAAGAAATCTACCCAAGGCTACCCACGAAGTCAGAGACAGAGGCATGTCAAAGCAATTCCCAGCGGCAGTCCTCACCCAAATGAAACCAACTCTATTTGGCTCCTGAAACTGGGGTAGTGAGTGTTAAGAGTATGGGTATTAAAAGGGGTAGCTCCAAAATTTTATCTAAATCCACACAGTTCTCGAGTCTCAAATAACTACAGATATTTGTTACGACTTTCTTCCTTGTTCAATTCTACTTGCCAATAAGTGAACTGGAGGAAATGGTTACTGTACTCTCCAGAATTTAAAGGTCCCAGAAACATGCTGTTTGTACAGTAATCAATGCTGTTTCTCCAAAAGTGCCCCTCCCCAGAGACAACCCCTGCTACCAGTTTCTTTGTTCCTTAACAGAGACAGTCTATATATAATGAAGCCTACTTCAATTTACCTTAAATAATACTTTTAATTTCACTTCAAAGATTTTAGTAACTTTTAAACTGTTTAAGAAAAATGTTGAGTGCAACTGTAGAGCAGGAAATTTAGTTTCCTTTGAAGCAAAAAAGCTTTAGAATGAAGAGACACGTGGTTCTGTGATTTAGAAGGTAGCAACATGTAAAAAAGAAAGACTGTGTCAGAGAAAGACAACTATCATATGATCTCCCTGATATGAGGAAGCGGAGATGCAACGTGTGGGGTTTGAGGGGTAGGAAAAGAAGAAATGGAACAAGATGGGATCGGGAGGGAGACAAACCATAAGAGACTTTTAATATCACAAAACAAACTGAGGGGGGTGGGGGGGTAGGGGGGTAGGGAGAGAGTGGTGGGGTTATGGACAGACACTGGGGAGGGTATGTGCTATGGTGAGTGCTGTGAAGTGTGTAAACCTGGCGATTCACAGACCTGTACCCCTGGGGCTAATAATACATTATAAGTTTATAAAAAATTTAAAAAAAAATAAAAAAAAATAAAAAGAAAGATTGTGAACCATGAGTCCTAGGGTATTCTCTAATCCTACTATCATCTTCCTAACTTTATTTACTTATTTATAAAGATTTTATTTATTTATTTGAGAGAGAGAGAGAGAACACAGCGGGAGAGGGGGCAGACTCCCTGGTGAGCAGGGAGCTGGATGTGGGACTCGATCCCAGGACCCTGGAATCATGACCTGAGCCGAAGGTAGACACTTAACCGACTGAGCCACCCAAGCTCCCCCATCTTCCTCACTTTAAATGAAAGAAAAGCATTAGCTGATCCTTAGGGCATTTCCAGGTTTTGTTTTGTTAAGATGTCTTAAGGCATGGATGCTAAAACTAAGGATATAATGTTGCTATAGAAGAGATTTATTCTTATGGACTAAATGGGGGAGGAGGGGCTAGCATGCACAGGGGCCACCTACCTATTGCCTCTGCTAGAGCTATTAACTAACATCTACTAGCACCTAACTTGCATCAGGTATTCTGCTCATTGCTTTGTATGAATTACTACCTTATTTAATCATCTCAAGATCCTATAAGGGAGATACACTGGGTTGTCTGTCTTCTACATGGGAAAACACAGGCTCAAGGGGAAGGGAAATAATTTGCCACAAATCATATCTCTCGTAAGTGGTAGAACCTTAACTGAAATGGACTCCAAGGTCTATGTTCTTTGCCTGCACGCTATTATGGTCAGCATTGAACATGGTGCCATATTTGCTTTACTGGCATATTTACTTGGCTCTGCAGCCAAATGCTCTACCACTAAGCTATACCCCCTTACTTGGCTCTGTTTAAAAAAAAAAAACAGAAAAGGTAAGGAGCTGTGCTGTGTTTAAGGTATGACCTTCTGTATCATCTGCAGGACTTCTCCAATCTGAGTCTATTACGAACTTGGCCATGGGACTTCCCAGGATCACTCCCGACTTAGCCATGCGGTCTTTCTCTAAGGTACTCACTCCTTTCACAAAAAGCACGGACTATTCTTTATTCCGCTGAAATGGAGATGTATATCCAAAGCTGTTCATTTCCAATTTCTCCAGGGTGCTATTAAATCATACAACAAAGAGACCAACTCTAAAATCTGTATATACAAAATACATCTAGGAAACCCCTCTCAGGTATGGAAAGAATCTCCCCCTCTCTTAACATAAATGGAAGGAAAATACACATTCCAGAAACTCTGCTCCTGGTCTAGGCTAGTGATAAATTCCTGCCTTTTATACTGCTTGACTAGCAACTAACTGGCTCAAGTCTGAGTTACCAGGAACCTAAAACTTTTATAACCACACAGTCTAAAATTCCTGACCAAGAAATGGTTCCTAACCTTTTAAATGAAAGCATGGCAAAATTTCAAATGTTAAATTTTCCTAGATTTACCTTATAAAAATGAATAAACTACTGGGACTTGTATTAGTTCATTAGGGCTGCTGTAACAAAATACCATGGATTGGGCAGCTCAAAACAACAGGAATCTGTTGTCTTTCCGTTCTAGAGGCTGGAAATCTGAAATTGAGGTGTTGGCAGGGTTGTTCCTTCAGAGGGCTCTAAGGGAGAGATCTGTTCCAGGCCTCTCTCCTTGGCTTATAAATGACAGTCTTCATGTTCACATGATGCTCTCCCCTGTATGTGTCTGGGTCCAAATTTTCTCTTCTCATAAGGACTCTGATCATATTGGATTAGGGGCCTATGCTACTCCAGTATAACCTCACCTTAACTAATTACATCTGTAGCAACCCTGTCTCCAAATAAAGTCACATTCTGAGATATTAGGCACTAGCATTTCAACACATGAATTTGGGGAGGTGGGGTACAGAGAGCAATTCAACCCATAACAGCATCCAATTTAATTTAGCTTTAAGTCTATCATTTGATGGTTGGCTCCCTCTATCCAAACAACTTTGCAAGCTTGTGGCAATTAAGATGATATATTCTTGTAACTATTTCTAAATTGAAGCTAGATATTATTCTTTAAGTATCTTTGTTGAAGACCACCAAATCTTATCCACCTCAGATCTGTTACCTTTTACAAAATGAAAGAGTCCACACTTGGTTGATGTCCTAACAAAAATACTATGTTTCATTTGGCCGGTTACTTAAAAAAATAAAAACAAAAAACCAAAAAAACTCCAAATATCTCCAAAACCTCTCCTTGTTTAAATAATCATCTTCTCTTCAGGATCTTTTAGCTGAATCAGGGAACCCCAGTTAACTCTACCGATGGTTATCAATGCTGACTATATACGGGAAACACCTAAAAATATCAATACTTGACCCTACATGGGATCAAACAAGTCAGAATATCTGGGGAGATGACGAGGGCATGTTATTAAAGTTCCCTGGGTGGTTCTAACATGCAAGCAGGGTTTAGAAACACTACTCTAAAGAATTACAAAATTCAAAACTACATTTCCTTAACTGAGTTAACTTGATTCATGCCAATGTCTGAAATACTAGTAATCCAAAAAAACAAAGTTACTTTATTATGACATCTTTTGGCACTTGCAGACCATTTTCCCAGTTGTTTTTGTAACAGAAACAAAATAAATCCCAAAATGATGGGTGGGAAGAGAGATGGAAGACTTCTTGGGATTATAAACTGTCAAAGACCAGAGTTTTCAAAGCCTCAGTTTCTATAAGCCAATTAAACTGTAGTGATAAGCTTACAAGTATTGTGTAAGTTTACAGAAGTTCTTAACGACTCCAGAGAGAAAAATACATAACGGTTTTCCTTTTTACTAATTTCAGGTAAATTTAACACATGTGTTGAAGGCAAAACTTTAATTTTTTTTTTCTTATTTTAGCAGCTAAAAATCAAACCAAGTTCTAGCAGCAAAGAGTTCCCCGAATTTCAACACTGTCGACTATATAGTTGCCATTTGTTGTGGTTGATGACATATGTGGCAATGCCACCAAGTTAAAAAGAGAAGGAACGTGACCAATCTGTAAACAGCAATGTATGTTGCTACCCTTACTAGGCTTGCTTTTTCCTCAGTATACCACAATCCATGGCCCTAAGAGGATATTTAAGAAAGTGTGGACCATTATTCCAACTATATTTAACAAGTCTTTGTTTCATAAAAACAAACAAACAAACCCCAAAGAACTTGCAAATAACTTGTTTGCCAAGGTTCCCTGACACCAGAGCTCAATCTGGTAACATGGTTGTTGTGAAACATCCTGCCAAGATTCCCTCTGAAACAGACGAAAATGAAATAGCTATCAAATGTTTCCCTAAGAGAAAGACAAGTTCAAAACAGTCTTCAAAAACTTCCCCATGCAGACACTCGTTTTTTTTAAGATAGGTGCAAAATGAGTACATTTTCAAGTATTTCCACTATCATTTTGCCACAAGACAAGGCAACACCGAGAGTGGGGTGGGACATCCCTCTTCCCACGATCTTTGGGAGCTTCCCCACCCGAAGGCCACTCCAAGAAACACACACACTAAACACAATTCACTTGCTATGAAAACGCATCTTTGAGACCAATGCTTGTGCCTTCTCTTCTGATCAGAATGCTGTCCCAAGGCTTCATCCCACAAAAGCACTGCTTTCTTTGAAAGTATTTCCTTCACCTTTGATTGAAAAAACAAAAACACAAAACCAAAAACCCCAACACCTCCGTCTATCAGGACATGATCGGACAATATTTGCCAAGCAGCAAATGCACTAAAAATACAGATGGCAACAAGAGGGCATCACAGTAATTGCACAAGCTCTAGAGTTAGGACCGCCCTTATTGACAGCTAGCTGCACCGTGCCCCAGGTGTTTGAGCTCCAGCAAAATCTACAGCCTCTCTAGGCTTTTGTGTTCATGTCTATCTAAAATGAGGGTAACTTCCAGGGTAGTAAGAATTCAATGACATGATATGTAATAGAGCACTTATTCTACTGCACAGCATATAGTAACCATTCAATAAAACAATTTGACGATTAAGTGCCTCAAAAGTTGACTTGGATGGAAATACACACTTAAAATTTGGCTTCCTACTTACATACATGCATCAAATCATCACACTGTACACTTAACATTATATACAAATTACATCTCAATAAAGCTGGGGGGAGGGAAGCATATAATAATCCTACATTGATAGGCACAGTTTTTTTGTTTTTGTTTTGTTTTTAATTAGAAAGTCCTTCCAGAAAAGTGGGGAACACAGTCCAACCATCTAGTCTCTGCAACAACCATCCGCTTAAATGAAAAGCTGAAACATACGTGTTCAACTCTGTGACAACTTATCAAACTGTATGCTTGTGATTTGTGATAAATATTTCTGTATGTATGCAATGCTTCAATAAAAAGTCTAAAAAGCAGAGGTCCATCTGATGGGAGAAATGAAACTTGAAAAAGTCTCTAGTTCTCTCAGCTCTGAGCCTTGTTCTGAGGCAGAGGTAAGCAGTGGCAGTCCTGGAAATGGGTCTAATACCATGATGACATTTTATTCCTTCATATAAACCATAATAAAATTAAAGGAAATCTTTAGCAATGGCACATCTAGGTGAATGGACACACACAAAATTAGGGTGGCTGGTGAACAAAATGAATTAAAATTAAAAATCCTTTAAACATGCTCCCTTGGTGCATTTTAAAAATAGCTGTTTGGGGGAATCGATTAATACATGAACACATTTGTATTCCAAGAGTATAAAACATTACTGTCCCCTTTCCACAGAGTTCCCCTACCTAAATACTACCATGTTATCAATCTTCAAACTACATTTTGAATGATATCCGGATGTGATCGATTACATAAAATAAGCCAGGACTATGCAATGATCTCTGAGGCTCAGCACAGTGTTTTGGTGAAGGCTTCTTCACAGACAAATTCACCGCATCCTTAAAAAAAAAATCTGTCATTAAAACAGCATCATTATCTGCAAATGAGAATACTTCTGTTGACTGACTCAAGCTGTCTTTACACAAGCTTATCCATCTTTATTTTAAAAGAAAATGAAAAGGAGCTTTAGCAAACAAGCAGAAAGGTCTACGTAGCTGTAGTATGTACTGCTCAGCATGTCTGTCTAACCTCTCAAACACAGGTTTCCTTTGGCCAAAAGTGTAGTACCTGAATCTAGTTTTTAAACCTTTTAATATGTAAATGTATTTGGGAGAAAGGGAAAATCCTACTTATGTATAATCGCTACGCACTACGATTAAGTTAACATTCTTCCAGATTCACTTTTTCCTCCCAGGTTCTCTCCCTCTCTTGCATGTCCCCCAGCAAGTAATATTCATTACTATTATTCTAAAAATTTATAAGTACTTCAATGTGCTAGCTCAAGTGATACACCAAATCCCCATAGAGTTCTGCAATTATCTTTTTTTAAATGTTTTCACTGTTCCAAGATTCATTGTTTCTGCACCACACCCAGTGCTCCATGCAATACGTGCTCTCCTTAATACCCACCACCAGGCTGACTTAACCCCCCACCACCCTCTCTTCCCAAACCCTCCCAGTTTGTTTCTCAGAGTCCAGTCTCTCATGCAATTATCTCTTAACAGAAATATAAACAAACCAATCAAGTACTGTCAAAATTAATGAGTACAGAAATGAAGAGCTAGGAACAGAAATTATCCACTGATACGCTCAAACAATGTTATCAAATCAGAATTGGGATCCAAATATCTTTAGTGACTAGGGTAGGTTATTTTGAACAGTACCCTGGGTGCCTTTGCAACTCTGCCCTAGGAATCGATTACAAGATTCTAAAATAGTTATTCTAGCTATCCTGGTATAAATGAGATAATATTCTACAACACGAAATGGGAAGAAGAGTACTTCCATCACAGAATGATTTGTGGGAATCAAAGCATATGTGGAAAAGACACCATCAACTGTAAAGGGCTCTATGAAATGTTATGAAATATTTTTATACTTCACTCATGACTAGAGCAGGCAATGTATTCTTTGCATAGAGGTTAACTTACAAAGCAGCATCTGGGCACAAAATTGAAATATATACTTCTATCAGTCCCCTTACTTCCCAGTGGCTCTCCTTCTTCAATACCCCAGGTTTTTTATGGATTGTGTATTTTTTATAAACATCATGATGTAGATAAATTTTATGTTATAGCCAGCGGCTTTAGTGTGTAAGAGAAAATGGATTCAGATCTCTGGAAATTAACAGTTTGCAAAGTATTTTCTTAACTGGGTTTAAAAAACTCACCATAGTGCTGTTTAAAGTGTTGTCCTCCAGTCTCTAAGAGTTCAATAAAACGATCGATAAAATTGAAATAACGTGGTATTCCTAACGTGGTGGTGGGTGTGAGGCAGCGACTATGTTGAGTACTTTATGTGGCTTATCCCAGTCAGTCCCCATAGCACTGTGCTCTTTAATTGACTGTGGTTAACCAGCAGGAAGAGGCAGAACTGAAACGTGAACCCAGACAATCTGACTCCCAACTCCACAAGATTAATCACTTGGATAGACAACAGGAGTACAGAATCCTATAGATAAATTGTCATAATAAAAGTTTCATCTCAGTTATAAAGCTTGGAGATACACATAAATATATATATATTCATATATATGTGTATATATACATACACACACATATATATGTGTATATATATGTGTGTGTGTGTATATATATATATATATGTATATATATATGTCGGCCACGGCTGAGTAGAGTGTTTCAGAAGAAGCCTAGCTTCTCTCTTGCACAGCACCATGACACATAGAAAGGTCTAAGTAAAATGGTCTGTTCTCCAGAATTCCCCCAGATAATGTTTAAAATTCCACTGTAAATCCCTATGGAGTTGATTTGGCTAAATCAAATCCCAGTTTAGGTCTTTCATGACTATTGGCCGCCTTTAGTCTTTACCCAGATTCTTTTTCCAGCCAGGATAAATTATGACTTGGCCATGCAACTCAAAGAGTACAACAGTCACTGAAAACAATCTTAATTTTCTTATTAGAGTGCTCACTTTTAAAGTTTAATACACTGGTGGGTTAAGAAGGTGTGTGTGTGAGAGTGTGTGTGTGTGGCTAAGTGTGAACAGAATCAGTTATGAGGTTAAAAAAGAAAAGGTAGATATTGGGAAGTATAGTAAATTTTAACCAGGTTTAAATATTCAGTTACAAATCAACGAAATAACATCAAAGCAGTCACTACCAGATTGATGTTTTAAATATGCAGAATCTATATAACAAAATATTTAAGTAAAATCATAATTAAAGAGGCAATTCCTACTTCCAAAAGATGGACTGTGATAAGAATCTTCTATAAATATGTAAGAATCATAGAATAAAATGAGGCAGACATTCCTGAACATAGACAGTTTAGCTACAACAAAGCTTTTTCCAGAATGGAAAAGTTACACTAACTAATCATAGGCAATGACAGAAATTAGAGTCACTCCAAAAAAAACTGAACTCCAGGTCAAACTATGTCAAAACAAATTTAACATGTTATAATGTTAAAGGAGAGTGCTTCCCCAGAATTAATCTGCCAGATTTTCAAAAACTTCAGTGACAAGCTTATTGGCTTATTCTAAAACCAAGCCAGCAAAGAAAAAATAAGAAAATATTAAAATAAATAAATAAATTAAAAAGGCTGAATGAATTTGTCTAACTGGTATTCAAATTATAAAAACTGGCTTCATTACCTGATTATGCCACACAATTGAGTAATATAGAGTACACAGTGGTACACAACAAACTTGAGCACCTTTTCTTTAATTCAGATCATTAATAATGGCAACTGTCACATTTATTGACCACTTCCTTTGTGCTAAACTCTTGTCAAATACTTTACATAAACATTGAACGTTCGTAATTTTGGAAAGTAATTCTTTTATATTTTGGTGAAGGAAATCAAAGCTCAGTGAAATTTTAAAATTTGTCTGAAGTCACACATCTACTAAGTGGTGGCTCCCGGTTCCTGAGCTGATACTCTTTAATGCTACATGTCACACGCTCTAAATTGACAAGAAATACCAATTTCCAGAATTCAATGTGATGCTGAAGTTGTAGGCAGTTGATATGAATGCACACAAATCAATCACTTTTTAATAAACCATCTCCCAGGTAAATCTTCAAAACCCAATTGTTTCTGAATGTGCTTACAAATTGGGGCAGGGAAGAAGGGAGGAGCTACCAGCACCACGAGGAAATTTCCATTCCAGGTAAATGGAAGTTTTTCCTAAATCCTCTTGTTTTTACTTTCCCCGTAGCAGGAAATAAAGTGGAATGACAGAAGTGCACATACAAAAACATAAATTATAATAAATTTTAAATTGTCTCCTAAAATATCACCTTTTAGAACAGAAAAATGCTCCTTCCCTCACTCCAGTCCCTACCCTACAACTCCAGGCCGACCTCCCTGTTCCTGCCTCACATGCTCAGGGCTCTTTTTCTCAATGTCTCATTAGGTGGGAACAGATGAAACAGATAACCTCACAAATGTTTTACCAATCATTACACTGTAATTCTTTCCAAAAAAGAAGAACTGCCTTAATATTGAGAATTTTGGTTACTGTGTCAAGAAGAAGAAGAAGAAGAACAACAACAACAACAACAACTCTGCCTATATTCTAACTTATTTAACATTATGAACATTATTTGAAGATTATTTGAAGATTTATGAACATTATTTGAAGATATCATGTGTTAAATTCACACTCTAACAAACCAGTAACAGTTTTCTTTTTACTTTAGTAAACCGAAGGACATTATCTTCACCATTATTCTTGAGAGAGTGTTGAAGGAGAGTCTGGCTTGGGAGGAAAAAAAAAGGCCAGTAACCTAATAACACTATCTGTTCATATAATAACTTATCCTTCCTTTACATGTTATGTGTTAAGTAAAACAGAAAGGAGGCAAAAAGTTTCAAGAGCATGTGGCTAAACTGGGCTACATCACTGAGGTACTAATTTTCTCATCCACCCGGCAAGGTTGCTTTAGGTGACTGAGTACTTTCTGGGAGAACAGAGATGGTCAATTCCATACCTGACAAAAAACTGACCAACACAAGCTTCGTTAAAAAAAATAGTATTCCTGGGGCGCCTGGGTGGCTCAGTGGGTTAAGCCGCTGCCTTCGGCTCAGGTCATGATCCCAGGGTCCTGGGATCGAGTCCCGCATCGGGCTAGCTGCTCAGCAGGAAGCCTGCTTCCCTTTCTCTCTCTCTGCCTGCCTCTCTGCCTACTTGTGATCTCTCTCTGTCAAATAAATAAATAAAATCTTTAAAAAAAATAGTATTCCTTTGAAAAATATACAGAACGGATAAATACAATGTAGTATACCCAGATAATGGAATATTATTCAGTAATAAAAAGAATGAATTACAGATACATGCTACAAATGATGAACCTTGAAAACTTTCCATTTAAGTAAAGGAAGTCAGCCTCTCAGAAGAGATCATATACTGCATGATTCAATGTATACAAAATGTCCCAGAACAGGCAAATCCACAGAGACAAAAAGGAGATTAGTTGTTGCCAAGGTGCGGAAATTGGGGAGAATAGGGCATGACTGCTAATGGGTACAGGTTTCTTTTTGGGATAACAAAAAACGTTCCAATACTGATAATGGTGATGGATGCACAACTCTGTTTATATACTAAAAATCACTGAATTGCAGTCTAAATAGTGGACTTAACTGTATGTAAATTATATCTCAATAAAGCTTTTTTTTTAAGGTATACACAGGCATATCAGGGCATAAAGACTGTCAATTTGTAATTATATTAACGAATTAACTAGAATGTATAACATTTTCTTTTTGCTAAAATAACAAATGCAAAGAATAATAATTCTTCCACATTTAAGACCACTCTTTTACCACTAGCATGCATTGGTAGCTGGCATTATTCAAATACATTCGTTGAAGGCACAAGCTGGGGGACAGTTCCCAGTTTCTCACATACTAGCCAGTTGCTTTCCTTCTCTAAGCTTCACCTGACTCTTGTGTGTAATGTAGGAATTAAAGTACCTAGTTCCTAAGATTGTTTGAAGAATTAATAGGGTAATCCTTGTAAAGCACATAGCACAGTGCACAGAACAAAATGCTCAGTGAACACTAGTTACTAAAACTTATCACTGAATGTTTCTGGAACTCTTCTGGTCTATGCCCTACGCTTTGCAGTGACCTTATCCATATTCACTTTTTCTTTTTTACCTCTGAACTTTTAATTGGGCTTCTGCTCCTCAAAGGGCACCCTGCTTTTACTGCCTCTACACCTCAGAACTTTGGTGTCATTGGTCTCAGATACTACTATATCATCCATAATCCTGTGGCCTGTGGTCTTCTGGACAGTCTGCAAAGAGTTGCTGCTGTCCAGGGCATCACCCCTCTTCCAGCAGGTGACATGTGGAGATCTCAGCTTCCAACCGACTGAATATTAAGAAAGGCCTTGTGCTCCATCTGCCTCGTATAATGGGCCTCCACCTCCCTTAGGCTGTTCTTCAAGCTGGCTTTCAGGTTTTTCACCGAGTCCAGGTTGATCTCCAAGGACTGGGCCATATATCTCAGCTCCATGAGGGCCATCTCGGCTGCTCCTATCTCAGCGGTCTGTGAGGGGACCACTGTGGTGCTTTCCTCAATCTGCTGGGACCAATACTTGTTCAGCTCCTCTCAGTTCTTCTGAGCCAGCTTATCATACCTGGCCTGGATGTCCACCATGTTCTTTCTGAGATCCTGAGACTTGGGGGCATCCAACTCCATGGTCAACCCAGAGCTGGCAAATGGTTTTGTAGACCTTTTACTTCCTCTTCATGGTTCTTCTTCATGAAGAGCAGCTCTCTTGAAGGTTCTCATGAAGAGAACATCAATCTCTGTCTCCAGCTGCAGCCGAGTGACAATGGTGTCATCAATGACCTTGTGGAGCCCGTGGAGAGAACGCTCCACAGACTGGCCCATAGCCAGCTCCATCTCATACTTGACTCCAAGTTTATCAGCAGCAAGATGGGCACTGCCAATCTGCAGAACAACTTGGGCACTGTCCACAGATTTCACAAAGACCTGGGCCCTTAGCTCTTAGATGGTCTTTAAGTAATGCCTCCAGTCTCTGATCCAGGATCCCTTCTTTTTCAGGTAGTCCCAGATTTTGAACTCCAGTCTCTGATTATCAGCCTGCAGGCTCCTTATCCTCTCCAGGGAGGAGGTCTGGTGGTTATTCAGGTCTTCCATGGTCCCCTTCTCACTCTGGATCCCTCTATGCCTGCCAGACCCCCAGCCATCCTAGTGGCCAGGCCTTTAGATGCCCAGATACCCTGTTAATGGGTGGACTGGGACACAGAGATCCAGGGGCCTGAGCCCCCAGGCATCTGCATAGACACTGGCAGCTGCACTGCTGACTGGTGGGACCCAGTGGTTGGGCAACTACACAGAGCTTAGGGACCAATAGTTGGAGGAGAGAGTGTAATGGGTAATAAAGTTCATGCTGTTCAGGGACGAAGACGAGAGGCCAGGACTCAGGCTCAGGCCATTCATCTATATTCATTTTAAAGATGCTGTCATGGGGCCAGGTGTCAAGGTGGAGGAGACTTAAAGAAAAACTGTAAAAGAGAATAATAGTAAGTTCTTCCTCCTTCATAACAACCATCAGCTTCCTCATTGCCAGTAGTTGGCAGGGAGATAAGCCAGGCCAAAGACTAGGTTATAGGCAGGGTTGTCAGTCACATAACCTGAAGAAGCCTCAGGCCTTTTTTTTTTTTTTTTTTTAAAGATTTCATTTATTTGTCAGAGAGAGAGAGTGCACGCACAAGAATGGCTGGCAGAGGGAGAAGCAGGCTCCCTGCTGAGCAAGGAGCCCAATGTAGGACTCAATCCCAGGACCCTGGGATCATAACCTGAGCCAAAGGCAGATGCTTAATGACTGAGCCGCCGAGGCATCCCAGCCTCAGGCCTATTCAAAGTCAGACTTTTGCCAGGGCACCCAGATAACTCAATAAAGCAACCAACTCTTGATTGCAGCTCAAGTCATGATGGGGTTGTCAGGGCCAACGCTTGGCATGCAGCCTGCTTAAGATTCTCTCTCTCTCTTCTTCTGCCCTTGCCCCTGGTCTCTCATTCTCTCAAAACAAACAAACAAACAAACAAACAAAAAACTTCCACAAAAAACTAAAGTCAGACTTTACCCAAATACAAGCAGGTCTGTACTGTGGGCTCAATGGCATAACCCCTTTGACGAAGCTTCCAAATGTACACCAACAAAACAAACAACCTCTGTATGTTAGTTTTCCAGAAGGCCAAACTTTTAATGGGTCTGATAAGTTTGATCTGCCAAGATTAAAAAAGAAGGCAATAGGAACAGGTAGATTGGCCCATATAACCACCAATTATATGTAAATAACAGAATTCCCTATGTCCACATACAGGTTAGTATCATTATTCCAACTTCCCGTCCTGAACAAGTGATATACAAAACATTTCAACTCATTCCTTCTATTCTAATTTTAAGGTACACTTAAATCCCTCACCTAAGAGAATTGCTAAAAAATGGCCCGTAGGTGTGATCTATATTCTTACATGCATTTTCTCAATCTACAAAATACAACCTCATGATACAACCATGTCAAAACTCCCTCTCCAACTTGAAGGAATCTCCTGAGAAAAAGAAAAACTCTATGTGGATATTTACTTATTTATAATTTCAATGATTTTTAAAAAAAGATTTAATTTATCAGACAGAAAGAGAGCGTGCGTGCACATTAGAGAGGGCGAGCACGAGCAGGGGGAGCAGAAGAGGGAGAAGCAGGCTCCCTGCTGAGCAAGGAGCCTGATATGGAACCCAATCCCAAGACCCTAGGATCATGACCAAAGCCGAAGGCAGGCACTTCACCGACTGAATCAGCCAGGCGCCCCTCAATGGTAATTTCTGAAAGTTATCTGAGGTGGTACAATACCGCAGCTCTAAATACATAACAGAAAAGAGATTCCATGAAAATTTCTTTCTGGTCTTAGAATCATGGTGATATGGTCGCACTGCTCATGTACTAAGTGAGAACGTGGACAAACACGTCTCAGAAAAATCATATACTATAGTCGAGAGGGTTTGGGGCAGAACATTACCTCTCATTCAAATGTCTTCTGTTGTGATAAGGGCCATAACTGAGCATATATATATCCCACGTTATTTTATCAACAGGATTAACAAAGTCTGTAAGAAGACTCAACCAATAAAGGTATTACGATGTTAAATGCTTTGGAAGATATTAAGGGGAGGGGGAAAAGTAATCCTTTCCTTCAAGTAGTTAGCATTTATCCAGGAAAATCATTAATGTATGTATGAAAAATTAATGTGGCAAATGTATGACAGCGACAATAAGTGATGTAGAAATAACAGGATAAACTTTGTTAATTCCTGAAGTAATGATTTTAGGATAAATTCCTGGAATTAGGGACACCTGGGTGTCTGCCTTCGGTTCAGGTCATGATCCCAGGATTCTGGGATGGAGTCCCTCATTGGGCTCCTTGCTCAGTGAGAGCCTCTCTCCTCCTCTGCCCCTCCCCCTGCTCATGCTCATGTGTGCTTGGGCATGTATGCGCTCTCTCTCTGACAAATAAATAAAAGAAATAAAATCTTTGAAAAGAAAGAAAAAGAAGGAAACAAACAAAAAAATTCCTGAATTAGTAGGTCTTGTCCTAAGCTCTTGAAGGAGATTAGAACTTATATAGGCAACAGGTATGAATGTGGGAGACCAAGCAGGAAGGCACTTGGGAAAATTAATGTAGGCTGGCAAAATCAATGTAGTACAAGAAAAAAAGAGCAGGAAACAGTCACACTATGAAAAGCTTCTAACCATAAGTTAAGGTGGTTAGACTAACTATATAGTCAAGAAAAATCCATCAAAAGTTTTGGTACATTCTACTGTTCCAGACACTTCTGTCCCCTCAATCTGTCCGATAAACTGAGCCTTCCTGCAAAATGCAGTTCTCTCTCTCTCTCTCTCTCTCTTTTTTTTTTTTTTTTTTAAGATTTTACTTATTTATTTGACAGACAGAGATCACAAGTAGGCAGAGAGGCAGGCCGGTGGGGGGGAGGCGGTGAGTAGGCTCCCTGCTGAGCAGAGAGCCCAATGCAGAGGTCGATCCTAGGACCCTGGGATCATGACCCGCCTGAGCTGAAGGCAGAGGCTTTAACCCACTGAGCTACCCAGGAGCCCCTATACCTGCAAAATGCAGTTCTTTTTTTTTTTTTTAACATTTTTTATTTTATTTATTTGACAGACAGAGATAACAAGCAGGCAGAGAGGCAGGCAGAGAGAGAGAGAGGAGAAAGCAGGCTCCCCACTGAGCAGAGAGCCTGATGTGGGGCTCGATCCCAGGACCCTGGGATCATGACCCGAGTGGAAGGCAGAGGCTTTAACCCACTGAGCCACCCAGGCGCCCTGCAAAATGCAGTTCTAATGTAACTTCCACACTGAAGCTTTCCCAAAGTTAGAACGCCGTGATTCTCAAACACTGTATGACAATTACTGGGTGTCTTGTTAAAAAGCCAGCAAAGCACTGTTTATCCTTTAGCCTCTAGGAATCAACAGTCAGAGCAAACTAATTCATACTCTAAGGAATGTCATAAGACCACCATCTTACATTGATAGGATTCTATAAAAATATTTGTTTCACTTTCCCATGCTTGTCACCAAGCTTCTCCCTAGTGAGCTAAGTCTGTTAAGCATAAATAACTATGATTTGCTAGGTTCTACTTTTAGAACCAACAACTGAAAAACCATATAACATAATACGTCAAAATTACAAAATGCATCAAACTACCAGTTCTTTTTCATTAAATTAACTTCTGGGCTATATGAGCATACAGTCAAGTTTCCTTCTCTTTACAAACTCGTATCCACAGCCTTCAGATTTCTTCTTATTCTCACTCATTCCCCAGGCAAACATACCTGTTTAATAAGGTCAAACCAATGCACCTTCAAATAAAAGTACCTACTGCAATTCAATACTGACTGTGTTGCTCTCCCACAGAAGAACATCGTTGTCAGCTACAAATATTCCCAGTTTTGAACAGACACCAAGGGTAGACTTTTAAAAGTGGCTTGTCAGCTCCAATAATGGTGTCTCCTTTCCAACACTACCATCCTCCCACACCCAACTTTGCCCAAAGGAGTTCTTCCAGCAATTTTGAAAAGAGTACAAATCAATACAAGGGAAGACAATCAAGGTGTTGGCAACCAGACCTTAATGGTGTCAGTTTCTTTAGATGACATTTATAACCACAGACCATAACTCAAAACAGGAAATGTATTCTAATCTGGTGTCTCAGTAATTTTGTAAAGAACCAACCAAACCAATACAGGATCATAAAACAGAATTATTTTTTACAAGATTTATTTATTTATTGAGAGAGAGGGACAGAGAGAGGGAGCATGTGTGTACCAGTGAAGGGAGGGGCAGAGGAAGAGGGAACTAAGCAAGGAGGCTGACCTGGGGCTAGAGCCTAAGACCCTGAGATTATGACCCGAGTCAAAATTAAGAGTTGGTTGCTCAACCGACTGAGCCACCCAGGTGCCCCCAACAGAATTATTTCAAATGACACAAATATTTTTTAAATTTGAAAAGTTAAAATCCCAACAGTTTTATGTAACTTAAGAAGCTGATTTTAAAAGTCACTCAAAACACTATACTAATTTTTTAATGCAGAGGAGAGAGGATATCTTATCAGATTTCAAATCTATAAAGTGATACTATTGAAAGCAATGTGATAGTAGCATAATAAAAACAAGTTAAATGGAATAAAATACGCTAGCAAGTTCAAAACTAAAGTACATGTGGTAATTTAGTATAACAGAGATGGCAGTCTTAAGTGTGAAAATCATAAAATACTCCACAAATTATGAAGAGCCAACATCCCCATTGGTGGAAGAAGGCAGTTATCAGATCCCTATACTTCACATTTTATTAAAATATATTCCATATGTACTGAGGAGTTAAACGCATAAATTAGAAGAAAATATAAAAAGAATATTTAATATTAGTGTGAGGGAAGCTTTCCTAAGCAGAAACAAACAAAAAAGGAAATACTGGTAGATTTTATGACATATATAATTAAAATGCTAAAGGGTACAAGATATCATATTGTTAAAAGAGGATACCAGATAGGGAAAACATATCTGCACTCTATGTCACAAAGAAAGTTAACCATTAACTATACAATGAATGAGTTAGAAGACAATGCATTATTCATAATATATAAAGAATTACTGGGCAAAAGAAGATTAAGAGGTAATTCAAAGGAAATTCAAGTGAATAGTAAATAAAGAACAACCCAACAATCTCATTGCTAGCAATCAAGGAAATGCCAATTAAAATAGTAGAATATCATTTTCACCCAAATGACTTACCAAAAGGGGGAAAAAAAAGGCTTTCTGTTAGTGACACTTTGGGACATACACTGTTAGCGATAGTAGAAACAGACAGACTTTTTGAAGAACAATTTGGTAGTATTTTATGCTCAGTATACACTGAGTAAACTCAGTAAATCTACATTTATTTTTTTTATTTTTTTTTTTAAAGATTTTATTTATTTATTTGACATAGAGACAGATCACAAGGAGGCAGAGAGGCAGGCAGAGAGAGAGGCGGAAGCAGGCTCCCCGCTGAGCAGAGAGCCCGATGCGGGCCTCTATTCCAGGACTCTGGGACCATGACCTGAGCCGAAGGCAGAGGCTTTAACCCACTGAGCCACCCAGGCGCCCAGTAAATCTACTTTTAGAAATCTTAATGAAATAATCATACAAGTGTACAAAGATACACATGTGTGTGTACAATAACGAAACAAGAGTGCTCAGGGATGGTTCTAAGAACTTTATATAGATCAACTCACTTAATTCTCACAATAACCCTACTATATAGGGTCTGGTATTATCATTCCCATCTTGCAGATAAGGAAACCAAGGCATAGAGTGGTTAAGTAATCTGTCCAAAGTCGCAGAGGTAATAAGCGGCGCGAGGAGTCAAACCCAGATGTTCTGACTCCAGCATCTGAGCTCTTAACTACTATAGGTCTATTGCCTCCCAAATGAGGGCGTCCACTGCAATCTTGCTTATAAGAGCAAAATACTGGTAAGTCTGTCTTGTCCATGATCAAAGATTGGCAAACTAGTAACGATCAGCCATCATGTATAAAAAACAGGGATGCAGAGCCAGCACACACACACACACACGTTTATAATACAGTAAGTGAAAGTAAGTCACAAAAAAGGTTTAGCATACTTTCATTTGTATCTTAAAAACAACCTCTTTATGTAGGTTTGTATGTACATACAGTGTTCTTTTTGGGGGGTCTTTGTCTAAAAAATTAACATCAAATGTTAATAATAGTGACTTTTGGTTTTGGGGAGAAATGGATTAGGCAGGAAGGGTAAAAACATATTTTTATATTAGGTGCCTTCTTTTGCAATTGGCATGTTATTACTTTTAGATCAAAAAAAACAAATCTAACTGGGGGCCTGAGCCAGTTAAGCCTCTGCATTCGGCTCAGTCACGATCCCGGAATCCTGGGATCGAGCAAAGAATCTGCTTCTCCCCCTGCCTCTCCCCCGGCTCGTTCACTTTCTCTCAAAATAAATAAATAAATCTTAAAACAACAACAAATCTAACAAGCAAACCAGGAAGTAGAACCATGATGCTAACAGTAAGACTGACATGACTGGATCTGCCCTATATGATCAGTGAAGCTTGCTGTGCTCATGGTCATAGGCTGGACAACGCTAAACCTGCCAAGTTGTGACACTGATTATAAACCAGTGAATTATTATATAAACTCAGTGGAAGAGTAACACTAATGAGAGTCAAACTGCTTGGGTTCAAATTGCAACTCCACTACTGACTAGCTTTAGGGTTTCAAGGAAATCGTTTAACCTCTCTCTGTCTCATTTTCCTCATCATAAAAGGGGGATAATACTATTTGTCTCAGGTCTAATATTTGTAAAGTCCTTTTAATAATACCTGCAGAAAGCAAATATATATAACAATGTATACACGCATTTTGATGAAAATAACAAGAAAAAAACACGTATGAGCACTCTGATGTTACGCTTAAGCATCATTTCCCTATCCAAAGACTATATTAACAACCTCTGTGAGATAAATTAAGCGCATCACACAGATGAAGCACGAAACTAGTTTCAAGGCTATGTAGACATGGGTACGAATACTGCACCATGATGTAAAATGTGTTTCTCACAGTCAGAAGAGTGTCAAAGTCACTGCACAGAGCACACCAGTGAGTGGCCTCGAGCTCTGTCCTCTGTGGCCACACAGAACGAACCTCACCACAGCGAGCCTGGACTCTTTCATCACAAGGGCTGTACAGTAAACACACGGTTTGCAAACCTTAACATACAGAGAAATATCCTGTTTTAAAACAAATTCAAAATACTTTCTTTCCTAAAATATCCTTTCTATTGTCTCTAGATTAAATCCATGTACCCATTAATATTTTTAATTGGGACCAAGCAATCCTCCCCCTCAAACTTTTTTCCTTCCCAGCCAAAGCTCATCTTGATTTTAAGGTACCTCAATGCAAATTCTCATCTTTTGTAGGTTTACTTAGAAATTTTTAATCCTGTCACCTCAACAGACAATACAAACAGCAACGAAATATAATGCCCCGCCCAAAGTAAGAATCAATTTTATTATCTGTCATAACTATGTTTCTAGAATAAAAGTATGATACATTGTAATTGGCCTATTAATGTTAGATATTTGGGATTAGGCTTATTTCAGTATCTAAATCAATTTATTCAGCATATTTTAAACCTAAACGCCCTCAAAATGTTTTTGCCAGCATACTGAGTCTAACACAGCATTTCTCCCAATTATGTCTTACATCTTCACATAACCTATCTAAAATGACGTAAATTAGGGGCTCCTGGGTGGCTTAGTCGGTTAAGTGTCTGTGTTTGGCTCAGGTCATGATCCCAGGGTCCTGGGCTACTTGCTCAGCAAGGAACCTGCTTCTCCCTCTCTCTCTGCCTGCTTCTCGCCCGCTTATGATCTCTCTCTCTCTCTCTGTGCCAAATAAATAAAATCTTTAAAAAATTAAAAAAAAAATGAAATAAATTGTAAAGTCCCAGGAACCTCTAGCGTCTCCCCCCTGAAGTGGGGGTGGGGCAGAGGAGCAGGGAGACTAGGATTAACTTAGATCCTTTTTCTCAATGTTTCTTGGATCTTCTTCCCATTGTAGAAACAGTAACTGGAATATCACTGAACATAAACTCAGTGAAAGCCAACTTAGAAATTCTTCAGTTCGATCCTCCCATGCAACAGATGATGCAATCTAGACCTGGAGAAGTTAAGTGACTTCCTCAGAATCATGTGCTTTGGACTGAAGCAATACATGATTATGGGACTGCTAACATCTCTCCATCCACTTGAAAAACTAGCCCAGGATTATAAATACTAATTAACCACATGCATTTAAACTGTAGAACTGCAAGCAACTAATACAACCACAGTATTACCAAAAAAATGTACATGTCTTGTTGGTATGTCATATAGAACTTTTCAAATCACTTAAGTACTCTGAAATAATTACTTAAGGTATTTTATTTATTGCTAAGTCTCATTAAAAAAAAAAAAAAGCTTAACCCTGAAATTATTACTTCCTTGTCCCACATCAAAGCTAAGGATTAAACTCTTTGACAAATTAACTAGTACTTAAAACAAAGGATCACAATTATCATCAAATTTTTGGTATCTACATTTTTACATTAATAAAGTTTCTCCTACTGTCTTTTAAAGTAAATAATTTTCTGTTGCAAATGGAAGAATAAGAATAATAAACTTATAAAAATCCAATTTTCTCTGGGTTTCATACCTGTTGTTCATCCTCCATGACGTTACTAGCAAATTCAAATACTAGGTCGTTCTGTTGGACAACAGCAGCCATAATAAAGCATTCCCCTTAGATCCACATGAGAAAAATTCCAAGCAGGTTCAAGTATGAGGCAGCAGAATCCAGTGACCAATTTGGGTAAAAAACCCTCAGCTAAGTCTGTGAAGTTACTGTAAACCAGGTTTTCTTTAGGGATGGTGCTTCAAATTTTCTTGGTTCACTGGTATTTTAGTCAAACAGAGGCGATTTTTCTGAAATTTTTCTTCTCTAGAGCTTCTTGGCCTGAAAAATAGAAATTTAAGTTAGTTATGAAAAAAGCAATCATACCCATTTAGAATATAACAATAAATATTGAGGACAGTATCTCCAATGTGTTTTTTGTTAATGTTTTTAAACAAAACTAACATGACTGATGAACACAGGCTTTTTCTTTTTAAGTTGGATATGTATTTTCTTCAAAAATTTCATTCTTGCTAAGATAAAATCGCTTCTCATTTCTCAAAGTGCAGCCATTCTCTCTTCTTCCCTCACCCCAGTTAAACTACAGTTAAAGTACCAAATACTTAAAAAAAAAAATCCACCCAGCAATAACTAGGTTTGTAATTGCAATAAAGGACATATAAACAATTTCCTTCTTGCCAGTAACCCAGCAAACCGCACAGGAATTGCTACTCCATGAGTAATTTCATCTGTATATTTTTTGCCTTAGGAGAAACCCATACAGTACCCTGTTATGCCTAATATACATAAGAATTTAAATCTAATACTTTAAAGTTTAGTAAGTACTATTTTAAGAGCTTTAAAAAATAAACAGATATTAAAGTCCATTCTTTCTGTTCTTTAAAAAGGTTTCTGATAAGTAGAATGTTTTACCATGCTTAAGCCTGTCTTCAGTGGCTTCTTTTTTAATGCACTGAAATGTATCCTTATCTCTAGCACAGGCTTGCAAGCAACAGGAAGGAAACGGCACTTGACCACGTCATGGCAAATTAAAACATGCAAAGAACTGCACTTTACAATAGTAGAAAAACAGAAACGCAACTTAAGAGTGAAAACAATTTCGCAGTGGAGGGAGAAATGCTTAAAAAGTGCCTGTCAAAGATGTTTCCTATTTAAAAAAAAAAAAGTTACAAAAGTAGAAGGAAAAATTTTTTAACTCATCACAATTTTATGAAATACTGTGTATGTTTATGGCTATAAATGTGATATGAAATGACAAAGATTACAAAAATTATCACACTAAATTACATCTACTACTTGGAAACAGCATTTACAATTTTAGTTTCAAAGAGACAAATTAGGGAATGAAGCTGAGCTGGTCAATTAGTTTCCCTGAAAACTTAAATCCAACTAGCATATGCCAGCCGAATCAAATAGTCAATTTCCTAATTTCAGTAAAGCTGATTTCCTATATACTCTGGACCCTATGGGTCATCCTGGATAACTGTAATTTTCCTAACTGGGAACCAAAATAAAATAAGGTTTAAGAATCCAACTCAGGTGCTACTTCTATTCATTGAACTGATTCTAACCCAGCAGTCTCCCACATCTATTCCACCCCACCTCTTTCTATAACGAGTTCAACTCCAGTACTAGAAAAGCATTTTTATTTTTAGTGCATTCAAGTAGTTTTTCAGCAATGCACCATAACTGGAGGGGAGAACAATGCATTGACCTAAACTCAACACGGACAGACATATAAGCATAAGACAAACATTTGGCTTTGGACAAATGTTACTTACAATCTTTCCCCTTAAATTATTACCCAATCTCATTCTTCTGTACCGTACTTGCTTTCTTATGGTCTCCCCCACTTTTTAAAAAGATTTTATTTGTTTGAGAGAGAGAGAACAAAGGCAGGGAGGAGGGACAGAGAGAGGCAGATGCAGACCCCTCACTGAGCAGGGAGCCTAATGCAGGGCTCCATCCCAGGACCCTGGAATCATGACCTGAGCCAAAGGCAGACACTTAACTGACTGGCCACCTACGTGTCTCCTTCTTATGTTCCTTCACACAGACTGTATTCATTCTTGCCTCTCTTCTTAAATACTATTTATTCCCCATTCCCAGAATACCTCTCCCTCCTCAGCATCCATTCACATCTTCCTCACTCAAGTATCAAGTCCCGTTTCTTTCATAAACCTCCCAAATCTCTACACCTCCATCTATTGGAATCACTCCCTTCAGAAATACAGCACTTCCGGTCCGCTAAGTTAGCACTAATTGCAAATTGTTTCACATTTGAAAATTATGTCTCCCTAATTCAACTGAATAAATGTTTGAGTGCCTGCTATTTTGAAAACAATATGCCAGGGAGCAAAATAGAGCAAATCTTCTCTGGGGAAGTAACCACTGTCTAAAAATACCTTCTGTACCTAACAAACCTGTGTGCCCACAGTAATGTAAAAAGGACTATACTGGGGTGCCAGGGGGGCTCTTGGGTCATGATCTCAGGGTCCAGCGATTGAGCTTGTGCCTGGTTCCCTGCTCAGAGGGAAGTCGGCTTGTCCCTCTTTGCTCTGCCCCTCCCCCTGCTTGTGCGCTCTCTCTCTCAAATAAATAGAATCTTTAAAAAGAAAGTATAACCACAATCAAGGATGTTTCCTGGTAACAAAAGTTTCTCTGTAAAAGGTATAGATTCCAAAAGGCCCATTCCAAATCCATTTATTTGTAAATACAAAGTGACTCTCTACCAGTGACCAATGTGAACACATCTATGTAAAGTTAAGTTTCACTTTCTTTTCCACGGCAATCGTATACCTTTTCTTAGCATTTCCACACTATTATGTGTTAATAAATGTTCAAAAATGTCAAAAATAAGTACAAGCAATCAACATACCCACACCTTTCAATACACACTAACACCCAGGTAATAAACCACAACTGAAATGAGTGTCCATGATCACTAAGCCAGTTGTTAGGATAGAAAGAGACACCTTCAGTCTGGTGGGTAGCTTTTGCCCATTTTTACACAGAAGTTCACAAACTGAAAAAGTGTAAGAAAAGCTTTGGAATTACTTTACTGGCCTAATCAGGTCTCTGATCCTCTTGTCTTCTCTCCTTCCCATGCCTTCTTCTCTCAGTAGTTATATAACCTATGGCACCAAGAGGGATCTTGGGAAGAAATTTCCTGATTCTGGATCTAGAGGCATCACCCAAACATATTAGAGATACTTAAAGAACAAAGCTCCATTGCATCACAATCTTTTCAGTAATAGAAGAGACTGAATATCTAGATCAATGATTTGGTTTTTCATGAATAAATTGAGTCCCTGTGCCCAAGGTCTCACTATCTAAAGGCTTAACACCTCTGCAAAGAGATCCCTCACCTCCCAAATCAGGACTCTGCCCAGGGCAAGAGTATAAAACCTAGCCTCTAAAACTACCCAAGTCCTCTGTGCTCTGATAGTTTGAAACACAGATTTCTAAGTAAATACATATATATATCAAATTGGGGGGGAAAATCTCCATCTCAAGTTAAGCTCCTCATCTCCAAATCCAGTCACTATATTAGAGAAGTTCACAATGGTGCCCCTCAGAGTCAATGTGTCTAAAACATGTTCAAATGGAACTTATATTTTATTCCTCAAAGTTGCTCTAATATGAAAAAAGACATGAGTACTCAGAATGAAGAGAAAAAGGTGTGTTTTTTGCTTTAACCTAACAAATTACAAGGTCTTCAGTTAACTGTAAGTATTATAACCATCAACTATATGTATGATATTCAGGAACACTCTGCGTCATTAGTAATTCTTAAACCTACTTCATTTTCAAAGTGTCACTTAGTCTTTATAAAATAACAAGAAAAAATATAAGTGAACACCATTTATCCAATACAGGCATAAACAGCTACCTTATTTGCTCAACTATGGAAAGTCACCTAGTTGAACAACCATTGAATAGTAAAAACTCCCCAAGTTGGCTCTCGGGTCTTTAAACTAGATCAGATCACATTCTTCTTGTCCCAGGAGACATGCCACAGGAGGGTCTCAACAATAAGGTTCCTACTTTTTTATCACCAAAATAAGCTGCAGAGTTATGGTCAAATTATAAAGCACGCAAAACAGTTAAAACAGCACAAGCTCTGGAGTCAGACCACCTGAATTTGAATCTTCTGCACTGTGACCTTAGACAAGATACCTTGTGTCAGTGTCCCCTTTCTGTAAAATGGGTAGAAAATATTACACCAACATCCAGAGTTGCTGTGAAGATGGGATACAAACTCCATGTACAGAATGCCTGGCAGATAACTTCTGTTCCATAAACATTAGCTTCAATACAGCTTCCGCACAATGCAAGAGATGAGTAACAGGTGTGTGCCACGTGACTGATTCATCCTTAAGTCTCATTTCCATACTCTCTGGGAATATCCTTGACCACAGCTATTTGCTAGACTCCAACAGAGAATACTATATAGCCCGTTATCAACAAAAGTATAATTCTATCCCAGCGCCTGAAAATTTGGCACCTACTTGATAAATCCAGCTGCTTCTAGGCTCGGACCTCACCCTGTCTGGCAAGTTTCCCCTAACACAGAGTTCCATTATGCCCCTGTTCTAAACAAAATGAATTTACTGATTGTAAACACAAACCCTCAGCAGCATTGATGGCTCCTACAACCAACTCAGTCTATTTTGTTTAATTTATTATAAAATATTTAGGTTATTATAAAAACATGACAATCAAAATCAGTTTTTAACTTCTCATACCTGCTTTTTTAATCCCTGATTGAACATAAATTTAAGTTTCCTTCAAAGGGGTTCTAAACACAAGGGTCTAAAAACCTATTAATTCATAATGATATTTAAAAACAAATCATTGCTACCCTTTGGAAGTTATCAGGTCCCCAACTCATTACACTCAAAAGGAAAATTAGTAAACAAAAGGTATGACAAAAATGTTTTGAACAATTCTAGCCCAAAGGAGGTAAAAATAGCTTAGAGCAATGGGGTGATTGAAAGATTACCTTTAATAAAGTATGCAGACAGCGCTTACATTTATGTATATATGCATGTTTATAAAGTTGAAAGTAATTAAAGAACTGGAATTCTATAGTAACTCCAGACACCAGATGCCAAATATCTGAACAGAAAGTATTTTTATTTGAGTGATAACCTAATAAAAGGCCCTTCTCAACATACAGACATACACAACGTAAGAAAAGCAAGCATATTTGGAAAAACCATTGCCTTAGAAGAAACACAGTAGAAATGAAAGGAAATCAAATAAGAAAAGTAAGAGGAAAAAAAAGCTAGGTAAATTAAAATGAGAAGCAAGCAATAAACTCATAAACTGTAACGACTGGGATTCTTGTGTGATATACTACAGTCAGGACTTTTCATGTGTTTTCTAATACAGTAGAATGCTTTACACATTAGCTTCCAGAAGAAATGAAAACAATAAATCGGCGGTACCAAGATATATTCTGTACAATCATCCCAGGGCCTGTCTGTTCTCAATCTAAAAAGTGTGGAATTACACAATTTTAAAGCTGAAAAAAACCCTAAGGATTACATAAACCAACACAGTCACTGACCAGCTAAAGAATTTGGGCCTGGCACTATCTGACTTGTCCAAGGTCACAAAGAAAGTTAGTGGCAAAGAAAGCAAGAGAGGCCCAAATTCCCAGCCCCATTCTCTACTCATGCCCCTGTATTTACATTAATAGAATCTCATCAGTATTATTCTTTAGCAGAGTATCTGGAAACAAAGAAATCTTTTACACAAGGATCTACAGCGATCTCTACACTATTCTGTGCAAACTTCTGATACGTAGTAAATCATTTTTAATCATATTTTTACCTGGAACAACTTTAAGTACAGGAGTTTGTAGATTTCTGTTATTGTTTTAAATCTTAAAGTTTTACTATTATTATTTTTCCTAAGCTCTATCGTATCATACCATTTGCTTTACCTTCACTCAGCCAAGAGAGTGAAAACATTAATAAACCTTTTTTTCCCAAAGATTATTTGTTTATTTGGGAGAGAGAGAGAGAGAGAGAACACATACACACAGAAGGAGAAGGCGAAGCAGACTCCCCTCTGGGCAGGGAGCCTGACCCAGAGCTAGATCCCTGGACCCTGGGATCATGACCTGAGCTGAAGGCAGACATTCAAGGGACTGAGCCACCCAGGCGCCCCTTTAGAAACCTTTTCATAAAAAGCTACCACAACTTAATAATCAATGAAAATACTTGAAAACAAATTTTAACTAATATTACTCTTGCTAATTCTTTGAATACAGTATTTCTATCACTTAAATTTTTAAAAATGTGAATATGGAAAAAATGATTTAAAAAACACACCAAAATGTAGTTACAGTTAAGTAACCAGATTTGAATTTCCCCAAACAAGCGTGGTTGGTCTCTCAGTTCCTAGTGAGTAAGAAAGAAAGAACAAAAAGGGGCACCAATTGTAAAATAAATCTCACTGCATTAGCACTAACTCATGTACTCTGTACAGAACACAGAAGTGAAAAAGATACAAGTCAATGTCACAAGAGGAATAAATCATTCCCCAATGCATTGAAGGGTCTCATAATTTAGTTCAAAAAGAAAATGTTTCAAAAAATGAAAAAGAAAAACTTTCTATGTCCCTACCTTTTATTTCAAATATTCAAAGGATTTAAGAAAATTTAGGAGAAGTTTAAAAATATGTCCTTGAAACCATACTAGTACCAATATCTTCTAAATGGCTATTCTGCCTAAAGCACCTTTCCTGCAGTTTGGGGTGGGGGAGAAGGAGAAGGGAAACTGAAGTGCCTAGAACTTTTTGAAAAATATAATTTTACTTTTGTGTGAATGATGCACAAACTGGTGTTTTGGTCAGGCTTCCAGTGACATAAGCAAAGCTGAAGCAGGCCGTGGAAAACATGAAGAAGCTCATCTTACCTCAAGCACCGTAAGGTAAAAACAGACACACACACAGTCAATAAGATCAAGCCAAGAGGCTGACTTCTCTGTGCTTGCGTCTTTCTGCTGACACCCAGATGTTCAGTTCCAGGACTCCGAGGGCAGGCTGCAATTACTCACTGCCTAGACCTGAAATTCCGGTTCTTCCACATTGTTCTCCACTTCCATCCTTGGCCACCCCGGCCTACCTGGTGTCAGGTTACACTCAGGCAGCATTCACAGCACCTTGCAAAACAGGCAAACAGACCACATACCTAGACCTGTCAATACCTGCGGTCTCAAGATTAACCCCTTTTCTGTACGTGTTCTGCAAATGAGAGAATTTAAAACCAAAGCGAGATAGCCAACAGTAATCAGATAGTGTTTTAACCTTGGTCCTAAAAAAAAAAAAAAAAAAAAAAAATTTAACTCCTTTCCCTTCTCAAAAAAAGTTGAAAGTGATAATTATCAAAATGTCATTAATGGGTGCTTTTTATTATATAGATAAACTGGAGGAACTTTCTTCCCTCCAGCACCCAAAACCTGGACTCTGACAGAAACACACCTGTCCAGGAAACACAAACATGCTCCAATGGGCTTATCAGCAAAGCCAGAAAATCTCTCAAGAGTCAACTTGCAAGGAAATTCTGTTTCGTTTCTGGGGTTGTTTATTCCCCAGTTAATATATTCATCCTCTTAGAAGATGCTAGAACAATGGTTCCCCCACCTGAACACACAGCAGGTTTCCATCAGTAACAGTGTTTCACTCTGGTCCAGACTGCAGGAGAAAAGCCAGGGACATGTAGTTTGAAAGTCCCCCAGGAGATTTTGCTGCATGCCATGCCTCCCCCCACCTCCAACTCCCACACAACACTCTTCCAGAATAAACTGTATTGTCATAAGAAGTTTGACTCTTAAGGAGAGACGCACTGTCCCTCCAGTTTACCACCTTTACCC
Organism: Lutra lutra; assembly: GCF_902655055.1. Classification (NCBI taxonomy): domain Eukaryota; kingdom Metazoa; phylum Chordata; class Mammalia; order Carnivora; family Mustelidae; genus Lutra; species Lutra lutra. The sequence goes on along the minus strand of NC_062280.1, from coordinate 148,208,047 downwards.
TAGCTTCCCTCCAGGCTTTCTTCATCCAGTCAAAGGAACAGCTTAACACAAATAAAAATATCAGCAACTTACCTCTTTACTCAAAACTACCTCACTACTTATAGGAAAAAGTTCAAACCCATGAACAGGGATTAGTGGGGTTCTTCCTTGTGTTGTGAAAGGCTGGTCAGATTTGTAAAGCAGAAGAGCTGAACAGAATAAGGACTGAAAGTGAACAAGAATATTCCATGGACCGAGTTTAAAAGAATACCTCTGCCATATTACTACTCTTCACACCCAACTAAGAAAGGGTTATTCCAGGGGCTCCTGGGTGACTCAGTCGGTTAAGCAGCTGCCTTTGGCTCAGGTCATGATCCCAGGGTCCTGGGATTGAGCCCCATGTCTGGCTCGCTGCTCAGCGGAGAACCTGTTTCTCCCTCTCCCTCTGCCTGCCACTTGGCCTATCTGTGTTCTATCTCTCTGTCAAATAAAGTCTTCAAAAAGAAAAAAGAGGTATTCCAGCATTTCTGCATTTTATAGTCTTCATGGCCCCCTGACCTCACCCCAATATTAAAGAAGCCAAAATTAGCCCTGTCCCATCCTCCCATCCCAACCCCGTATGCACTACCCTTTCTCAGACTTCTCTCTGTGCTCACTGCCATGCTCAATCCAGATCTCTCCATACATTCTTAGATGATCACAATCATTTATACCTGTGGTATTTTCAAAATCACAGTGGGAACAGACTTACAAGTATAAACTCAAGAGAAGTAAAATGTTTTCACCTTTTCCCAAGTTACCAAGTTTGATGGAGTTTAAGATTCCTTGTACACAAACTTACTGCTCCCCACATGTGAGAAGACCTCTAATGATCTAATGACCTCCGTTTTTCATAGCATTACCCCTTTTCTTCTTTAAATAATAGGAAACTATCTTAAGAAAGTCTAGATTTAATCAAACAATTCTGGTGTTCCATGTCAAGATCCTTAAAATGGGATTCTTCCCATTTTATCCTCACAGCTATCTGGCAATCACCTCAGATTCTGATTTCAATGGCACCAAAAAACTAGACGCAACAAAACCACAGATGAGAGATAAGAAAGTAGATGGACAGGAGCTTAGTACTGTAACAGACATAAAATATAGATATGCAATATTTATAAATTATGCATGTAGCTTTTTATCTTCTTACTGTAGAAACCTTAGAAGCAAACTTTAAATATTTCTCATAAGAAATATAAAGAAATATAAAGATTTTGTATAAATACAAAATAAATAAATAAATACAAAATAATTAAAATTTTAGGCCCTTCTATATTTCATAATATAATTGCTCACTCGATTTTTTTTTTAAAAGATTTTATTTATTTATTTGACAGAGAGAGATCACAAGCAGGCAGAGAGGCAGGCAGAGAGAGAGGAGGAAGCAGGCTCCCTGCTGAGCAGAGAGCCCGATGCGGGGCTCGATCCCAGGACCCTGAGATCATGACCCGAGCCGAAGGCAGCAGCTTAACCCACTGAGCCACCCAGGCGCCCCACTCACTAGATTTTTAAATCATATGAATCTGTTTCAGTTAACTGAAGTGCATCAACATCTTACATTAGGTGAGAGGAAACACTTTGTGATGCTTATCTGATGTATATCTAGAGCTAATCAGAAGATCCCACAATATCCATTTTAAATTTTTTAAATTTTCTCTTAAGATTTTTAAAATTTATTTGTCAGAGAGTGAGAGAAAATACAAGCAGGAGGAGCAGCAGGCAGAGGAGGAAGCAGGCTCCCCACTGAGCAAGGACTTGATCCCAGGACTTGATCCCAGGACCCTGGATACATGACCTGAGCCAAAGGAAGCCACTTAACCCACTGAGCAACCCAGACATCCGAACATCCATTCTTTTTAAAAGATTTTAGTTATTTATTTGAGAAAGAACATAAGCAGGTGGATGGGGGGGCGGTGGAGAGAAGAGAGGAGAGGCACAGGGAGTCTGCTTAGACTCTTCGCTGAGCAGGGAGTCCAATGTGGAACTTGATCCCTGGACCCTGGGTGAAAGCAGATGCCTAACCAACTTAGCCACCCAGGCACTCCTACAACTTCCATTTCCTAAAGAAACTATGCTTCTACTGACTGACTTAGTAGTAACACATTGATGAATATTTACTACACTTCCCCAAACTCAGTATTGTGGTAAATATAAAAAGATAATGCATGGCCTTGTTCCTATGAAAGATATAACCTAGTTCAGAACACCAAAAAGGTAGTAGGAAATTAAATGCTCATAAAGCTGGTCAGTTCTACAGCCATTTCGGAAGAGGGCATGGGCAAACAGGTTAAGGAAACACTCATAGACAACAAAGGACCTAAAGTCAATCTGAGAGGAAGGTAGCAGGACATAGAGAGATTAAGGGAAAAGAATAAAGTATAGCATGTGTGCAAAAGTGCATGTGCACACACGTGAATGCCGAGAATCAAAACTGATCAAATTACGAGCTTCACAAGAGCTAAGAGGTGTCAATGGGAAATGGAGGAAAATGCGGTTAACTAAGCAAAGCAAAGCCAAATTATGGAGACTTGAAAGGCAGGGAGTAGTATTTAGGTTTGATATGGGAAGAGGTAGAAAGTTCCTGAAGGTTTTCAAATCAAGTTGCAACAGAGTGTGGTCCCTATGATTACAAAGCTCAATGCAAGTCACATACGTGGGATCTGGTAACTACCATCCAAAAATGATGAGAACTGCTTAAACAGACATTCCACAGCTTGACTGCTACATGGATAGCTTCCAGGCACCAATGTGTACACTACCCTCCTTAAATTCTTCATTAATTACTTATAATAGAGATTCTCAATGATGGTTTTTAAAATGCCTACAGTGCTATAAAATTGTTTAAAAGGAAATTCACTTAACTAATTTACTTCAAGTTTTTGTTTTCACCTAATTGACTTCAAGCTTTTGTTTTTCCTTAGGTGAAAAGAAGAGGGGGAAACAAGAAAAAAAGATTTTCAAAAAGATATTGACATTAGCACATAACCTTTCTTACAAGTTATTCAACTGAACATCAAAACTGTCCTACATTCATTTGAATAAGAGTGAAACTGAAACACTGGAACTACATGAATGTACAGATGATTGTATCTTGTCAGTACCATTTAATCGTATTTTGAATAGATGATGCTCATTTAGTTAATCAGTGAAGAAAGGATATTCACGACAAATGCACATTTCTTGGTCACTTAACAGACACTACTATCACCAACACTTAAGGAAGCTTTACTTCCTTCCAGAGAAATGTCCAGAAGAGCGGTGCTCCTATGAAAACATCGAGTTGTCCAAGGGAGGGTGCATTAATAAAGGTATTTTCTGCTTTATGGGTTTGCCTTACTCTTGGAAAGTTCAAGAATTCAAAGTCACCTTCACAGATGAAAAAGGCTCTTACTAGATTTTTTTAAAATAGATTTTATTTTTAAGCAATCTCTATACCCAACGTGGGGCTCAAACCCATAACCCCAAGATCAAGAGTCACACACTCCGCTGACTGAGCCAGCCAAGTGTACCTCACTTATTAGACTTTTAAATATGCTTTCGCATAAAGACACATCCAGAAATTGTAAAAGAGCATAGTAAAGTTTATTTACATTATCATTTGTTAGTTATACCTCACACATCTAAATTTTACAATTTATAAAGCAAAACATACATACTACTTTAATTCTTAAACGTTTATAACAACCACTAATTTTTAAATTTCTTTTAAGATTTCATCTATTTGAGTGAGTGAGAGAGAAAGAGCAGATAAGCAGGGGCGAGGGGCAGAGGGAGAAGGAGAAGCAGACTTCCTACTGAGCAGGGTGCCCGATGCAGGGCTCTGTCCCAAGACCCCAAGATCATGACCTCAGCCAAAGGCAGACATTTAACCAACTGAGCGACCCAGGAACCCCAACCACTGAGGTTTTTAAAAAAACACAAAAAATCATGACACTTATCCTCAAAGAGCTTAAAAAATGATAACAAATTACAAAATAAATATGTGGAAGAAAGTAATCGATCACTACCATTTCTGTGTGCCAGGCCCTCTGCTAAATACTTTGCTATCTGTTATTTATTCGTCCCATTAGTGATACCCACCTCACTTTATTTACACCAGGATACAAGGACTGGGGGAACCAACCATAAGAGGGCAGGGACCTGGTCCCAGTCACCATCATACTCCCTTTATCTTACACAGATGGTTCATGATGAATACCTGCCAATGAATGCTCAAGGTGTTCAGAGAGTTTGAGCACATGTCTGACTTCAGCTCACGCTTACACCTTTCCATGCAATCAGCAAATACCCACTAAGTACCTACAATATGCAAAGACCCTGCTCTAGATGCTATAAAGTGATAAACAAAACAAATAAAATACAAATAAAGTGGTAAACCAAAACATCTGCCTTCATGAGACTTCTCATCTAGTTATCTTTTTTTTCTTCCTATTTCACCCACCATCTCACCCATCTCCCCTCTGGTAACCATCAGGTTGTTCTCTATCAAATCTGTTTTGTAATTTGTCTTTTTTTTTTTTTCTTTGTTCACTGTTTTGTTTCTTAAATTCCATGTGAGTGAAACATGTGGTATCTGCCTTTCTCTGATTTACTCTGCTTAGATTATCTCTCTAGCTCCATCCATGTCATTGCAAATGGCATGATTTCATTCTTTTTCATGGCTGAGTAGTATTCCATTGTATATATACACCACAACTTCTTTATCCATTCATCTACTGATGAGCACTTGGGCTGCTTCCATAATTTGGTTATTGTAAATAATGCTATAATAAGTATAGGTGTGCCTGTGTCCCTCTGAACAACTCTGAATCGGTGTTTTATATTTTTTAGGTAAATACTCAGTAGTGTGATTACTGAATCATAGGATAGTTCTATTTTTAACGTTTTGAGGAACCTCTTTACTGTCTTCCACAGTGACTGCAACAGTTTGCATTCCCACCAGTGAGGGTTCCTTTTTCTCTACATCCTCATCGATATTTGATGCTTCCTGATCTAATCTAATGATCTTAATGAAAACATTGTTTCCCCTCAAAATAGTCTGCATTAAAAATGTGAGGTTGGGACGCCTGGGTGGCTCAGTCAGTTCAGCAGCTGCCTCTGGCTCAGGTCATGATCCTGGGGTCCTGGGATCGAGTCCCACATCAGGCTCCTTGCTCAGCGGGAACCTGCTTCTCCCTGCCCTCTGTCTGCTGCTCCTCCTACTTGTGTACTTTCTCTCTCTCTGTGTCAAATAAATAAATAAAATCTTAAAAATAAATAAAAATGTAAGGTTGTTGGGCAATACAGGTTGTTATCTTACACCAGGAGTAGAAACTTCTGCCACTCTCCTTCCATGTCTATCTCCCACTATCTCTCAACCCCTAACAATTAGGCACAGAAAATGTGACCTCTCCTACTCTAAGATAAGAGTTGTAGGAGAAATGCTGCACTTTAAACACAATCTTTAAGTACACATGAGAGGGAAAGGGAAAACGTGGGGTGAGGGTAGAGATGAGGAGAACTACAGCTAAACCCAAAGGCAGGTTTCTTCAGGGCAAAGCTGATTAACCTAGATGGAAATAACCAGAGAGCTTCTGTTTCACTTTAATTTTTATTTTGACTTTGAATTGAAATTTTTTTTTTAAGATTTTATTTATTTGACAGAGACAGAGGGAGAGAAAGAGAAAGAGAGCACAAGCAGTGGGAGCTGAGACACAGGGAGAAGGAGACCCCCCTACTGAGCAGAGAGTCTATGTGGGACTTGATCCCAGAACCCTGGAATCATGACCTGAGCTGAAGACAGACGCCTAATCAACTGAGCTACCCAGGCACCCCAACTGTGAATTGAAATTTAACAAGAGTTTATTGGGATTTTAAAAAAAAGCATTCTCTTTACAAATATAAACATTTCAAGGAAGAAGAGTAAAGGCTCCCTGTATTGTCATTTCCTATATACTAGATGGCCTTCAGAAATCCTATCAGTACTATCTATATTCTTTAATTTACTTAACAGCTCTCATAGAGACCTAGGTGCCAGATTCAGGCAGAAGGGAGAAGGACAGGGAAAACACAGTGGCTAAGGCTCAGTCTGGCCCTGTGAGCCAGCACAGTCTACCACCTAAGCCAAATGCTAATCACAATAATATACATAACACAGCAGGAGGAGACACAAAGCTCATTCTCCATGTTATCCTATAATTATTTACTATGTCCCATCTCTCAAGGTTACAAGCTACTTGAGAACAAAAGACTTAGATAAATTATTTCTATGGTCCTTTATTAATATAATTTAAACGCATATTAAAAGTATATTGTGTTACCAGGTGGTGGGTATTGGGGAGGACACGTATTGCATGGAGCACTGGGTGTGGTGCAAAAACAATGAATACTGTTATGCTGAAAAGAAATTAAAAAAAAAAAAGTATATTGTGTTGCAAGTCAAATTAGGCCACAAGATCAAAGGACACTGTCTTTTGTTAATAAAAAATATTTACTTACTGTAATTCTTCATTAAAATGATAAAACATTAGTGTTTCCTTATGTCTGCTTTAGCCTTTCACGGATTTTTATGTGATATTTTCACCTGCCAGAGCCAACTGGTGGTGTTCTGGTCTTTACTATGTTCAAAGCAACATATATACATGTATTTTCTGATTCAAACACAGAGAAACACAAGTGCCACAAACAAATGGGGCAAAAACGGGAAGCCCCACATATAAAAGAACACCCAACAACCCTATGAACTATTTTCCAAATGTCTAGTCTAAGTCGGTTTTCTTTTTTTAAGACCTGTTTTAATAAACATAAGAACTACTTCACTGGTTCTTTTGAAACTTCTTAAGAAGTGAAATTCATATAGCTTCAGAATTTTTCCTTTAAGCTTTAAAAGCAGATCTGAATCCTTAGATTTGACTTTTTTACTGGATCATTTAAATTTGATTTTTAAAAAATAAGATTGTAACCTACATCCATTTTCAGCTGGGAAAACTGTTAATACATGAACTTTTTAAAAATATTCCTAGAATAGACAGGTCTAAATAAAATCCTGCTTGCAAAGAATCTTGTTTTGTTGATAATAGGACTATAATTTATTTATTTTTATTATATTTTTTATTTTTTATGTTGACATTGAAAAACAGTACTTTAGAAGCCCAATTTCACTGAGGTGCATAAGACTTAGAATAAAACCAGAAAATATAGGAAGAAGCAAGAAGCAGTAAAGGGAATTATTCCTTTTATTCAGTGGAGAAATCAGAAAAACTGTAATGGAGAGCTAGACATTTTCTCCAGATTAATCTGAAGACAAAAGAAAAAGATTTTTGATGTACAGCAATCAATACTAAGGTATTCTCAGCCATATTTTTTAGTGAGCCAATAATCACCACTTCCACTTATGCTGAAAACACTAATAATCTCATTAAGACACTTCATTTCTATAAACAGCAAAAACAAAGAGAGGGAAGGAAGAAGCAGGAAAGAAATCTTAAAATGAAACTGTTTCTTACAAATAAACCATAAAGGAAAGAATCATACTATAGTTCTTTAATCAGCTTTTTTGTTTCTAGAACGAAGAAAAAAAATATCAAGCATGTATTTATTCCTCTAAGAAGTATTTATAAAATATATTACATGCTAGGTACTAGGTACCTAAAATAAATAAGTATAATAAAGAAAAGAAAAAGAAAAGAAAAATAAAGAAGTAGTTTACTGCCTTAAGCAAGAAAAAAGGTATGTAAACAGATAACCAAAGAACAATGTAAATAAGTCAACCAAGTGTTAAAGGAATAATGAGAAAGAGTTAAATACCTGTGAGAACCTGAGAAACTTCACAGGGAAGTGACCTGTGGGCCATTTCTTTAGGCATAAGTAGCATTTCTTTTTTTTCAAAGCAGAGATAACGTGAGGGAGGTGGTGGGGATGGTGGCAAGGGGCGGGGGCGGGGTTTGGGGGGGTAATATTCCAGGTAGAACAGGCAAAGGTAAATTTAAAAGTCTGAATCACTGAATAATATGAATAATAAGTGTAATAGGAATTTAATAAAAACAAACCTTTTCCTAAAAGGACACAGGACCTACTAGTATCAGAAAAAACACTTTCAAATCCTAGTTCTTCCATCTACTATATTTTGAGTAAGTCAAGCTCTCTGACCTTCCTTTTGTCATCTTAAAGTTGTAAAATAAAATGCTTTAAATGTTTTAAAGAATCTGGATATGCCAAAATACAAAAATAAAATTATGCTTAAATACTAAAATTTCAAGATCAAAATATTAGTTTATCACTTCCTACTGAATATACATCATACATACAAATTTGAAAGCCAATCCTTTATGACCTGTATAAATTTCACAAAATACATGTTTAATTATATAAAAGTTATATTTTCTATATCAAACATGTAACTATAATCCATACAATCCATATAATACAAAACAAGCCAACATACCTAGAATCAACGAGTGACAGAAGTTTAATGAAACAAGCTTTATATTTAACGGGTCTCCCTAATGGGAAATTAAAGCAGCAATTGTACATCTGTGTCTCTGTTCCTCTCATCGTGGTTTAACTGACAGGAAGCAGAGAACAAGATATGGCATACAAACGTCAAGTACTTCCTGCCTTCTCTGCTACATCTTTATGTCTTGTTTTATAAATAGTCCAATAGTTTATGTGAAACTGTATGAAAGTACGGTCAACTATAAAATAGGAATGGTGAAGAGCGTTTATGAAAACAAAGCAAATAAAAAGGTATTCTGAGGCTGGGATCTAAGTTCATCATGCACACAAAAACTCATTATTACAGTTTTCTGAAAAAGTATCCTTAAGAGTAAATGTCTTACAAATTAAGACTTGAAAAACCACAATGACTGAGTAAAAAAATCAAGTGTCTGAACAATAGAATAAGCTCTCAAACTGGTTAGAGAAGTAACACTTGACTACCTAGGTAAGTAAGAGGTAACTACCACCTTAAAAAAAAAAAAAAAATTAACCTTCCAGTAATTGACTCAAAGCAGGGCAGATAACTACTTGCCTCTTTGATTTTTGGTCACCATGGCTTCTTGTCAGTACTCTTCCCAGATTATAATTTAGGTTCCCCTCCAACCAAACTATTTCTACCCCCTTGCCCAGTTCCCTATGTGTCCCAAACTTGGCTAACATTATTTACTCATTTATGCTCAATTTGTGAATACACACAAACTAAATAAAAATCTGTTCTCAGGAGGTAAATTCTTACTGCTCTAAGTCATCTTAAGCAAACTTCCAATTACTTACAACTAAAGCAGAGGTGCTTACTTTTCATCATGCCTAGCTGCCTTCCAAACTAGTAATACTTTTTTTTTTTTTAAGAGAGAGATTTTATTTATTTATTTGACAGCTAGATCACAAGTAGGCAGAGAGGCAGGCAGAAGCAGGCTCCCTGCTGAGCGGAGCCTGATGCGGGACTCGATCCCAGAACCCTGAGATCATGACCCGAGCCGAAGGCAGAGGCTTAACCCACTGAGCCACCCAGGTGCCCCCAAACTAGTAATTCTTAAGAATCAACTCAATTCATCATTCAAATGCCTCATATTCTATAAAATCTTGGATGCAATGCAAGCATCTTCTCCATTCATCTTGGTCAATTCTTCCCTACGCTGTAAGCTACCACAACTACAATTTCACCAAGATTCAGTGTCATTCCTCTCTAGATCATGTTCAGAATGACTCAGTATTTTATTACACGTAAGCCCATATAGAGCTTCCTGTGACCTCTTTTCTAAACAGAACTTAGTATGCATTTAATAGTCAACTTTAAGCAGGGCACCATGCTCCTAAAATAAGTAACACTGCTTAAATGAGTGGCATGGAAAATGATTTCTTTCTCACCCAGTATTTTTCAGTGGAAGAATCTAGTTCATTCTTTTCAAGAGTGTAAGAGTCATTAGTGTCTTCCTAGCATGTGTTTGGTACACTGCTGCTCTTGTAAAAGTATTACTTCAATTGTCCCCAATATCTAGGAATAAATGATCCCTGAATCCCAAGGGAAGTATCTATTTCCTTACACGTTAGTTCCCTTCGCCTCTGATGTTTGGTCAATCACCCTAAGTATGGTGGAAAGTCTCACAGCATCTAAGAACCTAGTGTCCACCACCTTCTCAAAAATCAAATATGCTAACGATGGTGTGCAGCTGTTTGTTTCCACCAAGGGCAGGTGTACATTACACCTTCCTCTCAGTTTATTCCTAAGACTAAAAGGTTGTGAATTATCCTTTAAAAACACATAAATCTGTCTCTGATCCATAGATCAAAAGATCAAATAGAACATCCAGTTTAGAAAGTTCATATCATTAAACATTTTCAATAAGATCATTTACAAAATAAATCGTGTTTTTAAATGCAAATTGTTTGAAAGTCTCTCAGATTATTATTTTTTTGCAGTGTCCCGAGATTCACTGTTTATGCACCACACCCAGTGTTCCATGCAATACATGCCCTCCTTAATACCCACCACTAGGCTCACCCTTATTATTTTTTTAAATCTTATTTACTTGAGAGAGAGAGAGAGTGACAGAGAGCATGAGAGGGGAGAGGTCAGAGGGAGAAGCAGACTCCCCGCTGGAGCCGGATGTGTGACTCGGTTCCTGGGACTCCAGGATCATGACCTGAGCCGAAGGCAGTCGCTTAACCAACTGAGCCACCCAGGCACCCCTGACTGTCAAAATAAAACCCACATGACATTGGGGTGCCTGAATGGCTCAGTTGGTTAAGCATCCTACTCTTGATTTTGGCTCAGTTCATGATCTCAGAGTTGTGAGATGGAGCTCATGTAAGTCTCCACACTCAGTGGGGAGTCCTGCTTGAAACTCTCTCTCCCTCTACCCCTCCCTCCCTCCCTAGAATAAATTTTTTTGAAAAGTAAAATAAAGGCTTAAAAAAAACCCACATAACATTAATTCTAATTAATTAGTCTAATTTAAATCTAAAATCTTCACATTATTTTTCCTTAGGCTCTAATACATAAGAATGTGTTTTGTCTGGTATATTTTATTTTTTTTAATTTTTCATTTTTTTTTTAAGATTTTATTTATTTATTTGACAGAGATCACAAGTAGGCAGAGAGGCAGGCAGAGACAGAGAGGAGGAAGCAGGCTCCCTGCAGAGCAAAGAGCCCAATGCAGGGCTCGATCCCAAGACCCTGGAATCATGAGCCTAGCCAAAGGCAGAGGCTTTAACCCACTGAGCCACCCAGGCGCCCCTTGTCTGGTATATTTTAAAATTTATATAAATAGTATCATACTATATATTCTCCCAGCACACCTTAACAAGACACAAAATTTTGAATAAACACAAAGATTATCTGAAAAGAAATTTTAAACATTAAACTTTCTCTAGAACTCGGCGCTTAGAAAAATATTATCACTGAAAATAAGTCATGGTTATTACACTTCCATTGTGACAAAGAGACGTATCTAAGATCTAGAAAGCAGCCTATCTTCAATGATGCCTCTCATGAAAAGTGTTCTGACTTTCCGCAGAACATGGATGGTTCCCCTTAAGAACAAACACCATGAGTGGAAATCTTAAGAAGAAGCCTGGAGGTCTAACCCTAATGGTCTTTTTCTGACTTGCCTAAAAGGTGTGGGCTACACTGACACCACGGGACACAGTGATGGTTCCATCAGCAAGATGTTCTAAACTACAGTGAGAAAATCTCTGGCTGTGCTTGTTATAGAAACTTCTTTAATTCACTCGGAAGCTAAGTAATCTAGAGCAACTCAAAGTTCTCCCAATTAAGAGCAACACAGTAAGAAAATTAAATCAGAGAATACCAAATGAGGAAGTGACTCTATAAGGAAGAAATGAATTTGAAGGTGTATTTCACCTATTTCTATAAAGCATTTAAAAATGATTGATACCACTGCCAATTCCTTTTACACTGAAGATTAAACTCAAAGTCACTACACAGAAATCCCTCAGACTGGAAGGGAAGACAGCAACTGCCTTCTTTGCCTTTTAATCTCTTTCCCTTTCCTTAATTATAAAATCACCAACTAAATGGAAATGTTGAAGGTCAGAATCAACACATAAACTCGAGAAATGCTGATTTCCTCATTACAGAGGCACCCAGTGTAGAAAAATACTGTATAATAAGCTCATATTTAACACAGACTTTCACAAATTTATATTCCTATCATATAATTGTGTAAAAGTATGATCCCTTATTTAACCAAGCCCCATTTCTGGACATTTGGACTATTTCTAAGGTTGCCAAATTACAGCAATCCTCAAAATGTAATCCTCAGACCCACAGAGGATCCAGAACTCCTTTCATCAGAGGGTTCATGAGGTCAAAACTATTTTCATAGTAATACCAGGGTACTATCTGCCTTTGCTCACCGTGTTCACATTTACACTAAGAGTGTAAAAGCAAAGGCGGGCGGGTATAAATGTTAGCCTTAGTACGAAACAGGCTGTATCACCAAACCATACCAGTCACTGTATTCTTTACCACAAAGCACTCACATTTAAAAGAAGGAAGTTTCATTTAAGAATGTCCTTGATGGGGATGCTTGGGTGGCTCAGCTGATTAAACAAGTGCCTTCAGCTCAGGCCCTGGTCCTGGAGTCCCCGATGGAGTTCCACGTCTGGCACCCAGCTCCACAGGGAGTCAGCTTCTCCCTTTGACCTTCTCCCCTCTCATGCTCTCTCCCAGTGTCTCTCTCTCAAATACATACATAAAATCTTAAAAAAAAAAAAAAAAAAAAAAAGAACGTCCTTGATGAAGGGGTGCCTGGGTGGTTCAGTTGGTTAAGTAACTGCCTTCAGCTCAGGTCATGATACGGGAGTCCTGGGATCAAGACCTGCATCAGGCTCCCTTGCTCAGTGGGAAGTCTGCTTCTCCCTCTGACCCTAGCCTGTCTTGTGCTGTCTCTCTCATTCTCTCTTTCAAATAAATAAATAAAATCTTAAAAAAAAAAAGAATGTTCTTGATGAAGAGTAAAACTACTTCTTTTCTTAAATTTCAACCATTAAATACATGCCTTTTTAGCACTGTGAGTGATAAAATGAGAAGTACACATTCTAAAACAGAATGGTTGTCTTGACCAAAAGCACCAATTATTTGTTTTGCTTTTTTGTCTTTTGTTTTTAAAGTAGGCTCCATGACCAGTGTGGTGCCTGAGACTTGAACTCATGACCCTGACGAGAGTGGCATGCTCTACTGACTGAGCCAGCCAGGCTCTCCACTAATTACTTTAATTGTGAGCTAAACCAGCTGCCTTTTTCATGGAACACCATTTTTACTTCAAAGAACTACTTATTATTCATAACTGGGTATCTGGTATACGAGTTCCCAAAAATGAATAAAGTGACCCTGTCACTTCAGGGAAAACAACTAACAGCAATTGTCACCAATGATAAATGCAAGCTTTCAACTGAAAATCAGAATTTTAGAAAATTTATGTACACTACTTTGGGCTTATTAGCTTTCTAATACTTAAAAGACTTTTTGATAAGACTAGTATAATATTTAAAAATGTGATTTTTAAAAATATAAGGTCAACATTTGGAATATTCAGATGATCAATGAATGAGGTTATAGAATATTATCTCAGGAAAACATTAATTCATCAAAGTGCAAGAGAGACAAATGGATTTTGTCTGTCAAAAGTTCACCGATAGGATTTCAGGCTCCCTTTTGCACTAACCTTTAAGAAATTAGCATTGTTGAGTTTTGGTGTAGTATCAAAGTAAAAACCTGTACCTGAAGTGGCTATTAAAATACATCTCCTTACTTGGCGATTCACAGACCCGTACCCCTGGGGATAAAAATACATTATATGTTCATAAAAAAAATTTAAAAATTAATAAAAAGAAAAAAGAAAAAAAATACATCTCCTTGGCGGGGTGGGGGAGGTTGGATGAGCCTGGTGGTGGGTATTATGGAGGGCACGTATTGCATGGAACACTGGGTGTGGTACATAAACAATGAATTTTGTTACACTGAAAAGAAAATTAAAAAATAAATAAAAATTAAAAAGAAAAAGATACATCCCTTTTTCCAACTAGAAATCTGTATTAGGCCAAATTTTCTTCACATTCTTCAACAAAAGCAGTATATTGCAACAGAAGCAGATATGAAAATCTAGCTATCTTCTGTTAGGCCAAAGATTAAATAAAAATTTGCACTCCTTTCAATACAGTTTTGTTTTTGAAAATACACTTGTTGGGGCGCCTGGGTGGCTCAGTGGGTTAAAACCTCTTCCTTTGGCTCAGGTCATAATCCCAGGGTCCTGGGATTGAGCCCCGAATCAGGCTCTCAGCTCAGCGGGGAGCCTGCTTCCCCCTCTCTCTCTGCCTGCCTCTCTTGCAATCTGTCAAATAAATAAAATCTTAAAAAAAAAAAAAAAAGAAAACACACTTGTCTTTTATAAAAATAACTAAGTTAACACGTAATGAGTTTATTATTTTTCAGGATATTAATGTATCAATATTTTTAAGTTTTGTTTTAATTTCTAATATTAGTAAATACTGATAAAGGTAACTCACAGGAATAAAATCTCTTTGGGATCCTCAGTAATTTTTACGAGTATAAAAAAAACAAAGTTTGAGGAGATAGGGCATAAAATTTATAAACTGCTGTGCTATTAAAAACCAGTGGTTCAAGTATTTTCACAGTTTCATCTCTGTTCCCATCCTTAAATTTTCTTTGAGATAGAGTCCTATAACTGAGATTATTATGTCAAAAGACAGGTACATTTTCAAAGCATTTAATGTAAGTCAATTGCTCTCCAGAAGGCTTTTTGATTAATACTGCTATCAACAGACTACATGCAGATACATTTAATGGTGTTCTCACCATCCCACAGTACTTTGATTTTTGTCAATATGATGGGCAAAAGTAATTTTTTAATTTGCATTCCTTTACTAGCAACTTTAATATTTTTTTAAAAGATTTTATTTATTTTATTTGACAGACAGAGATCACAAGTAGGTAGAGAGGCAGGCAGAGAGAGAGAGAGAGGAGGAAGCAGGCTCCCTGATGAGCAGAAAGCCCGATGCGGGGCTCGATCCCAGGACCCTGGGATCACGACCTGAGCCGAAGGCAGAGGCTTTAACCCACTGAGCCACCTAGGCACCCCGCAACTTTAATATTTTAACATTAAATATAATAATTTAAACATAAGTATATTAACTATACATTACATATTTAATAATCACTGTAATTAATAATTTACAATATATTAAATATAAATAATACTCTCCCCAATTTTTTAAAAAAGATTTTATTTATTTGAGAGAAAGAGAGAGAGAGAGAGCGCACGAGAGAGGATAGGGTCAGAAGGAGAAGCAGACTCCCCACTGAGCAGGGAGCCCAACGTGGGACTCCATCCTGGGACTCCAGGATCATGACCTGAGCCAAAGGCAGTTGCTTAGTTAACGGAACCACCCAGGTGCCTGTCCCCAGCTTTTAAAAAAGATTTTATTTATTTATTTTAGAGAGAAAGAGGGAGAGCAGGAGCAAGGGGAGGGGCAGAGGCAGAGGGAGAAGCAGACTCCCTGCTGAGCAGAGCCCTGCTTGGGGCTCTATCCCAGTACCCTAGAATCATGACCTGAGCCAGAGATAGACACTCAACCAATGGAGCCACCATGTGCCCCAATACTCTCCCCGATTTTAGTGACTTTTGCTGTTATTTGTGGAAGGAACTTGGAGGGACACAGATAAATATATGGTAAAAGTGATCCACTGTCTTTATTATTGGGAAAAAAATCTCCAAACTAACGGTTTTGTTCTAGCTCTAGTTTAGAAGACTTGAGATTTTTTAAAAACTCTGATTTAATTTATGTAAAGCTCCAATTTATTATCAATAGGAAAAAAGATTAAATCAAATGCTGTAAGTACCAGTAATCTATAAAATTATCCAATCTTTGGCAAGTTATTTAACCATAGTTTCCTAAATAAAATTTACGAATGGAAAAAAAGGGTGCCTGAGTGGCTAAAATGGTTGGGTGTCTGCCTTTCGTTTGGGTCATGCTCTTCAGGTCCTGGGATAGAGCCCCACTCCGCAGGGTGTCTGCTCCTCCCTTTGCCTCTGCCTCTCCCCCTGCTTGTGCTTTATCTCTCTCTCTTTCAAATGAATAAATAAAATTAAGAGAAAAAAAAGGATGGAAAAAAATTCTGTAAGAATGATATTTAAAACACTGGTTTGTAATCATGCAACATTCTTTTGGTGTCAAGACCCATTTATATTCTTAAAAGTTATTGACTAGACAAAGAGCTTTTGTTTCCATGGTTATATTTGTCAACAAATAAATTCTTTACAAGCATGGGCTATTATTATTTATTAAATGCCCTTTACAGGGATCCTTTCTCAGAAGATTGGTATATTGAAAAGAAAGCTCTGTGGGATACACTTTTTTTTCCCTTGGTAAAATAAAGCTGTTAAAAATATAAGTTCTAGAATGCTTTCTTCACTTTGAGGATCACTAATCTAATTCATCTGCAACTTTCTCTAATCTTTTAATCTAATTAGAATACATTTTAAGTGGAAGTCAATTAACAGGATGGATATATATATATATATATATATATATATATATATATATATATAATTTATGAATTCTATGTTTTATTCACTGATATATTCCCCAACATCAAGAATAATGCCTAACAGATAATAAATAATTGTTGAATGAATCAGTAAATTATACAGACTGAAAAGGAATTTAATAAAAAAAAAAAAGCTCAGGAGACTCCTGAACTACATCACTTATAAGAATCCTTCTTACTATAAAATCGTAGGACTCCTACTTCCATTTGTTCTTCTCTATCCCTGTCATCTCTGCCACTACTTATACATACACTGTGGGGAAAATCCTTTTTTTTTTTTTTTTTAAGATTTCATTTATTTATTTGAGAGAGAAAGAGTGAGGGTGTGAGAAGCAGACTCCCCGTGGAGCTGCAAGCCTGATTCGGGACTCAATCCCAAGGCTCCGAGATCATGAGCTGAGCCAAAGGCAGTCACTTAACCAACTGAGCCACCTAGGCACCCCCATTGTGGGGAAAATCTTGTAAAAGAGAGCCAAAAGATTACTATGAAAGCAAAAACATGGATTAAGATCTCTGTTTTCACTTTTTAGTGGCAAATAACCCAATTATATTATTAAATTTTGGAAACCTTACACACAGAGATTCCACACTGAGTTTATAACAACAACAAAGCATCAACAAAGATAGAGGAATTGCTATCGTTATTGTAAGAATTTTTTTTTTTAAAGATTTTATTTATTTATTTGACAGAGAGATCACAAGTAGATGGAGAGGCAGGCAGAGAGAGAGAGAGAGAGAGAGAGAGGGAAGCAGGCTCCCTGCTGAGCAGAGAGCCCGATGCGGGACTCGATCCCAGGACCCTGAGATCATGACCTGAGCCGAAGGCAGCGGCTTAACCCACTGAGCCACCCAGGCGCCCTATTGTAAGAATTTTAAGGAAGCAAGTTAAAAACATTGATTCTATCAATAAATCTAATTTGGGGTAACAGCTTACTGAAGTTTATCAATAGTGTCAATTAATACTCTATCAATTTTGTATGTCCTATGAATCTTTTTGTTCTGAAATGTGTTTTTTAAAGGTTTTATGTGAAAGAGAGCAAGCAGGCATGCACAAAAATGGTGGAGGGTGGGAGAGAGGGAGAGGCAGACTCCCTGCCGAGCCAGAAAAAGGGCTCAATCCCAGGATCCTGGGATCATGACCTGAGTCAAAGGTAGATGCCTAACTGACTAAGCCACTCAGGCACCCCTGAAATGTGTTTCTGAATAATATTTGAATGTGTGATGATTCTAAATATGGAATTATTTCTAGCAAACTATAACTCCAACTTCTTTTTTTTTTTTTTAAAGATTTTATTTATTTATTTGACAGACAGAGATCACAAGTAGGCAGAGAGGCAGGCAGAGAGAGGTGGAAGCAGGCTCCCTGCGGAGCAGAGAGCCCGATGTGGGGCTCGATCCCAGGACCCTGGGATCATGACCTGAGCCGAAGGCAGTGGCTTAACTCACTGAGCCACCCAGGCGCCCCTAACTCCAACTTCTTAATGGATCTCAACTGGAAGTTATCCATCAGAAGTAGTCTAGAGTCATCTTACTAGTTATACGGGACAGTCTTACAACTTCGTTCTGAATTGAGCTAATCTTTAACTGAAGCAGGCAGTTAACATATTTTATGATGTAGAATTTATTCAACATTTAAAAAAATCAACCTTCTGTTCCTCAGCAAATTAAACATTATTTCTCAGTTATTTATAAATGTGGGGCAAAAATAAACTAGCTCTTACATAGCAAAACT
Source organism: Lutra lutra (assembly GCF_902655055.1). NCBI lineage: Eukaryota > Metazoa > Chordata > Mammalia > Carnivora > Mustelidae > Lutra > Lutra lutra. The sequence continues at coordinate 148,189,727 of NC_062280.1, read as the reverse complement.
GATTATTAAATAGGTCAACCAAAGAGAAAGAGAATGCATTAATCTAGCCATCATCCAGCTTTATTTACACTAATATTTTACCATAATTTGTTTCAGATTCTTAAGGAAAAAAGTCACATATAGCTAACACCTCCTATATATACCTCTCTAATCTCGTTTTATCCTCCCAACTATTCTAAATTTGATGTTGCCCCTATCTATCCACATTTTTATAGCTTTAATACATATGTATCAATAATCACATTATTTTTATGTACATAATTGGGACTATATTGTATTTATTCTATTAAGAATTTAACTCAAAATTGTTTGAAATAATTCTAATAAATGACAGGCATGGTAAACTGTTTAGTAGTCAAATATGTTGACATCTACAACTTACTCTGAAATGCATCAACTGCCCATCTGTTTAGGGTCTTCAAGGATTTTACCCCCCAGGACAATAAACCATGGTAAGATGCTGAATGGGTAAGAAGGCATCAATGGCAGGCCTCTGTTCCTAGGAAAAGTAATGAAGAACTCTAAATTATCTTGAACTATCCATTCTCTCCATACTCTTTGTAAACAGTTCTCATACCTCAATGGGATGATACTGCCTTAGAGAACTCTGGCACATATGTTCCATGAACCATGTGCAAGAATGTTCCCAAACTGGAAGTAATCTAATGTCATCAACAAGAGAGAGTAAATACATTCTGGTCTAGACAGACAATGGACTTCAACATGGCAATTAAAATTAATTAAGATAAATCTCACAGAGTTGAATGAAAGAAGCAAGGCACTACAGAATATATATGGTGTGACTGCATTTACATGAAGTTCTAAGGGGTAAAAATTTAATGAAAAGGTGTTCACAAAAGTCAAGATAGTAATTATTTTTAAGAAGACACAAACATGGGGCAGCAGCAGGGGACTTCTAACACAATAAGCCCACTTCTTAACCTCAGTTGTTGTGTAACAGGCAAACACTTTGTAATTATATTCAAACTGCATATGCTTTCTATATTCTCCTACATGTACAATTCAGTTTTGTTTTGTTTTTTTTTAAAGATTTGGAAGCTCAATGCCGGGCTTGATCCCAGGACCCCAGGATCATGACCTGAGCTGAAGGCAGAGGCTTAACCCGCTGAGCCACCCAGGCGCCCCTATAATTCAGTTTTAAAACAAAAAAGAGAATGAACTGCCCCATTACAATACTAAGCTTCCATTTAGTATTTTTTTTTTATTTTTTCAGCATAACAGTATTCATTATTTTTGCACCACACCCAGTGCTCCATGCAATCCGTGCCCTCTACAATACCCACCACCTGGTGCCCCCATTTAGTATTTTGATATTAAAAAAAAAAGATGCACATAAACAGTTACTAATTCAACACTTCGTATTTATAGTTTTAGTTTCATTGTTCATAGGACTGTTTCCTAAAACACAAAAAATAACAAATTTTCCTTGATTCTTTTTTTTATACCATATAACTTTGCACAAACACAATGCCCACTATATGACTGGGCATCCATCACACAGACAATGAACTTTACAGGACTTTTTATCTTGTAAAGTCATACTAGTTCCTGCTACCTTGAAGAACTTCTATTATATGGGGGAGAAAATTAGACAAGGATAGAGCCAAGAAAACAAATTAAAAAAACAAAACAAAACAAAACTAAACTAAAAACTTTTCAAAGAAGTAGCTGCCTCTGGGCAGCAGGTAAAGGGAAAAGGAGGGAGGCTGCTTTTCATTACAGATTTTAAACATCATGTGCATATATCACTTCATTAACTTTTTAATATAAAAATTCTTAAATCAGTCTTCAAACAAACTCTAGAAGGCATTCATATTGCCTTTTTTTTTTTTTTTACGGTAGCAATTAATTCAGGCTGTAAAGTACAGAGACAAAAAAGAGCGGACACCTACTACTCAGCAATTAAAGGGCAGATAAAGGCAAAGTTCTGAATTCCTACAGGGTTGAGAGAAGAGAAGTTTAGGAAGAGTTTTCCTGATTCAGATATTTACAACTGGTAGAGAAGAAATAAAAATGCTTTTGCACAGAAATCTGTACAACCAAAGCTCAGGTGCCTAATTTCTTCCTCTCTGCTAACAAAGCAAATAGCACCCAAGTTATTTTTTTCATAAAGGGTGAAATGCCTCAACTTGTAGTACAGATCAAGAGCAACTTTTACTCTAGTATACACCGACCATCTGACAAGACACAAAGATAGAGGTGACACAAAAAAACTTTCTCTTCAGTAGATTTTCACAGTAATGGGAGAAAGAGATTGCTCCAACAGTCAAAACTGCCCTTATCACTTCAGCTGACTCAATGCTATTACTAATTCAATTTCTACCATACATATGAAGCATCTCCTAAGCAAAAGAACAAAATACCCTAGCCAAACAATGGAAACAATAATTATTTTCAGACCATTCAACTGATGGACTGTTCTTCCCTTCTCTATAAGAGTCTGTGGGAACACCTATGTCCCATTAGATGGGATGTAATATAAGGTAAAACCTACAAATATGCTATCAGTGATGGAGTTAAATGTCCAAAGAAGCCTCAGAAATCAAATCCAAGCATCACATGTATTTAAAAATGAAACAAAACAAACAACCTTTTCCCCAGCCTCAAACAACTGCAAATAATAATAGTGTATTTCCCAGAAGAAAAGGATTTTCAAAGGCTATAAATCCTACCTTAAATCAGGAAAGGAATGTTTTGTCTAAAAACCCAAGGATAAGGGAATGAAGAGAAGTACCAGATGGTACTAAAAAAACTAACACTGGGAGAGCCACGGTTCACTGAGATAAAGAATAGGCTAATTACATTTGGAAAAAAAAATAAGTAGCTTAATTATTTACTGTGGTCAATACAGTGGTGGGTTTGGGAGTGAGAGGAAGAAAAGCAGAATTAGAGAGGCAGATAAATAAAGAAAGGAATAACTAGGGTAGAGAAGGAATTTTAGTAAGTTCTAATATTGATAATAAATTACTCCAGTCACTTTCTTGACTTACCAGAGGCTGCAGGCTTCAAAACATCCCTGTTGCTTAAAAATTCAAATATTAAACCGCAAAGTAAGTGATTGATTGCTCCTCCTAAACGTGTACTCTTTTTCTGAAAGTATGGTCTATACAAGCACTTGCACCACAATCATCTAGGGTAATTATTAAAAATGCTCACTGATAAGCCAAACCCTAGGCCTAATGAATCAGAATCTTGGGGCTGGAACCAGGTGATTCGCTGTTACACCAAAGGTTGAAGATTACTGCTTTAAAACATTTACTACCAGGTAGGTGTTCCATTTTTTCTTTGAATGGTTATGATGTGCAAACATCAGGCAGATGAAGCTGAGGGCCACATGCCTTTTAAAGGTTAGCCACCCCTAATTTTACCAGAATCTGCCCAACCGAGTAGTAGAGGGTCAGCAAATCATAACTGTATTCGTATGGCTTGCTACTTCTGTCAAAGTTCCAAAAAGACAGGAAAATAAAATGAAACCTCTCTGACCTCAAAGAGCTTACATACTTATTCTTTTTGGTGAAGACACTCTTCTTAATGTAGGCAAATGCTATTCACTTTTCAATACTAATAATTCCTAAAGCTCCATACTCTGTCCTATTGTAAGTTTCAGTCATGTTTCACCTCTAGGCAAATAGTCTGAACCGAATGAAACTTCTCAGTGATTTGGTTCCATTCTTAGTTAACCCGCTGCTATCACACCCTGTTTTCCAGTAAGAATCTAAATTTGTGGGGCACCTAGGTGGCTCAGTAGCTCAGTGGTTAAGTGTCTGCTTTTGGCTCAGGTCATGATTCCAATGTCCTGGGATTAAGTCGAATGTCTGGCTCACCACTTAGTGGGGAGTTTGCTTCTCCATCTGCCCCTGGCCCTGCTTGTGCTCTCTTGCTCTCTCTCTCTCTCCCTCTCTAATAAATACATTAAAAAAAAAAAAATCTAAGTTTGTGAGGAGAGAGCCTATGTTTTCTAGCCGCTGCTGTGCTGTCTGTTCTTTAGGACAATGACAACCACATTGTGGGGGGGGTCTGATAATGAATTGGTTTAGGGGACTTGGGAGATTCAATAGTTACATGCAGAGTGATTTTAAAAAACCAAATTTCAGGGGCACCTGGGTGGCTCAGTGGGTTAAAGCCTCTGCCTTCGGCTCGGGTCATGATCCCAGGGTCCTGGGATCCAGCCCCACATTGGGCTCTCGGCTCGGCAGGGAGCCTGCTTCCTCCTCTCTCTCTGACTGTCTCTCTGCCTGCTTGTGATCTCTCTCTGTCGAATAAATAAATAAAATCTTTAAAAAAAAAACACAAAAACCCCCCAAATTTCAGACTTAAACAAAGAAGATCTAAAGTAAATTTCAACCGCCCCAATAAAACACATCAAAACATTAACAAAGATATTATATGACCAAAAGATTTTTAAAAAGTTAGGCCTAGTATATACAGTACACTCTCAAAGAAGGAGAAGATATGACCAAAAAATGGAATGAGATTACTAATTCTGGAAAGTTTCAGTTCAAAATGAGTATAATGTCAGAATTTCGAGACGTCTAGATTTTGTAAACTCATATGCAAAGTTTTACATAGACACACACACACACACACACACACACACACACACACACACAGACTTTAACAGAATAAGACATCATATTAAAATAGTATTTGCCTTCCGAAAAGAACAGGAGATAGAACTAAGACAGAAAATAAACCTGTCTTTGTATCTAGAAGTTCAAAGTAAATTCCCAACTCCTTATATTTCCATCTCCCCTAGACCCATTTTAAACAAGCAATGTCATAAACAATGCTTCAACTATGAAAAAGTTCTAGTAATGAAAACAAGCTGTGGTAGAAATTAAACAAATGCATCATCTTCTCTCTGATGAAAAAGGAAACTTGTTTGAACACATTTTCAGAATCATTTGGTTGCATCTCACTACCAAAATTATCACCAAGCAACTTAATTAAGGTTTTATTTATTCTCAAGGAAATAGAGCCCGTTTCAAACAAAGCATCACTTGTTAGTGTGGGCTAGAATGAGCGGCTCCAGGAGGGGAGCCCCGCCACTAAGTGCTACACGACCTTGAGCAAGTCACAAGACCCCTCCAGCCACTATATCTTCATCTATGAAAGTGAGGCCGCTGGGAGATCTTCAGTCTTTTTCAGTGCTCCGGTTCTCTGAATAGGTAATTCTAAGTTTAATTCTGATGACTCAATCTAAACTTATATTCAACCTTATGAAAGGAAAAGAATGGGAAGAAGACTACTAAGTAACTCGTTCTGGCCTTTCTTTGCTTCCATGCTTTTTTTGTTTTGTTTTGTTTTGTTTTTTCCTTTTTTTGTTTTTTCCCTTTCCCATCTCCTTGAAGTCCCACTTCAGTCTTTGTCACATGGGTAAGAGACTGAAACATATGACCAATTTTATTTAAATTATAACAGTCCCTTAATTTTAAGAAACTAAATTCTCTTACTTCTCTCTAAATAAAATCTTAATTTACATAGTTACTTGTGTGCGGCTAGATTTTCCTCTTATGGCTTTCCACCACTTATTTTCCTTTTTCACTGGCTTTTAAAAAACTTAAAGGAAAAAAAAAGGCTAAAGGTGTCATTAGATTTTTCACACAGACCAGAGTAGAAGTAAATACAGCCTCTACTTACTCAGAGGTTTATTAAACCTGCAAGATGCAAACAAAGATGATAGCCAATGGCTCAGAGCTGAACTGGTAAAATGTCTGCTATACCTTTCCTGCAAAAACACAAAATTCAGATCTGTTAATAGAATGATCCTTTCCAAGAGAATAAATAACCTTTATACCCTCCCTTTTATCTGATAGGTCTTCAAGCACTTAGAAAGTTAAGAACAGCAAATTTCCAAAGAACTAGCTAAATATTGTTATAGTCAATAATATGACTTTTGGTTTCCAAAAATGTTACTCATAATCACTGAACATTCAAATTTTACTTTCATTCAAATTTTAATTTCATAAATAGCTTTCATAAGTAAAATACTATTGCACTCAGCTTCTCAGAGGACCTAGAACTTCAAGGCACACCAGAATATAAGCTAGCCAGAAAACTTCATAATTTCAATGATGATAAATACTCCAGAAAAAGACTGAGCAATCTTTTCTTTCACACAAAAGGTATTACTTTTTTTCTTCAAAAGAAACAAATTTTAAGAAAAGCAATATAGAAGGCAGGCCAGTACTCTTTTTTACTTTTTCTTTATACACAAATTGAAATGCTACATGTTTCCTCAGAAGCTCATCATGCATCTGCGCTTGTTGTTTCCAGTGTGAATTATAAAACTTTACTATTTTTTTCTAACAGTAAATGAACTGTCCTATTTTTCTCCCTCTTTATTTAATGACCACTTTTACTTATTATCTAAATGACTATTCATTTTCCTTACACTTCTACTTAGTTTTGAAAAAGTAAGGTTTAGTGTAGTTTCATTAACTTAAGAAAAGGACACAACAATCAATGAGCAACACCTATGGCTGAGTTGTCCCCAGACTACCCTTTAACCAAAATGCCAAAATAAAACCAGTGTCTCTGAATTTTTTTAACACCCTTATCACACATGAATTGTACAGCTTACTTAACTCTAACTTTCTATCCCCACAAATACAATTAGATTTTTTAAAATGAAAATCTGACCGAAGTTTGTTTCGTGGTATGAAAGAGAAAGAAAGAAAAGTCTCCTTTATTCTCAAGTCACACAGGGAAAGAAAGAAAGAAAAATCATGTAACACATAAAAAAATGCTTTTCCAGGAAGATCTAAAACTTTCCAGATTTTGAATGCTTTGTTTCCCCCTCACAGTTAAGTGCAATCAGGCATGTGACTGACTACACACATTTTTTCAGAGTTAAAGAACACATTCAGCCATGTTCTTCGACAGGTAAGAGCCACCCTCCGTTTACCAGCTCAGGAAACAGCCAGAAGCAAACACACGAAACCATAATAAGTTACCTTCAAATATTCCCGTTCTCTTTTTGTCTTTGGGCTTGAAAATAAAAAGCAATCCGGCAAGTTTTATGCTGTTAAAATGGCTCCTGTAGATTGGGGAAGTGGTGTCTGTGCTTCAGCCTATGAGTCATACATGAAACTAAGTGTTTCTAAGGGAGGCACGCCCATGTTGCTGTGGACCCAATTATTCTGCTAGGTCAAACATGCAAATCTACAGGTAAAAACAGAGGAGAGGTATAGAAAAAGGAGGGACGTGGAGCCAAGGAGCAAGATCTACCTTGATTAAACCATTATTCAGCTCATGTTAATTACCATAATTTAAAATTAAACAACAACCACCAAATAGGAATCATCTACAAGGAAACAAAATTAAAACTGTATGTTGTTTTAAAAAATAAAAATCTCAACTTTTAAAAATTATCTTAATATATCAAGTAAGTAAAACTCTGAAAAGAAAAACAACGTGGGAGGGAATGGAAGGGAGAGAGCAAATTTTCTGGCTTTTAATGTAACAATGGGCTGGTGAGTCTAACCAGGCTACTCATTAACCCTTACAAGAAAGAGGTATATTGCTATGTCATCTGGAAAGCTAGCAACCTACAGTATCAGATGCAATTCACAACTTCACTAAACATAAAATCTACTTTCTAATTTCCTAATTCAAAGTTCAGTGGAAAATCAAGTATGAATTAATCCGATTTACAAAATTTAAAATAATTCCAGGGTTAGTAAGGAACTAAAATATAATACAGTAAAATGACTTTAAGTGGAACTGCAACCTTGATAAAACTCTTAAACAAATCACCAATGCAATCCCAGTTCATGATTCTACTACTTCTAAGCAATCGCCACAGTTTTTTTTTACTTTTGTGGGAAACAAAATTTTCCACAAATAAAAGACTACCGCGTGCCAGGCACCCTGCTGCACCATACATGGTGATCCTAAGACTGCCAAAGAAAGATAGGGACGGTGGAGTTTTACTCTCCCAGTCCTCAGACATCAGACAAGGAGCCCAAGCAGCCGCAGTGTTAGTACAACTACTTAGCCAGTCCCCTGGGTGAATATTTATCAATTTATTCTAAGTAAGAGCTTAAATTGGTCAAAATGGCTTAAAAGCATTAAGCACTTCCAAAAGTGCTTTACATGATGAAGTGCTACTCCCTAGCCAGCCTTCATCTTAATATTTTACAAAAAGTAAATAGGATTTGGCAAGGTTTTCTCCTGTTAGTTAATTACTTGGAAGTGATTATTCTTCCCTCCTAGAGGCACAGCTGAGAGGACAAGCTGTCACAGACTCAGACAGGAACTTTATAAACTGCTACAAGACATAATGATAGTGAACTGACTTTCTGCCCATTAAGTGCCTATTTATTCCATTCTGCTGAACACTGTCTGGTTTACCTTTTTACTAAAATAATCCCCACGGTTTTTCAAATTACTAATAAAAAATTATGCTAAAAGAAAAACACGTCACTTTTTCTCTGTAAAACGTCATGTTTAGCTTACTTTAGAGCTCATTTTTTTTTTTTTAAGATTTTATTCATTTATTTGACAGAGAGAGATCACAAGTAGACAGAGAGGCAGGCAGGCAGAGAGAGAGAGAGAGGGAAGCAGGCTCCCTGCTGAGCAGAGAGCCCGATGCGGGACTCGATCCCAGGACCCTGGGATCACAACCTGAGCCAAAGGCAGCGGCTCAACCCACTGAGCCACCCAGGCGCCCCTCGAGCTCATTTATTTAGAATGACTATTTGGATCCCAAACAAGAAAAAAGTGTCCTTTGAGCAGTCATAAGAGATGTTCACTGGAAAACCCCAAAGTCGTTTCCCAGAGCTGAAATTTATTTTAGACCATATCCATGTAAGCCCAATAATTTGATTATCTTTTACCTAATTAGAAGTTACAAGGGTGAAAGAGGGACTAGGGAAAGGATGATATCAGAATAAACAAATGAGTGGATAATGAGAGAAGCCTAAAATAAAAACCTATGAAACTACAAATAAATATAACTTTAAAAGTCCTAGAACCTGAAGCCATCCTATATGGTCAATAAGTGCTACGTGCTTCCTAAGTATATCACCAAACAGTAAGAGCCTTGAAGTCAGCATTATAATGACGAAGGTCTGTAAAAGACAAAGGGAATAACAAGTGTGGGAAATCTTTTATGAAGTATGGATGCACAAAAGGAGGAGCTTCTGCTAGTGAGAAAATCCGTTTATATAAAGTATCTCATTATTCAATAATGGCAGATATTTGGAAGGTAATTTAAAAGAAGGACTTCGACCACTAGTGTGTAGAAGTGAAGTAAGAGACATAAAGTGAAAATAATTACCATTCTTCAACAGCAACAAATATCTTAATTGTTCCTAGGGAGAGGATTCCGGAGCTACTATTACAATATACTGCCCCCTTGCTCAGGGGTGTCCCTATAAATAGTGTTTTAACCACCTATAGAAATTGAATCCTAGTTATAGTTACAGCCCCAAGAAATCAATCTCCACCAAAAAAACCCCTAAAACAAACAAACAAAACTGGCAACCAACTCAGCCCGAGTTCTATAATCAATCTGCTTGGGTGTGAATCCCAGCTCTGATACCTATTAGCTGTGTGTTCCTGGGCTATCTTTAACAATCCTGTGGCCTAACTTTTTTTTATCTGTGATTTAGGCTAATAGTACCCACCTCAGAGGAGTACTATGAGCATTAAAACCAGTGCATGTACTACTATGGTTAATAAAGAATGTTCCTAACTCAAACATAAGAATACAAACTAGTTTTTAAAACAGTCAAACAGGGGGCGCCTGGGTGGCTCAGTGGGTTAAAGCCTCTGCCTTCAGCTCAGGTCATGATCCCAGGGTCCTGGGATCGAGCCCCACATCGGGCTCTCTGCTCAGCAGGGAGCCCGCTTCCTCCTCTCTCTGACTGTCTCTCTGCCTGCTTGTGATCTCTGTCTGTCAAATAAATAAATAAAATCTTTAAAAAAAAAAACAAACAAACAGTCAAACAGGGGCGCTGGGTGGCTCAGTGGGTTAAGCCACTGCCTTCTGCTCAGGTCATGGTTTCAGGGTCCTGGGATCGAGTCCCACGGGTTCTCTGCTCAGCAGGGAGCCTGCTCCACCCCACCCTGCCTGCCTCTCTGCCTCCTTGTGATGTCTCTCTCTGTTAAATAAATGAATAAAACCCATAAATAAATAAATAAGCAAGCCAGTCAAATGATCTGAATAGATACTTCACCAAAAAAGAGATACAGATAGCAGATAAACACAGACAAAATCTCAACATCATTACTCAACAGACAGATCCAAATTAAAGTCACAATACCAGTAGAAAAACTTAAAAAAACAAAAAACAAAAAAAACAGACAATACCAAATGGTAGGGAGTATATAGAGAACTGTTAAGTCTCATCCAGTGTTGGTGAGAATGCAAAATGGGACAGCGTATTTGGAAAACAGTTTAGCGGTTTCTTACAAGGATAAACATATACATATTAGATGATCCAGCAGTCTCAATCCTTGATATATGCCCAAGAGAAATGAAAATACATGTCTATAAAAAAAACTCCTACTTAAATATTTAGCAGTTTTAGTTTTACTCAGAATAACCAAATACTGGAAACCCAAATGTCCACCAACTGGAGAATGGTTAAACACCCTGTGGTATATCCATACAATGGGATGCTATTAGCAACACAAAGGTATGAACTTCTGAAATACAGCTACCATAAGGATGGATCTAAAAGCATTAGGGAGTTGAAATAAGCCGGACTCAAAGTATGTACTATATGCTTCTACTTATGTGACATTCTGGAAAAGGCAAAACAAAAAGGGTAGAATTCTGATCAGTGGTTACCAGGGGTTAGGAATGAGGGGAGGGGACGGACTACAAAGGGGAACAAGGAAACTGTTTGGGGTGATGGAAGCATTCTGAATAGTGATTGTGGTACTGGTTCTATGACCTACATATGTTCTCAAAAATCACAGAACTATACATCTGACCAGGGCAAACTGTACTGTACATAAACAGTATCTCAATAAACCTGACTTTAAAAAGAAATCTAGTTCATGAGTAATACGGTTATTAATATTCTACTGGGCACAAGTAAGCACTTTATAAATATTAACTGTTTTTACTATGGTTCACAGAAGCAGCCAGTATCAAATGCTTCATGATGAGAAAGTTTAAGTAAATCTCTAATTTTTATATAAATAAAATGTGGCATCTTAGGCTTGTGAGGCAAATATAATGTACCTGTACATATTGTGAATGTGGTTATTTGTAAAATCAGGTATGTATCAAGTCAGTATATACCTTAATATAAAGTTTTCATGGCTGCCTGGAAGAATTTTTAGCATTTATATTTTAACTATTAGCTGAGCAAGATTAGTTAATTGAGGGACTTGAACGCTAACTAAAGTTAAGACACTGCTTCTTTCTGGAGCACCTGGGTGGTTCAGTGGGTTAAACCTCTGTCTTCAGCTCAGATCATGATCTCAGGGTCCTGGGATCGAGCCCCACGTCTGGCTCTCTGCTCAGATGGGAGCCTGCTTCTTCCTTTCTCTCTCTCCCTCTGCCTGCCTCTCTGCCTACTTGTGATCTCTGTCTGTCAAATAAATAAACAAAGAAAGAAGAAAAGTTACATATTCATGTCTCTCAGTTTCTGCTGTGTGTTGGATCCTATCTTACTGATAGGAATATATTAGTAAGCAAAACCAGCCAGTCATGACCCCTTTCAACTTTGGTATGCCTTTTAAAACACTCAGGCACTTGTCTAAGAGGACGTTCCTTATGGATAGGTCCTAGTAATCTGTCTGCAGAAGCAGGGGAGGAGGACTTGTTTTAACCAACCTAGTGATAGATTAAATAGAGAATTCACTGTTATCTGATATTTCAGCTCACATTTGGAAATGCATGTTGTTCAGAACCTGGGATGATACTTTGAGAGATGTTAACATCAATAAAATTAATTCTTTCCAACTGAAGTATTTATAACACTGAATCTCATTCTTTTTAATTTTATTTTATATTTAAGTAGTAGAGAATGGTGATTTTGGTCACTTATTTTAATGGTTTGATCTTTGCTTCTTCCATTTCTAGTAATGATAGCATGTTGGCTGCTGAACGGGTGTGACAGATTCAAAGCAAATGTTTTTTTAAGTCCAGCTTTCCTAGATATGAACATTAGACTGTTCTATATTTTCAGGTACTAGGAAGTTTTCAAATTTGAGTTCAAGGAGAAGCAGTCACAATAAAAGCGAAGAAGAGAATTCTCGCTTACATAGTAAATTCCTTTTATAAGTCTATTTTAAAGAAAGAAAGGAACAGTGTGTTTTTTAAAAACATATTTTATTTACCTATTTAACAAAGAGATCACAAGTAGGCAGAGAGAGGGGGAAGCAGGCTCCCTGCTGAGCAGAGAGCCCGATGTGGGGCTTAAGGTCCTCCTTTGCTGCTGCATCATCCTGTAGAAAAATAGTATCACAACAATATCCTAACTATCCCTTTCCCTATCAACGACTGCCTACCTTCCAATTCACCTTGCACTCTGCTATCAGAGAAATCTTTCTTACTAAAAAAACTATGTGAACTGATGTGGTTATTACCGGTGGCTGAAAAAGAAACAAACTAATAAATTTTGATTCCCTAGAAACAGAATAAAAATCTGGACTTACGTACTATGGTTTTCAAAGTTTTCTATTAAGAGTTGAATTCTTAGAAAAATCTTCAAGGAACCACAATACTACATACATTAAGTCTTTGTTGTTGTAAGAAAGCTTAAAAATACAGATCCAATTCAAATTCATTTCAAAAATAGGGAAAGGAGATCTAGAGAGAACTGACTCGCCCAATATCAAGTTAATGACTTCTCTGAGGTACTCCTAGGTATCCATTCATTTAACAAATGTTTACTGAGCACCTACTATGCATCAGGCACTGTTCTAGGCCTAGACCCTTCCTGGACAGTAGAAGACACACTGTTAATACATGATCCCTACCCACGTGGTACTCCTATTCTAGCAAGGGAAAGTGATAAACATTATAAACTAAACATAGAGCATGTTATTTATAAATAAAAGATACAAATAAAAGATACAATATGCTAGTGGTAAGGACAAAGAGGGAAAAAACAAGACAGCAAAGAAGAGAGAATGACATTTTGGGCAGATTAGCTACGGAGGATTTACTTTGCCACACTGAGTAAAGACTTCCAGCCATGTAGACCTATCTTAAGGAAGAACATTCTAGACAGAGAAGGCCTGTAAGCCAGAGAAAGACTCTAAGAGGGAGCTTGCCTGAAATGTTCAAGGAAAGCAAGGAGGCCAGGGTGGGTCATGTAAAGAAAGTAAGGAGGAGAATAAGAGAAGGAAGAAGAATACTAGAAACTGTTGGAGAGCCTCACTGTCTAGAGATTTAATAGTTGGAGAGTTTTCATCATATGAATCATAAGATTTGACTGCTGTGTTGAAAACACATTGCAGCAGGGCAAGGACAGAAGCAAGGAGAAATAATGCAATAACCCAAAGAAGATGATAATGACTTCAACCAGAGAGGCAGCATAGGAGGAAGATATGATCAAATTATGGCTGTGTTTTTGAGGAATATCCAACAAGAATTGTAAAAGGATGGAGAAGAGTTGGTGGGGAAAGAAGGTCTCAAAACTCCATTTTTGGCAAATCAGAGACTGCAGTTGCCCAGACTGAGACAGGAAAGACCACAGATGATGGTGGTTTGGGGTATGGAAATATCAGGAGCTCAGGTTTTGTTTTGTTTAAGATTTCTTTATTTAGAGGCGCCTGGGTGGCTCAGTCAGTTAAAAACGTCTGCTACTTCTTCTCCCTCTGCCACTACCCCTGCTTGTGCTCTGTCAAATAAAAAATAAAATATTTTGAAAGAAAGATTTATTTATTTCAGAGAGAGAGAGTGTGCATGCATGCTAGTAGGGGAGTATTAGATAGAGAGCAAGAGAGAAAATCTCAGACTCCACACTGAGTGGGGAGTCCAACTCAGGGATCAATTCCACAAGCCTAAGATCGTGACCTGAGCCAAAATCAAGAGAGACATCCTTAACCAACTGAGCCATCCAGGAGCCCTAAGAACTCAGTTTTGAATTCATTAAGTTTTAGATGTTCCAAGTGGAGATGTCAAGTTGGACATATTGACCCAGAGTTGCAGACATAGTCCTAAAGCCCACGGTGGGGGTATGGGCTGGATATGCAAACTGAAGTCATTAACATACATATGATATTAATGTGTATATGATATTAAAGCTACAGGCAAAAAAGTAACAGTGACAGACCCCTGGGACCCTCCAATATTTAGAGGTGGGGGAGTTGAGGTAAAGCTAGCAGAGAAGGCTAAGAAGGAGGACTCAAAAATGTCACAGAAAAACAAGGCAAATATGGTATTACCCTGGAATCTGAGTACCAAAAGGGATTGAGCAATTGTGCCAAATGCTGAGGACAGATCAAATAAAATGAAGTCTGAGGGGGGGAAAAACACCAAAAAACCAGCAGAATTTAGCAACATGAACGTCACTATGAATTTTGAAAGAAGAGTTTTCATGTTATGGTAGAGGTAAAAAAAAAAAAAAGACAAAACATATGATTAGAGACAGTTTAACAGAGAATGAAAGGTGAGAAACTAAATAGAAAGTAATTGTGTAGTGAATGAGTCAAGAAAAGACTTGAGGCGGGAGGGGAGGGCTTGTTTAAGAAAAGCAGTGCCTTTTCTGCTGCCAAGAACATTCCACCTCGTATTGCAGTAAATTCTGTACAAGTCCATCTCCACACGGATAAACTGGTAACCTGTCTGAGGGCACGAGCCACACCATGCAGCTGCTATGACCAACCATGACCGTAGACACGCTACACTACCGCTGGGGACCCCATTTCCTTTTTCTTCAAATACTAGGAAAGCCTAGAGATCTGGTCACATTGAAGACCCATTTCAGTTCTGGTGTTTTATGATTTTGTAGCCCCTCCAAGTCCTCTGAGAAGTGTTTGAAGAACAGAGAACAAATACCACACACTAAGGCCACATTTAAGAAAGTCTCCTCATCAAAATTTTAGTTTACTGAAAGTAATACATAAAATTACCAGATATTCAGAATAACTGGAAATTTTATGTTTCCCCCAAGCCCAATTACACTTATTTCAGTTCACTAATAAAATATCTGTAAAAACACATAGAAACCTTATACTAATATTCTGGGAACACTTTTTTTTAATCCTATGACAGGAGGATAGTTAAGTAAATGGGCTTTTAGTACGAGTGCAAAAAAAACCAAATACCCCAAACCTCCAAGCTCTTTAGAAAGAAAGAAAGAAAGAAAGAAAGAAAGAAAGAAGACTCCGATAGAAGGCGAATCTCTTATTTTAAACTAGGCTGGTTTAAACTATTTAGACAATGTCTATTTTTATATAACATTTATTACTTATCTATAACACAAATGAGAGATCCTGTTTAGGAGGAGATTAAGAAAAAGCTTAGGATTATGGCAGGGTGCCTGGCTGGCTCAGTGGGTTAAGCCTTTGCCTTCAGCTCAGGTCATGATCCTAGGGTCCTGGGATGGAGTCCCACATTGGGCTCTCTGCTCGGTGGGGAGCCTGTTTCCCCTCTCTCTCTGCCTACTTGTGATCTCTCTCTCTCTCTCTGTGTCAAATAAATAAATAAAAATATTTTTAAAAAGAAAAAACAGTACTATGGCTTTAATTCTCATAAACAGATGCACTCCATGTTAATTCATAATTGCTTGTGAACTGATGATTTACTTGGCTTGACTTTCTGCTTTAAAACTGAATCACAGAAGGCTTATTAGCCCCAAAGGTTATAAACCAGCAATATGAAAATTACAGTTCTATTATTTTTCTCTTTAATAAAAGGAACTAAATATAAACAAAAAAGAGGAACTTTATGATATATTAAACAAGAACTTCAATTGCTCTTAATTATATTGCTGATGATTAGCAACTAACCACATAGTCCAAAAGCATGGGCTTTAGAGTAGGTGACCTAGGTTTGGGCCCCAGCTCCACTATTAACTAGTTGTATGACCTAGGGCTACTTTAGCTCCATGCCTATGTTTTCACTTCTGTAATGGGGAAAAATGATAATCCCTATTTCACACACAAAAAAATTCACTTAAATTGCTTATTATAGTGCCAGAAGACATGATCTTTCTCAATTACTTATCAAAAAAGGAGGAGAGGGGAAGAGATAAACATTCTAACAGTACCCTTGTACTCAGCAAGAAAATGGAACAACTATTGATTAAACGCAACTTAGAGGATTCTCAAAAGCATTATGATGAGTCCAAGAAGCCAGTGTCAAAGGTTATATTTTCTATGATTCCAATTATATGACTTTCTCCAAGACACAAATCTATAATGACGAAAAATTGATCAGTGGTAATAGGGACCGAATTAGGGGGTAGATTGTGACAGGAGAACACGACGGTTTTGAGGGGTGACAGAATTGTTCTATATCCTGATTATAGTGGTGGCTACACACATTTATACATGTGTTAGAACTCATAGAACTATATGCTGGAAAAAAAGGCAATTTTATGTTATAATTATGTTAGAAATCCAAAAGCCCAAAAAGTCATTATTCCAGTTCACAATCATGAGAAAATAGAAGGTAATATCAAATTGAGGGACATTCTACAAAACACCTGAGCAGTACTCTAAAGTGTCAAAGTAAAAAAAGACAAGAAACCATCAGAGATTACAGATTCTCTCCCTCCACTCCTCCCCACTGTGCCTGCATACACACTCTCTCTTAAATAAATAAATAGAATTTTTAATAAAGAAAAAAGTAATGTTTGCAATAATCTCATAAGGCAAAAATATGTTCTTTCTCTTCCCCAAACCAACCAATGCCATCCTGCATATTTTGATTACCTTAGTGTAAGTTTGATTATCTAGTTTAGGTTATACCTACACTAAGATCATATAGGTAATCTGAAAGGGATAAAACAGATTCTACCATAAATGATATGACCGTTACCTGTACTTCCAGTATATATGTTTGTAACTTTAAAAATTCTATCAACTTTGGTTTCCTAATTCAAGAATGACTTTGTGTTTTTAAGAATTTCTCATGAATTCTACCTCTTAATATTCCTATTTAAAAGAACTTTCAATAGCCTTGTAATACCCACAGAATAAATTCCAGTACAAGATTTTATTGAAGTAGCTGGGTGTGGAGCCTCATGTAGGGTTTGACGCACAACCCTGAGATCAAGACCTGAGTGAGATCAAGACTCCAACACTTAACCGACTGAGCCACCCATGTGCCCCCCAATACAAGATACTTCTGCATCTTGATTTTGGTCTACCCTATAGTAGCTTCACTTGTGGCCTTTTTACCTCCCAACATACACCCCACAATCCAGCTCTGCTGAACTTATTCAGAGCATGTCATGCTTTCTAACTCCATATTTGCTGGCCTTTCTACCCACTGAATCTCCTGCAAAGCCCTTCTCTCCATCATTACGAGGAGGAACTGGTCATTTTCTCCTTTGCACCTCTGTTTGTATTTTGTAAATTATCTAACAGACACATGAATCACATTGCTTATGCATTCACATATACACTTAAGCATTGTTAAAATGTACAAAGCACTCCCAATAGGTTTTGAGGACCTAAAAGTGAACAGATTTCCTTCATAACTCCTCCTGCCTACTCTGTTGGAATATCTGGTGAAGAACACAGCGTTTGGGTTTTTGTTTTTTTTTTAATCATTTGTTTACATGTCTCTCTGGTCATTTATTTTAGCCTGATAGCATTCCTGACCCCACAACAGTTCGGTAATAAATATTTGCTGAATGAAAATATTTGGAAGTTGAACTAAATATTGGCTCAATGATAAATCTGTTTTTTTCTCTTCCACACAAGCCAAACCATTCTCAGGTCATTTCTGTATACGTCTCAATTACACAAAAACTAAGGTCCCTTCCGCATTTTCCTGAATGGTCCAGGATCTATTAATGGGTTGGTTAAGCCTTGGTCTGCAGCCCTTTCTGGAAATCAAGGCCGGAGCAGCAAGCTTTACATTTGTTAAGAGAGGACAGTTTCTGGGTTAGTCCCCATGCTTACACCTGAACATCTCACTATGTTAATAGACAATAAAGAAAGTTAAAAGGAGAGCAAAGGTGTCTACAGAGAGCAAAGGAGTGAACAAAAAAACCTCTCAAAAGAGTACAACAGATTATCTAATCATGGTCCTTTCCCTCAACTTTTGATCTTCTGTCCCTTTCAGGTGTTTACTTACGCAGCCCTCTGTCAATAAACTTCCCTAATTAGAAACAAACTGGTAAATGTTTCAGTAAAA
Source organism: Lutra lutra (assembly GCF_902655055.1). Lineage (NCBI taxonomy): Eukaryota > Metazoa > Chordata > Mammalia > Carnivora > Mustelidae > Lutra > Lutra lutra. The sequence continues at coordinate 148,171,423 of NC_062280.1, read as the reverse complement.
AGGAATATTCAAAAAAGATACTTAGCCTACAGGCTTTCATGTTTCATAATACTGTACAGATGGAACAATTAACAACTTCTTTAAACTCTCAGTTTACTGTCATCACCAAGGATACACTTCAGCTCTAGCTAAACCGCTCTGCTTCTCTTCTTCCCTACTTCAAACCATACCCGTGGTCCAAATGAAACTTTAAAACTTAGAAGTATTTTACATTTATAGTCATTTTAGGAAATACTTCTTAGACATACACGATGCTCTCAGTATTTCAATGTTCTCAAATTTCCTTTTTTTTCCTCTTTTTTAGGTAGGCTCCACACCCAGCTTAGAGCCCAAGGTGGGGCCTGAACTCACAACCTCAAGATCAAGACCTGAGCTGAGACCAAGAATCAGACACTTAACCAACTGAGCCACCTCGGTAGCCCCATGTTCTCAAATTTCTATCTCCAGGTGTTGCTCCTGAACTCCAGACTCTTAACCTAACCTGACACCTCCACTCAAATGTCATAGTCCTCTCAAACTTAACATATCCAAACCTGAATTTCTGGTCTTCTCTCCAACACCTACTCTATCCAGTTTTCTCCAGTCTTGGTAGACAGTGAATACTTCTAGCTGCTCACACCAAAAGCCTTGGCTACTGACTCTTCTTTCTGTCCTACAGTCATATCCAAAAATCCTGTTGGCTCAATCTTCAAAACATATATAGTATCCTAGAATCACTCCGCTTCATTGTCATTATCGTGCTGCAAGCCATTGTCAGCTCTTATCTGCAGCACTCTCAGGAGCCCTCCTGCTTCTGTTCTTCTTTCCCTACAATCTAGTCTCAAAGCAGCAGCCAGCAGTAATGTATTTAAAAACAAGCCAGATAATATCACTCTTCTACTTTAAAACTCCCCTTAGCTCTTCTTTTCACACAAAAAATAAGTCTTCATAACAGCTTACAAGGACAAGATCCTACCCTGGCCCCAGCCTCTATGACTGTATCTCTTCCTACTTCCTGCGCACTCCCTGTCTTCTAGTCCCACTGACCTCTCCTTGCTATCCCAGGAACATCTCAAGCATTATTCCCCTCCAGGTCTGTGCACAGCCTCTTCTCACTACCGGGGAGGCTGTTCTATTGGATATCCAGGTAGCTAACTCCTTCACTGCCTGTGGTAAACCAAAGTACTAATAGGTACTAAGCTGTTCAGACTTCTAAGTTTGAAATATGACTCTGCCTCTTCTCCCATAAAGAAGCACAGTCTATTTCTCCAGCCCTTAAATATGCGGTGGCCAATGGAATAAGAGTAAGACACAAGCGCAGGTCTAAACAGGATAAGAAGGGACGCCTGGGTGGCTCGGTTGGTTAGGCGACTGCCTTCGGCTCAGGTCATGATCCTGGAGTCCCGGGATCGAGTCCCACATGGGTCTCCCTGCTCGGCGGGGAGTCTGCTTCTCCCTCTGACCCTCCCACTTCTCATGCTCATTCTCTCACACTCTCTGTCGCAAATAAATACATAAATAAATAAATAAATAAATAAATCTTTAAAAAGGATAAGGACATAGGGGCTTACCCTCTCATGCTGCTGGGATCCCTCCTGCCACCACGACGGTATGAGAGCTGCACAGAGAGACCCCCCAGCCATGTGGGCCACCCTAGAGTATGCATCTCTCTCCTGCTGAGTGAGCTCTGGTCTGAAGAATCACCCAGTCGTAAAAAAGAATAATATAGGGGATACACTTAGTTGCTCAAAAATTATGACTTGCTCCTTTAATTCCAGGATTAAAAACCACCCTCACTGCGGAATCCTATGCCATTTCAATAACACCCCAAACTTTAAAAATCTCATAAATATTTTGAACTTTGGAATTTAGTTTGAACCACCTTAATAGACATTTCCCAAATTTAAGGATGCTAAAATAAACATGCATAATCTGCTTTACAGATTAAGAATTCAGACAATTACAAGTCAGAAAAGTCAGTCCCCAGGACTTACCAACCTCTCTCAACCTTGACTCTTGCTACTGTTTCCCCACTATCCTTTCTCCCCATTCTTCAAGACTCTGCTAGAGGTCAGCTGAACGAAACAATATATAAGAAAAGTGATGAAACCTTAAAAAAGAAATAAAAGTGAAAAGTGAAAAGTGAAAGTGAAAGAGAATGTGCCTGTGGGCAATAAATTATCTCAAATATCTAAATGTAGGAATAGAGAGATTAAATAGAGTAGGATTTTTTTTTTTTTTTTAAAGACATCTGGGGACGCCTGGGTGGCTCAGTGGGTTAAAGCCTCTGCCTTCAGCTCAGGTCATGATCCCAGGGTCCTCGGATGGAGCCCACATAGGGCTTTCTGCTCAGCAGGGAGCCTGCTTCCTCCTCTCTCTCTGCCTGCCTCTCTGCCTACTTGTGATCTCTGTCTGTCAAATAAATAAATAAAATATAAAAAAAAAAAGACATTTGATACTCTTGGGGTACCTGGCTGCTTCAGTCGGTTAAGCATCTGACTCCCCATCTCAGCTGAAGTCTTGATCTTGGGGTTGTGAGTTGGAGCCCAGAATGGAGCCCAATTAAAAAAAAAAAAATTGATACTCTCAAAAACAGAAAGCAGATACTATTTGCAAACATAGATTATAATAAAAATGACATCAGGGACACTTGGCTGGCTCAGTCAGTGGAGCATGCGACTCTTGACCTTGGGTTGTGAGATCGAGCCCCACGCTGGGTGTAGAGGTTACTTAAAAAAAATCTTTAGGGGCGCCTGGGTGGCTCAGTGGGTTAAAGCCTCTGCTGTCAGCTCAGGTCATGATCTCAGGGTCCTGGGATCAAGCCCCACATCAGGCTCTCTGCTCAGCAGGGAGCCTGCTTCCCCCTCTCTCTCTGCCTGCCTCTCTGCCTACTTGTGATCTCTGTCTGTCAAATAAATAAGTAAATAAAATCTTTAAAAAAAATTAAATCTTTACTAAAAAATGGCATCAATAAAAACATTAAATTCTAATTTGTTTCAGAAAAAGATATACAGAAGAGAAGACTGTTCATTAGACAGTATTTGCTGATAATCTCAAACCACTGCTAATCTTTTAAAAAAAATCCCTATACCACATTCTTCCTAATAGATATTCAAATGTAATAAAAGGAAAAGCACCAGAAGAAAATATAAACACCTGTATATTACTTGGTAAGGAATGTCTTCCTATGTATGACACAAATGGGAGTAAAAAGACAAGGAAAATGATGACATCTGACTACATAAAAATTTAAAACCACTATAACCAAAGCTAAGGCAAAAGAAATACAAGGAGAAAATGTGACCAAAAGTCCTATAAAAAAGAAAACAAAAAGTCTTTGGTTTGGCTTCCACAGCCAAATACATACATTGAAATCCAGCAAATACTTTACAAAAAATAAAGTTCATGCTTCTCTTACAAAATCAAAACTAGAACTATTAGGCAACATCTTGTGGGTGTGTATGAAAGACCCTACAATGTGGAGCTGCCTCCGCAGGCTCACTGACAGAAGACAGCCTTGGCCTCTTCATCAAAATTTTGAACAGTGGGGCTCCTGGGTGGCTCAGTCCATTAAGTGTCAAACTTGATTTCAGCTCAGGTCATGATCTCAGGGTTGGGATCCAGCCCTGTCACAGGCTCTACACTCAGCACAGAGTCTGCTTGAGGTTCTTTCCTCTTTCCCCTCCTCCTCCCCGTGTGTGTGTGTGTGTGTGTGTGTGTGTTCTCAAAAAAATCTTGATCAATGAACATCCGATTCTGTTTTATTTTCTTTTCAAGATTTTATTTATTTGAGAGAGAGACAGAAAGCATGAGCAGGGCAGAGAAAGAGGGACAAGCAGACTCCCGGTAGTGCAGGGAGCCCGATGTAGCGCTCGATCCCAGGACCCTGGGATCAAGACCAGAGGCAAAGGCAGACATCCAACTGACTAAGGCACCCAGGTGCACCTCCCAGTTCCATTTTAAATTAAAATAAAACATTTAGGGATGCCTGGGTGGCTTAGTCAGTTAAGTGTCTGCCTTCAGCTCAAGTCATGATCCCAGGGTCTTGGGACTGAGTCCCACATCAGGCTCCTTGCTCAGTGGGGAGCCTGCTTCTCCCTCTGGCTCCCACTTTCCCTGCTGGTGTGCATGTGCGCTCTCTTTCCCTCTGACAAATAAAGTCTTTAAAAAAATAAAACACTTAAGGTAAAAAGATTCCTGCATTTAATTTTATATAAACTTTACATCAAAAGAAAAAAATAACTAAACAAACATGGAATCTATAGTCAATGCCAAGCATGTTAAAGTATTTGGATGGAAAAGTACTAATAACTGCAATTTACTTTAGATAAAAGGATAAATGTGTGATAAGGCAAATATTATAAAATGTTAATGATAAAAACTAGATGGCAGATACATGAGCAAAATTCATCTTTGCTGTATGTTTAAAAACCTGTGTAGTAAAATACGAGAGAAAAAAACTACTACTATAGAATCCAACACTCTAACAGAAAAACTGGGCACTGAGCATGAATATATATATGCACTTCACAAAAGAAATGTGGCCAAACACAACAGAGAATGTTCAAAGATACTCATTCTTGAAACTTAAAGCAGAAAAACAATACCGTTTTTCACCTATTAAAATAGCAAAGAGTAAAATAATTAGAGGGGTCCAGGGGAAATAAATGGTCTCATAGGCTATTCATGAGAGTAAAACAATATCATTCCAGGAGGCAATTTCACAATCAAAAAGCTTTAATGTATAGATCCTCTCACCCAGCAGTTTCAATCATAAGCATTTATTCCAACAAAAAAATACACAAAGATGTAGATAGAAATTCAGCACTATCATTCAAAATTATAAAAAAAAAAAACAAAAAGGACTGTCAGGCAAATCAGATGTTACAGAGACTGTACCTCATCATATTGAACATACCGCTTCACTCAGCTGTTAAGAATGATTATCTGTATAAAATGGTGTAGACACGAAAACGTCTCCAGAATACACTTAAGTGAAATATACAAGTTACAAACAGTCTATGTCACGTACAATCAACATTTATGCATGTGTGGTCCACATTTCAACATCTGAAGTAACAGTCAACTGAAAGTTAACAGTATTAATACTGTTAAGGTTTTTATGATCTTTATTATTTGTTTTTCAGTATTTAAATAGTTTCTACATGCCGTTTAGACTCAGGATACAGTTTACCTATAGATTCATGTTAACAATTCAGGCAGAGTCCCTGTCCACATATGAAGGAAATCAGCAAAGTGACATAGTGATCAAGAAAACCTACTTTGACAGCCTCTCTGAAAATGTGACAGCTGCTTTGAGACCTGAATGATAGGAACCAGCCATATACAGCGGAGGCTATAGAATATTATTAGTAGAGGAAGTTATAGGAGCAAACAAAGGCAATTCAGTAGGAGTAAGCACCATGCTTCTTAGAGTGCAAGGAGGGAAGAAACAAGAAAAGCAGAAGTACTGACACTGAACATGTTACCACTTTTACAATCAGGAAAAAGGATCAAGCTAGTTTCATCCTAAAACACTAAAAACTTTTACCACTACCCAATCATACCAGAAGACAAAATTTTGAAAATCTTTCCTTCCTAAGTGCTTGCCATACATCTCATTTAAGTCATGCTAGAGCTATTAAAAAGCAGAACATTTCAAAGTAGAGGATTCTCAGAGCAACAGTTCTCCAAGGCCATTCACAGAAGAGATACATGAGAATCCTCTAAAGACATGTGCACCGTGCAAACACACATTCCTGAGTCCTACACCTAAAGTTCAAACTGATTAAGTGGGACTCAGGATTCTCTATTTTTTACTTCCCTGATGACCATAAATTAGTATAGTAACAGAGAAACCTCCATACCTCCAGAAGCCTGACTGCCCTGTACATATGTAATTCCATATTACCATATCTAGATTAAATCCATGAGAAGGTCATATTAGCATTTGGTAAATCCTATTTGGGGTAAGGTGTGTAATATGTTTTTCAAACATTTCATAGATCCAAAAAAGATATTCTTTAAATTCACACTTTTCCATAGAAACAACTCCAATCACTGGACAACCCCAAACCCATCTACCACTCTTTCTCACTCCCTTCACAGCCAAACTTCCTCAAAGATTTGTCTATATTCCACTTCTTCACTTTCCACTCATTCTTTGATTCATTCTAATCTAATCAAATCGAATCAAATCAAATCGAATCTAATTCTACCCCTACTAAACCACTAAATCTCTAAGTCAATGACCACACAGGGTGAAACCCAATTAATGCTTTTAGAACTTGTTTTGTTAGACCTAATAAATGCTCTCTACTGGTTTTCCATCAACTCTGGAGTACTTTTTCTTAGTCTTCTCTGCCCCACTCCACCACCTCGTCACTGAACACAGAGAAGTTCTAAAGATTCCACAGAAAGCACTCCTCTCCAAACTCTCCCTGGGCAAATCCATCCATTTCTGGGGTTTCAACTACCAAATCAGAGAATAAAGGTGAAAAACACCTCTGCTCAATTGCCCTTGACAATCCCCTTAAATTCACTGTTAAGGTTTTAGCACATCAACAGGTCACACTGGCAACCATTATATCATCCAAATAAATATAAATGAGCCATTTTCCCCTTTGGCATTCAAGCTCCAGATTAAGTAGGTAATTCATATTTAAAAGCTACACATAAGAGAAGATACAGGATTTTTCTCCTTACTCCCACTCCATATCACCTCCTTACTCCCTGGTTTAAAGCCCATCTACATCTGCCATCTCTGCTTAAGATAACATTCAAATCCTTTTTTTGTTTTTTTTTTTTTTAAGATTTTTTTATTTATTCATTTGAGACAGAGAGATACAGAGAGAGATAGTACATAAGTACGGGAAGAGGCAGAGGGAGAGGGAGAAGCAGCCTCCCCTCCATCCTAGGACCTGGAGATGATGACCTGAGCCAAAGGCGGATGCTCAAGCATCCGAGCCACCCAGGTGCCTCAACACTCAAAATTCTTGTGGTGGCCTACAGTAATTTCTATGATCTGATACATGCCCTGGTCACCTCCCCCAACTTTTCACACATCACAGCCCTCAGGGTCTTCTTTCACCTCCCAATGGAGACTGTTCCTTTCCCTGCTTTGGAGCTTTTCCAAAATACTACTCCCTCCTGCCTCCCTTCCCTTTCCACTCCCCTCTTCCTCCTAGCCACTGCTTACTCATCCATCACGTCTCCATTTAAATGTCATCTTCTTGGAGAAGCCTTTTCAATGTAGCCTCTCCCCCTACTCTGTCAGGGGTCTCCCCGGTATGCAACAGTTGTCTCCTGCTCTAAACTGTAAGCTTCATGAGGATCTTGTCTGCATTTTTCATGGTTCTATCCTCAGCAACTAATACCTGAATATCCACCAAATAGCCTCAGTCTCATCACAGAGGTTTTTATAATCTTACAACTTTAATATCCAAATATAAATTCAAGTTTTCCTTTAAAAAAACCTATGGAAAAATATACATAACGTAAAATTTACCATCATAACCATTTTTAAGTGTACAGTTTAGTGGCAATGAGTATAATCATACTGTTGTGCAACCTATCTCCAGAATTCTTTTCATCTTACAAAACTGAAACTCTATATCCACTAAACAAATCCCAATTCCCTCTTCCCCCAACCCCTAGCAGTCATCATTCTAATTTCTGCCTCTATGATTTCAATTACACTTGATACCACAAATAAGTGGAATCATGCAGTATTTATCTTTCTGTGACTATTTTATTTCACTTAGTATGATGTCCCCCAGGTTCACCCATGTTGTAGCAAATTAGAGGATATCCTTCCTTTTTAAGATGAAAAATATTCCACTGTATGTATACACATTTTGTTTATCCATTAATGCACTGAAGAATACTTGGGTTATTTCCACTTTTTGTGTGTTGTAAATAATGTTGCTGTGAACATGGATGTACAGAGCCTCCTTGAGACTCTCCTTTTAATTCTTTGGGGTATATAGCTAGAAATGGGATTGCTGGATCATACAGTAATTGTTTCAAATTTTTTTGAGGAACCACCATAATGCTTTCCATAGTGGCTGTATGTACCATGTTACATTCCCATGAATAGTATACAAGGGCTCCGATTTCTCCACATTCTCTCCAATGCTTGTTATTTCCTTTTCTTTCTATAGCAGCCATTCTAATGAATGTGAGGTTTTGCTTTTATATAAACTTCATGTGCTTTCTTTTTCCTACAAAGCTATGGTAACAAGTCCCATTAAAACATGCACCCCTAAACTAACCCAAGACATTCCAGAAGATAATGAAAATAGAAAAGAGACAGTCTTTGAAAGCAGGATTTTAAAGAACAGTAAAATTGTGGTTCATGTGCAGTGGCAAAAAACCCACAAAAAAACAAAAACAAAAACAAAACAAAAAAACAAGGGAAAACAAAGAAATGGCTTTCCTACTCATATCTGAAATTCCGTGATGCCAACTGCCTGCTTGGAACTTAAGGAACTTAACTATGTTCTTCTTCCATCCTGTTACTTCCCCTCACCCTTAGCCCCACCTGTGTATCTTCTCAGACTGCTGGGACTCTGTCTGCCTTAGGTCTCTTTCAGTTACATTCTTACTTCCTACTTCAGCTCTTACAACTGGGTCAGTGCCCACCCTGCTCAGTGGGAGATTGAGTGGCAGGGCCCTAACCTTCCCAGTTAATAGAGTCATATGCATGCCTTGGCATAAGGGAGTATCAGTGATAAATTACAGACATCAGGAAAGCTGGGTAAAACAAATCCCATTACGACCTTGAAAGTTCAAATTAAATGTTTAATTAAATCTGGGAACAGATGAAAAGCTATACACAAAGCAATATATCAACACATCCTAAATCAGAAATGTATCCTGGGTTTGGGATTTTAAATCCAAAAGAAAGTTTAACTAAATTAAGAGATTAAACTACAAAGAAAGATTTAAGATAGTTTAGAAGGATTGTCTGGACACTTCACTAGCAAAGTACCTTCCCAGAGATCTAAAATAAAGCAAAAAAGGTTTTAAATCAAAGTTATTTAATAGTGAGTAGTCTTCATTCAAAAATAAAATTTTAAATTTGCAAACACAGGTGTGCACATAAAACTTATGAAACAGATGTTACTTCTTTAACAAAATTCAAGTCATCTATACTGGAATTACTTTTCAGAGAACAAAATATTTATATTTACATTTGTGAAAATGAAGCCAGATGTGAAAAGTAAAAAGAAACGCTAACTACCATTAATCCAAAAGCAATCACCATTCCAGCATAAAAAGGCAAATACTATACAATAACAAACAGCAAACTAAAGATCAAACTAAAATTTTCTTTATATAAGTACAATGTCATTTATAGTTTTAAAACCGATATGATAATGAAACCACTAAAGATTAAAAAACAAATACATCCCTAACTTTATTGGTTCTTGGTCCCAATACTTAGGAAAGGAGCAAATGAACCATGAAGTATCTCAAAAGTTACTTTCCATACCTAAACAATATCTAAATAATACTGCTTTTTAGATAGCAATGTACCTTGTAAACCTAGATAAACATCTGCATTTTCACGATTCATCATCTACTTCATATAAACTAGAGTATACATCAACTATAGAATATAAGATATAAATGTTGCAAAAAAATTTATACAAGTCACCCCCCAGTCCCATTCGTTTACTTTGGAAAGATTAAATGAAACCATTTAAAGGATATCATGATATATGTCATGCTACACTTTTCAGAAAAACTCAAGGAAATAATGAGTTACTTAAAATCATTATTATTCTATTTGAAAATCTCTTCGTTACCAAAATGTAAGGTTCCTAAGAGGAAGTATCAGGTAACTGAAGGGTGAGGAGTCCAGTTGATACTTCATCCATTCTCCTCCTCAGTCTAGAAACCACATTCAGAAAGAATGCACCATTGCTGACCTCAGAATGCTGCTTCAGCCCACTTCTGCTTTACTGTTAACACAAATTTCAAGCGCTAAACGGCTACTCCACCCCTCCTGACACCTCAGGGAATATAAGCCATTTACAACATCGAGTTGTAAACAGCTCTTCTGCTGGGAAAGTTTTATTTTCTAGAGTTCTAGACAGAACCATTGCCTGAGTTGCAGAGACCAAGTAAGTCTTTCACAATCACTATTTCATTTTGAGTCAAATTAGTTTACCAGTTTAATTTGTGAGCAGACTGCCCTTCTAAATAACTAACACCGAATAAAATCTAAATTGTTTACATAAATACACTTAAGGCAATTTATCAAAGCCTGGACAATTTCTAACAATAAAATCCAACTCTATAAAAAAATAAGAAGGAAGGTCACTTTCACTTAGCTGAAGAAAAGAGGGAGGGTGGAGAGTTTTCAAATATTTCTCAAGAGCTACAACTGTCAAAAACAGTACCATATGTATTATAACATAGGATGAAAAAATTAGTACAGGGGCGCCTGGGTGGCTCAGTGGGTTAAGCCTCTGCCTTCGACTCAGGTCATGATCTCCAGGTCCTGGGATGGAGCTCCGCATCAGGCTCCCTGCTCAGCGGGGAGCCTCCCCCAACCCGCCCCCTGCCCCCACCGCCTGCCTCTCTGCCTACTTGTGACCTCTGTCAAATAAATAAATAAAATCTTAAAAAAAAAAAGAAAAAGTTAGTACAATAGAAGGGAAAAAAAAGACTATTTTACAACATGCCACATTTTTTTTTTTTTAAGATTTATTTATTTATCAGAGAGAGAGAACAGGCACAAGCAGGGGGAACTGCAGGCAGAGGGACCTGCAGACTAGCACTTGATCCCAGGACCCTGAGATCATGATCTGAGCTGAAGGAGGATGCTTACCCAACTCAGCCACCCAGGTGTCCCTGCCAACATGTTTTAAAAAACACTTTCTGATAGGAAATTTCTGGAGGTAAGAGGTATCTAAACAGCATTCTTAAATTTCTTTGCAACTTTTTTTAAAAAAGATTTTATTTATTTGACAGACACAGATCACAAGTAGGCAGAGAGACCGGCAGAGAGAGAGGCAGAGAGAGAGGAGGAAGCAGGCTCCTTGCTGAGCAGAGAGCCCAATGTGGGGCTCGATCCCAGGACCCTGAGATCATGACCTGAGCTGAAGGCAGGCTTAACCCAGTGAGCCGTCCAGGAGCCCATCTTTGCAACTTTTTAAGGCTATTGACTGTATTTTAAATTTCCTTTATTTAAAAGCCTCAGAAAAAGTTCAGGAAACAAATTTCAACCTTCCAACCCACATATACCAACAGAGAAGAACCATAATGAGTTCGAAAATAGTGAATTTCAAATGAGTGAGGTTTTATTAGGATTCTTGATGATATTAGGTCGTCTAAGTCCACAGGGTGGCAGTCTCACAGCCTTAAATTTGTTTCTGGATTCAATGTACAGTTTTAGTATTCAAAATGCCACACACACATACACATAAAGGTGGGCAGTAGTAGTTTACTGTCTGACCAACCCTAGGAGTAACAGTTGCCTGTTCTCTTCAAATAAATAAACAAATAAATACATATCTATGCTTTGTAACCTCCCTACTTCTTTTAGGAGTATTTACTTCCTGACATCTTCAAATTTTTCTTCCATTTTACTTCTTTTTTTTTTTTTTTTTAAATCTCATCCTTTGTATTCCGCTGCTACCACCCTATTTAAGGAGAGAATAGAGACAAGAATAGCCATTAGATTATTTCTGTACTTCCGGAGACACTCCACCTTGTTTAAGGCCTGATGCAAAGGGAGAGTGGGAGCAGAAACAGGAATTGGAAGATGAGAGTGGACACTACAGACACAATCCTTCCATCCTCCGGTTCATCATGCATACTACCACCAAATTAGTTTCATCAAAAACACTTATATTACTAGAAATCCCTTCTCCCACCTAAGTAAATTCCTTATCCCCAAATTCAAAGACCTTCACAATCAGAACCTTCCAAAATTTCCTATCTAAGTGCTCTGGAAGAGGTAAGGGGATCTGTAAAATAAACTTTGAATAGACCTTCCAACTTCCTGGTTTGCATTCATTCATTCAAATACATTCTGAATGTTCTCTGAGTGCCACGCACTGTTCTAGGTGCTGATGGTATAGAAGGGAACAAATCAAAGTCCCTGCTTCAAAGTTATTCTCTTGACTGGAGAGTCTTCAGAGGAGCGTTGTTAAAGGTAAGGGGACAAACCCCCAAGCACTTCTAGCTCTCCGCTGGTTGGGGGAATGATAAAGACACCAGGGATCTGACAGCACCAACATTGTCTGCTGCAGGCTCTAATCTATTTTTGCAGCCTTATTTCCAATTCCTATCCTACTTGTACCCTCAGCTCAGCCAAAATGTGCTAGTGACTGTTAATGTGACTCTGCTCTGGCCTGCTTCTTTCTTAATGCCTTGCTTTCCACTATATCATCACTAGCAAATGCCTAACCAGACTTCAAAGCCCATCCCAAATGTTGCCTCCTATAGGAGGCCTTTTCCCATTCACTTCAAATGACTCCAGATGTGATATCGTGGAGGCCTTCACGCCATATAACCCTTGGCTTTGTTCCCTCTGAGCATCTGTCACACTATAAATTGTATCATAATTATCTGTATAGATTAACCTCCTTCATCAGCTCTTTACTGAACACTTGCTACATCCCAGGAGCTAGAACTGCAGTGTTAAATTATTCCACTTATATTTTTATTTTTTTTTTCAAAGATTTTATTTATTTGTCAGAGAGAGAGGAGAGCGAGCGAGCACAGGCAGACAGAGTGGCAGGCAGAGGCAGAGGGAGAAGCAGGCTCCCTGCCAAGCAAGGAGCCCGATGTGGGACTCGATCCCAGGACGCTGGGATCATGACCTGAGCCGAAGGCAGCTGCTTAACCAACTGAGCCACTCAGGCGTCCCTCCACTTATATTTTTAAATGCTTACTATCCAAATGATAAAAATAAAATGTAAAGACAATATATTATGTAAGCTTTTTATTACTTCAATCTTTTAAGTTTTGTTGATATGATCTACATATCATAGTTCACCCAAAGAATAGAATTCAACATTTAGGTTATTTACTGAGTTGTGCAACCATTATCATTATTCTAATTTTAGGACATTTCAAACACTCTAACAAGAAACCTTTGTCTCCATTAGCAGTCACTCCAAGCCATGCCCCTGTAACCACTGCCCCTTCACCTCCCAATCCTAGGCAACCATAATCTATCCTCTTTCTCTCATAGATTTGCCCATTATGTACAGTTCATATAAACAGAATCATACAAAATGTGGTCTTTTGAGTTGGCTTCTTCTGCTTAGCATGACCATCTTGAAACTGATCTATATTATGTTATGTATTGGCTCATTCCCTTTTATTGCCAAATAACATTTGATTGTATAGATACATCTTATTCATTCAGTTGATAGGCATTTGCACTTCTACTTTCTGCTTACGAATAATGTTGCTATAAACACGTGTACAAGTTTTTGTCCAGGCAGGTTTTAATTTCTCTTGGGTAGATACCTATGAATGGAAAGGCTGGCTAAGGTAAGTCCATGTTAAACATTTTGAGGGAACTGCCATCCTGTTTTCCAGACTGCACACCATTTTACAGTCTACCAGCACTGCATGAGGGTTCCAACTACTTCACTATTGTTTGAATCTTAAAAAGCAAGAATGATTTCACTATTCAGTATCCTTACCCTCCAGGAGTTCATACTCTAGTGGGAAAAAAGGTAAGAAATAAACAGGAACAAGTGAATGTGTTAATTTCAGGTACTAAGAAAAAGGAGAAAACAAAAGAATAAAGTAACCAAAAGAAAAGGCTGATCAGAAAGACCTCACTGATGTTGACTGAAATATGAAGAGCTGGAGGGGAAATATTAGAGGTAGTGGAAACACCAAGAAATAAAAGTGGGAGAACAAGTTTGGTATGTTCAAGGAACAAAAAGGAAGCCAGTGTGGCTGATATATAATGAAGAGGCAGAGAAGGGAGGAGATGAATTTGGGGCGGTAAATAGAGGCCAGATAATATTCAACCATGGCAAAGTCCTTGGATTTTAAATACCACCATTTTTTTTTTAAGATTTTATTTATTTATTTGACAGAGAGAGATCACAAGTAGACAGAGAGGCAGGCAGAGAGAGAGAGAGAGAGAGAGAGAGAGAGAGAGGGAAGCAGGCTCCCTGCTGAGCAGAGAGCCCGATGCGGGCCTCGATCCCAGGATCCTGAGATCATGACCTGAGCCGAAGGCAGCGGCTTAACCCACTGAGCCACCCAGGCGCCCTAAATACCACCATTTTTAATCCCTTATATTTCTTTAAATGTAGATAGTCATCTGTGTAAACATTTACTGAATGGTCATACAGCTTCTGATTGTGCCTAAGAGCAGCAAATCTAAGAGACTACTTGGGCAAATACATACCACTCAATTAGTATCACTTTACTCTGTGGTTCATGAGGGGACACCTAAAACATGACTATCAGTGCCTTTTTGGTAACAAGGTACAAACATATGAATGAAGCCTTACAAACTTATCACTGACCCTTAACCAGTTTAAGGTGTATGCCTTATTGACAGCAGCTAGCAGCTCAGTCTTAGAATATTAAGGTCATTTTCAATAAAGCATGCTAGTAAGAATATAGTTGTAGATAATGCTCATGATTTAAACCTAGATTTCATTCTTTCAAATTGAATTCATTGTTTTTCTCATTCTATTAATTAAAAATTACTATTCAACTGGTGAACATAAAATACGGGCACAAGTCTCTACATTGCTTAAGGTTTTTAACAGAGTAAAGTTTCACATATTACTGCTATATTTATTTTTTCAAAGGAGAAAGTGTTTTGAAAACTCTAGTTACATAAATGGTACTCCTTTGATAAAAGAACCCGTTATCTAGTCAAAATTTATTAAGGTGAAATTCTCTTCTACCATCCCAGCTTGGTCTCCCATGCCTCTTCCTCCAGACACTGGGTTCAGACAGTATGCCAGCTTCATACTGTTGACTCCGCCTCCCCCTCCAGTCCCCCACCCACCCTCCACTCCCCTCAGCTTTAAGATACACATTCTCCACTTGGAGAAATCCAACCAGTTCTTCAAGGTTCAAGGCAAACACTCTCCTCTACCTCTCTTGGTCAGGTCTCAGGAGTAGAAGTGATGTTCTGTAACTCTGATATTGCCTTACCCTGTTTGGCCTGGTACACAATATAGGAGTCTGAGAAATACTGTCACCAAACTACTCCCTTCAGCAAATCTTTAAGTATACAAAAAGCAAAGCTATTTGCAATTCCCGGGTGCTCAGTTGAAAATCATATCCATTTTAGCACCTTGGTACTGTATGATACCAAGTCAACACAAAATGCAAGGTCAAGAACAATTAAGCCCTCTCCAGAGACAACGCAGAGGGGTCTTTCCCTCCTTCCAAATTCCGACTGAGTTTTTTAGTAAATGGTTTCTCAATAATGACACAATCCTACTCTTCATTTAAATGAAACTTTCCCCACGTAAATAAAACGTTTCCACTTGCATTACCTATTCAAGAATTGCTCAATTCTTGCAACTCTATCCGAAGTTTCTGAATGATATGTATGATCAAGAGTTTAAGCTGTAAACACTGCGCACAGAGAAGGTGGAAGATTCACCCAAGGTCAATCCCGAGCTAATTGCAGAAGCGAAAATACAATTCCATTCGGTACTGTGTCCACAACCTACTAACATGATCCTGAACATCAGGAACTTTCAAAAGCGTGTGACGGTGCTTGTAAATATTCAAATATTTCAGCTAACCAAGAAATAAAATATTTTTAATTACGAAGTTTACTTACAATATAAAAGTGATTCATCCTTAATCATGCGGATCACGTCAATAGATTATTTCAAAACTCACTGTGCAGTTAAAATATAAAAGTTTGGAAATGCGCACACTAACCACCACTTCTGCTCTTGTCAATGGCACTGGCCAGAAACCGATCCATAAGAGCCACTTCTTCCTTCTCCAATTGTTCCCAGAGGCCCAATGTACTAAACATTATAGCTCACCCCATCTTCTAATTTCAGCTTGCATTTAAGATAACGCTTTTGTTTCATTTACAGCTCACATGCTGCTGACACAGCTGCCCCTTCTTTGTAATAAACACAGGGCTTCTATATTTAAAAATACAGTGAAACTTTGTTATAACATCCCCTCCCCAGTCTCCAGCCAATTTTCTCTCTTCCAAGCCCCACCTCCACCCCAAGATTCTTCTATCGGCGGCGCTCAAAACGTTAGACCCTTTGGAAAGTTAAATTTCTTCCCTAAAGACATCTCATCATAGTGGTATTTTTCTTCTCCGCAGCACGTGCGCGCGCGTCTGTGTGCGCGCTTTAAAGCGGGGCGGGAGGATTGGGGGTGGAGGGGGGATTCCCTTCCCCGGAGGCCTTCCCAGGCAGTGGCACTCAAGTGTGTGGCTCCGGAGTCCCCGGGACTTTTGTGCGCAGAAACCAGCGCCCCCGAGGTCAGGCTGGGTGGAGCTGGCCGGCGGGCTCGGCCGCTGCGGGACAGCCGGGTGGACACGCGGCCGATCGGGCGGTGACGGGCAGCTACGCGGACGGGAAAGCGCGCCCGAAGGCACCGAGGCTCGCCAGACCGCCACGCCGCCGCGCGCCCCGCTACAGGCGGCTTTGTGCCGGGGGCGGCCAGGGCGGGGGGGTCCCCGTAAACAGCAGGCGGAAAGAGACGAGGACTCCAAACGGGGTGCGGACTCCCAGCGCCGAGGGCAGGGGGTGAACACGCCCCGCGTCACTTGGGACGGTCGGAAAACTACGGCCGCGGAGGGTGTGGGCCCGGGGGAGGAGGGGGGGGCGGGGGGCGCTGGGAGGAGATAAGACTAGGCCGGAGTTAATCATCACCTCCTGAGCGTCTGGAAGAGGACGACTGGGGGCGGAGGGGCAGGAGGGCAGCCCCTGGAAAGTGAAACTCCGCTGGCAGAGGAGCGAGGCGAGGGACCCAAGCGCACTCGCTCCTCTAGTCTACCCGGCGTAGCACTAATGTTCGTTTTTCACAAACTCATCAGAAGGAGACAAGTAGAGAGCCAGAATATGGGAAACAAAATAAGTTCCTCTCCCATTCGGTCTATTAAAAGCATTATTTCTTTCCCATACCGGGAGTCGAACCCGGGCCGCCTGGGTGAAAACCAGGAATCCTAACCGCTAGACCATATGGGAAGTACTGATAGAGGAGCTGCCGTGACTCACCTGACAAGTGCACGCGCCCCCACTGCCTCTGCTCTGCTTCCTCACGCCGCTGTTCACCCCGTCGCCTCTGCGCCACTCGAGCCGCCCAGCCGCCGCGGATGCCCACGCGCTCCACGAGCGAAGGAACTAGCCGGCCCGTGTGCGCGGGCGTCGCGGGGGCGGGGCGGGGCCACTCCGCCGCCTCCGGAAAGTTCTGAGGCAAAGCCCAGCAACTCGCGGCCCCGACACCAGCTGTTTCACCTTTCTTTTTCTAACTCCGCCAACGGCCCCCAGCCTACAGGTCCGGGTTGCTTCGCTGGTCAAAGTGCGTGCGGACTAGTTGGCAAAGTTGAGGGCGGCGACGTCTCGGGGAACAGCTGTTTGCGTTGGGGCGGAGGCGGCGCGCGAGCTCCTCGGCCACGAGCCAGCGAGCCTAGAAGGGTGGAGGTTCTGGATCCCAGGGGAAGAGAGTGAAGGCGGGATGATGCGGGGACTTGAAGCGTGAAGTTCTTGTTCTTCGGCTGAGGTCCCGTCGCGCTTTCACCCCTTCTGGGTGACCTCAACCCCTTTATACCGACCCCACCTCTCAGGATCCCAGAGTACCGCCCCGTAGGGGGAGGGGAAGAGGAGGAGATTTCGAACGCGGATTGAGACGCCTGGGTATCCGTAGTTGGGAACCGTGGAACCCTGGTCCCGGGGAAAGAGGGAGGTGTTCGGGTTTGGAGGCTCCGGTGGGCCTCGCGACGGGCTGGGTCCCAAGTCGCCCCGCGTGGGGAACACGAGCTCGAGCCGGACCCCGGGGCGACGCACGGAGCGGCTGGTCCAGTCATGTGAGTCGGGTCTCAGGCTCTAAACAACGAGGTGTTGTTTCCCAGGGCGGCCCTTTCTCTGCCGGGTCTCGCCCTCCACCACCCGCCCCCCCCCCACCTCTTTTCGGCTGGAGGCGTGACGGAGGTGCTCTTAACTCGCTCGGGACCGGTCGCAGACCGGCAGGGCCGGTTTTCAGGGCGTTTAGAAATGCTATCCTTCGGGGCGCCCTGGGGGCCCGAAGCTCGGGCTTCGGGAGGGAGGTTGGCGGCCAGTTGAGGTTGGACTGCTGCCCGCGAAGCAGCCGGGAGCTCCCTCACTTGCACAGTTGGGGGGTAGCAAGCACCCTATTCGCTTCTGTAGCGCTTGAATCCTGGGGTATTGTGAAACTTTAGGGTTGGACTTGGGCCACCTCCGCCTTCACCGACTGGTAGAAACGGCGAGTCTTGTTAGCATAGTGACCCCCCCCCCCGCTCCCCCAAGCCTTGCAGGCTAAGAGGTCCTTGGCTTTTCCAACTCTTCTCTTGCCCCAAGTCTCAAGAACAAATTGTATAAACTGATAGTCTCGGAGGAACCAGTCTCCCTCCAAAAGTGTCTTGTTCTTTGTTCCTTTGATGGAACTAACTTGATTTAAAGCAAACTTTGAGCTGCTTCAGGCCTCCATTACGGCAATCTCCCAAAGTGCCAGAAAGGCATAGAGAAGATAAATCTTTTCCAAGATGTTTCTTATTTCTTCACACTGATGATAGTGGCAAATGAGAAAAAAAAAATTTTTTAAGCACTTTTATTAAAGGAAGTTTTAAATCCGGTGCAGACTTCTTTTCTAGCGGCAACAATTTCAGATAACTGCTGCAGTGAGTTAAATACTAAAGGTAATGTGTATAATAAGACAGGATTCAGTAACAGGGTGTTATATTTCAGACTCTAAGAAGATATAAAAACATGCACAATTTTGCCTTTTTAATTATAAATAAGCTTAGACTTGTTTTTCCCTTTTTCAGGGCAGACTACTGGAAGTCGCAACCAAAGAAATTCTGTGATTACTGCAAGTGTTGGATAGCGGACAATAGGCCTGTATGATAATTCCACTATAAGAGAGTTTAATGATATTGTATTCCTGTGTTTCTTTTTGATCTAAACAGTATTTATGAAGCACCTTCAAATACATTGCTCTTGATTTTTCAAAACATTAAAATATTTCTGTTGTCTTTTCATTTCTTGTACAAAAGTGGTAAGCCTTCTTCCTTTTCATCAGGTTAAATTTGATTATATGTTAAGCCAAATTATTTCTCTATGATCCTTTAGTCACATTCAGAAAATGGATGTTGAGTCTCATCATAAACATCTCATCCCTGTTTATCCACATTATGATGTTGTTTAATACTACCATATAAAAAATATTAAAGGGCAAAGCCCTTTATATATAAAAAGGAACATTATTGTAGTTTATCTTGTATCTTTTCAACTCCAGAAAAATAAATTAAACATATTTGCAAAGCTTTGTAGCTATAAATGGTTTCATTTTAAAGAACATCATTACCTGTTTCATAGACTATGAAAATAGCAGCTCTATTAAGCATCTTATTACTGTATCTCAATCTAGATTAAGCTTTTAAGACATAAAAGCATCACTGATTTTTCCCCCTTATGTGCATGTCATAATAATATATACGTAGCACAGAAATATGTGGATATCTTTTAAGTATATATTCCTAGCCTTTGTACTTGATAGAGTTGCATGCACAACAGAACAGTAGCCCCGTTTTTAACAATGTTATACTTCTTTGATAGACATTTATTTACTACTGTGTACAAGGAGTTTGGGCATATTTTTTTCCAGGATTTTGTTTTTGGTCTTTTGAATAGTTGCTAAAGATCTCAACTTGTTTAACTTAGGCCATCCTTACACATAAATGCCATAAATTATGAATTCTGTACAAATGGTTGATAGTTTCTCTTCTCTTGAGGTTCCCAATCAGTTCAATGAATTTTAGGAGTCAAGAAGAGTAAATAATCCCTTCTAGGATAATCTTTGCTCTCTTTGGATTATTAATATACATCAGTTTAACCTTTAATTAGAAACAAAACTTTATTATTTTTTTAAATATTTTATTTATTTATTTGACAGACAGATCACAAGTAGGCAGAGAGGCAGGCAGAGAGAAAGGAAGGGAAGCAGGCTCCCCGCTGAGCAGGACCCTGGGATCATGACCTGAGCCGAAGGCAGCGGCTTTAACCCACTGAGCCACCCAGGCGCCCCCAAAATTATTTTGTTTTGAAATGAGTCTTTAATAGTCTTTGTGTGGTATAATTAACTTTAGGAAACCTGATATATGAAAATTAAAAGGTGAACCTTTGTTTTACAATGTCTGACTTTAAAGAGGAATTTATGGTAGTACTTTAGGATAGCTTAACTTAGATTTGATTGACAAAATTTATTTTGCAAGGTTTATCAGAAATTGCTTAATTGCATACAACCAGACACTTGTAATTTAGGGAGCATTCTTGACTGTTTTAAATGAGTAATAACATTCACTCACTCCTTTGTCCCATCCAGTCACCATCACTTTTTGGAGGTTACCACTTTTTTTCATTTTCTAGTCCATTTCATTGTTTCTGTACGCACATATAGGTTTTTATTCCAGCATAATGTAAAACCTAGGATACCATACACACTATCCTTCACCATAGTTTCGTGGGTTTTTTTTGTTTTTTTAAAGATTTTATTTATTATTTGACAGAGAGAAAGAGATCACAAGTAGGCAGAGAGGCAGGCAGGGTTGGGGGTGGGGGAAGCAGGCTCCCTGCCAGCAGAGAGCCCTATGTGGGGCTCGATCCCTGGACCCTGGGATCATGACCTGAGCCGAAGGCAGAGGCTTTAACCCACTGAGCCACCCAGGCGCCCCTGTTTGTTTTTTTTAATTGAACAGTATCTCCTGGAACTCTCTCCACATCAGTATATAGGAATTTTGTTCTCTATTCCAGCAACCAAAATTTGGTAGATAGTGCCAAATTGTCCTCCATAAGAGTTGTACATTTTGTACCATTACCACAGTGTGTAAAAGTATTTGTTTATAACTTGGAAGGAATTCCTTGCTGTCTACTTTCCTCTCAGTTTGGAGGAATAAGTTCTAATATTGTTTATTCTCTGTTTCCAGAGCAGTACAAATTCTAGAGACTTACAGGTTTTGACATTTTATGTTGAGAGGTGTTTCTTGGAGTTAAGTTTTTTCCCCACTCCTCTTTCTGGCTTCATGTCTTGTTTGAGTTCTTGTTACAATCATTATTAACTAGATTTGTCATCACGGGTACTTTGTATTTTTCTCTATTGATATGGTCATCATAGTTTATTCTAAGCACCAAAGGAAACCTAGTCAGAGGATATGATAACAATTAACATGGTTCAGTTCCCTCGTATCATTTGATAAAAAGGACTGATTTGCATTAAAATTATTTTTCTGTCAATCATTTCAATTTTGTTATGTTCCATTCCTCTATTTATTGTTACCTTACTGTGACCATTATGATATTGATGTAACTTTCCTTTGCATTTTCTCTTTTATTAATTTTCAAGAGTGTTGAATTTCATGAAAGAGGAAAGAATCATAAGGAGAATGTTGCGAAGAGGATCAGTGAGGTAATTTATTTATTTATTTATTTGCCAGTTTTCCATGTAAATATCAGTCCTTTACCTGGCTTTCGATTTTATATGTGCCTTACATAGATTAAACAGAAAAGCCTGGATAAGGCAAAGGAAGAAGAAAAGGCATCAAAGGAGTTTGCCGCGATGGAGGCAGCTGCGCTGAAAGCATACCAAGAGGATTTGAAAAGGCTTGGCTTAGAGTCAGGTAAAAAAGCAGCCAGCATGTTTTAAAACGAACATCAGAGGTCATGCTCAGTGAGCTTTTATTGTTTCCATAAAGAGGTGGTACACTCAGGGTCTACTCTTAGTGCTTTTCCTATGCATCATAGCTGTATTTAGACCGTGGGACTTGGCTTACGCACTTTTATTTTACTTTTAAAGCTTCATCTTGTGACACTTCCATTCATAACCATACTACCTTGGTGGTTAGCTAGTCCTAGTTCTGTCTTGGTCAGTGTTCATTTCAGACACAGCTGAGTTTTTTAGGTACTTGGCTAAAAGGAGCTATTCATTAAAAAATAGGCCTTGCATTATAACCACAGTTTGCTTTATCCATATGGTCAAAAGTATGAATTATGTTTGGTTATATGGTTGAGTTATAGTGAATTAGCCTTTTGTGGACAAATTTACTGATTTTACCACTAGAAGGCAGATAATTTTTTTAATTGGATAAGTTTGACATAAAACATTATTTATGCAGGTGTTACTTTGATGCATTTATATATCGTAATAAGATCGCTACTAAAGCAATATTTGCCACATTATCTATTAAGGTATTGTTGTCTCTATTCGTTATACTGTGCATTCAATCTCTATGGCTTAAGTACTACTTACTGCAAGTTTATAACCTTAAACAGTATCAGTCTTAACCCCCAACCCCCTGTCCTCTGGAAACAACAATTTTACTTTTTGGTCTCATGAGTTTGACTCTTAGATTCCACATCAAGTGATATCATGCAGTATGCTTGTCTTCTCTTTACCTGACTTACCTCACTTATCATAATATGTTCAGGTTCCATCCATGTTGCTGCAGATGGCAAGATATCCTCCTGTCTCATGGCTGAATAGTATTACATTATGCATATGTACTATATCTTTTTATCCATTCGTCTTGTTGATGGGCATTAGGGTTGTTTACATATCTTGGCTGTGATGAGTAATGCTGCAGTAGGTATGGGAGTGCATATATCCCTTTGAAATCCTGCTCGTATGTCCAATGAGTGTATAACCAGAAGTGAAATTGCTAGGTCATATGGTAGATCTATTTTTAACTTTTTGAGGAACCTCCGTAAGTTCTACATAGTGGTTGGACCAGTTCACATACACCAGCAGGAGAGTTCCCTTTTTCCATGCGGTCACCAGCAAGAAGGTAAATAATTTGGAGGTTTGAAGATAACTCAGTTCCAGATAAAAGGCATTTATTTAAGTAGAGTGTATCAATCTTGTTGATGAACTTGGGCTTTAACTCAGGAACTTTTCTGTCAGCATTTCTTCCATGACAAATCCATTATCCTTAAACCAGGCAAATAGCAGTCCCAGTTGTTGATCTTGCAGAATGGTTGAGAGAGTCAACATTGAATGATATTCTTTACTCTCTAAAAACTTCTTTCCATTAGTTTTTAAGCAGAATGATAAGTCAATTGGTATTGCCCTCATCAAATAAGGATAGTTGTAACCAGTCTTTAAAAATATTATCCTGGACATTTTTAGTTAAAAGGAAGGGATGGGGGCTCTATTTCCATGAGGATAAAGCTGTATGCTTAAAGAAAAAAAAGGATAGAGGTGTTCCTGCAGGATTAAAAGGGAGTAGTTGAAATTTCATCTCATCAATTATATGGATTGGGAGGTTCCATTATGCTACCCTATAAGCAAATCAGTCTTCCAGCATTTTGTACTTAAATGTATTTAAATAGGATTTTTTCCAAATTAAATTATTTGTGATAGCCTTGTTTTCTTTAGTAGGATGTACATTCCCCTTAAAGTGCAATAATGCAGTACAAAGAAAGGACTTTTAAAGACTAAATACTTTTGAGATTATCCCAGACATCTTTAGAGTTTTCTTTTTTAAGTTATACATCACATTATAATCTATTTGGAGGTGGTTTTATTTTTTCCCTCAATAACATGTCAAATACTTCCTTTCTTTTAAATAATTAAGGATATACATCGTGTTTAATGGCTACAGAGTGGTTAGGAGCACAGACTTTGGAATCCACCAGAATTGCCACTTGCTAGGTCTACAACCTCCAATTTTCACAAAAACTAAGTAACATAATGGTATAAACTGCTTATTACAGTGACTACTTGCAATAAGTGTTTAATAATGGTTATAAAATGCCATAACAAAATGCCATAAAAGTGTCATAACTTATTTAACTAATCTCTTCCAGACTAACATTTAGGTTGCTTAGAGTTTTCACTGTTAGAATGAATGCTTCAGTGAGTCGTTATGTAGGCGTGTTTTTTCACATTTATTTCTGTAAGTTTAATCTCTATAGAGATGAAATTGCAGAATCAAAGTGTGAATATATTTTATATATTGATAGCTAATACCAAACTGTCTTATCTTTGTACTTTTTGTCCATCTTTTGTTAGAATGTTGGATTTATTTGTAAGGAATCTTTGTTACGAAATTAACCATAGCCATATTTGTTGTAAATATTTATTATTTGTCTTTTTATTTTTTTTAGTTTTTAAAAATCTTAATTCTATTATAATTAACATAGCATCATATTATTTTTGTTTTTTTTTTTTTTGTTTTTATTTTGCTATAATGGAATATTTGGATTTGTATGTAGGTTTAACACTATTTTACTTTGTGTTTTTTTTCACATATATCTTTAATCTGAAGTTTATATTTATGTGCAAACATGAGAGGGGCCTTGCAGTGGGGAATAGCTCTACTTTTTTCTAAATAAGTAACCAGTCAATCCAACATCATTTGTTAAGTGATCTCTTTTTCTCATATGCACCAGGAATCTGCATTTGGGTCTGTTTACTCTTTGTTCTATTTCATTCATATGTTTACCTACTCCAGGATTCGTTTTACCTTTTTTTTTTTTTTTTTTTAAATATACCAATTGTTTTAGAGTAAGTTTTAACATCTGGTAGAATTAGATTCCCCTTATCATTTCTGTTTTATAATTCTGGATATTTGTGCATATTTAGTTTTCCAAATGAGCTTTATTTATAATTTGTCAAGTTCCCAAAAGAATCTTCTTGTCAGGCTTTTTTAATTGGAATAACATTATTAGTTGTTTCATACCAGGAAAAAAAAAAAGTGTTGGTACTTCACCTTTCTTATATCTTTTTCTCTAGAAATTTCAGAGCCAAGCATATCACCAGTAACAAGCACTATCCCACCAACCTCTGCACCAAAGCAGCAGAAGGAAAAGAAGAAAAAGAAGAAAGACCCTTCAAAGGGCAGATGGGTAGAAGGCATAACCTCTGAGGGTTACCATTACTATTATGATCTTATCACAGGAGGTAGGTCAGGCATAGAACTGGTAAGAATGATAACTGTTTATTTTGTTTTAGTTAATATTGGAACATTTAAACAATGGAAGACTGTAACTTTACATCTTTGCCACAATGGTAAAAAAGTAACGTGCCCTTTAAAAAGATATCCTTCTTAAAAAAAAAAAAAAAAGGTATCCTTTTTATAGTGACTCAATGTTATACTTAGTTAAGCCCTTAAGAATGGGTTCCTTATGGGGCACATGGATGCCTCAGTCAATTAAGCATCTGCCTTCGGCCCAGGTGATGATCTCAGGACCCTGGGATTGAATCCCTTGGAGTCTTGTGTCTTGCTCCCTGCTCAGGAGAAAGGCTGCTTCTCCCTTTGCTCTTTCTCTCTTACTCCCGCCTCTATGCTTGTGCTCTCCTGCTTGGGTTCTCATCTGCTCTCTCTCTTTCTCAAATTAAAAAAAAAAAAAATTTTTTTTTAAAGGAATGGGTTCCTTTCAAATTAATTAAAGCATTATATTGTCTCAAGAATATCTTTTAAAACTATGAACTACATTAAAATAAAGCAATTTACATGGAAATAAGGCATTTCAGATCCACTTTACAAT
This sequence comes from Lutra lutra, assembly GCF_902655055.1. Classification (NCBI taxonomy): domain Eukaryota; kingdom Metazoa; phylum Chordata; class Mammalia; order Carnivora; family Mustelidae; genus Lutra; species Lutra lutra. The sequence goes on along the minus strand of NC_062280.1, from coordinate 148,145,735 downwards.
TTGCAGAGGTTCTTAAAATATTCTGTGGGAGAGATTTTCTGTCCAAAACCAGACTGGGAACCAGAACCATTTTCTTTTTTGTGTAGCCATCTTGTAGTAAAGAACCCCGGCCTCCTATTCATGTTTTGGATATCACTTTCTAATAAAATACACAGTGGTGTTTTCCAGTGGGAATATCAAAAGCAGTTTTGTTTTCCTTTAAAACTAAATGTATTGAGGATTTATTCATTTTAATTCTGAGATAAGTAAATACATTTATGTAGCATCTTACCATCCAGAATTACAAAATTTAAGATCAGAAATAAGCATAATACAAGGAGGAGTTTTAAAGTGCCGTGATACAATAGAGATGTAAAATTGTGTGGGAACTTCAAATTGTGAGGGATTGTGATTATGTAGATGTGAGAGATTATCACAGAAATTACTTTTGAACTGATTTATAAATTAAGAGGAGAGCATCAAGAATGATGTCTTTTTTTTTTTTTTTAAAGATTTTATTTATTTATTTGACAGACAGAGATCACAAGTAGGCAGAGAGGCAGGCAGAGAGAGGAGGGGCAGGCTTCCCGCTGAGCAGAAAGCCCGATGCGGGGCTCGATCCCAGGACCCTGGGATCCTGACCTGAGCCGAAGGCAGAGGCTTAACCCACTGAGCCACCCAGGTGCCCCGAGAATGATGTCTTCTTATTCACCATTTGTATCCCTAGCACCAAACACAGGTATAGACACTTTATAGATATTTTGATTGAAAAAGATTGTAGTAGTTTGTTATGAGGGTGAAGTAAGCATTCCAAACAGATAGAACAATATGAAGTTTTAAAAAGTTTGAAAGTAAAAAAAATGAAAAAATAAAAAGTTTGAAAGTTTGGGAAATAGTCATTTGGTAGAAGTAAAATATATAGTTCTCTGTGGGATGCCGGGGTGGCTCAGGCAGTTAAGTGGCTGCCCTCAGCTCAGGTCATGATTCCAGGGTCGTGGGATTGAAGCCCACATCGGGCTTCTTGCTCAGCAGAGAGCCTTCTCCCTCTCTGTGCTGCTTCCCTGCTTGTTGTCTCTCCCTCTCTGACGAATAATCTTTAAACATAAATAAATAAATAAATGCTAACTTTAAATATATATATACGTACAAAGATCTCTGAAGATGTCATAGCAGAAGAAAGAGGCTGCAAAAATAGATCGGCGCTGGGGCGCCTGGGTGGCTCAGTGGGTTGGGCCGCTGCCTTCAGCTCGGGTCATGATCTCGGGGTCCTGGGATTGAGTCCCGCATCGGGCTCTCTGCTCAGCAGGGAGCCTGCTTCCTCCTCTCTCTCTGCCTGCCTCTCTGCCTACTTGTGATCTCTCTCTGTCAAATAAATAAATAAAAATCTTTTTTTTTTTTTAATAAATAAAAATCTTAAAAAAAAAATTAGATCAGCGCTATGTCATGGAGGGCTAGGAAGACTGTGCCATTTACTGAAGTATGGAATACAGAAATAGAGTAGGTTAAAGTGGGACAATAATAAATTCAGTTTTTGGAATGTTGAGGTTGAGGTACCTCCAGAACATTTCATGTGGTAGTTTTCAGTGGCTGATTATAGTCTGGAATTAGATAATTTGAGTCTAGAAATGTAGATAATATCTTTTTTTTCTTTTTTTAAATTATGTTAGTCACCATATAGTAAGTACATCATTAGTTTTTGATGCAGTGTTCCAGGGTTCATTGTTTATGTAAAACACCCAGTGCTCCCTACAATACATGCTCTCCTTAATACCCATCACCGGGCTTACCCATCCCCCCACCACTCAAACTCTCAGTTTGTTTCTCGGAGTCCATAATCTCTCATGGTTTGTCTACCCCTCTGACTTACCCCCCACTTCACTTTTCCTTTCCTTCCCCTAATACACTCCATATTATTCCTTATGTTCCACAAGTAAGTGAAACCATATGGTAATTGACTCTCTGCTTGAGTCAGTTCACTCAGCATAATCTCCTCCAGTCCCATCCATGTTGATGGAAAAGTTGGGTATTCTTCCTTTCTGATGGCTGAGTAATACTCCATTGTGTGTCTGAATCACATCTTTATCCATCCATCTGTTGAAGGGCATCTTGACTCTTTCCACAGTTTGGCTATTGTGATGTTGCTATGAACGTTGGGGTGCATATGGCCCTTCTTTTCACTGTCCCTATACCTTTGGGGTAAATACCCACTAGTGGAATTGCTGGATCATAGGGTAGCTCTATTTTTAATTTTTTGAAGAACCTCCGTACTGTTTTCCAAAGTGGCTGTACCAACTTGAATTCCCCTTTCTCCACAACCTCTCCGACATTTGTTGTTTCTTGCCTTGTCAATTTTTGCCATTCTCAGTGGTGTAAGGTGGTATCTCAGTGTGGTTTTGATTTGAATTTCCCTGATGGCTAATGATGAAGAACGTTTTTTCATGTATCTGTTAGTCATTTGTATGTCTCCTTTTGAGAAGGTCTTTTCATATCTTCTGCCCATTGTTCGACTTACCTGTTTTTGGGGTGTTGAGTATGAGAAGTTCTTCATAGATCTTGGGTATCAGCCTTTTGTCTGTAGTGTCATTTGCAAATGTCTTCTCCCTTTCCGTGGGTTGCCTCTTTGTTTTGTTGACTGTTTCCTTTGTGGTGCAGAAACTTTTTATCTTAATGAAATCCCAAAAGTTCATTTTTGCTTTTCATTTTCCCTTACCTTTGGAGATGTATCTTGAAAGAAGTTGCTGTGGCTGATGAAGAGGTTACTGCCTGTGTTCTCCTCTGGGATTTTGATGGATTCCTGCCTCACGTTGAGGTCTTCCATCCATTTTGAATTTATCTTTGTGTATGGTATAAGAGAATGGTCGAGTTTGATTTTTCTGTATGTAGCTGTATAATTTTCCCAGCACCATTTATTGAAGAGACTGTCTTTTTTCCATTGGATACTTTTTCCTGCTTTGTCGAAGATTAGTTGACCTAGAGTTGAGGGTCCATTTCTGGGCTCTCTATTCTGTGCCATTGATTATGTGTCTGTTTTTGTGCCAGAACCATGCTGTCTTGGTGATCACAGCTTTGTAACATAGCTTGAAATCAGGGAACATGATGCCGATTTGGGCTTTTCTGGTTCCATACAAATTTTTGGATTGTATGTTCCAGCACTTTGAAAAATGCTATTGCTATTTTGATCGGGATGGCATTGAAACTATAGATTGCTCTGGGCATCATAGTAATTTTAACAGTGTTGATTCTTCCAATCCATGAGCATGGAATGTTTTTCCATCTTCTTGTGTCTTCACTTTCTTTCATGAGCGTCCTTTAGTTCCCAGAGTATAGATCTTTTACCTCTTTAATTAGGTTTATTTCAAGGTATCTTACGATTTTTGGTGCTATTGTAAATGGAGTCGATTCTCTAATTTCTCTTTCTACAGTTGCATTGTTAGTGTATGAGAAAGCACCTGTTTTCTGTGCATTGATTATCCACCACGACCAGGTGGGATTTAACCCTAGGATGCAGGGGTGGTTCAACATTCGCAAATCAATCAGTGTGATAGAACACATAAATAAAAGAAGAGACAAGAACCACATGGTCCTCTAAATTGATGCAGAGAAAGCATTTGACAAAATACAACATCCTTTCCTGATTAAAACTATTCAGCTTATAGGGATAGAGGGAACATTCCTCAATTTCATAAAATCCATCTATGAAAAACCCACAGTGAATATTCTCAATGGGGAAAAGCTGAGAGCCTTTCCCTTGAGATCAGGAACATGACAAGGACACCCACTCTCGCCACTATTTTTCAAAATAGTACTAGAAGTCCTAGCAATAGCAATCAGACAACAAAAAGAAATAAAAGGTACTCAAATTGGCAAAGAAGAAGTCAAACTCTCCTTTCTCAGATGACATGATACTTTATGTGGAAAACCCAAAGACTCCACCCCCAAACTACTAGAACTCATACAGCAGTTCAGTAATGTGGCAGGATAGAAGTGTAAATAATATCTGAACTTTTAGGAGTATATGAGATCACAGGGAGAAAGAAGAGAACAAGTATGAAGGGTGGATAGTACATATATTGAAGGAAAGAAGAAAATACAGAAAGAAAAGTTAAGAATGATCAGAAAGGTAGGAAATGAGATCAGAGTTAATCATGAAAAAAACCTTGGGCTATCAGTATTATAATTATTACAATTTTTTAGAATCACAGTTTTGGACTACATGGAAATAGTAATAATCACATTTTCCACTGAGCCTTAAGTGCATGTTAGCTAGTTCAACAGTGAACTGCAAATGATTGTATGTTTGCTAAGGATCACAAGTCTGTCTCAGACATAGAAACTATTTATTAATGGGGCACCTTGCTGCCTCAGTTGGTTAAACATCTGACTCTTGATTTCAGTGTAGATCATGATGTCAGGGTTGTGGGATCGAGCCCCACATCGGGCTCTGGCTCAGTATGAAGTCGGCTTGAGATTTTCTCTCGCTCACTCGCTCCCTCTGTGCCCCCCCACCCCCATGCTCTCTCCTTTCTTTTCTCTTTCTTTTTCTTAAGATTTTATTTATGTATTTGGGAGAAAGAGAGCACAAGCCAGGTGGGGTAGAGCAGGCAGAAGGAGAAGCAGACTCCCCGTTGAGCAGGGAACCTGATGTGGGGCTCCATCCCAGGGCTCTGAGACCATGACCTGAGCCAAAGGCAGACGCTTAACCAACTGAGCCACCCAGGTGCCCCTTCCTCCCTCTTTCTAAAAATAAGTAAGTAAAATCTTTTATAAAAAAGATTTTTAAGAACTATTAATTACGTGTTTCTCCCTTCTAATTCCTATTGCTTGATTCCTTTGTTCGCCATCCTACTGTTTATAGTCTTGCTCTCAGCAAAACCCTTGAACAACACAGGTGTTAGGGACACTGACCCTCCCTACCCCATGTGGTCGAAAATCTGTTTATAACTTTTTTTTAAAGTATAGTTGTCATACAGTGTTATATTAGTTTCAGGTATACAACACAGTGATTTGACAGTTCCATACTTTAACCCATGCTCACCCCAGTTGCAGTCCCCATACACTGCTATTGCAGCTTTATTGACTATATTCCCTCAGCTGTTCATCTCCATGGCTTATTTATTTTATAACTAGAAGTTTGAGCCTGTTCATCCCCTTCACATATTTCATGTGTTTTGCCATCCACCACCCTTTCTTGCAACCACCAGTTCTCAATATTTAAGAGTCTGGTTTTATTTGTTTTGTTTTTTAGACTATACATGTAAGTGAAATCATATGGTATTTGTCTTTCTTTGTTTGATCTATATCACTTAGCATAATATCCTCTAGGTTCATCCATGCTGTTACATGGCAAGATTTTATTTTTTATGGCTGAGTAATATGTGTGTGTGTGTGTGTGTGTGTCTGTGTGTGAAAGAGGGAGAGAGATGAGTATCTCACATTTTTAATCCACTCATCTATCAGTGAGCACTTGGGTTGCTTCTGTATCCTGTCTGTATATAATAATAGACATTATTATCACATATAAATAATGCTGCTATAAATATAGAAGTGCATTTATCTTTTCAAATTAATGTTTTCATTTTCTTCGAGTGTATGCCATAGTGGAATTACTGGATCATATGGTTTTTATAACTTTTAATTCCCCAAAAACTTAACTACTAATAGCCTACTATTGACTGGAAGCCTTACAGATGACATAAACAGTTGACACACATTTTGTGTGTTATATGTATTATATACTGTATTTTATAGTAATACCTTTTTCTTAATTTTTTCAGTATTACTAGACTATGTGGTTCATCTGTGAGGTTTTTTTTTTTTTTTTTTAAGATTTTATTTATTTATTTGACAGACAGAGATCACAAGTAGGCAGAGAGGCAGGCAGAGAGAGAGAAAGGAGGAAGCAGGCTCCCCGCTGAGCAGAGAGCCCGATATGGGGCTCGATCCCAGGACCCTGGGATCACGACCCGAGCCGAAGGCAGAGGCTTTAACCCACTGAGCCACCCAGGCGCCCCTTTCTGTGAGGTTTTTTTAAACTGTCACAAATCTCTCAAAAATTTTCCAATATATTTATTGAAAAAAATCTGCTTGTAATTGGACCTGCACAGTTCAGACCCATGTTGTTCAAGGGTCAGGTGTACTTGTTTTTAATTCCTGTATCTTTCATCTCGTTCCTCTTAAGTCATTCATTCTGTTTCTCGCTCTCCCCTCCCTAGGATGTCAAACGACCATCTCATTTCTTCAAAACTCATCAAGCCTGGGACACCTGGCTGGCTTAGTCGGAAAAGCACATGACTCTTAAATTGGGGGTCATACATTTGAGCCCTGTGTTGGGTGTAGAGATTACTAAAAAAAATATTAATAATAAACTTTTAAAAAAGCTTTTCGATCCTAAGGTCGAGCCACCTGGGTGGCTCAGTCAGTTGAGCATCCAACTCTTGGTTTTGGCTCAGGTCATCATCTAATGGGGTGTGGGATCAAGCCCAGGTTCTGTGATCCCCCAGGTAGTCTGCTTAGGGTTCTCTCCCTCTTCTCCCTCTTCCCTGCCTCCCATGCATACAGGCATACACACTCACTTGTATGCTCTCTCTCTCAAATAAATAAATAAATCTTTAAAAAAATAAATTTAAAAAAAAAACAAACAAACTTCTGAATTCTCCGAGATCTTACCTGCATCCAAGAATTCTTGTGGAAGTCCCAGTAACTTCTAATCCTCATTCTGTTTTTCCTTCTTGGTTAAATATCATTCACATATGTTCTGTATAATACTATTGGGATGTATATTGTTTCTTTTTATTTTTCAATTCTGTGTTTAACTATAGGCCTGTAGTGTTTTGTACACATTAAATGTCCTATAAATTTTTGCCAAATTAAATTTTTTGAGAAGTTTTTCTTTTGAAGTGAAAAAATTGTATTAATGAAGTATATTTTGCTTTAAGCATCCCAATGGGAGAGACCAGAAGGATTTCAAGGAAACCTAAAAAAGGTAACTGAAGCATATTGTTAGTGTCTTTTCTTTAAACTGATTGGTTTTTGGGTTTTTTATAAAAGAGTTCTGCTAAGCAAATTTACTTCCAAATAAGGCTCCCTACACACACTTTGTTCCTTTCTTCCTATATTCTTTTGTGAGAAGACTGGGTGGAGGTGAAAAATTGATATCTACCTAAAAACTCCATGCAGGGCAAATATCATCAGTTAATTTATAGTCCATTGCATTCAGATGTCCCTGTTCATCTGCAAAGAATTGTTCCTGTCTTTCAGAGGTGCAATGTTCTCTCTCTGAAAGTTAGTTCATAATTAACACAAACCAGGCTTCCTGGCCATAGTCAATACTGCCTCTCTAATTCCCAGGTGTTAAGAGGAAAGGGAAAGTAGCTGACTCTATGCCTTAGTTATTTAATATAGTATAACTACATCATTATCTTCCATTTATGCTGGGTATTTCCTCCCATTAGATAGCAGGGAAGACTGTTTGGGTAGAAGGAGTAAGTGAAGATGGTTATACCTACTATTATAATACAGAAACAGGAGGTAAGTACGACCTTTGATTATCCTAACTATATAAAATTGTACCTGGAACTGCTTATTAGCCTGCTGATTAAGGGAACTTAGGAATTTTAGTATAGCGATCAACATATATCCATAGCATGTGTATATTACTTTTGTAATTTAAAAACAACACAATGGAAGAACAGGAAGATTTTCATATATAATATACTGTGTTGCTCATTATTCTTACTTGATGTGCCATTCACAAATTCTAAAGATCATTTTTACTTTATCATTATTGACTTTTATTATGATTATTGTAGAAATATATTCATTACCTTAAAAGGTACCTTAGAAATCACCTAATTTGACTTACCTTTTCCTTTCTAAAAAACAAAACAAGTTATGTTAGCAGTGGCTGAGAATGTCAGATTTTCACTTTTACTAACCCAGTAATATTTCAGTTATATGTAAATATTTATAAACATGCATAACTGTTGTCAATTATTATCTAAGTTTTTCAAGTTAACATTTTTTCTAATTTAATTTTATAAAATGGGTCAGCAAGTAATTATAGTTTCTCCTACAATTAAATTTACCAAAATATGTATAGTATCAGTAGAAGTTTGAGAGTCTTTATTTAATTATTTATTAAATTTGTACTATCCAAACACATAGCATTAAATCTTTTAGGAAGAAAAGGCCCTTGTTAGCCTCCAAGTAGATAACCTAGCCTGCCCAACAATAGTAATGGTTCTAGCTTGGTAAAACTGAATCTTTCTGAAGATAAAATAATATAGTGATATAATATAGGTGGAGAGTTGGTTCTGGCCTCAGTGTATAGCTTCTTCCGTTACCAGCTATATGATTCTGGGGCAAGTCTCTGAACCTCTAGCCACTGTTATGCAAAACTGAGATGATCGTGTATACTCTTGGGTCGTGAAGGTCGGGTATCTTTAAAGTTCCCAGAACAGTACCTAATACATAGTAGGTGCCTAAATTATTTCCTGAAAGTTTGTTAATCATGTGAAATATAGACAAGGAAATAATTATTTTCATGTTGGAAAACACCTTTTTTTTTTAAGGATTTTATTTTTAACTAATCTTCTACATCCAGTGTAGGGTTCGAGCTTACAGCCCTGAGATCAAGAGTTGCATGCTCCATTGACTGAGCCACCCAGGTGCCCTAGAAAACACCCTTTTTTAATAAGAGGCTATACAAACTGCTTTGCCCTCAAACAGTTTCAGTTTATGTATAACAAGTGTAATTATTGATACAGCCCCTTTCACTTTTTTTTTTTTTAAAGATTTTATTTATTTATTTGAAACAGAGAGAAAGAGATCACAAGTATGCAGAGAGGCAGGCATAGAGAGAGAGAGGAGAAAGCAGGCTCCCCGCCGAGCAGAGAGCCCGAGAGAGCCCGATGCAGGCCTCAATCCCAGGACCCTGAGATCATGACCTGAGCCAAAGGCAGCGGCTTAACCCACTGAGCCACCCAGGCGCCCCAGCCCCTTTCACTCTTAAAACTCAGATTCACTCTTAAAACTATCTCAGTTAGACAGTAAATCTTACCATTCCTTTCCCTTTTATTATACTAAAAATGGAGACTGTTAGATAATTAGAAATGCTATCTTTTTTTTTTCCAGTGTTCCAAGATTCATTGTTTATGTATAACACCCAGTGCCACACGCAATATGTGCCTTCCTTAATACCCGCCACCAGGCTGTCATTTTACTAAAAGCCCAGTAAACCACTGGATGGCAGTAGAGTTCAATGGAGATTATTTTTTTCCTAGTATAAAAATGACAAATTATATTCATTCAGGTCTTCACAGTATGATTTCACTCTGTGCGGACCCCAGGAAACCTTTGTGATAAATAAATTCCAGGAAATCTAATGTGTACTCATTAGCACATGTTTCCTGATACTGGTGTCAGATAAAGTGTGACAGTCCTTCAAAGGTGTTGCCCAGTTCTTAGTTCTCTTTCCATTAGGGCTATAGTTTATATGTCTGGAATCCAGATTGAAATCAACTCTCAAAAGATAAAAGAGCAAGTGCTTTGGGAACTCTTATTTATTATCTTCTTAATCAAGTGATAGTGTAAAATAGATGTAGTGCTATTGTTTAATAATATATTGTGGAAAAAAAAGTTCAAAAAAATAATACATTTGTAAATGACAGGGAGTGTTATATTGGGATTTACTTCGGAATAGAATTGGTAACTAAATAACATGACTATTAAAATGTGTTGAATAGAATCCAGATGGGAAAAACCTGATGATTTCATTCCACACTCTGGCGATCTGCTTTCTAGTAAGGTCAGTGAAAAATCACGTGGTACCCTAGAAGAGTCTAAATCATCAGATTCTCATAGTGATTCTGATGGAGAAGAGGAAGCAGAAAAAGAAGAGGCCTCTACCGAAACACAAAAGTCAAAAATAAAGTTTAAGGTAGGTTTTTGATTTATTCTTTACAGAACTTTGCCAATTTACTGAGAGCTCAGCAGACTTACTCAGTTTTCTGGTGGAAGATAGAAGTAAAGCCAAGACATACATTTTTAGCAAATGGATAAATGTTGTAGCACTTTCAGTATCTATCTGATGGCAAGACAGTTCATTTTTAGACCTCTTAAGTTTGAGATACCCCAGGAACATCTAGAGAGCTGTCTGAATATACAAGTCTGAGTATCTGTATCTAGGCTAGAGATGCTAATTTGAGTACCATCAGCATACTGGTAGTAATTTAAATCTCAGAATGAGTGAGATAACCTAGGAAAATGACTTTGTGCAACATTAAACATTAAAGTGACAGGCAGGGAAAGAGGAGCTCATAATGAAAAGAATGGCTAGAAAGGTATGCAGAGAAGCAGAAGAATTTAAGATCCAAGAAGCTAAGGGAATAGAGTGTCAAGTATTAATTAGGTCTAGAACAAGAAAAATGAAGCCCTTCTAGTAGTTTCACCAGGGTTTGAGGTGGCAGAACTCAGATTATATTGTACATCTGAAACTAATATTAGACTATATTAACTAACTGGAATTTGAATAAAAACTTTAAAAAATAAATAAAGGGGCAAATGAGTGTCTCAGTTAAGTATCTGCCTTCAGCTCAGGTCATGATCCTGGGGTCCTGGGATCGACCCCCATATCAGGCTCCCTGCTCGGTGGGGAATCTGCTTCTCCCCACCCCACCCCACTGCTTGTACTCTCGCTCACTGTCAAGTGATAAATAAAAAATCTTAAGAAAGAAAGAACTGCAATTATAGAGGAATGAAAAGTGGTTCACGGTTTATATGTGGTTTGGATAAGAGATGAAACCTAGAAATTGGTTGTCAGGATGATGGCTACACGTTGACTCTTAATCATGAGAGATTTGTGGTAATGATGTTTTCATTTAGAGGGACTCCAAAGGAGGTGGAGTGGGAATACCAACAAGGGTAGGTGGATAGGTTGGTCTTGAACGAGGAATAAACTCATTTTGGATAGGGTAAGGTTTTCCTTTTCTGTAAGAAGGTAGGACTATGGATGAGTTGGTGTCAGAGAGGAAATTGAAACGAGTCATGCCCTTTTAACCTCAGTTTACTCATTTATAAAGAAATCAAGATTGCTTCCTGAGAATGAGGAGCTTTGAGTAGCTTGACAACATTAATGAATTGAAACAGTCATTCAGCTGGGGTGGGAGAGAAAATGAACCAAGTAAAAAGATTGTCAGATGCTGTTGAATCCCCAGCCATGGCAGAAAAGTAAAATCAAACATTTCTATAGTCTTGCTAGTCCTGCTTTGTGATCTTTCCAGGAATACTCTAGGAGCCCAGGTGGCAAAGCAAAAAAGACACATAGCATTGATCCATAGATGACATTACTGGCCAGAGTAGTGAAGGAAGTCCAAGGATGCTGGAGAGAGGGTACTTCCAGGCCACATCTAAAATCTTGTCATTGCCTGGAATTTTTCTGCGTACCCCATAATTCTTGGTAGAACTCGGGCTAAGGGCTGTATCCAGTTTGTAGAGGAGCAGTCGCAGAGCCCTTATAGTAGCTATCTCATGATGTTTATATTTCTTTATTGTTGTTCTTTTTATTTTTTTTCTTTTTATTTCAGTCTGCTTTTATTTCTCTCGACAATATTTTACAGTTTTCAATGTCATATATATTTTGTCAAATTTGTCCCTGGGTAATTGTTTCATGCTAATATAAGTGGTACAGGTTAAAATTTTTAATTTCCAATTGTTCACTGCTAATATATAGAAAAATCACATAGTAATTATTTCTGGCAACTTTATTAAATGTACTGTTAGTTCCAATAGCATTTTTTAGTAGAGTCATTAGGACTTTTCTGCATTTACAATCACATCATCTTTCACTCAGTGCCCCTTATATTAATGAAGTTTCTCCACTCTGGCCATTGGAAACATGAACTATTTCCACCCCTATATTATTTTCTTTGAGATTTTATTTTTAAGTAATATCTCCTTTTTTTTTTTTTTTTTTTTTTTTAAAGTACAACCAACATGGGGTTTGGACTCAACAACCCTGAGGTCAGAAGTCACATGCTCCACCGACTGAGGCAGCCAGGCTACCCCATCTCACAGTGTTTATACCCAGTATCCAACCTGGACAGATATTATTAATTTCAAGCAAATAAGATATTATAAAATACAGATAAACAAAGACAGACTACCTATAACCCTGCTACTTCCCAGAGAAATGCCTGTAACATTTTGGTGTTTTCTCGGTCTGTAGTTTTTTTGTGTGTGTGGTTTTTTTTTTTTTTTTTTTTTATTCAGACTCTCATACATTATCTTAAAATATGGAGTCATCCTGGGGGCACCTAGGTGGCTCAGTTGGTTAGGCATCTGCCTTCTGCTCAGAGCATGATCCTAGGGTCTTGGGATTGAGCCCCACATTAAGCTTCCTGCTCTCTCTCTCCCTCTGCCCCAACCCCCCCTGCTCGTGTGCATGCTCTCTCTCAAATAAATAAAATCTTCAAATTAAAACATGGAGTCATACTATGATAAGGTCTTAATTGCTTTAAAATTTAATCTGTCACAAAAACATCAATAAGTTTTCATCCACCAAAATATTGGATGGATAGTGTTCTGTGGTATGAATACACTATTATTTACTCAGCCGTTTGTAGCTGAATTATTTCTTTTTAATAACCACTGAGGACTGGGGAAGAAATACCTAGAGACACATTATTAAGCAGTGTTAAAGTCTCTGCTGACACTGTGTATTGTAAATTCTGAAGTCTTACCAGTTTGTATGGTTGTGTGATTTTTTTTTTAATTCCAGTACACTTAACATACAGTGTAATATTAGTTTCAGGTATATTAGTTTAGTGACTCAGCAATTCCGCACATCTCCCAGCGCTTATCACAACACAGGCACTTCTTAATCCCCATCACCTATTTCTCCCCCTCCCCACCCACCTCCCCTCTGGTAGCCATCAGTTTGTTCTCTATACTTAAGGGTCTGTTTCTTGGTTTATCTCTCCCTCTCTATTTTTTCCCTTTGCTTGTTTCTTAAATTCCACACAAGTGAGATTCTATGGTATTTATCTTTCTCTGACTTACTTCACTTAACACACTCTAGTTCCATTCATGTCGTTGCAGATGGCAACCTTGCATTCCTTTTTTTTTACAGCTGAATAATAATCCAGTACATATTCATATATCACATCTTACTCATCTGTCAGTGAGCACTGGGCTACTTCCATAGTTAGTTAGTTGTAAATAATGCTGCAATAAACATAGAGGTTTGGCTTCCACAGTTTGCTTAGGGATTTGGCTTCCATAGTTTTGCTTACATAGTTTGGCTGTTGTAAATAATGCTGCAATAAACATTTTTTCCTATAGTTTTGATTTGCATTTCCTTGATGATCAGTGATGCTGAGCATTTTTTCATGTGTTGGCCAGCCATCTCTTTGTCTTTAGAGAAATTTCTGTTCGTGTCTGTCCATTTTTAGTTGGATTCTTTGTTGTTTGGATGTTGATCTGTATAAGTTCTTTATATATTTTAGATATTAACCCTTTATTGGCTATGTCGTTTGCAAAATCTCTTCTCCCATTCAATAAGTTGCCTTTTAGTTTTGTTGATTGTTTCCTTTGCTGTGGAGAAGGTTTTTGTTTTATTGTAGTCCCAGTAGTTTATTTTTGCTTTTATTTCCCTTCCCTCAGACATATGTAGAAAAATGTTGCTATAGCCAATGTTAGAGTCCTTACTACCTGTGCTTTCTTAAAGGATTTATGGTTTCAGGTCTCACATTTAGGTTTTGGTTTTGTTTTTTGTTTTTTGAGATTTTATTTATTCATTTGACAGAGAGAGATCACAAGTAGGCAGAGAGGCAGACAGAGAGAGAGGGAGAAGCAGGCTTCCCACTGAGCAGAGAGCCTGATGCAGGGCTCAATCCCAGGACCCTGAGATCATGACCTGAGCTGAAAGCAGAGGCTTAACCCACTGAGCCACCCAGATGCCCCTCACATTTAGGTCTTTAATCCATTTTGAATTTATTCATCTGTATAGTATAAGAAATTGGTCCAGTTTCATTCTTTTGCATTACCTGACCAGTTTTCCCAATACCATTTGGTGAGGATGGTCTTTTTCCTGTTGTATATTCTTTCCTGCTTTGTCAAAGATTAATTGACTATAAAACCGTGGGTTCATTTCTGGGTTTTCTCTTTTGTTCCGTGGATTTGTGTGCCTATTTTTGTGCCAGTACCATACTGTTTTGATTACTACAGCTTTGTAATATAACTTGAAGTCTGGTTGTGTGGGGGTCCCTCCCCCATGTAACACTTGACAGACCAGTGATTGGATAGGTTGTGTTGGAGGTTTTTAGGTCCCACACAAGAGACAAATAGACAAAGATACTTAAGGGTGCTAGCAAAAAAAATGTTTACAAAGTGATTCTGTGTAGACATGGAGCTCTTTAATGAAGGGTGTAAAATCTGTGCTTAACATCACCAATCATCAGGAAAATGCAAATCCAAACGACAAGGAAATAATCACTCATACCTGTCACAATGGCTAAAATCTAAAACAAGAAATAACAGGTGTTGGCAAGGAAGTGGAGAGAAAGGAACCTTCTCATGCACTATTGGGGGGAATAAAACTGGTGTAGCCACTGTGGAAAAAAGTATAGAGGTGGGGCGCCTGGGTGGCTCAGTGGGTTAAGCCGCTGCCTTCGGCTCAGGTCATGATCCCAGGTCTTGGGTTCGAGCCCCACATCGGGCTTTCTGCTCAGCGGGGAGCCTGCTTCCTCCTCTCTCTCTGCCTGCCTCTCTGCCTACTTGTGATTTCTCTCTGTCAAATAAATAAATAAAATCTTTAAAAAAAAAAAAGTATAGAGGTGCCTCACAAAGTTAAAAATAGAACTGCCCTAGGATCCAGCACTACTAGGTATTGACCCCAAAAATACAAAAACAGTAAGTTTTTATTGTTTATGTTTATTACGTAACATGTGTGTATTACAGCATTGTTTATAATAGCCAAACTATGGAAGCAGCCCAGATGCTCACTGACAGATAACTAGATAAAGATATGGTGTATATATATACAGTGAAATATTACTCAACCATAAAAAGGAATGAAATCTTGCCATTTGCAGTGACATGGATGGAGCTAGAGAGTATAATTCTAAGTGAAATAAGTCAGAGAAAGAAAAGTATCATATGATTTCACTTGTGTGGAATTTTAGAAACTAAACGAACAAGCAGTGGGGGAAAAAGAGAGAGAGGGAAAGTTAAAACAAAAAACAGACCTTTACTATTTAAACCAAGAAACAGACCTTAAACTACAGAGAACAAGCTGATGGTTACCAGAGGGAAAGTGGGTAGGGGGGATGGGTGAAATAGGTGATGAGAAATAAAGAGTACACTTACCATATTGATTAAAAAAAGGATCAAAAATAAAAAAAATAAAATGAGGGGCGCCTGGGTGGCTCAGTGGGTTAAGCCGCTGCCTTCGGCTCAGGTCATGATCTCAGGGTCCTGGGATCGAGCCCCACATCAGGCTCTCTGCTCGACAGGGAGCCTGCTTCCTCCTCTCTCTCTGCCTGCCTCTGCCTGCTTGTGATCTCTCTCTGTCAAATAAATAAATAAAAATCTTAAAAAAAAAAAATAAAAAATAAAATGATTCCCTGTGGATGTGAAGCTCTGTAATGATGTAAGATCTAGATGAGGTCAACAAACACAGAAAACAAGGAGAAGTTAAGGCATTAGAGATGGTAACAAGGTTGGACAGGAGGTATATTAGAAGTAAGGAAGCCAGAAAGCCAAAAGAAAAACTTACTGTGGTTAAATGTGGTGATGCTTTTGGAATTTTAAATTTCACAGGTAGGGCATTTTTGAGTGATGACATAGTTCAAACTAAAAGGTACATTGATGTAAGGATTTAATATTTAAATACTACCTATGTGCTATATATGAGGGAAAATGTCTTATATAAACATTAAGCAACTGAAATATAGTTGAAGGCCGGAGTCATTGATTGTGAAGCTCACAAAACAGGCTAGGGAATTTTTAAGGTCTAGGTTGATGGGTTTGAATAGAAAGAGCATGGTTAAACTTATCAGTGAATCTGGAGTAGAGGCCAAAAGTCATTATCGTGTGAGGAAGGTGATATGAACCTCAGGAGGAGGCATTTATTACATTGCATTATAATCAAAGCATACATTATGATCTCAGTAAAAGTCTTTTATTTTAAAAAAAAGGTCACAGCCTAGAAATTGCCCAGAATGCTAAGAGAAAGTGAATACTGCCTCCTAGTTTTATGATGGAACAGAATGAGGGAATGAGTTAATATCCATTCAGAGAATTACAGAGCAGTGTCCTAAGACTGCCACCCATGGTTGTGCATCTTGCAGAGAGAGTGAAATCTAGTGTATGGTCCGTTTGTTTAACTGAATCGTTGAGCTTTGTTTTCCCAGGTGAAGGAGTGCCATAAAAATACTAGCCCTACCCAAGGGCTCCCATGGGATCTCCTTCTAATCAAGGGTTTGTCTCTTTCTCATTTCACATAGTTACCAGTTATAATTCCTTTAAGGCTTTAGCAGTCACCTCAATGTGAAGACAGATTTCAGTTAAGACTGATAGATTATGGGAGTTCTTTAAGTAGATAGTGTAGTAGGGTCTAATGACATGGCATTAAATTCAGAAAAGGCACAATATAAGGGAAGATCACTATTGGATATATAATTAAGGAGAAAAGGCAGGAAAGAGAAGAGAGGACTAAAAAAGGCCAGTATATGCCCTCAATTGGAGAACACTGGGGCCCCTGGGTGTCTCAGTCAGTTAAGTGTCTGCCTTCAGCTCAGGTCATGATCCCAGGGTCCTAGGATCCAGCCCTGCATCAGGCTGTCTGCTCAGCAGGAAGCCTGCTTCTTCTTCTCCCTCTGCCTTCTGTTCCCCCTGCTTATGCTCTCTGTCTCTGTGAAATAAATAAAATGTTTTAAAAATTGTAGAATATTAATTGAATCATACTAGATTACTTTAAAAACCAGCCTTGGCCCATTGTATCTTAACATCTGACATATTAAAAAACCTAATCAAGCATTAAAATTTAAAATTCTTTTATGTGTTTTTGTTTGTTATGTGCAAATTAAAAATATTGAGTTAGTATATTATTATTTATAAATCAGTAAGATTATGTTAAAGAAATTGTGTCCCTGTAGTTTTGCTTGAAGTATGTTATTTCTTGACTTTGACATTTCAGGAAAAAAGTAAAAATAGTGATAAAGGAACTGAACCAGAAACACAAAAAGAAAAAAATAACCAAGAACAAGATTCATCAGGTCCAAATGAAGAAAAATCCAAAGCTCATAAAAAATCAAACCCATATGGAGAATGGCAAGAAATTAAACAACAAGTTGAATCTCAGTAAGTACCTAAAACTTAATCTCACTCTTATTACAAATTGTATTTTCTATCTCATTACTTCCATACGTCGCAGTAACTAATTTCAAGGATAGGGTGCTCATTAAAGGTGTGGCTCATTTCTTTTATTTCTAGAGTGATTTTATCTCTTCTAATTCAGTATTTTAGAGTATTTGAAACTATAAAGTAGTGGTTATTTTAAAAAGTAAGTTAATGAGGGTTTTTTTGGTAGGAGAGATGCTGTTTATTTTAGTTGCCGTAGAGTTAACATACAGTATTATATTTGTTTCAGGTATATAATATAGTGATTCAGCAATTCTGTATGTTACTTAGTGCAACCTCTAATGATCTCTCTAATTCCTACCCAAATATAACATTTCTTTTGACGACATATTCACACGCTAACTCACACCATGTACACATGTGCGTTCTCACACTCAGCATGGTTATTCTGTTGGACAAACAAATATCTGCATATTCAATAGAGACTTCATAGTATATGTCTAAAAGTAAGAAAAAAGTTTTTATTTTGTTACCGTCTTAAAAATGTTTTATGACACTTCCCTGAAGTTTTAAAGCCAGTATTCAAATGTGCCTGGTTAAGTGTCTGCCCTCAGCTCAAGTCATGATTCCAGGGTCCTGGGATCACGCCCCAAGCCCGGCGTTGAGCTCCCTACTTAATCAGGCAGTCTGCTTCTCCTTCTCCCTCTGCCCCTCCTCCCACTCTTGCCCTCTCTCTTTCTCTTCCTCTCTCATAAATAAATGGAGTTTTTAAAAAAATAAAGCCAGTAGTCAAGAAACAGAACAATTTTATCAATTAAACAAGATCATGGTAGGGATGTTACCTGATTTATATTATTAGATTACATGTTTAAATTAGTTATTACCTTTGGAGCATTTACACAGTAAAAGGAAGAAGTGATTCCCAGCTCCACAAATTATTGTTTCTTAAATGTTAAAATAAATCTTCAGGGAGGAAAGAAGTACATGAGTTAGCAGTTTTTCTCCAAAAACATTAATGCTTTGAATTTGTAATGTAAAATGACTACTCTGTGGATACTTCTACAGTGAAATTATTTACTCTTAAAACCGTACATTAATGAAAAGATCATATTTTTTCATAAGATAGAATAATGCAGGGTTTGGCCAGCTTTATACTGACAGTCTCCAACTTCTAATGGTTTGACGTGGGATTTTTTTGACTTTAAGATGATGGAAAAGCAATATGCATTCAGTAGAAACTATAGTTCAGATTTTGAATTTTGATCTTTTCCCCCTGCCTAGTGATACACTCCTATACATTTCTCTCTCATACACTCCCAGGCAGCAGTGTGACCATGAGGGTAAACAGCCAGTATACTTCAAACCATTTTGTTTTTCACTGTCAGTATACTATTCAATAAATTACAGGAGATAGTATTTTATATAAATATAAAATAGGCTTTGTATCAGATGATTTTGCCCAATGTAGCCTAATATACATGTTCTCAGCTTATTGAAGGTAGGCTAGGCTAAGTTATGATGTTAAATAGGTTAAGTGTACTAAATGCATTTTCAACTTAGGATATTTCCAATTTATAGTGGGTTTATTCGGGCATAACCCCATCCTAAGTAAGGAAAGATCTATATGCTGTTCTAATAAGAATTAATTCTCCAGGGATAACATACCATAGGATAGATTAAAACTGCTGTCAGAATGTTACCATCATTATGATAGTTTAGGTTGTATTTGTTACTTAATGTAGTACTAGAAAAAATGCATCTAGTGCAGCAGAATGCCAGGCATTATGATAAGCCACGCTGACTATGTATACTGAAATTGCAGAAATAATAGGCTGTGTTACTAAGAGATTTTTTTAAGCGATTTACAGTAGGAAAATGGCCCTACTATACCAACATCCCCTATACTTAAAGCTAAGATTTCTTAAAATTCAGTTATTTTGTTTTCTATGTGATAAATATACTATAAAACCATTCTTGTTAAATTTTGTCCTGGTCAACTAGTTTCACATGTGATGGATTATGTCTGACTTCCTAAGTAGAGAAACCTAATTTTTAAAAGGTTCCCCCCTAAAAATAACCAATATATTTTTATTATAGAAAATTTTTGGAATTGCAGAAAAACATAAGAATAACTCAGTTACCAAGAGATAATAGTAACATTTTTAAATATTTTCCCCAGTTTTTATCTTTTTCCCTATTTAGCATTATATTAATATTTTTGTACTTTATTAAAATTTTGTGTTATTTTTAATTGCTATGTAATATTTAATCATTTAGATGTACTTTGATTTTACTCAGCCATTCCCTTGCTGTTGGGCAGTTAGGTTATTTCTGCACTTTTGGATTTTATAACATTTTGACTATTACATTGATATATCACTCTGTAACCATTTCTGATTATTTCTAGAAATGGAATGCCTGTTTAATGGTTATGAACATATTGAAAATCTTGATACACAGTGCCCAGTTACTTTCCAAAAAGAGCATACCAATCTCCCATCAGCAGTTTCTGAAAGTTTCTGTCCCTTTGGACCTTCTCAGCAATAATTATTCCTGAGCTTTTAAATATTTTCTTTTTTAAAAAATTTATTTGAATTCTGTTTAATTAACACAGTGTGTTATCAGTTTCAGAAGTAGAATTTAGTGATTCATCAGGTGCATATAACATTTTCTAATTCAGCAAAAAAATCTTTAGTTTTCTTTTATTTACTGGTTTTTTTTCATATATTTATTAGTGTTTTGTATTTATTCTTCTGTAAATTGTCAATAGTCTTTGCAAGTTTTTCTATTGAACTATTAGTCTTTTCCTTATTTCCACAAGCTCCTTTTGTAGTACAGATGCAAACCATTGTTTAGTTGTATTTATGGTGGACTTTCCACATTTTAGTTTGATTTTTAACTGTGCTTATGATGGTTTTTGATGTGCACAATTTTGTGAGGCTTAACTAGTCCAACTTTTTTTCTTTTGTGATCTGTTATCTTATTGATATAATTTCCATCCAAAAGTCAAATATATACTTGTATTTCCTTCTGATTTATATGGTCTGTCTTCTTTTTCACATAACTATTTAATCCATCCCTAATTATTTTGATGCATCGTATGAGATGAGATTTTTAAGTGACACTTTTTTTTTTAATCTCAGGTTTAATTCTTGAATTTGCCAGTTTGTTTCTAGCTAACTATTCTTTTTTTTTTTTTTTTTAAGATTTTATTTATTTAACAGAGAAATCACAAGTAGGCAGAGAGGCAGGCAGAGAGACCAGGGGTTGGAGGGGAGCAGGCTCCCCACTGAGCAGAGAGCCCAATGCGGGGCTCGATCACAGGACCCTCAGATCATGACCCGAGCCGAAGGCAGAGGCTTAACCCACTGAGCCACCTAGGCACCCCAAGTCTTGGGTTTTTCATGCAGAAATTTGTCTGCAGATATTTTGTGGTCTTTTTTCTGTTGATTTTATTTCCTGTTTATTTCATGTTCCATTTATTTTAGTTAGATTTTCATACCCGATGGTATAGTGATGAGAGTGGGCGTGTATGTTTTGTTTATGATTTGAGTGCAAATGTCTCTAAAATTTATATTAAGGATTATATTCACTATTGGCTTAAGATAGGTAATCCTTATTATGTTGAAGAAGCATGCTTTATTTCTAGATTTTTCAAGGGTTCTTATAAAAAAAATTGGGTAAATTTCAATAATGATAGCTTTGATGTGGAAAACATTGGGAAATGGTGGTCTGTAGTTCAGTTTTGCTTTTGTTTGTTAAATATCTTTATCAGATCTTTATCAGATTTTTGTATCCAGTTTTTTGGATACAAAATATCTTTATCAGATTTTCGTATCCAATTTATGCTAAATAAAGTGAATTAGGTAGTTTTCCATTTCTTTTTTTTTTTTAAGATTTTATTTATTTATTTGACAGAGACAGAGATCACAAGCAGGCAGAGAGAGAGAGAAAGGGAGGAGGAAGCAGGCTTCCCGCTGAGCAGAGAGCCCGATGTGGGGCTTGCGCCCAGGACCCTGGGATCATGACCTGAGCCAAAGGCAGAGGCTTTAACCCATTGAGCCACCCAGGCACCTCTAATTTTCCATTTCTTTTTATGGTTTTCTTCCCCCTGTAACTTTGTAGTAACTTTTCTTCTTCCAGAAACTTCCTCTTCTTTAGTGTTCTAGAATACTTAATGGTTTCTTTGGGATTAGGAAGTTTATTTCTTTGAGGACAGGGGATTAGAAAGGTTAAAAGAAAATACTAGTACAATTTTCTGGTCCTGGATCCTAGGGGAGTTAATTTTTGATAACTTTTTAGATTCGTGCTTACTATCTACGTGACTGTGGGCAAATTGCCTAATCTACCTGAGCCTCAATTTTTTCATTTGTAAAATGGCATAATAATAGTTCCACTTTCTAATTTATGGCGAAGAATAAATTAGAAAAGACAAGTCAACACAGTACCATGCGTGTAGTTGGTACCTAGAACACCTAAGCACCCAGTAACTAAACACATTGCAGCTCCAGCTACTTGGTTTTTTTTTAATTAACATATGATGTATTACTTACTTCAGGGGTACAGGTCTGTGATTCATCAGTCTTAGACAATTCGCAGCACTCAGTATAGCACATACCTTCCCCGGTGTCCATCACCCCACCAACCCATCCCGCCCACCTCCCTCCCCTCCAGCTACCTTCAGTTTGTTTCCTGAGATTAAGAGTCTCTTATAGTTTGTCTCCCTCTCTGGTTTCATCTTGTTTCATTTTTCCCTCCCTTCCCCTATAATGCTCTGTCTTGTATCTCAAATTCCACCTATCAGTGAAATCATATGATAATTATCTTTCTCTGATTAACTTATTTCGCTTTCAGCTACTTATTCTTGAGTGCTAGTCAGTTTTGATAATTTATATCTTTTTCCTAAATCTTGTATTTCATCAAAGGTTTAAATATTAAAAATATATACATAGGGCCCCTGGGTGGCTCAGTGGGTTAAAGCCTCTGCTTTCGGCTCAGGTCATGATCCCAGGGTCCTGGGATCAAGGCCCGCATTGGGCTCTCTGCTCAGCAGGGAGCCTGCTTCCCCCTCTCTCTCTGCCTGCCTCTCTGCCTGCTTGTGATCTCTGTCTGTCAAATAAATAAATCTTTAAAAACTATATATATATATACACATACATACATACATATATTAAATATATTAAAACATATACATTGAACTTTCTGTACAATTTAAGTTTTTCAGATGTTAATGCCTCCTTTTAAATTTTTATTTTTTCTTCTTTTGTGATATTTGTTAAATAATTTTTTCTGGCTTTATTGAGACATAATTGACATATAACACTATGTAAGTTTAAGATATACAATGTGTTGATTTGATACACTCATGTATTATAAAATGATTACCATAAGAGTGTTAGCTAAAACCTCCATCATGTCACATAATTACTATTTTTTTTAAATGGTGAGAACACTTAAGATCTCGTCACTTAGCAACTTTAAAGTATATAATACAGTTTTATTAACTATAATCATATTATACATTAGATACCCAAAATTGTTAATCATCTTGTTGGAAGTTTGTACCCTTTGACCAGTCTCCCTATTTCCCCAGCCCCCCACACCCTAGTAACCACCACAAGTACTCTATTTCTATGAGTTTGGATGTTTTAGACTTCACATATAACTGATACCATATTTACCTTTCTTTGTTTAACTTAACTTCAGTTAGCATAATGCCCTCAGGATCCAACCATGTTGTCACAAATGGTAGATGACCTCCTTTCTCATTGCTAAATAATATTCCATTGTATATATACAGGTTTTGTCCACTACCCAAAAATAGAGCCTTCCTGTGAAATCTTCTGTAAACTCAAATGGCATAAATCAAAAAAGCAGTTACCATTCATTTATATGGAAGATTTTTTGAGCATTCCCAGACCCAATAAGTGACCTCTTCTTGGCTTTTCTGATACCTAGAACACACAGATCTTGCTAAGAAGGCTGCCCAGAATAAATCGCGGTAAAGCACAAATGCCCACAGGCACAGTTCAAAGCTATGGCAAGGAGCTTGATGCTGAGATACAAAATGTAGTTCTCAGGAGAGCTTAGCAGTGACACTCTTGGCTGCTTGGGGTACATGCCACCTCTGTGAGGGCTTGCTGTGAAATAAATGCTGAATACTACTTTCACGTTTTGCCTTTTCTCATAAAGTAAAAATCCTCTTCAGATTTATTTTGCTTAGCAGAAACAGGTACTAATGTAGATCTTTCATAAAAGCAAAATGTCTTGCAAACTTTTAAAAAAGTACAGTGTACCTGTATGCAACATCTTCATCAGTTCATATTTTGATGTACAGTTTGGCTGTTCTATATCTTGGCTATTAGGAATAATGCTGCAGTGATTGTGGGAATGCAGGTATCCCTTTAAGATTCCAGAAATGGAATGTTTTGATCACTATAGTTTGATACTTTAGTGTGAAATCGGTAAATGAGGTACTTCCATCTTTGTTCTTCCTTTTCAGGACTGCTTTGGCTACTCAGGGTCTTTTATGGCTCCATACAAATTCAGGATTTTTTTTTCTGTTTCTTTGAAAAATGCCATTGGGATTTTGATCAGGATAGCCACTGAATCTGTTAACGGCTTTGAGCAGTACAGACATTTAACAATATTCATTCCACAAACGTTTGATATCTTTACATTTGTGTCTTCAGTTTTTTTCATCAATGTCTTGTCCTTTTCAATGCACAATTCTTCCACCTCAGTTAAATCTATCATTCAGTATTGTTTATGATACTGTGGTAAATAGGATTTTTTTTAGATGTTTTATTGTTAATGTATACAAACAACTGATTTCTGGGTGTTGATTTTGTATCGTTCAACTTTACTGAATTCGTTGATTAGTTCTAACAGTTTTTTGGTAGACTCTTTAGGATTTTCTATATCTAAGGTGATATCATCTATAAGTAGAGCCAGTTTTACTTCTTCCATTGTACTTTGGATGCCTTTTATTTATGTATTTCTTCTTGCTTGATTGCTCTGGCTAGGACTTCTGGTACTATGTTGAACAGGGTGATAAGACTGGGTATCCTTATCTTGTTCCTGATCTTAGAGGAAAAGTTCAGTCTTTCACCATTCAGTATGATGTTGGCTGTGGGTTTGTCATATATGGCCTTTGTGATTTTGAAATACATTTCCTTTATATCCAGTTCGTTTAATGTTTTTAATCATGAAAAGATGTATTTTGTCAAACCATTTTCCTGCCTTTTGAAATGATCATATGACTTTTGTCTTTCACTCTATTAATATGGTATATCACAATTCATTTGGATGTTGAACCATCCTTGCATCCTGGGGATAAATCCCACTTGGTCATAGTATATGATTCTTTTAATATATTGTTGAATTCAGCTTGCAAATATTTTGTTGAAAAATTTTGCATCTATATTCATCAGGGATATTGGTCTATAACTTTCTTGTAGTGTCCTTCTCTGGCTTTGGTAATCAGGGTTATGTATGACTCCTGTAATGAATTTGGGAATGTTCTCTTCTCAGTATTTTGGAAGAGTTTGAGGGGAATTAGTGTTAATTATTCTTTAAATGTTTGGTAGATTTCACCATTGAATCTGGTCTTGAGCTCTTTGTGTTGGCAAGTTTTTGATTACTTGTTAATATCCTTACTTACTGGGGTGCCTGGGTGTACTTACTGGGGTGCCTGGGTGGCTCAGTGGGTTAAAGCCTCTGCCTTTGGCTCAGGTCATGATCCCAGGGTCCTGGGATCGAGCCCCACATCGGGCTCTCTGCTCAGCGGGGAGCCTGCTTCCCCTTCTCTCTCTGCCTGCCTCTCTGCCTCCTTGTGATTTCTCTGTCAAATAAATAAATAAAATCTTTAAAAAAAATAATATCTTTACTTACTGGTCTATTCAGATTTTTAATTTCATCATGATTCAGTCTTGGTAGGTGATATGTTTCTAGGAATGTATCCGTTTCTTCTAGGTTATCCAGTTTGTTGGTATGCATTTGTTCATAGTTGTTTCTTATGATAGTTTATAGTTCTGTGGTGTCAATTGTAATGCTTCCTCTTTCATCTCTCATTTGAATCCTTTTCTTTTTTCTTAGTCTAGTAAAGGTTTGTTCTTTTCAATGAACCCTCTCTCAGGTTTCTTAATCTTTTCTATTTTGGTCTCTATTTCTGCTGTGATCTCTTATTTATTCTTTTTTCTAGTTCCTTGAATGTAAAGTTAAGTTGTTTGAGATGTTTCTTTTATCTTAATGTAGGCATTTACTGTATAAACATCTCTCTTAGAACCACCTTTGCAACATCCTATAGGTTTTGATATATTGTGTTTCCATTTTTGTTTCAGCATTTTTTTTAATTTCCATTTTCTTCTTTGACTCATTAGCTGTTGAAGAGTTTATTTCTACATATTTGTGAATTTTCTAGTTTTCCTCCTGTCAGTGTATAGTTTCTTACCATTTGGTCAGAGAAGATCCTTCATATGATTTCAGTCTTCTTAAATTTGCTAAAATTTGTTTTATGACCTATCATATGATCTGTCCTAGAGAATGTTCTGTGTTTGAGAAGAATGTGTGTTCTGTTGTTGAATAGAATGTTCTGTAAAAGATGTTAGATCCATTTGATCTATAAAGTATGGTTTAGGTATAATGTTTCCATGCTGATTTTCTATATCCAGGATCTATCCATTGCTGTAAGTGTCATATTGTACTTCCCTGTTTATTGTATTGGAGTCAGTTTTTCCCTTCAGATCTATTAGTATTTGCTTGATTTATGTGGGTGCTCCAGTTTTGGGTGCATACATATTTTTAACTGTTATATTTTCTTGATAAATTGGCTTCCTTTTCATTATATAATGACTTTTTTATTGTCTCTTGTTACCATTTTTGGCTTAGAGTGTACTTTGTCTAATGTAACTGTAGCTACCTGCTTTCTTTCGGTATTCACTCTCATAGAATACTTTTTTCTATCCCTTCACTTTGAGCCTGTGTGTGTCCTTAAATCAGATGCAAATCTCTTATAGGCAGCATCTGGTTGGTTCTTGCTTTTTGTTGGTTTTTTGTTTGTTTGTTTGTTTGTTTGTTTGTTTTTAATCTAAGCAGTCTGTATCTTTTGATTGGAGAATTCAATGTATAATTGTTTTTTGACTATTTTGTTCCCTTTGTCCTTTTTTTTTTCCTCCCTTGCTCCTCTTCTTTGTGAATTGATGGCTTTCCATAGTAATACACTTTTGCTTTGTGACTACTATGATGGTTACATAAAAGATTTTGTATATACTATAGTTGACACTGATAAAAACTTCGATCACATACAAAAAGTATCCTTTTATTCACCCCTACCTTTTTATGGTTTTCAGTGTCCAAATTTACGTCTTTATATATTGTGTATCCATTAACAAATTGTTTTCACTGTAGCTATTTTTTTTATTACATTTGTCCTTTAACAGTTATACTAGAGTTAAGTTTAACACACCACCATATTATAATGTTAGAGTATTCTGAATCTAACTATATGCTTACCTTTACCATTATCTTGTATATTTTTTATATATTCATGTTAATAATTCGCAACCTTGCATTTCAGCTTAAAGAACTACTTACAACATTTTTTGTAAGACAGCTTAGTGGTGATAAAAATTCTGAGCTTTTTTTTTTTTTTTTTAAGGTAAGTATTTATCTCACCTTTATTTCTGAGGGAGGAAAAAAAGTGTTCTTGTTTTCCAGTTTATTTCTTTTAACACTTTGAATATATCATCCTTTCTCTCCTGGCTTACAAAGTTTCTGCTGAGATCTGATAGCTTTATGGAATTCCCTTGTATGAGAGAAATTATTTTTCTCTTGCTGTCTTTAAACTTCTTTCTTTATTTTTTTTATTTTACACAGGTCTTTTTGTATTAAAAGAGGAGATCTTTTTGTGTTAAAATTTTTAGGTGACCTGTTAGCTTTAAATTGGATGTACAGAGCTTTCCCCACATTTGGGGTTTTCACCCATTATTTCTTTATATATTTATTTCAGTAATATCCCTTCCTTTTTTTTTTAATTTCAGTATAGTTACATACAGAGTTATATTAGTTTCAGGTTTACAATATAGTGATTCACTAATTCTGTACATTATTCAGTGTTCATCATTGTAAGTGTGTTCTTAATCTCCTTCACCTATTTCACCCATCCCCCTACACATCTCTTCTCTGGAAACCATCAATTTGTTCTCTATAGTTAAGAGTCTTTTTTTTTTTTTTTTTGCTTTTTTATCTCTTTTGTTCATTTGTTTTGTTTCTTAAATTTCACATATGAGTGAAACCATTTGGTATTTGTCTTTCTCTAACTGACTTAATTCATTTTTTCCTCTCCCATCCTTACATTTAAGATACATGGTTTCATACTTTACTACTTTTATTTTGTAAGCCCTTGCCTGCTTTATATGGATATACTTAATCTTACTGCTTTTGCGCATTCTCCTCTTTTTACTTCTACTTACAGTCTTTCCCTTCCTAAAAAGTTCCTTTTAACATTTTTTTTCTTTTTCTGTTTCTTTTTAAGTAGTCTCCACATCCACCATGGGGCTCAAATTCATGACCCCCAAGATCAAGAGTTGCATGCTCTACCAACTAAGCCAGCCAGGTATACACTCCCCCTGCCACCTTAACATTTCTTCTTCTTTTTTGTTTTTTAAAGATTTTATTTATTTATTTGACAGAGAGAGAGAGATCACAAGCAGGCAGAAAGACATGCAGAGAGAGGAGGAAGCAGGCTCCTTGCCGAGCAGAGAGCCCGATGCAGGGCTCAATCCCAGGACCCTGAGATCATGACCTGAGCCGAGGGCAGAGGCTTAACCCACTGAGCCATCCAGGTGCCCCAACATTTCTTGTAGGGATAGTTCAGTGGTGATGAGTTCCTTTTTAACTCATTTGTCTGGGAAACTCTATCTTCTTTCTAGTCTAAATGGTGGCCTTTCTGAATAGAGTATTGATTGCAGGTTTTTTTCTTTTAGCCCTTTGAATTCAGCACTCCATTCTGGCCTGCAAAGTTTCTGCTGAAAAATCCACTGGTAGCCTTATAGGGTTCCCTGTTTATGTAGCTCTTTTCTTTTCTCTTGCTGCTTTAAAAATTCTACTTCTTGCCATCTTAATTACTGTGTGTCTTGATGTGGACCTTCTTAGGCTGGTTTTCTTGGGGGCTCTCTATGTCTCTTGGATCTGGATTTCTGTTTCCTTCCTCAGATTTGGCTTTCATTTCTTCAAATAAACTTTCTGCCCCTTCTCTCTCTTTCTGGAATCCCTATAATATGAATGTTCTTACACTGATGGTGTTGCCAAGTTCTCTAAGGCTATTTAAATTTTTTTTTCTCTCTCTCCAGTTCAGCTTGATGTCTTTCCATTATCTGTTCTTCAGGTCAGTGATCCATTCTTCTGCTGCTTCTAGTCTACTATTTATTCCATTTATTGTATTTTTATTTTCATTTATTAAAGTCTTCATTTCTGTTTGGTTCTTTTTTATGTCTGTCTCTTTTTTGAAGGTCTCACTGAGGTACTCTACTCTTTTCTCATGTCCAGTAAGTATTTTTATGATGATGACTTTTAAGTTCTCTGTCAGGCATGTTATCTGTTTTGTTTAGCTCTCTCGCTATGATTTTGTCCTGTCTTTTCATTTGGGATATAGTCATCTGTCTGTTCATTTGCTCTTTCTGTGTCTGGCTTTTTTTCTTTTTTCCTTTATGTCTATTTCTATACATTAGGTAAGTCAGCCACGTCTCCTGCTCTTGAAAGTAATGGACTTAATGAAGAAGAGGTTCTATAGTGCCCTGCCGTGCAGTGTCCCCCTGTTCACCTGGCGCTTCAGGGGGGTCTCTTACATGTGTTGTATGCATCCTACTGCTGTGGCTGAGCAGTATTTGCCTTCAGACCAGTCATCTGCAATGGCTTTCTTTGCCTTTGGGGGCAGGGTTTTGTTTATGTGTTATAAGTGGATCAGTTGGGGGCTGCTTAGGCTTGATTTGAGTCAGACCAGATGTTTGCCAGAGATGCAGTAGCAGGAAAATGCTGAGCACCTTCCCTGTGTTGTTGCCTGAAATATTTTCATTGATGGGTAGGGCCTGTAGACACACCAATGTCTGCCCGCAGCCCACTGCTAGGGCTGCAGTAGGACTGATGTGTCTGGTTTATCTTCCCCTTACCCTAGGACAAAAGTCACTTTGGAGTGATGCTGGTATCTGTCAGGGCTGCTTGCACACTGCCAGGCTTATGGCTTCGCTTCAGATGGACCCTGGCCAAGGGCATATTGGGGGGGGCTCAGTTTTCAGGAGAATACAGGGGCAGGGGCATAGCATTAGCAAGGTTTGCGTAGGTCTGTTGTGGGAAGATACCTGGAGCCACTTTAGAAAACTGCCACAGAGCTGGAGGGGACCAGTCCTCAGGAGAAAGAGGTGGTGGGGCATAGTGCCAGCACTGGTCTGCTCAGGAGGGAACCTGCCAGGTCAGAGGGGGTAGGTCTGTAAAAGGAGGGGGATACACTGTTAGCAAGCTAAGTGGAAAGTATTAGCACTGCACTGATCCCATAGTTGTCTATGTGTCTAGGCTAGGAGTATGGGGGAGGTAAATGATACTTGCCACCTCCTTTGTCCTGGAAAAGTCTCCTAAAGATCCCTCCGCTCCAAAAATCCCTAGTCCTCCAACACATACTCTGAGACTAGTAAGTAAATCCCCTTCCTGTATACTCTAGGCATTTTTCCAACTGCTGCTTCTGTGCTTTTTCTCCACACAGGGCTATTTGTTGTACTGCTTCTTTAAGGGTAGGGACTCAGGTTCCTATTGACCTCCAGCTCTCAGACAGCCAAGCCCACTGATTTTTAAAGTTCCAGATGTTAAGCCCACTGATTGTAAGAGCTTGCAAAATTAGTCCCCTCTGGTTTTCAAAGCAAAGTGTTACAGAGATTCATCTTCCTAGTAGAGGTTCCCTGTGCCTGGAGTGAATGTCAGTCTCTCCCTTCTCTGTGTGCATGGCATCCCTCCTTTCCACAGACAGCCTTGTGGCTTTGACTGCATCTCCACCCTTTCTACACACTTTGATGTCACCTGTTCTCTACTTTTAACTGTGGAGAGTCTGTTCTGCCAGTCTTTGGTTCATTTTCTGGGTTATTTACACTGATGTGAGTATTATCCAGTTGTGTGCATGGGACGAGGTGAGCTTGTCTGACTCCACCATCTTCCCAGAAGTCCTCTAGCCATTACTTCTTTAAATAAGCTTTCTACTTTTTCCTTCTGAGACTATAATGATGCATACATTATTTCTATTTGGTGTCCCAGAAATTCCATAGGCTGCCTTCTTCATTCTTTTCACTTTCTTTCTCCTCCAATTAGCTAATTTCTAGTATCTGTCTTCAAGCTCTCATATTCTTTCTTCTGCTTGGTCTAGTCTGTTGAAGCTCCTCTCTGTTGAATTTTTCAGTTCACTCATTGTATTCTTTAGCACCAAAACCTTTTTGGTTCCTTTTTGTTTTCTCTTTGTTGAACTTCTCATTTTGTTCTTTTTGTTTTCCTGATACACTAAATTGCTTATTTCTCTTCTCTTACGGCTGTCAGAGCATCCATAGAGCAATTACTTTGAATTCTTTGTTGGGCAATTCTTAGTTCTCGATTTTTTTTGCCAGTTCCTAAAAGTTTACTATATTTCTCTGAGAGAGACATTTTTCCTGATTCTTGGTGATCCCTGTAGCCTTCAATAGGTGTCTACACACCTGAAAAAAGAATCACTTCTTAGAGACTTTTTGGACTGACTTCAGTAAGGGAAGACTTACCTGTGGGTGGAGCAACAGTGGAGCATGCTGTGATTCCATGTCTGGTGGTGCAGGGCACCAGTCACAGGTGAGTTTGTAAAGCAGGTCACTGTGAACCACAATCACTCCCACTGCATGGCTGCTCTTGGTAGTTCCCACTTCTCTTCCTTGTTCCTAGCCATCTCTGTACATCTCAGCTTGCCATTATAAAGTGAAACTAAAACGGGACCTTCTTGCAGTGCCCCAAAAGGCTAGATAAGCTGGTCACTCATCCCATTCTTGTTACCTGGTGAAGGGAACTCTTTCTAGCTGGGAAGTTTCCTCTTGGCTCTGAGCAATGTCACCTTGGTAGATGGAATGATAGAGATGAATGAAGTTGTCTTTCTCTTTTGTAGTTCTCAGGGTTTTCTATGTCACTCACATATCTTGAGTGGATTCCAGAGCTCTCCCAGAACTGTTTTTCTTCACATACAGCTCTTTAATTGTTGATCGTTTTGTGGGGAATGGAGGCTTGGGTCTCCACTAAAGGATTTTTTAAAATCTGTTTTTACTTAATAAATTCTTGATTTCATGTTTTATTATGCTTGCATTTATTAATGGATTTTGTTTATCCATTTCTGCCTTTATTTTCTTAATTTTGTTACCCTGACTTTTCTTAAGTTTCCTTTTTTGTTTGTCCTTTCTTCAGAGGAACACTTAGGCTGTGACAGGACATGAGGAAGGGATATTTTTGTTTGAGTGAAATCATGAGATACTTGTCTTTACATCTCTGTATCATTGCAAATGGCAAGATTTCATTCTTTTTTATGGCCAGATAATATTCCATTATCTATATATACACCACATCTTTATCTTTTCATCTGTCAAAGAGCACTTGAGCTGCTTCTATAGTTTGGCTATTGTAAATAATGCTGCAGTAAACATAGGGGTGCATGTATCCCTTTAATTTAGTGTATTTGTATTTGGGGGGTAAAAACTCAGTAGTGCAATTACTGGGTCCTAGGACAGTTCTGTCTTTAATTTTGTGAGGAATCTTCACACTTTTCCACAGTAGCCGCACCAATTTGCATTCCCACCAACAGTGCACAAGGGTTCCTTTTTCTCCACATCTGCACCAACACCTGTTATTTCTTATATTTTTGATTTTAGCTATTCCAACAGGTGTGAGGTGGTTTCTCCTCTTCGGGTTTTTGTTTTGTTTTGTTTTTAAGATTTTTTGATTTAGGGGCACCTGGGTGGCTCAGTCCTTAAGCATATGTCTTCAGCTCAAGTCAAGATGCCAGGGTCTTGCTTGTGTTCTCTCTCTCTGTGTCTCTCTCTCTGTCAAATAAATAAAATCTGTTTTTTAAAAAAAAAGGATTTATTGATTTATTTTAGAGAGTGTGTGTGTATACGCAAGGGAGGGGCAGAGAGAGAGGGAGAGAGAATCCTCAAACAGATTCCCTGATGAGCAGGGAGCCCAATGTAGCTCGATCCCAAGACCCTGAGATCAAAACCAGAGCTGAAATCCAGAACCAGCCCCTTAACCAACTGAGCTATATAGATGCCCCACTCTCCTTGTAAATTTGATTTTCATTTCCCCAATGACCAGTGATGTTGAACATCCTTTCATATGTCTGTTGGCCATTTGTATGTCGTCTTTGGAGAAATGTCTATTCATGTTTTCTGCCCATGGATTATTTATGGTTTTGGGTGTTGAGTTGTATCAGTTCTTTTTTTTTTTTTTTTAAGATTCATTTATTTATTTTAGAGAGAGAAAGTGTTCACACACATGCAGGGGGAGAGGGAGAGAAGCAGACTCCCCTATGAGCATGGAGCCAGATGCTGGGCTTACTCTCACAACCCTGAGATCGTGACCTGAGTGAAATCAAGAGTCAGGTGCTTAACTGACTGAGCCACCCAGGTTCCCCAGGTTATTTCAGTTATTTCTATATTTTGGATACTAACCCGTCATTGGATATGTCATTTACAGAGATCTTCATTTGGTAGGTTGCCTTTTAGTTCTGCTAATTTTCCTCCACAGTGCAGAAAATCTTTATTTTGATGAAGTCCCAGTACTTTATTTTTGCTTTTATTTCCCTTGCCTCAGGAGATGTATCTAGAAAGAATTTGCTATGGCTGATGTTGAAGAAATCACTGTCTGTTATATTCTAGGATTATTATGATTTCATGTCTCTTATCTAGGTCTTTAATCCATCTAGGGTTTTTTTGTTTGTTTGTTTTTGGTTTTATTTATTATTTATTTTTAAGTAGGCTCCACACCCAGCATGGAGCCCAGTGCAGGGCTTGAATTCATGACCCTCAGATCAAAATCTGAGCTGAGATCAAAAGTTGGATACTTAACTGGCCATGCCATCCAGGTTCCCCATTTAATCCGTCTTGAATTTATTTTTCTATATGGTGTAAGAAAGTGGTCTTGTTTTGGGGGTTTTGTTTTTTATTTTTTTGTTTTTTCATTTTGAATGTAGCAGTCCAGTTTTCCCAATACCATTTGTTGAAGAAACTATTTTTTTCCCAATTTGCATATTGATTCCTCCTTCATTGAAGATTGACCATGTAATTGTGGGTCCATTTCTGGGTTTTCTATATTATTCTATTCTTTTGATCTGTGTGTCTGTTTTTATGCCAGTACCATACTGTTTTAATTACTACTACTTTATAATATAACTTGAAATCTAGAATTGTGATATCTCCAGTTCTGTTTTTCATTCTCAGGATCGCTTTGGCTATTTGAGGTCTTCTGCATTCCATACAATTTTAAGATTGTTCATCTTAAATGCTGAAAAATGCTTAAATGTGAAAAATGCTGTCGGTATTTAATCTGTAGATTGCTTTGAGGGATATAGGCATTTTAAGAGTATTTGTTCCTCTAACCCAGGAGTGTACAATGTCTTTCCATTTCTTTGTGTCATCTTGAATTTCTTTCGCCAGTGTTTTACAGTTTTCAAAGTACAGGTCTTTCAGCTCTTTGGTTAAACTTATTTCTAGATTTTCTTTCTCTTTTTTTTTTTTTTTTGTTTTGGTGCAGTTATAATTGGGATTGTTATCTTAATTTCACTTTCTGCTGCTTCGTTATTAATATATAGGAATGCGGCAGATTTCTCTACAATGACTTTGTATGCTGTGACTTTACTGACTTCATTTATCAGTTTCAGCAGTTTTTTGGTAGAGTCTTTAGGGTTTGTGTGTGTGTGTGTATGTGTGTACATACACAGTATATATATATATATATGTATATATATATATACACACACACACACACACACACACATATACACTATATATAGTATATTATCTGCAGATATCCTTCCCAGTTTGGAGGCCTTTTATTTTTTTTTTTTTAAGATTTTATTTAATTATTTGCCAGAGAGAGAGAGAGAGCATAAGCAGGCAAAGTGGCAGACAGAGGCAGAGAGAGAAGCAGGCTCCCCCCTGAGCAAGGAGCCTGATGTGGGCAGGACTGGATCCCAGGACAGTGGGATCATGATCTGAGCCGAAGGCAGCGGCTTAACCGACTGAGCCACTCAGGAGTCTCTGGAGGCCTTTTATTTCTTTATGTTGAAATTGCTGTAGCTAGGACTTCTATGCTGAATAAAAGTGCTGAGAGTGGACATCCTTGTCATGTTGATGACCTTAGAGGAAAAGCTCTGTTTTTCACTATTGAGTATGATGTCGGCTGTGGATTTTTCATGTAAGACCTTTATTACATTGGGTATGTTCCCTCTAAACCTATGTTGTGGAGGGTTTTTATATGAATGAATGTTATACTTTATCAAATGCTTTTTCTACATCTATTGGAATGACCATATGCTTTTTATCCTTTCTCTTATTGACATGACATATCACATTGTTTTGCAAATATTGAACCACCCTTTCATTCTCAGAATAAATCCCACTTGATTGTGGTATGATTTTTTAATGTATTCTTGGATTCGATTTGCTAATGTTTTCCTGAGAACTTTTATATTCATGAGAGATGCTGGTCTGTAGTTTACTTTTTTGGGCTGTCTTTATCTGGTTTTGTCTATGAGGCCATAGAGTGGATTTGGAAATTTTCTTTCCTCTTACATTTTTTGGAATAGTTTGAAAAGAATAGGTAGTAACTCTTTTTTAAATGTTTGGTAGAATTCACCTATGAAGCTTCCTTGTGCTGGACTTATGTTTTGGGGGAGTTTTTTGATTACTGATTCAATTTCATTGCTTGTAATCTGTTCAGATTTTCTATTCTTCCTCTTTTAGTTTTGGTTGGTTATATGTTTCTCTGAATTTATCCATTTCTTCTCAGTTGTCCAGTATGTTGGCATGTAGACTTTCATGTAGGTTTTCAGTGGTGTTGGTTATTTCTCCTCTTTAATTATTGATTTTGTTTATTTAGGTCCTCTCCACCCCCATGAAAAGGTTTAGCAGGTTTTTTTACCCTTTTCAAAGAAACAATTCCTGGTTTCATCAATCTATTCTCTCTCTCTCTCTCTCTCTTTTTTATTTCTATATCATTTATTTTTGTTCTCACCTTTATTATTTCCTTTCTTTGCTGGGTTTTGTTCTTCTAGCTCCTTTAGGTGTTTGGTTAGGTTGTTTGAGATATTTCTTGCTTTTTCAGATAGGCCTGTGTTGCTATAAACTTCCCTCTTAGAACAGCTTTTGCTGAATCCCAAAGATTTTGGACCATTGTGTTTTCATTTTCAATTGTTTCCATGTAATTTTTTATGTCTTCTTTAATGTCTTGGTTGACCCATTCATTGTTTAGTAGCATGATATTTAACCTCCATACATTTGTCTTCTTCACAGATTTTTTTTTTCTTGTGGTTAATTTCTGGTTTCATGGTATTATGTTCAGAAAAGATGCATAGTGTGACTTCAGTCTTTTTCTATTTACTGAAACTTGTTTTATGTTCTCTCTTCTGTAGAATGTTCTGTGTACACTTGAAAAGAATGTATACTCTGCTGTTTCAGGATAGAATGTTCTACATATATATGTGTTAATCCAGTTGGTCCAATGTGTCATTCAGAACCACTATTTACTTGAAAAACAAAACCCTGTTTCCTTGTTGATTTTCTGTTTGAATGATCTATCATCAATGTAAGGGGGGTGGTAAAGTAACCTACTTATGGAGCCTGAGTGGCTCAGTCCATTAAGCATTTGCCTTCAGTTCAGGTCATGATCTTGGGTCCTGGGATCAAGCCCTAGCAGGGAGTCTGCTTTTCCCTCTCCCTTTGCTTGCTTACTCTCACTCTCGCTCAAGTAAATAAATACATAAATATATAAATAAAGTGCCCTACTAATGTATTACCTTCAATTATTTCCTTTTTGTTTTTTATTAACTGCTTTATGTTTTGGGGTACATAAATATTTACAGTTGTTATATCTTTCTGTTGGATTGTCTCCTTTATTATTACATAGCATCATTCTTTGTTGTTACAGTCTTTGTATTAAAGTCTATTTTGTCTGATACAAGAATTGCCACTCTGGCTTTCTTTTGACATCATTTGCATGATAGATATCCTTATGTACATTATGTACCCTTATGTACATTCTGCAGGTATCTTGGGCTAAACTGAGTCTCTTGTAGGCAGCATATTGATGGATTTTGTTTTTTGTTTTTTGTTTTATTTTATTTATTTATTTTTTTAAAGTATCTATTTTTTTTTTTTTTTTTAGATTTTATTTATTTATTTGACAGAGAGAGGTCACAAGTAGGCAGAGAGGCAGGTAGAGAGAGAAGGGTGTGGGGGGAAGCAGGCTCCCTGCTGAGCAGAGAGCCCGACGTGGGGCTCGATCCCAGGACCCTGGGATCATGACCTGAGCCGAAGGCAGAGACTTAACCGCTGAGCCACCCAGGCGCCCCTTGTTTTTTGTTTTAAATCCACCCTGTCACCCTATGTCTTTTGATTGGAGCATTTAGTCCAATTATATTCAGAGTAATTATTGGTAGGTATGTATTTATTGCCATTTCGTTACTTGTGTTGTGGTTGATTTTAAAGAGTTTGATCCTTTTCCTGGTCTCTATCATATTTGTTGGCTTTCTTTAGTAAAGTACTGGAATTCCTTTCTCTCTATTCTTTGCATATCTATTACTGGTTTTTGATGTGTGGTTACTTTCTAGTTTGTATATAACATCATCTGCATATAGTCTGTATTAAGTTATTGGTCACTTAAATTTGAACCTGTTCTTTATTCCTCTCTCTACATTTAAGTGTATGGTGTCATATTCATCTCTTTATTAATCCTTTGACTGATTTTTACAGAAAAAAAATGTTTTTTTACACTCTTACTTATATGGTCTTTCCTTTCCAGTCAGAGAGGCTCCTTTAATACTTCTTATATGGTTGGTTTAGTGGCCATGAACTTTGTTTTTAACTGAAAAACTGTCTTTCCTTCTGTTCTAAATGGTAGCCTTGTTGGATAGAGTATTCTTGACTGCAGGTTTTTCCC
Source organism: Lutra lutra (assembly GCF_902655055.1). Classification (NCBI taxonomy): domain Eukaryota; kingdom Metazoa; phylum Chordata; class Mammalia; order Carnivora; family Mustelidae; genus Lutra; species Lutra lutra. Next base: position 148,108,199 of record NC_062280.1, on the reverse strand, counting down.
TTTTAGCACTTTGAATATATCATATCACTCTCTTCTGACCTGGAAAGTTTCTGTTGAAAATCCACTGATAGCCATACAAGGAGTTTCCCTTGTATGTAACTGTTTTCTTTTCTTTTGCTACTTTTTTTTTTTCCTTATTGCTGCTTTTTGCCATTTTAATTACTATGTGTCTTGGTGTGTGGACCTCCTTGGGTTGAATTTTTGGGGAGATCTCTGTGCCTCCTGGATCTGGGTGTGTTTCCTTCCCCAGGTTAGGTAATTTTTCAGCTATTATTATTTCAGGTAAATTTTCTGCCCCCTCTTCGTTTTTCTTCTGAGATACCTATAATGTGAATGTTACTACACTTGATGGAATCTGAGTTCCCTAAAAGACTGTTCTTAATTTGCATAATTTTCTTCCTTCTCCTTTTCTCAGCTTACCTTCTGTTACTCTGTCTTCAGGATCATTAATTTGTTCCTCTGCTTCATTTAGCCTGCTGTTTATTCCATCAGATGTATTTTTAATTGCATTTATCATGTTCTTGATCTCTGGTTCTTTTTTATTTTTGTGTTAAGGGTCTCACTGATGTTCTCCACTCTTCTCAAGTTCATTGAGAGTATCTTTGTGATCATTACTTTAAATTCTCTATCAGGCATATTCTCTCCATTTTGCTTAGCTCTCTTGCTATGGTTTGGCTCTGTTCTTTCATGTGGGAAATATTTTTCTGTCTTCTCATTTTGTCTGACTTTCTGTGTCTGTTTCTATGTGTTGGAAGGTCAGCTACTTTGTGCTTTTAACACTAATAGTCTTATGAGGAGAAGTCCTATAGGGCCCTGCAGTGCAGTGTCCCCTGTCCCCCAGGGCCTGGAGCTTCATGAAGTGTCTCCTGCATATGTGTGTTCTCTGCTGTTGAGGCGTGACTTCTTTGGCTTTCAGTCCAGTTGTCTGCAGAGATTCTCTTTGCCTATTGTGGGCAGTGTTTGGTCTGCCATAGGGGTGGGGGGTGCATTTTAACAAAGTGTGCAATGGTCTGCTTGCAAAATGAGACCTGCCCCCTCACAGGAAATGAGGTTTCACAAAACATGCAGGTTAGGAGATGTGTTGGCAGGGTTTGCGCCGTAGTTCTCAGGGAAGGGATCTGCAGCTCTGGTACTGAAGCAACTGTGACTGGGAAGGGAGATCCACAGAAGCACAGGGTTGGGGGGTGGACAGCAGGTCTTGGTGAACGCAACTTAGGTAATGAGTCTTGGCTTCACTGGTTCCCACAGGTGGCCATTGTTTATGGTGGCAGGAGGAGCACGGAGGCCAGGGAGGGAAATGGAACCTGCTACTCCTTTGTTCCTGGAGGAGCCCTGTGTCTCCAGGCCACACTCCTAAATGAACAAATCACTCTCCCTTCTGTCCGCTTTTGGTGTTTTTCAAACTTCTGGTTCTGTGCTGTATGTCCTTGTGTTGCTGGTTGTGCTGTCTCTTTAAGGGTGTGAACTCAGCTTCTTAATATTCTCTGCACTCTCCCAGAGTCAAGCCCTCTGATTTTTAAAATTCTAGGCTTTAAGTCTCACTGGGTGTAAGAACTCAAATATTCAACTCCTCTCACTTTCAAAGGCAAATGTTGCAGGGATTTGTCCTCCCCATTCATGGGCTGCTCGGTGTGAAAATCTAGTTTTTTACCCTTCTCCCCATCACAGACAGGCACAATCCATTTCACTCCTACATCGCATCTTTGCCCACTTTCTTCATTGTGGCCTCCTCTCTACCTTTAGTTGTGGAGTTTGTTCTGCCAGTCTTCAGGATCATTTTCTGGGTTATTTACAGTAAAGTGAGTGGTACCTACTTGTATCTGTGGGACAAGGTGAGCTTAAGGTCCTACTTCACCATCTTCCTAGCCAACCCTCCACATTTCTCCCTTTTGATGAAGTTTCTTTGAAAGTGTTTCTGATGAAGTCAGGTTTTCCATATTTGGTGGTTTTATCCATCAGTGCCTGGAAGGACCTTTCCTGGTTGTCATATGCAATATCAGAAAGAAAGTGCATTGTAGTTAGAAACCACTTAAAGCCGCATTTGAGTAGAAAGAAAGGTTAAGAGGGAGAAACTCTCAGGTGCTCACACTAATCTTCTTGAGAGTGTGTTGGATGGGCCAGCATCATTTTTTTTTTTTGGGTCCATTTTGTTTAAGTGCAGACAAAATATATGTATAAAACTTAAAATAACTTCTGCAAAACAGAAGTAACAATTTCAAATTGTATGATGATTCTAAACCGGATTCCAAGCGAGGATTCTTGGTCTGAAAGTAGCCAGCTGAAATACTTATTTGCACTTATTCCAACATAGGGGAGAAAAGTTCTCCCTATGCAGGCAAACCTGGAGTCATGTTTGCCTCCTTTCTGAAAGTCCCCACTTAAAGCAACAATGAAAAAAGAATAGTAAATACTACAGACACACACCGAAGGAATTAACCAAGTGCATTTTGGAAGATACAGTGCAGGTATAATCATGAAGCAATAGCTGGTGAACTTTTTGCAAAACAGTAAAACTTGAAAGATTGTTTTTAAAATAGTATTACCTCAGAAAGAAGTGTTTAGAACCAAATGTGCTATTAATTATTCAGTCAGGGAACACCTGGGTGGCTCAGTTGGTTAAGTGTCCCCACTCTTGGTTTTGCCTCAGGTCATGTTCTCACGGTTGTGAGATCGAGCCCCATGTCAGGCTTAGTGCAGAGTTTGCTTTAGATCCTCACTCCCTCTCCCACCCCCTCTGTCTCTTGCATGCATGCGGGTGCTCACTTGCTCTAAGACAAAATCTTAAAAAAAAAAGAAGAAGCAGCTAATACAGCCAGTAAGTTTGTAAAGTCAGAAACCATTATTTTGGGGGCGCCTGGGTGGCTCAGTGGGTTAAGCCGCTGCCTTCGGCTCAGGTCATGATCTCAGGGTCCTGGGATCGAGTCCCGCATCGGGCTCTCTGCTCAGCAGGGAGCCTGCTTCCTCCTCTCTCTCTCTGCTTGCCTCTCTGTCTACTTGTGATCTCTCTTTGTCAAATAAATAAAAATAAAATCTTTAAAAAAAAAAAACCATTATTTTGGACAAGAATCCAAAGTCCGTTAATAGTTCAGATGAAATAAAACTTTTTGTGAATTCTGAATCTTCTTTTTTTTTTTTTTTAAGATTTTTTTTATTTATTTGATCAAGAGAGAGAGCACAAGTAGGCAGAGAGGCAGGCAGACAGAGAGGGGGAAGCAGGCTCCCCGCTGAGCAGAGAGCCTGATGTGGGGCTTGATCCCAGGACCCTGGGATCATGACCTGGGCCAAAGGCAGAGGCTTAACCCACTGAGCCACCCAAGTGCCCCAAATCCTCTAACCCTTCAGAAAAATCAGTGAAAAATTCATTTGTCCTGGGATCATACAGATGTTTCCTAAAGACCATAATCAAAAGAAGAGGGTTTTTTCCCGAGGGATTGGGAAATACAGATGAGTACTTTGTCTTTCCATGAGAGAGAAGAGTGAGAAAAAAGGCATACAGCCTAGTCCAGGCATCTTGGGAAAGTGTGTCATCAGAGGTTATCTGCTTCAGTTCCAGGAAATCTGTACTTTCAGGTCACTACGTGATGTGCAGGTGCAGTCAGGGTTTTGTGCTTTCTTTAGATATGTTACATGAACCAAGAGTCTTCCCTGAAGTTTGGGAGACACAAGGGTTGGTTTGCAGTTCCTGATAAGAACCTTTCTAGTGAGGTAGTAAGGATTTTGGAGGTGCCTTTTCCAACCAAAAAATCCTTGTGTTGCAAGGTGTAATACTTAAGGTCATTGTCACCCCCAGAGTGCACTGTGAAAAACGTGCCACAACATGGTTACTTTTGACAGAAGCAATTACATCTTTATACTTTTGAAATAGATCTTCTCTTATTACTATGGGTCAGAGGAGGCAGGGCCCAAGCGTATTGGGCATCCTGTGACTCTCAGAGGATGAGAGTCTATGAGTTTCAAACCAGGTAAATCTGAGATTTAGGACCAGTGGCAATGCTTCCCGGTCAAGGTTTTTGGAGGGTCTCTACCAGTTGTACGAGTTGTGTCCTAATAGTGCCATTACTGCATGTGATTAAGTGCAGATTAAGGACATGTGCAATGAAAGCGTTGTAAAACTGGACAGACAGCATACACTTTTCAAAGCACCTGGCCGGGAAAAAGGGTTCCCCAATCACTGTGAAATTTGAGAGGGTTCCCAGGTAGGGATAATCTTTTCTAACAGAATTTTAGCCACGAAAGCGTTATTGCCCTGTATACAAAGGAAGGCTTTGGTCCAGTGAGAAAACATACAAACCATGACTAAAATATTTATCCACGAGAGGGAGAAGTTGTATGAAATCCATTTTTCCAAGCAGGTTTCCGTGGAATATGCTTTGGACAAGTGGGACCAGTGAGGTACGCACTCTTTGCAGCCTTACTAACTTCCCTCACCAATATCAGTTGATGAATGCTATTATTTTATCAGTAGACCACAGGTTAAATGCATGTACAGAGGTAAGTATTGGGAATCTTAGTATTACTGGGAAGGCCACATGTTATTTGGTCCAAACCAGAGTTTTCTTTTTATTGAGCCAACAGTTACTACATTTCAGATACTGTTTCTGTTTGCTTGGGGCCAACTATTAGATATGACTTGTCAGTTTTCCCAAATTATATTTGGGAGAACATCTCTGTGGACTTTGACAGAGGTTTGGCTGTTGATCTCCTGAGTGCAGCATTTTTGGCTGAAATATCAGTTAGGTGGTTCCCTTTGGCCTCCAGGGCGTTAAGTCTAGAACTCCTAGGAACCTTAATAATAGTTACAGCCACTGGCAAAACTATGACGTCTAATACATTTTGGACATATAAGTCATTTTTATTCTCGTTTGAAGTAAGGACACCTTGTTGTTTTCATAATATTCCTAAGTCATGAGCTCTCTGCAAGGTATACCAACTGTCAGTATAAACGTGTGTAGCTTTACCCTTGACTAAAATACAAGCTCAAGTAAGGACGTGTAATTCAGCCTCTTGGGCTCAAGTAGTTAACAGTGCCGCCTCAGTGACTTCAAAAGGAGTATGCAATAACATGCTAAGCACATTAGTTACCGTTCTTACCCTTTAAATAAGAACAATCAGTAAACCATGAAAAATCTGCATTGGTTAAAGGAGTTTCTTGTAAATTGTCACAGGGAGTCAAAAGGTGAGCTGTCAACATTAAGCAGTCATGAGAGGTTTCATCCTTGAAGGAGGGGAAAATAGCAGGGTCTAATTGCAGTGAGAGTTACATGAGGAGCAGTTAGCATGACGATTTCATAGGAGGTGAGCAAGAGTAAGAAGAGAATTCAGAACGGCTTCTGCTGCATGGGGCACAAGGATTCTTAAAGGGAATCCTCTATTTCTTCAGTGGCCTTAACTAAAAAGGCAGTGGCAGAAATGACTCTGAGGCAAGGGGAGGGTATCCCTGTGCCACAGCATCTAGTTGTTGGCTTTGACAGCCTATGGGTCCATGATGGTTCTCATATTCTGGGGTCAGTACTCCAAGGGCATTCTGTTCCTTCTTACATACAAAGGAAAAAAAGGAAGTTGATAGTGACGATGTCCAAGAGCAAGGGGAGTTATTATTTATTAGGCTTTAAGTTCTCAAAGGCTGTGTATCCCTGTCTTTCCAAATAATAGGGTTATGTTTGCCATTTTTTTTAATAAGGCATATAAAAGTTGAGCCAGAATAGAGAAGTTTGGAGTTCAGTTTTGACATAGCCAGCCAGTCCAAGAAAGCTTTTTACCTGGTGCTTACTTTTGTGTTTGGGGAAATTCAGGATGCCTTGAAGTCTTTCTGGATCCAGATGTAGTCCTTGCTCTGAGGTCAGGTACCCTACGTGTCTTACCTGAGTTTGAGCAAACTGCAGTTTCTCTTTGGAGATTGTATGTCTCTCTTTTATTTTTTTTTAATATTTTATTTATTTATTTAACAGAGATCACAAGTAGGCAGAAAGGCAGGCAGAGAGAGAGGAGGAAGCAGGCTTCCTGCTGAGCAGAGAGCCAGATGTGGGGCTTGATCCCAGGATCCTGGGATCATGACCTGAGCTGAAAGCAGAGGTTTTAAACCAGGCACCCCTGTACGTCTATTTTTTAAGGCCAAAAGTTTTAACAGGTGGATCGCTATCTTGTTGTGAAGAGATTTGAAAAGGGAAGCAGTGAAGCATACATATCGTCTACATTTTAGAAATTAGAATCTACAGAAAACCTGATATCCAAATCAACTTCAAAGGTTTGTGAAAAGGAAGGACTGTCTGAAACCCTTAGCCACCCAGGCACCCCTGTACGTCTATTTTTTAAGGCCAAAAGTTTTAACAGGTGGATCGCTATCTTGTTGTGAAGAGATTTGAAAAGGGAAGCAGTGAAGCATACATATCGTCTACATTTTAGAAATTAGAATCTACAGAAAACCTGATATCCAAATCAACTTCAAAGGTTTGTGAAAAGGAAGGACTGTCTGAAACCCTGGGGAATTACTGTCCAGGTGTACTTCCATGTACTTCTTTTCTTTCCAAATGAAAACAAAAAGATAGTGGCTCTCCCTATCAACTAGAACACTAAAAATGCACTGTATACATCAATTAAAATGAAAAATTTCCTTTCATTGGAAATGGATATCAGTAGCATAAGGGGGTTAAGACCAAGAGGGTGCCAAGAGAGGAATAGCAATGTTATTTATTGCTTGGAGATCCTGGAAGAACCTCCATCCTCAGCCACTGGGTTTCCTCCTAGGTAAAATACATATTACAGGGACTAGGGAAGGGGGATAGTGAGGCCCTGGGCCTTGTAATCTTATATTATGCGCTTGACACCTGTAAGGGCTTCTTTACTTATAGAGTATTGATTAATTATGGGATGAAATTTTGAGGACTCTATTTGAATTTTAAAGGAAGGTGCACTGTGGATTCTCCCAGTATCATTTGAGGAGCTGTATAGAGGAAGGTAGCTGATTCAGTAGGAACAAATAGAAGATGCCAAAGGTCATCTAATTGCCCTGGTTGACTATTTTGTTTTTTTTTTTTTTTTTAATATTTTATTTATTTATTTGACAGAGAGAGAGAGAGCAAGAGCAGGAACACAAGCAGGGGGAGTGGGAGAGGGAGCAGCAGGCCCCCCACTGAGCAGGGAACCCGATGCGGGGCTCGATCCCAGAATCCCGGGATCATGACCCGAGCCGAAGGCAGACGCCCAACCGACTGAGCCACCCAGGCGCCCCCCTGGTTGACTATTTTGATTACTACTCTCAAATTCTAGAATTATTTCCCTCTTTGGGAGAAAGAAAAGCATCTCATGCCAAAATTTCTAGGAAATTTTGGCCCAATAAATGAATAGAGTGCAATAACTAAGGGAAAAAGAGCCTAAACAAAAGGAAATAGATTCAGAGACAGGAATGTTTTGAGGTTTATTAGAGATCTCTGCTGTCTGAGCCATTTTATTACTCCAAGGCAGGGGCAGCTTAGTAGCTGTGGGATGGATGACAGAGCAGCGCTGTGTCAGTTTGGAGAGAGAGATTTGTTCCCAATCTGGAGAGTGATTTCCCCGAAATGATTAAGAGGAAAGAGCCCCTGCAGTTCCTCAGAGCCCCATCATTGGGAATTAGGAGGTCATTAGAAAGACTGACTAGAGGGCTGAAAGTGCCTGGAGAGCTTACATTTATAACAGCCTCCCTTCTCCACCCCCTCCCCAACTGCCCAGGCTCTTTGCAGTAATAGCAGAAACTAGTTTTTTTTTTTTGTTTTGTTTTGTTTTTTTTTGGTTTTGTGTTTAGGGGCCTTCATTTGCCAGAGTTGAAAATTGATACTTTTAGCAGTCTGTCTTTTAGGTGACTCATCTAGGATGCAGGCAGGCTGGTTTGCCATAGTAACTAAATCTGGAGTGGGCCATTTGTCATTTTATCCTGGTCGTTTTAAACTAAAGGAGAAATTTCCCAGTTTGGAACATTAATAAACACAAAGTTTAATGCTACCTGGGCAGATTCAACGTTAAAGAAAGATCATAATTTTCTTTAAAGACATTTTGGAGTCCCTCGTAATCAACATGAACAGGTTCATCAAGCTTTTGTGTACAAGCCTAAATTTTGTTTCAGACAATGGACTTTAGGAAAAGCAACTGTAATTGCTCAGTGGAGATTTCCAACAAGTATTCTAGTTAGAGGTTTGTTTTTCAGGATGTTCTCTAGCTAGTGTCATGTAGTGTTTGCTCTGTTTCTTAAAGCACACGGAATAACGGATATAAATCTGAGAAAACCAAGTGGTAAGTTTGAATAACTGTGTTAAATTCTTCAGCAGACTTACTGAGAGTCCTCAGTCACTTTAGGGAACTATAACTATGGCTCATAATTCAGCCTTAGTCCACCATACATAAGGAACTTGAGGTTTATTTAGTCCTTAAAAGACTTAAAGAAGCAGGTTTTAGTCAGTTCAGGAGAGGAGGGAGCAGCAGAGAGATTAGTAGAAAAGGCAGGTTCAGAGACAATAGACAAAAATGGTGCCAGAGTTGGAGCCTGAGTACAAGATGGGTGCAGACGAAGGCAGGGAGAAAAAGGCCTCAGAAGCCATTTTGATGCCTTTTAGTTGTTTGTTCGCCTCAGTTGATTCAGAAATAGAATTTTGCAAAAACACAAACTCCGAATCCTGAAAACATCTGGAAGCCTCAAGGTACTGTTTAAAATAGGCATCCCAGAGATGAAGAGTTTGCCAGACAAATAGAAGGTAAAGAATTCATGACCACTAAACTAGCCCTACAAGAAATGTTAAAAGGGACTCTTTGAGTGGAAAGACAGATCATAAATGGAGTAAGAAAAGTAGGAAACACAAAAGCAGTGTATCTATAAAATCGATAACAGGATTCACAAAGTAAAAGGATATAAATCATGAAACCATGTATCTCGAATGTGGGGGGAAGGAGAAGGGTAAAGAATGGGTTCAAATTTAAGTGCCCATCAACTTCATATAAACTGCTATATGCTAAAAATGTTATTTACAAACCTAATGGCAACCACAATTCAAAAACCAGTAACAGATATTCAAAGAATAAAGAGAAAGGAACCCAAGCATATCATTTAGGCCAACTAATCAGAGAAGAGAAAAAGAGAAGAAAGGAACAAAATGGCAATAAATAAATTGTGGTAATTACTTTGAATGCAAATGGACTGAAGACTCCAATCAAAAGACATAGGATGTCAGAATGGATAAAAAGCAAGACCCATCCATATGCTGCCTACAGGGGGTTCATTTCAGACCTAAAAACACTTTCTAAATGAACATTCCCATATCATGCAAATGGATGTCAAAAGAAAGCCCAGGTGGCAATACTTAGACAAAATATACGTTCTTTTAGAAAAAAATAGACTTTAGGTGTACCTGGGTGGCTCAGCTGTTAATTGGCTGCCTTTGGCTCAGGTCATGATCCAAGAGTCCTGGGATCGAGCCCCACATCAGTCTCCCTGCTCCATGGGAAGCCTGCTTCTCCCTCTCCTGCTCCCCGATTGTGTTCCTTCTCTTGCTGTGTCTCTCCCTGTGAAATAAATTTTTTTAAAAAGTAACAAGAGACAGGGGCGCCTGGGTGGCTCAGTGGGTTAAGCCGCTGCCTTCGGCTCAGGTCATGATCCCAGGTCCTGGGTTCGAGCCCCGCATCGGGCTTTCTGCTCAACAGGGAGCCTGCTTCCTCCTCTCTCTCTGCCTGCCTCTCTGCTTACTTGTGATTTCTCTCTGTCAAATAAATAAATAAAATCTTTAAAAAAAAAAAAAAGTAACAAGAGACAAAGAAGGATATTATATAATAATAATAAAGGGGATGATCCAGTAAGAAGATAAAACTGTTGTAAATATTTATGCACCCAACATAGGAGCACCCAAATACATAAAACAGTGAATAACAAACATAAAGGAACTGATCAATAGGAATGCAGTAATAGTAAGGGACTTTAACACCCCACTCACAGTGATCAATCATCCAAACAAAATATCAACCAGGGACAGTGACTTTGAATGACACATTGGCCAGATGGATCTAACATACATTCAGAACGTTCCATCCTAAAACAGCAAAATATACATTCTTTTCAAGTCCACATAGATCTCCAGCACAGATCACATATTAGGCCACAAAACAAGTCTCAACAAATAGCAAAAAATCGAAGTCATACCATTCATCTTTTTTGAACACAACACTATGCATCCACAGGAAAAGTCTGGAAAGACTGGGCTCCTGGGTGGCTCAGTTGGTTAAGCATCTGCCTTCAGCTCAGGTCATGATCTTGAGGTCCTGGAATTGAGCCCTGCATCAGGCTCCCTGCTCAATGAGGAGTCTGCTTCTCTCCCTCTGCCGCTCTCTCCTGCCTGTGCATGCACTCACTCTGTCTCAAAACATTTAAAATTTTTTTTTTAAATTACAAAATCTGGTAGAGGACAAATACATGGAGGCTAAATAACATGCTACCAAACAATGAATGGGTCAACCAAGAAATCAAAGAGGACATAAAAACTTACATGGAAATAAGTAAAAACAGGTATTAGTCTGAAATCTTTGCGATGTCACTAAAGCTGTTCTAAGAGAGAAGTTGATAGCAGCACAGGGCTACCTCAAGAAGCAAGAAAAATCTCAAACCACCTAACCTTATTTAAAGGAGCTAGAAAAAGAAGAACAAAACCCAAACCAGTAGAAGGAAGTAATTATAAGTTTTAGAGCAGAAATAAATGAAATAGTAACTAAAAATACAGTAAAACAGATTAATGATACCTGGAGCCAGTTCTTTTGAGAAGATCAACAAAATTAATAAATGTCGACCCAGACTTGTCCAAAAAACACTCAAAGCAAGCAAAGAGGAAAAGTAACCAACACCACAAAAATATAAAGGATTATGAGGGAATATTATGAAAAATTATATGCCAACAAATTGTACATCCTAAAAAAAAAAAAAACAAATTTCTAGAAACATTTAACCTCCCAAAACTATCAGGAAGTAATAGAAAATTTAAACAGACCAACTACAAGCAATGAAATTGAATCAGTAATCAAAATACTCCCCATAAACAAAAGTTCAGGACCAGATGGCTTCACAGGTGAATTCTAACAACATTTAAAGAATTAATACCTAGGGTGCCTACATGGCTCTTTTGGTTAGTCATCTGCCTTCAGGTCATGATTACAGGGTCCTGGGATCAAGTCCTGAATGGGGTTCCCTGCTTTGCCCTCTCCCTCTGCACACATGCTCTGTCAAATAAATAAATCTTGAAAAAAAAAAAAAAAGTTAATACCTAGTCTTCTCAAACTATTCAAAAAATCAGAAGATGAAGAAAAGGTTCCATATGCATTCTATGAGGCCAGAATTTCCCTGATTCTAAAATCAGATAAAGACACTACAGAAAAAAAGAACATCTGATGAACATATATCCTAATGAACATAAATGCAAAATCTACAACAAAATATTAGCAAACTGAATCCAACAATACATTTAAAATAAATCATTCAGGGTGCCTGGGTGGCTCAGTTGTTAAGCGCCTGCCTTCAGCTCAAGTCGTAAAGGTTTCTGGGATCGAGCCCCGCATTGGGCTCCCTGGTCAACGGGAAGCCTGCTTCTCCCTCTCCCACTCCCCTGCTTGTGTTCCCTCTTTCGCTTTGTCTCTCTGTCAAATAAATAAGTAAAATCTTTAAAAAATAAATCATTCACAATCAAGTGGGATTTATTCTGGGATGCAAGGGTGGTTCTCTATTCCCAAATCACTCAAAATGACACATCACATCAACAACTGAAACAATGAAAAGCATCTGATCATTTCAATTGATGCAGGAAAAGCATTCTGACAAATTACAACATTCATTCATGATAAAAACCTCAACAAAGTAGGTTTAGAGGAAACCTACTTCAACATGATAAAGGCCATATATGAAAAACCCAAGGAGAACACTGTACTTAATGGTAAAAAACTGAGCTTTTCCCTGAAGATCAGGAATATGACAAGGTTGTCCACCCTCACCACTTCTAGTCAGCATACTATTGGAAGTCCTAGCCACAGCAATCAGACAACAAAAACAAAAAACATCCAAATTGGTAAGGAAGAAATAAAACATTTGCTACTTACAGATGACTTGATACTATATATAGAAAACCCTAAAGGCCACCAGAAAAGTGCTAGAACTGATCCAGTAAGGTTGCAGAATACAAAAATCAATATACAGAAATCCAGGGCCCCTACCTGGCTCAGTCAATGGAGCATGTGACTCTAGATCTCAGGGTCATAAATTCAAGCTCCATGTTAGTTGTGGAGCCCACTTAAATAATAATAATAATAATAAACCAGGGAGGTGAAAGAGCTAAACTCTGAAAACACTGATTAAAAAAGCTAAAGATAACACAAATGGAAAGATACTCCATTTCTCATGGATTTGAAGAACAACTATTGTTAAAATGTCCATACAACAAATGATATTCACTGTGGGTTTTTCATAGATGGCTTTTATGCTATTGAGGTATGTACCCTCTATCCCTACACTGAAAAGTTTTACTCAAGAAAGGATGGTGTACTTTATCAAATGCCTTTTCTGCATCTATTGAGAGCATTCTATGTTTCTTGTTCTTTCTTTTATTAATGTATTATATCGCACTGATTGATTTGTGGATGTTGAACCACCCTTGCAGCCCAAGAATAAATCCCACTTGGTCATGGTGAATAATCCTTTTTACTACCGGATCCTATTGGCTACTGTTGAGAATTTTTGCGTCCATGTTCATCAGGAATATTGGTAATTCTCCTTTTTGATGGGGTCTTTGGTTTTGGAATCAAGGTAATGCTGACCTCATAAAATGAGTTTGGAAGTTTTCCTTCCATTTCGATTTTTTTGGAACAGTTTCAGGAGAATAGGTATAATTTTTCTTTAAATATTTGGTAGGATTCCCCTGGGAAGCCATCTGGCCCTGGGCTCTTTTTGTTGGGAGATTTTTAATTACTGCTTCAATTTCCTTACTGGTTATGGGTCTGTTCAGGTTTTCTGTTTCTCCTTGGTTCAATTTTGGTAGATTATACCTCTCTAGGAATGCATCCATTTCTTCCAGATTATCTTTTGTGGGTTTTTTTTTTTTTTTAAGATTTTTATTTTTTTATTTGACAGAGAGAGAGATCACAAGTAGTCAGGCAGAGAGAGAGGGGGAAGCAGGTTCCCTGCTGAGTAGAGAGCCCAATGCGGGGCTCTATCCCAGGACCCTGAGATCATGGCCTGAGCTGAAGGCAGAGGCTTAACCCACTGAGCCACCCAGGTGCCCCTCTTCCAGATTATCTAATTTGTTGGCATATAGTTTGCTCATATTATGTTCTCATAATTATTTGTATTTCTTTGGTGTTAGTTGTGATCTTTCATTCATGATTTTATTTATTTTGGTCCTGATAAGTCTGGTCAGGGGTTTATCAAACTTACTAATTCTTTCAAAGAACCAGCTCCTAGTTCCATTGATCTGTTCTACTGTTCTTTTGGTTTCTATTTCATTGATTTCTGTTCTGATCTTTATTATTTTTCTTCTCCTGCTGATTTAGTCTTTACCTGCTGTTCTTTATCCAGCTCCTTTAGGTGTAGGGTTAGGTTGTGTATTTGAGACCTTTCTTGTTTCTTGAGAAAGGCTTGTATTGCTATATACTTTCCTCTTAGGACTGTCTTTGCTGCATTCAAAGATTTTGAACAGTTGTGTTTTCATTTTCATTTGTTTCCATGAATTTTTAAAATTCTTCTTTAATTTCCTGGTTGACCCATTCATTCTTTAGTAGGATGCTCTTGAGCATCCATGTATTTGAGTTCTTTCTAACTTTCCCCTTCTGATTGAGTTCTAGCTTCAAAGCATTGTGGTCCAAAAATATGCAGGGAATGATCCCAATCTTTTGGCACCAGTTGGGACCTAATTTATGACTCAGGATGTGATCTGTTCTGGAGAATGTTCCATGTGTACTAGAGAAGAATGTGTTCTGTTGCTTTGGGATGGAATGATCTGAATATATCTATGAAGTCCAACTGGTCCAGTGTGTCATTTAAAGCCCTGATTTTCTTGTTGATCTTCTGCGTAGGTACTCTGTCCATTTTGGTGATGGGGATGTTAAAGTCCCCTACTATTATTGCCAATGTGTTTCTTTGATTTTGTTATTAATTAGTTTATATAATTGGCTGCTCCCATGTTAGAGGCCTAGATATTTAAAATTGTTAGATCTTGCTGGACAGACCCTTTAAGTATGATATAGTATCCTTCCTCATTTCTTATTATAGTCTTGGGTTTAAAATCTAATTTGTCTGATAATAAGGATTGCCACCCCAGTTTTCTTTTGATATCTGTTAGCATGGTAAATGGTTTTCCACTCCCTCACTTTAAAATATGGAGGTGTCTCTAGGTCTAAAAATGAGTCTCTTGCAGACAGCATATGGATGGGTCTTGTTTTTTTTTTTTTTATCCAATTTGATACCCTGTGTCTCTTTGGGGCATTTAGCCCATTTACATTCAGGATAATTATTGAAAGGTATGAATATAGTACCATTATATTGTCTGTAAGGTGACTATTACTGTATATTGTCTCTATACCTTTCTGGTTTATGTTCCTTTTAGGCTCTGTCTTTGCTTAGATGACCCCTTTCAATATTTCCTGTAGGGCTGGGTTAGTATTTGCAAATTCTTTGAGTTTTTGTTTGTCCTAGAAGATTTTTATCTCTCCTTCTATTTTCAATGACAGCCTAGCTGGATAGAGTATTCATGGCTGCATGTTTTTCTCGATTAGTGCTCTGAATATATTATGCCAGTACTTTCTGGCCTGTCCGGTCTCTGTGGATAGGTCTGCTGCCAGTCTAATGTTTCTAATGTTACAGGTCAGGACCTCTTGTCCCGAGCTGCTTTCAGAATTTTCTCTTTGACCCTGAGACTTGTAAGTTTTAATATTAGATGACTAGTGTTGACCTATTTTTACTGATTTTGGGGGTGGGGTATCATTGTGCCTCCTGGGTTTTGATGCCTGTTTCCTTCCCCAAATTAGGGAAGTTCTCCACTATAATTTGCTCCAATATACCTTCTGCCTCCCTCTCTCTTTCTTCTTCTACTGGGATCCCAATTATTCTAATATTGTTTCATCTTATGGTATCACTTATCTCTCGAATTCTCCCCTCATGATCCAGTAGTTGTTTGTCTCTCTTTTTCTCAGCTTTTTTATTCTCCATCATTTGGTCTTCTATATCACTAATTCCCTCTTCTGCCTCATTTGTCTTAGCAGTTAGAGCCTCCTTTTTTTTTTTTATTGGAACTCATTAATAGCCTTTTTTATTTCAACTTGGTTAGATTTTAGTTCTTTTATTTCTCCAGAAAGTGATTCTCTAGTATCTTCTATGCTTTTTTGAAACCCAGCTATTATCTTTATAATTATCATTCTGAACTCTAGTTCTTTCATCTTACCAATGTCTGTATTGATAGGTCCCTGGCATCATTCAGTACTGTGTCCTGTTGTGTTTTTTTTTTTAAGTTGAGTTTTTCCGTTTTGTCATTTTGTCCAGAGAAGAATAGATGAGTGAGAGAACAAAATGCTAAAATGGTAACAACGGCCCCAGAAAAAATATATACTAAACAAATCAGAAGAGACCTAAAACCAGGGGAAAATGGGAGAAAAAAAAGAATATGATTAGGCTGGTGAATAGAACAGAACCACACACTAGATTTTGGGTATTTTGGTCTGTTAGAAGAAACTGCCTCCCAAAATTTTAAAGAGAAACATACATATATACAAAAATAAGGGTAAATATGATGGAGGGATGGAATGTGACTGTAAAGATGAAAATTAAAAAAGATTTTTAAAAAGGAACTGATAAGTTGGTTGAAAAAAGAAAGAAAAAAGATCTTTTTAAAATGTGATTAGGCCAGACTAGAACAAAGCCATACACTAGATTTAGGGTATATTTTGTTATGTTAGAAGAAACTATATCCCAAAATTTTAAAGAAAAAAAAAATTATACATATACAAAAAATGTGGTTAAATAAATGAAAGGATAGAGTGACTGTAAAAATGAAAATTAAAGAAGATTTTTAAAGAATTGAAAATAAGAGGTTGGTTGATGAAGAAAAATTCAAAGAAAAAATAGAAAAAAAAATAAAATTAGAAAAATTAACTCTGAAGACTAAAGAATCATGGGAAAACCATGAATTCTATGTGCTGTATTCCCCAGCACTGGAATTTTGCAGTTCTCATTGATTGGTAAACTTGGTCTTAGCTGGATGTTCTTGCTGATCTTCTGTGAGTGGGGCCTGTTGCAGTGATTTTCAAATGTCTGCCCCCGGTGGAATTGCACCACCCTTGTCAGGGGCCAGGCTAAGTAATCTGCTTGGGTTTGCTTTAGGGAGCTTTTGTTCCCTGGAGGCTTTCCGCACAGCTTTGGAGGACGGGAATGAAAATGGCAGCCTCCCAGTCTCTGGCCCCAGAGGAGCTCAGAACTCAAGGTCCCACTTAGTGAGCCCTCAGAGAAAAGCAGTCAGTTACTCCTTTCTCCCTGGTCTCCAGCCACACTCCATGCTCACCCGGCCTGGGACCGAGCATTTCTGTCTCTGGCACACGACCCCATTTGGAGTTTCCAAAGCCAGCATATTGCTGTGGTGCACTCCCATGCCACTCCTCCCCAGGGAGGAAGGGGAATCTCCCCAGATCTGCCACTTGTGGGGTCCCTGCTTAAAGAGTAGTGGCCAACTATGCCACAGATCAGTTTATGGCATCCCGGAGCTGAGAGCCCACTCCTCAGCTCTGTCTTTGCAGCCGGCTTCCTAGCTTCAATACTTGGGAGCTCTGGCACACTCAAGTACCCCTGGTCTTTCTGTGACCCTGAGGGTCCTGCAACCACACTGTTCCCCCAAGGGTCCCACCCCTTGCTTAGGCACTGGAGCAATGTCCCCCTGTGGAGCAGACTTCTAAAAGTTCTGATTTTGTTCTCTGCTGCTCTATCACTTGCCGGTAGTTGGCTCACAGAGGCTCCCTCTCCCCACGGTCTATCTTCCCAAATATTGCCTCGGATTCACCTCTCCACATGTCCTACCTTCCAGAAAGTGGTTGATTTTCTGTTCATAGAATTGTTGCTATTCTTTTCTTCAATCTCCTCTTGAGTTTGTAGGTATTCAGAATGGTTCGATAACTATCTAGCTGAATTCCTGGGACCAGACAAAATTTGGGACTCCTACTGCTCCACCATCTTGGTTCTCCCCTTCCCAGTCATAGCCTTCTAATTTAAATTTGAGTGAAACAAGTTTGGGGATTTCAGAGTTCCCCATAATGCCACTGAAGTTCAGATTTACTTTTGGTTAAGTTGATCTATTTAGTTATAAATATGGATACATAGGGACCATAGATTTTAAACAAAACATCCCAGAAAGGTGTAGAGGACATTGGGGGTGAGGGAGCACCTTCAAGCATTTTGATGACTGGGCTCCCATTTCTTAGAGACTTTTCCCTAGAGCAGCGAAAATTTCTAAACAGCACAGTTTCAACAGTAACAGTCTGGTTCCAAAAATGAGTCAGACTGAATGCTAGAACTCTTTCAATAGGCACAGAGTCTGGGTCCAGACAGGAGTTGGGCCAAAGAGCAGCATAGGAACAGTCCAAGTCCTAATAGGAGTCAGACCGAAGACCAAAGAAGAATTGCTAGAGATGTAAAAACAAGAAAAACCCAAGGCCTTAAAACAATCCCAAATGAAGCCTGGGGCGCTTGAACACAAAACATGGCACTCAAATTCCAGGAGAAAACCTACCTTTAAATTCCCGGGTTGGAAAGTAAGCTGCAAACTCACTTGGCTCTGTAGGTGCCATCATGTCATTGCTCACCCAACCTCAGAGTTGCTGAGGATCTTCACTGGATCCCATTCCTGATCACCAAATAGTATTAACCTTAAAAATAAAACTGTCCATTATTTTATCAGCAAAAATGGATTTATTCATGAATAGCGGAGGATTCCAGTCCAGAACAAATAACGTAGGACAAAACCATAGGCTAATCTCTAGAAGGAAAGCGAGGAATGCCCTTTTATAGACAAAAGTGGGATGTTAGGAAAGCTATTACAAACAAAAAAGTCCACTGGAGTAAACTGGCAAGTGGACATATAGTGGCTTTCCATTGGCTGAGTGAGATGTGACCATCTCTCATTGGCTGGATTGTTCCTGGAGAAAAGGAAAGCCTTTCTTCCTCCTGCTGGGATAGCAAAGTGGTATCTGTGTGTAAGGTCCCTCTTTTCCTGTTGGGTCTGGAATTGAGGAGTAATAGGGTGTGAGAGCTTGCCCTGCTGGCCTCCTGACTCCATTCTAAATGAAATGAGGTTTCCTTTTATTAATTTTCACATTTTTAAATCTACACTGGGGAGGGGGTGGGTTGTTTGTTCTACCTTTATTACATTGTGTTCAGATACTATAACCTTTACAGTTCTTGCATTTTGAATTTGGAAATGATTATGGTTTCATAGAAGTGCTTATGTAATTATTTTTGTAACTGTTCCAGAATTATTTGAACAGGCATTTCTCTGGAAGATGTTAACTTGCAGGATCTTGCCTTTTCTTTCAAATACAAACTTCTTTCCTGTTAAATATGTCATAATATATCCTGCCTCACTGCCATTTCTGTTAACCTCCACTGGTTCCTAGAACCTCCACTGGTTCCTAGAACCATCATTTCACAGAATGGAACCCTTCTCTGTCTTATCTTTCCCATAATCCCACATAAGAAGCGATACTTACAGGGGTGACTTGATGGGTCAGTTGGTTAAGTGACTGCCTTTGGCTTGGGTCATGGTCCCAGGGTCCTGGGACAAGCCCCACATCGGCTTCTGGCTCTGAGGGGCACCTGCTTCTCCCTCTCCCTCTGCCTGCAGCTTCCCCTTCTTTTCTCTGTCAAATAAATAAATAAAATCTTAAAAAAAAAAAAAGGAAAAATAAAAAACATTACAGCTTGATCACTCTACCAGAATATAATATAAAGCACTAAGATTCAAGTAAAATACATGACTCTCACATCAAATTTTCTTGAATACATAGTCATTTTTCCAGTGACCAACCCTACTATTCTTCATTCATCAAGCGTTTCTCTCCTGGTTAATAAAATTACTTACTTTCACTTGGAGGCAGAGTGGTCTAGGGGAAAGAATATAAATTTTAAGTCTGACACACCTCCATTTTATCCCAAGCTCTGCCACTTCCATAAGTTTGATTGACCAAGTTATTTAATATCTTTAAACCTGTTTCCTCTCCTCTAATAAAAGAATAGAAAGTCAAGAATTAATACTCCGATCAGCCGCAGGGGCTACTAGCTACTAGCACCGTTGTTGGCAACCTAAGAGAAAATAGGGAAGTAGGAAGAGCAAACAAAAAGGCTTTAACATGCAGTTTTAATACAGTAAATCAAAGTTTTAGAAGGCATATGTTTTCAGAACAAATCAGATTTAAGACCTGTTCCAGTGAGAATCCATATTTTCTGCATTCCCTTATCAGATTTTGAGGAAATGTTTATCACATTATAATCTACTAAGATAGATTCTTCCTCAAGCAGAAGTTTTGTTTTAGTTTTGAGCTGCCTGTTACTAGTTTGAAATGTTATTTTTATACTTAACATTCTCTGTTTTTGTTTTGTTTGCAATCCTGGCAAATTTCTATTTAAAAAAATAGGAGCACACCTGGCTGGCTCAGTTGGTAAAGCATGCGACTCTTGATCTCGGGGTTGTGAGTTCAGTCCCCGCATTAAGTTTAGAGCTGTTTTTTTTTTTTTTTTTTTTTTTTTTAAGATTTATTTATTTATTTGACAGAGAAATAGAGAGAGAAAGCACAAGTAAGCAGAGCTACAGGCAGAGGGAGAGAGAGAAGCAGGCTCTCTCTTGAGAGCCTCTTGGCTGAGCAGGGAGTCCGACGCGGGGCTCAAGCCTAGGACCCTGGAATCATGACCTGAGCTGAAAGCAGCCGCTCAACCAGCTGAGCCACCCAAGCACCCCTAGAGCTGACTTTTTACTTAAGATTTTATTTATGTGAGAGAGAGCACAAGCAGGGTGAGAGGCAGAGAGAGAAGCAGACTCCCTGCTGAGCAGGGAGCCCGACTCAGGGCTTGATCAATATACTTACACCCCTGTAAGTATATTGACCTGAGCTGAAGGGAGACGCTTAACCAACTGAGCCATCCAGGTGCCCCAAGATAACTTTTTTTTTTTTAAGAATTTATTTATTTGACAGAGATCATAAGTAGGCAGAGAGGCAGGCAGAGAGAGAGAGGGAAGCAGGCTCCCTGCTGAGCAGAGAGCCCGATGCAGGGCTCCATCCCAGAACCCTGAGATCATGACCTGAGCCAAAGGCAGAGGCTTAAACCACTGAGCCACCCAGGTGCCCCAAGATAACTTTTTTTTAAAAGATTTTATTTTTAAGTAATTACTATGCCTAGAAACCTACTTTTTTAAACCTTTGTTTTTATTCATGTATATGTAGGATGGGACATAAAAAAATCTTGCAGTACTATTGCTTTAGACCTTTCTATATAGTTCTTCTGCTAGGGAATCAAATTTGTTATCATGTACTTTTAAGATAATTGGACCAAATAGGCATATATTGTTAAGTGTTAGCCAACACAAACAAATGGAAAGATACTCCATTATCATGGATTGGGAGAAATAATATTGTTAAAATGTCCATACTACCCAAAGCAACCTACTACAGATACAGTGTAAACCCTATCAAAATACCAACAATTATCATATGGTTTCACTTATTTGTGGAGCATAACAAGTAACAAGGAGGACAGAGGGAGATGGAGAGGAGAAGGAGATGAGGGAAATTGGAAGGGGAGATGAACCATGAGAGACTATGGACTCTGAAAAATAATCTGAGGGTTTTGAAGGGGCGGGGGGGTGGGAGGTTGGGGGAGCCAGGTGGTGGGTATTATGGAGGGCACATATGGCATGGAGCACTGGGCTTGGTGCATAAACAATGAATTCTGTTACGCTGAAAAGAAATTAATTAAAAAAAAAAAAAAGACGACTAAAGCTGGAGGTATCACAACCCCAGATTTCAAGACCTACTACAAAGCTATAGCAATCAAAATAGTCTGGTACTGGCACAAAAATAGACACAGATCAAGGGAACAGAGTAGAGAACACAGAAATAAACCCATGTTTATATGGTCAGCCTATAACAAAGACTATCTTTTGGTTTCAAGTGATAGAAACTTAAGTTACCTTAAATAAAAAAGGTTAATAATTCAGAGATTCTTAGGAAGGTTCTACCTACCAAGCTATGGGAAAGGCAAGAATTGGGCTAGTCCCAGGAGTTACTGGAGTAATGAAACATTGGCAGGATTCTCTGTCTGTCCCCCGCTTTGCTACTTTTCTCTGAAAACCAGCTATATTCTCAGTCGTTGCAGAATTCCTTTAAATAGGAGGAGATGTAGTTCCCCACAGATTTTATACTCTTAGCCACTACAGAATTAAACATAATGATCTTTCTTGGCCGTGTCAAAAAGCTCATGGGTAGAACTGATGGGGGTGGCATGATGTAGTTGCTCTTTCAGGGACCAATTAACTGTGGAGAGGGTGGGGTACTATGAAAGATTCATGTTAATAAGGTACCAATCTCTAGACTAGTCAGCTAATTATTTTTACTAACCATGTGGGTGGTTGAAGGACTACTTCTTAGAAAAAGAGTACTAGGCAAAAGGCCTGTAGAGTCACCTACCATAGGATGGTGGTGGGATCCTATGGTTTTCACCATGTGCTATGTAAGCCCCCAGAGTCCTTGTCAACAGTTTATGGCAAGATTGGTTTCCATAAATAACTTATCCATCTTTGTAACATGTACTGCTGGTCATGTATAAGCACAAACATTGCCTTAGATGATACATGCTCTGTGCAGTAGGAATAAAAAAATAGACGAAACTCCCAGACATGTAGCCACCTAAATAAGTATTCTGTATCTTAAATAATACTATAAAATGTGTATCTTTAAGTAGTTGCCTACTTTGAAATGATTTTTAACTTCTCACTATCATTAGAAAGATGATCTTGGGCCTTTGGTGGACTCGGGGGTTATGTAAAAGTTTGTCTTAGTCTGTCAGATAATGGTTTTATTTTTACTTCTTGTTTCAGTGAGGAGGTAGATTTGGAACTTCCAAGCACCGAAAATGAATATGTGTCCACTTCAGAACCTGATATTGGTGGGCAACCCAAAGTAATATTTAAAGAAAAAACAGTCACTTCTCTTGGAGTCATGGCAGATGGAGTGGCCCCAGTCTTTAAGAAGAGAAGACTTGAAAATGGAAAATCTAGAAATTTAAGGCAACGAGGTGATGATCAATAATTATAAAAGAGCTTTTTGTACTTCCTCATTGGACAGCATGGAGACTATACATCTTGAAACTCCTCTGTGTTTGTTTAAATGCTAAAAATTTAGATTTATTCTAAATGTATTTTATGTGAATCTAAAATAAATCTTTTTTCATGTGAAACTTATTTTTGCTCCTAAAATGGAAGCCTGCCACATTTCATTGTAATACAGTGTATTAGGTTCAGTGTCTAAAAATTGCTAATTATGACATAATATAAGATGCTATGTATCTGTTATTTAAACATGGAAAAGCAAGGCCTTTATTCCATTCTTACTCAAAAGCACATTCTTACCATGCACTGAAAATGCATTACTTTTGCACACTGATACTAACTTATCCAAGGCATAAGAATCAGACCGCATAAGAGAAAATTCAATCACATGATGGTTCAGTTTTGAGGATCCTGTCAGAAGGCTGATGGAGAAAGTGTATGTGTGTTAGCTTACCATACTCAGTTTAAGGTCAAGGGCCAAAGAACAGGACTGCTACTCAGGTACTTCAAGTGTTAATGCTTAATATGGAATGAAAATTGGACCAAAGGTAGAAATGTGTATTTTCCCAGTTCAGGTCAAAGCAACAAGCATTGCTTAAACATTACTACTTTAAGCTAGGCATTATGCTAGAGCTGAAGATACAAAGATGAAAGAGACATATCTCTGTTCTTCATGACCTCCCATGCTAGCATAGTCATTCCTGCAGTCATGTACTCTGTTTAGCAGCCTTATATGTACTGGAAAATAATTTTTAAGGCTTATTTAAAGCTATGTAGATGAAAGCTTAAGAAAAATAGTGTGTCTCTGGCTTCAGTAAAGTTTTTAGTGTTCCCTTAGACAAATGGGAAATGTCTTTCTAGTTAAATTTCTTAAAAAGTAGAACTTTCTTATTTTATCCATTTGAAGTAGGTTTCTTCCCTTTATTACTCCAAATTCTTAAAATTATATTTTTTATAAATTGTACAGTATTTAACATTTGGTAGTAAATATTTGTCTTTTTAAGTTTACTAGTGTACATGTAAGAAAATGATAGCTTATTAAAAACATTATAAAAAATAATATTGTTTTTTTTTCCTTCTAATAATAGAGTCAATATAGCATTGGTGAAGCAGTATTTAGAGATTTGTCTTTATATTCAGTCGACTTATTTGGATATTTCGTGAATATATAGCATTATGAAGAAATGTTTTAGATTCTGAATAGCCTATTTGTCATCTATCTAACCAGTGTATTTGGTGCTCAGTTGGAGAAAGCAATAAAACCATAAATGAAATGCTGCTTCATGTTACCCCCATTTAGCTCATACAAAAAATGCAAAGAACACAGCTTATCATCAGGAGCTTGGGAAGATGGTGGCATAGGAAGCCTCTGAGCTCTCCCTGTCCCACATTTACAACTAGATATCATCCACATCCAAGTCAATAAACAGGAGAACAATCCAAAGACTGGCAGAACAGACTCCACAACTAACTACAGAGAACGAACTGCATCTGAAAGATTAGGAAGGTCAGAAAGGCAGAGGGAGGCTACCATGGGAAGGAGGCAGAGAAATGGGCCCTGGCATCAGGGAGCTCACATGGGGGAGGTTAATCCCCATAAGGTTTGGCTTTAAAAATCAGAGGGGCTGAGTTCTAGGAGTTTGTAAAACCAGTGGGACTTGGAGCCTGGAGCTTTAAAAGTCAACTAACTCAGCCCTGGGCAAGGGATAGCTGGGTTTCCACCCTTGGAGACACAGCAGCCTGCTTAGAGATGCAACCTAAAAACAGCCATTTACGCAATGCTGGGGAAACAGGAGACAGATCTATTCATACTGATTGCAGATTATGTTAGAGGGCTTCAAAAATGAGGGAGCTGGCAGGTGCCATTTTCCTCTTCCAGCCCCCAGCATGAACACAGGGCCACCTGCGGGAGGTGGGAGGTGGTGCCGCACAGACACTCGGGACCTAACATGCTACCGGCCCCACACACAGTGACTGCCTTTTCTGAGCCCACTAGTTTCAGCCCTGGGCTCAGCACAAGTTTATTCTTTTTAAGTAATCTATACCCTGTGTGGGGCTCAAACCCACAACTCTGAGACCAAGAGCTGCACGCCTCCCCTGAAAGCCAGCCAAGCACCCCCTCAGGGCAAATCTTGGTTAGACCCTACTCACACCCTGCTGAACCACAAGGTATCTAGCTGCTTCTGCGGGACTCTCTCAGCTGCTGCCCCACGCCCAACCTCACACCCCCCTTGGCCCCAGCGCACAGCCCTCAGCTGCCATAGCGTTTTGGGGGATCCAGCATAGAACTAGAGCCCCAATAGAAATTTTGCTAACACCACTACCTCACCGCCAAGTTCCCAGCAGGCAGGCCCCTCAGAGCTGGCGGGCCTGAGTCCCACAAACACCACAGAGAACAAGCACGCCCCCCGACAGCAGAGTCCGTGCAGATGCCTGCACTAAAAGGAAAAGTGACTCAAACACAGCAGGAGGGTATAAGCAATGCGCATTAGATACCCTTCTAAAATCCCAAGTTCTGATAAACAGGATATTGCACTGCCCGGCACTCCAGGACCTCTTCTTCATAAAGTCACTACTTTCCAGAGCAGAAGACCATGGTGCCTGGGTGGCTCAGTGGGGTAAGCGTCTGACTCCTGACCTCAGCACAGGGTTGTGAGTTCAAGCCCCTACTTAGAAATAAAAAAGACGACCTAGGTGACTTTCTTAACACACAGAAACAGACATGGAGAAGCAGACAAAATGAGGAGACAGAAATTTATCCCAAATCAGAGAACAAGACAATCCATGGCCAGAGATCGAAGCAAAACAGATATAACTAACATGCCTAATAGAGAATTTAAAGCAATGATTATAAGGATTCTCAGTGGACTTGAGAAAAGAGTGGAAGATATGAGTGAGACATTTACACAGAGATAAAGGAATAATACAGCAGAGATAAAGGGCTCGATAAAATGAGAAACACACTTGATGGAATGAATAGTGAGATGGAAAAAGCAGAGGAATGAATTAGTGACCCAGAAGACAGAGTAATGGAACATAAGCTGAACAAAAGAGAAAAAAAGTTACACAAAACAAGGACAGGGAATTCAGTGACTCCATCAAATGTACTAATATTTGCACTGTAGGAGTCCTAGAAGAAGACAGAAAAGGGGGCAAAAAATTTATTTGAAGAAATAATGGTGCAAACTGCCCTAATCTGGGGAAGTAAACAGATATCCAGATGCGGGAGGCACAGAGCACTCCCATCAACATCAACAAAAGCAGATCTACACCAAGACATGTAATTACACTGGACAAGTATGGTGGTAAGGAAAAAAAATCTTAAAAGCAGCAGGACAAAAGTCGGTATCTTACAAGGGAAAACACATAAGGCTAGTAGTTCTTTCATCAGAACTTTGAAAGCCAGAAGGGAGTGGCATGATATATTCAAAGTGCTGAATGGGAAAAATCTGCAGCCAGGAATACTTTATCCAGTAAGGCTGTCATTCTGAATAGACAGATTCAGGCTTTCCTGGACAGACAAAAACTAAAGGAGTCCGTGACCACTAAACCAGCCCTGCAAGAAATATTAAAGAGGAATCCATGAGTAGAAGGAGATACCAGGGGTTCACGGCTGGCTCAATCATTACAGCGTGTAACTCTTGATCTTGGGGTCATGAGTTTGAGTCCTACATTGAATACAGAGATTCCTTAATTCTTTTTTTTTTTTTAAAGGAAAGGAAGAAGAGACCAAAAGTTATATTATAAAGGTAGGAAACACAAAAGCAGTAAAAATTAATATTTCTGTATAAAATTAGTCAAGGAACTCACACACACAAAAAAGGATAAAATAATACATACCAAAAATATAGAGAGGAGACGAGAAAAGAATGGATTCAAACCTAACCATCAATTTAATGTAGACTGCTACTGAAGAAGAATTTACATAGAAACCTAATGATTACCATAACGGGCACACAGGTGGCTCAGTTGGTTAAGTGTCCAACTCTTGATTTCAGCTGAGGTCATGATCTCAGGGTTGTGAGACTGAGCCCTGCATTGAGCTCCCCGCTCAGTACACAGTCATCTTGTGGGTTCTCTCTCTCCTTCTCCCTCTGCTTCTCCCTCCCTGTGTGCATGCGCTCTCTCACTCTCTCTCTCAAATAATAAATAAATAAATCTTAACAACAACGACAAAAAAAAAAAAACAACTAAACTAATAGGGCACGTGGGTGTTTCAGTCAGTTAAGGATCTGCCTTCAGCTCAGGTCATGATCCCAGGGTCCTGGGATCAAGTCCTGGATTGGACTCCCTGCCAGCAGGGAGTCTGCTTCTCCCTCTCACTCTGGCTATTATATCTGTCCCCCTCTCTCCCTCTCTCTCTTTCTCTCTGTCAAATAAATAAAATCTCTTTATAATTTTTAAAAATAAAAAATTTTAAAAACACTAATAAACATGCAAAGAATAAAAAGAAATAAATCCAAATATATCATTAAAGAAAATCAGCAAAACAGGAGAGAATAATAAGAAAGGATCAGAGAAAATCTTCAGAAATAACCACAAAATAAGTAACAATATGGTAATAAATACATATCTATTGATAATTACTTTGAATGTAAATGGACCAAATGCTCTAATCAAAAGATACAGGGTGATAGACCCATCTATATGCTCCTTACAAGAGACTTATTTTAGACCTAAGACACTTGTAAATTGAAAGTAAGGAGATGGAGAAACCTCTGTTATGCAGATGGATGTCAAAAGAAAGCTAAGGGGCGCTTGGGTGGCTCAGTCAGTTAAATGTCCAACTCTTGGCTTCAGCTCAGGTCATGATCTCAGGATCATAAGATCAAGCCCTACATCAGGCTTCATGCTGAATGCAGAGTCTGCTAAAGTTTCTCTCTCCCTCACCTTCTGCCCCTCCCTACCTTACTCTCTAATAAATAATAAATTAAAAAAAAACACTGAAGCAGCAATACTTATATCAGACAAAATAGACTTTAAAACAAAGACTATAACAAGAAACAAAGAAGGACACTATATAATAAGACAGGGGAAAATCCAAAAGAAGCTATAACAAATGTAAATATTTATGCACCTAACATAGGAGTACCCAAATAGATAAAACAGTTAATAACAAACATGAAGGAACTAACTGACCAACAAACCAAAATCCAGGGCCAGATGGCTTCATAGGCAAATTCTACCAAACATTTAAAATAGACTTATTAGTTATTCTTTTCAAACTATTCTAAATCTTAGAAAAGGAAGGAAAATTGCCAAATTAATTTTATGAGGTCAACATTACCCTGGTGCCAAAACTGGATAAAGACACCACTAAAGGGGCATATGGATGGCTCAGTGGGTTAAGCTTCTGCCTTCGGCTTAGGTCATGATCTCAGGGTCCTGGGATCGACCCCCGCATTGGGCTCTCTGTTCAGTGGGGAGCCTGCTTCCCTCTTTCTCAGAGCCTGCCTCTGTAGCTGCTTGTGATCTCTGTCAAATAAAAAAATAAAATCTTTAAAAAAAAAAAAGACACCACTAAAAAAGAGAACTACAGGCCAATATCCCTGATGAACACAGATACAACCATTCTCATTAAAATACTACCCAACTGAATTCAATAATACATTAAAGAAATCATCCCACCATCATAAGGGATTTATTCCTGGGTTCAAAGGGTAGTTCAATATTTGCAAATCAATCAACATGATACATCACATCAATAGGAGGGTAAGAACCATAGGATCATTTCAATAGATGCAAAAAAAAGCATTGGACAAAGTACAATATTCATTTTTTATAAACAACAACAACAACAACAACAAAGTAGGTTTAGAGGGAACATACCCAAACACAATAAAGGCCACATATTAAAAACCCCTCAGCTAACATCCTTTTTTAAAAGATTTTATTTATTTGAGAGAGAGAGTGTGTGTGTGTGCCCAAGCAGAGGGCAGAGGCAGAGGGAGAAGCAGGACTGGATCCCAGGACACTGGGATCATGAACTGACCCAAAAGCAGACACTTAACCAACTGAGCCGCATAGCCGTCTATCACAACTAATGTCCCCAATGGGGAAAAACTGAGAGCTTTTCCCCTAAGGTCAAGAACAAGACAAGGATGGCCACTCTGTTTTTACTCAAAATAGTACTAGAAGTCCCAGCCACAGCAATCAAAGAAAAAAAAGAAAGAAAAGTCAACCACACTGGGTAAGGAAGAAGTAAAACTTCCACTATTTACAGACAACATGATACTATATATAGAAAACCCAAAAGACTCCCCCCAAAACTGCTGGAACTGAAAAATGAATTCAGTAAAGTTGCAGTTTACAAATCAGTGCATAGAAAGCTGTTGCATTTCTATACACCAATAATGAAGCAGCAGAAAGTAAAATTAAGAAAACAATCTCACTGGGGTGCCTGGGTGACACAGTCAGTAGGTTAAGCATATGACTTTTGGTTTTGGCTCAGGTCGATCTCAAGGTTCTGAGATGGAGCCCCATGGTGGGCTCTGTGCTCTGATTCTTCTTCAGTTTCTCTCCCTCTGCCCCTCCCCACCATGTGCACACTCTCGCTCTCTAAAATAAAAATAAATAAATCCCCAAAAAAGAAAACAATCCCATTTACCATTGCACCAAAAATAAGAAACCTAAGAATAAATCTAACCAAAGAGATGAAAGACATGTAGTCAGAAAACTATAAAACACCAAAGAAAGAAATTGAAGATGACACAGAGATATGGCAAGACACCTTCTTACCTTCTTGTCTCTCTCAAGTTCTGTGGTTTCCTCCCTAAGGGCCCTATACATTTCCTGAAAGGTAAGCTTCCTGAGGGCAGTTTTTGTCTCTTTTGTTCACATGTCTAAGTACATGGCACATCAGAAGCATTTATTACTCGTTGTTTAGAGAATGAATGAGAAACATAATCAGAAGAGAAATAACAAAAGAAATATAGATCATACTCCTACTGTGGGAAAATACATTATCTTACACACTGCTAGTTAAAATATATGCATTAATTTTTTTCTGTATTTCATGGATGTTTTGACATCTTAAAAAACTTCCTGGCCCCTCCCAAGGCTAGCCCTTTCTTAAAAATAACAAAGGCCTTGCTCTAAAGCCCATCTTTCACATACAAACTAAGCAATCCCAAGCCCACCCTCTGGCCACCTCCTTATCTAATTCTCACACACTGAACCAGCATTTTCTCTGCCCTAAATCACCCCAGGGCCAGATAGCAGACAACAAGAGACCACTTGGATAGCCCAGCACGCCCTGGAATTATTCAAACCCACCAATCCTAAACTGTGTACTTTGCCCTGCCTTGCCTTGCCTTTCCCACAGAAACCCCAACAAAGACTTTGGCCTAGACTTGCCCCTTGTTCCTGTCTTCTGCCAAAACCTAGTGCTCACCCGGTGGCCTCGTGTGGCATGTGATGATCTTCTCTGAGACCTGTAACTACAATAAGCTTTCTCCTTCCAAGCCTCAGTGTTACCTCTTTTTGTGGCCCTACCTACTTGACCATGCCAAAGCCAGCCTGTACATTTGTACATCACTATAAATCGATATAACATCAACAGAGAAGAATATATCAGAATTTACAGGTATGTATCTGTTAACCTGGTGAGCCCATGTTCAAGGATGTATCCTATAGTTACTCTCACACCGCGGGAAGTGAGGAGAGAAAAACTCTCTGAAGGCCTGATATATAAGGGAAAGAAATCATGTGGAGGGAGAAAGAAGAAATTAAGGGAGGCCATTTTAAGATTTCTTCCTTATCAACAGGACTATTAACTTTCTTCAGATCAAAAGCCTGATGTATAGCCCACCACACAAGCTATTGTCCATCTGCTTTGTGAATGAGCAGCAGCCAAAGGAAAACCATCTTGTCTTGGGGTATTGAACAAGGCTCCTATTCCCCACATTCCTTGTGATTCCTGGCATAAAACTCATGATTCCTGCCTATATGCTAATCTATAATCTTTTTTTTTTAAGTTTTTATTTATTTATTTGACACACAGATAGAGAGCAAGCACACGCAGGGGGAGGAGAGGGAGAACCAGGCTCCTCGCTGAGCAGGGAGCTGGACATGGGGCTCGATCCCTAGACTCTGGGATCATGACCCAAGCGGAAGGCAGATGCCCAACCGACTGAGCTATCCAGGCGCCCCTAATCTGTAATCTTTTGAGCTTTTACAATATGTAAAAAAGTACATAACTCTGTAAAACCTGTTCATTCTCTGGCGCACTCTCTTCCCTGTGAAGAGCATGTTTCCCAGGCAGCTGTCCTATCTTGGTCTCAAATAAAACTCTCTTTCTTGCTTTAAGAGATTCTAAAAGGTTTGTCTATTTTGCATTGACATTTCCTGGCATAGCTGGCAGGGCATCAGGGCAACTCGCCTGAGAACACCGGGGGTTTACCTGGAATTCCGCACTTGGCACCAGCATGGGCCCTTTGTGCCGCCTCCGACTTCTCAGCTCCTCGTGGGTGTATGGGTGTGTTCTGATATCCAGACTTCCTCAATTTGAGTAGGTGGTCCTGACTTTTCTTCAAAGCTATTCAGGGTTATCGGAAATGGTTTTTAGGTGGGAATAATCTAGAGGGGTTAGAGTTGATGGCTTGGTATGGAACTGCTGAATTACTACACTGCATGTGTGAAACTGATATAACACTGTATGGTAGCAACACTGGGATTAAAATTAAAAACTTGGGTGCCTGGGTGGCTCAGTGGGTTAAGCCTCTGCCTTCGGCTCAGGTCATGATCCCAGGGTCCTAGGATGGAGCCCTGCATCGGGCTCTCTGCTCAACAGGGAGCCTGCTTCCCTTCCTCCCTCTCTGCCTGACTCTTTGCCTACTTGTGATCTCTGTCTGTCAAATAAATAAATAAATAAATAATAAAATCTTTAAAAAATAAATTAAATTAAATTTAAAACTTAATTACAAAAATTTCTGGGGGACCTAGCTAGTTCATTCCATGGAACATGTGACTCTTGATGTTAGGGTTGGGAGTTCAAGGCTCATGTTGGGTGAAGAGCTTACTTACATTTTTTTCTGAAAAAAAAAATTAAATTTTATATATATATATATACACACTGTGTTTTACTTGCAAGAGCAACAATTAATTATTGGTGACATATTTACTGATATGGGAAAAAATGGTATTCTTACCAAAAATAGTGGAGAATGGGAGAAAAGAATAGTCTTCCTATTTTGAGTTTTATTATTTTTCCTAACAAAAAAAAAGGAAAGAGATTTGGAAATTGCTCTTTTAATGTCAGTGAAAAAAGAGACTAGATTTTGTTTGCACTTTGTGTATATGTGTTTATGTGTGTTATAAATGTAAGATATTTTTTCTATGTCCAGATGGTATTGCTAAAATTAATTTGTAAAAGCTCTATTTGTTTTAAGGCAAGCATTTATAGGAATTGTGCATTCTAAAATGCACTCAGACTAAGTATCTCTCAGTGTCTAACCCAAACATTTTTCTAATTCATATGATCTCGGGGAAAAATTCAATAATTAAAATTAATGTGAGTTTGTTGCTTAATTAAAATAGGTCTTTAGACTTATCAACATGAAATATAAAACTATTATTCTACCAAGCTTTACTAAAAGTCAAATAAGCTTATTATCTTTGTTCCAAATTGTCAGCAAAAAATGACTGAAAATGATGACTGATTTTGTCTTTTTTTTTTTTAAGATTTTATTTATTTTTTGTGTGTGTGAGAGAGAGTACAAGCAGGGGGAGCAGCAGGCTCCCTGATGAGCAAGAAGCCCAATGTGGGACTCAAACCCAGGATCCCAGGATCATGACCTGAGCCAAAGGCAGACGCTTAAACGACTGAGCTTCTCAGGTGCCCTGATTTTGTCTGTCTTACAAAGTTTTCATGCTGTAACTGTTATGAGCAAATACGTTAAATAAATAAAAAGTGTTATAGCTTTCAAATCTTTGGTAACCTGAAACTTTGAAGTTTTGCTAAGTTAAGTGATGCATTGGGCTGAATTCATTGGCTATCTAAGTCTTTTCCAACTAAGATAGCATCCCAAAGTACTGATAACTGAATGCAGGGCTGTCTGCTTTGGCTTCTTATTGTAGAGAAATTGGAGGATATTTGGTTCTGTTGGCAAAAATGCTTTTGTATTATGAAAAAAAGGGCTTCTAGAAATTAAAAAATGTATTCACAAATTTCGGATCTAGGGTGCCTGGGTGGCTCAGTTGGTTAAGCGTCTGCCTTCAACTCAGGTGATGATCCCAGGGTCCTCGGATCAAGCCCCACATGGGGCTCCCTGCTCAGCGGGAAGCCTGCTTCTCCCTCTCTCACTTCCCCGGCTTGTGTCACCTCTCTCCCTCTCTCTCTCTGTCAAAATCTTTAATAAAATCTTAAAAACAACACCACCACCACCACATTTCGGATCAAACGAGTTCTGGTAACACACAGTGCACAATGGGTTACTACTTAGTTTTCCCTGGAGGGGAAGATTTCTAAAAGTTAAAATTCTCATAAAGGTAATTAAGACTGATGGAGATGATAAGGGAAGCAACTCTGTGCAGAAAGTAAGATGTGGTTTTTGATAAGAAAGGTCTGAGGAATGGGAATGCAATTTTGTTGAGGGAAATGAAAGCAAGTTTATCTTCAAATGAAACTGGATATTTAGAGAAGCCTTAGGACAAAATCTGAATGAAAAAGAAAGCTGGAACACTGAAAAGAAATTTTAAAAATAAATAAAAATTTAAAAAATATATATATATTTATATACAAAAATGCTAAAAAAGAAAAAAGAAAAAGCAAGCTGTAGGTTTTGTTTT
This sequence comes from Lutra lutra, assembly GCF_902655055.1. Lineage (NCBI taxonomy): Eukaryota > Metazoa > Chordata > Mammalia > Carnivora > Mustelidae > Lutra > Lutra lutra. The sequence goes on along the minus strand of NC_062280.1, from coordinate 148,075,065 downwards.
TGGTTTTTTGTTTTTTGTTTTTTTTTTTTTTAAAGCTGTAGGTTTGTAAAGGGAAATCTTTGGAGAAGAATTTTATGTGTGCTCAGGACTGAATAAGATTGGAATGAGTGTGTTTCAAATGTTCATTGATATAAGATTGAGATTTAGCCTTTCTCTCTGTTAAAATGAGAGTTTTCTTGGATGGTCAGTCTGCTCTTTTTTTTTTTTTTTTAAGGATTTTATCTATTTATTTGAGAGAGAGAAAGAGAAAACAGAGGGTGAGTGAGAGGGAGAAGCTGGATCCTCACTGAGCAGAGAGCCCCTGAGATCGTGACCTAAGCCAAAGGCAGATGCTTAACCAACTGAGCCACCCAGGCATCCCTGTTGATCAGTTCTTGATAAGAAATTATAAACAGGGGAGCCTGGGTGGCTCAATCAGTTAAGCCAGGTCATGATCCCAGCATCCTGGGATCATATCCCACATCCGGCTCCCAGCTCAGTGGGGAGCCTGCTTCTCCCTCCGCCTGCTGCTCCCTCTGCTTGTGCTCTTTCTCTCTCTCTTGCTGACAAATAAATAAATAAAATCTTTTTAAAAAAGAGAGATTAAAAACAAAATATTTTTCCTTATCTACCCCATAAGGTTTCTATACTTAGTCTTTATCACATCTTTGATTACTTTAGGAAGTTAAAACTCAATATTAAAAGAACCTAAGTTTTGCTAACAACTAGGTAACTTGCATTTGCCTTTGGAATCTCTTATTTCCACCTTGGTTAAATAGTTAAATATTAAATTTTATAATGATCTATAATCCTATTTAGGCATGTGTTTTAAAGGCTTTTTATTTTGTTTGAGAGAGACAGCATGAGCAGGAGGGGGGTGGGGAAGGGCAGAGGGAGAGGGAGAAGAAGACTGACACCCCACTGAGCACAGAGCTGATGCTGGGCTCCATCCCAGGACCCCCAGATCAGGACCTAGGCTGAAGTCAGACGCTTAACCAACTGAGCCACTCAGGCATCCCTAGGCAGGTTTGTTATTTTTTTATTTTATTTTATTTTTTTTAGGCACGTTCTTTAAAACCCTCTGAGGTTTTCTTGTGGGTTTTTTTTTCCTGTTTCTTTTTTGTTTTTTTTTTTTTCTTTTGATCTTCTGAGGTTCTTAACAAAATCTCCCAACACTGGAATTCTAAATGAAGTCATTTTGACTAATTAGACGTGTTTATTTGGTGGTGTTACATGGGAAGCATTGTCAAACAAATGATAATAAGCCTTTTTAGGTTATATTTTATAGGTAAATGCTATAACTGTTTTCAGAAATTATATAAAATTCTTGAAGTTTAAATATGTTCTGGTATAAGGTCATCCCTGACATTCTATTATTAAAATGTTCTGGTCGCAGAAATCGCTGGATTTCCTTGTCAACTGCATGATAATGAGCTCTCGTTGGGTCCTTAATCATGGCCATCTTTGAGTCTTGTGTCATTGGTAGTTTTTGTTCTGACGCTCTTATAAAATGTGCTCATCTTCAAGCAGATTCACGAAATGGTTTCTAATATATTTAAAGTAATAACACTAAGCTGAGTAAGAATTTGCAAAACTAAAGGAAAAGCTGCATTCAAACAGAACAAGAATTAGTGACGTGAGACCAAATGAATTAAGGAAGATTATAGTTTTGATGACTTTTATGTGAAACTTTGCTTGTCCTCTTCTGTTTGCTCTTCCAGATTTAAGGAAACTTTTCCTCTGAAGACACCAATGAGTTACGGAAATATGATAAAGTAATCCTTTATGAACAAACTGACACATTTATCTTTTCTCCCTACCTGAACCTTCTAGAATTCAGAAACTCTCAGTATTATTTCTTTCATGGCAATTATATTTGCATAAGTTCAGTAAGAATCTGTGCTCCTTGTAACAGGACACCATTGGAAACATTGGTTATTTTACCAAGGATTTGACAGGAATGTAGTTTCTGAGAAAGACACACATAGATTTCAGATATGACCAGACAGCTTTCAGGAGCTAAGATTGACTTTATGGGGCCAACAAAGCCCCTTGGAAGTATCAGCCTGATACCTTGCTTACAAAGTTCCCAGCAGCCTCATCAGGTGAGTGAAGAATGTCACTTCCTGGCAGGTGCAGGAAACTCAGGATATTTTGGATATCTCAAGAAGAATTCACCCAAATATACAGGTATTGCAGGGAAATCTGACGGCAAGAATTTGGCTTGCCTTCTCATCTTGAGAAGCTATTAAAAGTTCAATCTAGAATTCCTTATGAAAAGTTCCAGCAAAGCAGATTTAAAAGAGCTTATATGGTCAATCACTATTCTTCCTATGCTTACATAAATAATTAGGCCCAGTTTGTAAGAACTGGATTGTTTTTACAAACAAATTAGTCTTAATTTGGCTATTTTGGGTAAAAATAACAGTGATTATAAAATGAAAATGTTTCAATAACACATCTTTGTAGATACTAGATTTTAATACTATTCACTGTAAACTGGGCACTAGACCCTGATTTCTTCTAGTGTCCTCCAATGCCTGCCTACAACTCTCCAAACTAACATGCCAATTTTCCCCTATCTTTCTCACTGGGAGTCATTTGAGAATGAAAACTGCTCTTTTCCTGGAAGCTCTGCAAATTGAAAATACAAACAGCTTGATGTAAAAAAAAAAAAAAAAAAATCACCGCAATAGCTCATACATCATCAAACTTTGTGCCTATTGCTCAGTGGGCCACTCGAAGATCATCAGAGACATTCAAACCACAAACCAGGATGAGAAGTAATGACATCAGGGTAGACTGTTTTTCCCAGATTTGTGACCAGGTCTGTATTTCTACTCTTCTTTTAAAATTGTAATATCAGGAGATAGTAAGCCTATGTATTTGCTTTCACCTCTCTTTAAATCTTTAAAATCTTTAAAAAAAAAAAAAAGAAAACCAAAAGACAACCAACAGAATGAGAGAAAATATTTGCAAATGACATATCAGATAAAGGGCTAGTATCCAAAAATCTATAAAGAACTTATCAAACTGAACACCCAAAGAACAAATAAACCAATCAATAAATGGGAAGAAGACACAAACAGGCATTTCTGCAAAGAAGATATCCAAATGGCCAACAGACACATGAAAAAGTGTTCAACATTACTCGGCATCAGGGAAATACAAATCAATACCACAGTGAGATACCACCTCACACTAGTCAGAATGGCTAAAATTAACAAGTCAGGAAATGACAGATGTTGGCATGGATGTGGAGAAAGGGAAACCCTCCTACACTGTTGGTGGGAATGCAAGCTGGTGCAGCCACTTTGGAAAACAGTATGGAGGTTCCTCAAAAAGTTGAAAATAGACCTTATGACCCAACAATTGCACTACTGCATATTTACTCCAAAGACACAAATGTTTATAGCAGCAATGTCCACAATAGCCAAACTATGGAGGGAGCCTAGAGGTCCACCAGCAGATGAATGGATAAAGAAGATGTGGTAAATATATATACAATGGAATATTATGCAGCAATCAAAAATTGAAATCCTGCCATTTGCAAAGACATGGATGGAACTAGAGGGTATTATGTTGAGTGAAATAAGTCAATGAGAGAAAGGCAATTATCATATGATCTCACTGATTTGAGGAATTTTTTTTTTAAGATTTTATTTATTTATTTGACAGAGAGAGAGATCACAAGTAGGCAGAGAGGCAGGTAGAGAGAGAGAGATCACAAGTAGGCAGAGAGGCAGGCAGAGAGAGAGGAAGGGAAGCAGGCTCCCTGCTGTGCAGAGAGTCCGATGCGGGACTCGATCCCAGGACTCTGGGATCATGACCTGAGCTGAAGGCAGAGGCTTTAACCCACTGAGCCACCCAGGTGCCCTGATTTGAGGAATTTAAAAAACAAGACAGAGGATCATAAGGGAAGGGAAGAAAAAATGAAACAAGATGAAACCGGAGAGGGAGATAAACCATAAAAGACTCTTAATCTCAGGAAACAAACACAGATGCTGGAGGGGTGGAGGGTGGGAGGGATGGGTCACTGGATGGACACTGGGGAGGGTAGGTGCTATAGTGAGCACTGTGAATTATGTAACACTGATGAATCACAGACCTGTACCCCTGAAACAAATAATACATTATATGTTAATTTAAAAAATAATTAGCTTAAAAAACCGAATGAAATATTGTGTCTCTATAAACTTAAGTGATAATTTATTCTCCCGGTTCAACAATGGGAGAAACTTAGCGGCAGCTTGTCCAACATACGAAAATATCCAATGTACCCACAAACCAAGTTTTGTGGATGGAATGTCCTAAGACAAAGTAAGAAAAAACAATGGTTATCCATCAAAGATGCTACCTTAGGAACAACTTGGTGGATTCAGCCATCTCTGAAATCTAACTCTGTCATAAAACCCAGAAGGTTCTGAGGTAACTATGGCTCAATGACCTTCATCATTAACTGCAGAAACCCAAAATGTACAACTCTTCTAACCTGTGGAAAATTGTTAAAGACTCCTGTAACTTATGTAATGTTCAGTTACTGCCTTAATACTCTAAATTATGGCCAACCAGACTTATTTCAACATCATAATAGGAAAAGAAACTATTGTAAATACCATCAGAGTTCTTCCCATTGGAGGAAGATGGGCCTTATTAACCAATGATTCTTATTGGATTCTAGTATCAAAGGACATCTGTGAATTCAGCAAAATATATGATTATGCCCTGAACAACAAGGGAACTTTGAGTTCACTCCAACAGGGTCTATAACACATACATCTATACAGACTGACATATACTATATGGGAAAAAGGAAGATTTTGTTGAGAAGGTTTTCAAAACACCACTGTAATACTCCTTGATTTCTTTTGTAACCAGAATACTTTTCATCATAATGTTACTGCTATATAGTGTAATATTAGCTTTGCACCTCAAATAGAATTACCTGATTCTAACAAAAATTATACTAATATTAATGACTAAATGTTTTGGGCAATAGAATTACAGCTACCATAAGATGTAATATCTATGGAAACTAATTTTCCAGAGAATTTGTTACTTATTATAACAGAAAATTTAATCCCATTTTAAACCAGTCAGATCAAACGTATCACAAAGTACAAAGAACTATAGATAAAAAAGGTAAAAAGATACTCAAATTAATTTAAGGTTATCAAAAATACTTGGATCTTTTTGGATTCTTGTTATTGTATTTCTGTACCCACTCTCTCCATTAGTTACTTGGAATACTATTAATTGGAGTTTACTTATTATTCTACATTTATGCTATAAGTGTTACCCAAAAATGTAAAAGTAAAAAACTCACCACTAAAGCACACATGTAATGTTTGCACAATTCCCTCATCAGAAAAATCAATTATAATATTCCCTACTAAAAGCCATACTGCTGACCCCCCCCCCCTCCACCCAACCACCCTGATGGAGACTCCTAGGTGACCTAAATGGGGCCCAACACCAAGGGACATGATGGACCTAGGGCAGATAAGCAATCACCCTAGTATTGAGGGACTAAATAAGGGTCATCAATGCCTTCTGTCAAAAGATTACTGATCGAAAGGAGGAAATGATGAGAGAAAACTCTCTAAAGGCCTGATACATGAGGGAAACCATTTTGGATTTCTTTCTAAGTCAACAGGATTGTATATTAACTTTGTTCAAACCAAAAGCCTGGCGTATGGGCCACCACACATGCATCCTCCATCAGCTTTGTGAATGAGTAGCCTAAAGGAAAACCATCCTGTCCTTGAGATATTGATCAAGGCTCCTCCTCCCTGAATTCCTTTATGATAAAACATCTGAGCTTTTTAAAACTGCTAGTTCTCTGGAGCATTCTCTTCCCTGTGAAGAGCATGAGTCTTGGGTAGCTGTCCTAAATTGGGCTCAAATAAAACTTTCTTTTAGACATCCCAAAAGATCTGTTCATTTTGAATTGACAACAGTGACATAGAAGACCAATGTAGCATTATTTCTAAGTCGTTTTATAAGCAACACAAACTAATTAAATTAAAAGGAACTCTACATGTGCTTATGAATTGATCTGCAAGATACATTTTCGTTGGAAAGAAGCAAGATTCAGAAAAGGAAGAAAAGTGCACTGGTCAAAGACAAACACTCTAGGGCCAGACTGACTCTGCCAGTCCCTATTTTGTACCTGGTAGACCTTGGTAAATTTTAGGCAAGCTATTTAATCTCTCTGCCTCCATCCTCTTATCTGTAAAACGGGCATATTTTTTTAGAGAGGTTCCAGGTTCACAACGAAAGTGAAAAGAAAGCGTAGGGGTGCTTGGTTGGCTCAGTCAGTAGAGCCTGTAACTCGTGGTCTTGCAGTTGTGAGTCTGAACCCCATGTTGGGTGTAGAGATTACTTAAAAACACAAAACCTTAAAAAAAAAAAGACAAGAATATACAGAGAGTTCCTACATATCCTCTGTCCCCACACCTACATACCCACCACTATCAAGGTCTCTCAACAGAGTCATACATTGATTACAATTGACAAACCTACATTGACACATAGTCCCCCAAAGCCCAGTGTTTGGGTTCGAGTTTACTCTTGGTAGTGCATACTTCTTCGCTACTTCTTGGAGATTCTGTTCCAGTGTTGTTGGTTTTCATTCTTCTATTTCTTTGCATTTCACACTGGGAGATTTCTATGGACATACCTGCAAGCTAATTGCTAACTTGTCCATGTCCAGTCTGCTAATGAGCCCATCAAAAGCATTCTTCATTTTTACGATGTTTCTTATTTCTAGAATTTCCTTTTGATTTTTTTTTAAAGATTTTATTTATTTATTTATCAGAGAGAGAAAGAGAGTAAGCGAACAAGTAGGGGGAGCAGCAGGCAGAGGGAGAAGCAGGCTCCCCGCTGAGAAAGGAGCCCAATGAGGAACTGATTCCAGGAACCTTGGATCAGGACCTGAGCCGAAGGCAGAGGCTCAACAGACTGGAACTTCCAGGCGTCCCTCCTTTTGATTTTTTGAGATTCTCTCTCTCTGAGATTCTGTCTCTCTCTGTTTCCTTCTCTCTGCACATCACTTTTCTGTCCTTGTATGCTGGCCACTTTTTCCATGAAAGCCATTAGCATTTTAATCAGTTACTTCGGCTTCTGGTAATTTTATAATCTCTGCCATATTTACATCTGTTTGTGATACTTGCTTTGTCTCTTTGGATTGGGGTTTGTAGCTCTTAGCATGCCTTGTAATTTTTGTGTTGAATGCCACTCATGATGTCTTGGAGAAAAGGAACAGAAGTAAATCGGCCTTTACTGTGAGATTTTTATGCTTGTTTTCCTTGGAGCTAGGCGGTGTTTAATGTTTCCTACAGCTGTAGGTGTAGCTGTAGGTGTCAGAGGTTTCAATTTGATCTAATATCCTTGTTTGTCTCTCCCCAGTTGTCTTGGCCTGGAAATTCCTCCTTAACTAGAGTGTGAGCCTTGCTGTTCATTCTTTTAGCTGTAATCCACCATTTTATATATCTGCAGACCCTTATACAGGATCCCTGGTGATGCACTAGGAAAGCGTAAGGGAAGGGAAGCATCCTAGAATTTGATGATTAAGTCTCCATGTCCTAGTGGGCTCCAGTCTCTGGGCTGTGACCTCCACAAACACTGGTCAGCTTCCCTTTTTTCCCACTTTGGTGATCCTGGGAAACTAGAAGGTACTAGAGTTGGAATTTCCCCCACCTCAGTTAAGGCTCCAATAAAGCAGTTTCCTTTGATGGTGGGGTGTTGTTATGAAAAACAGAATGCACTTGGGGTCATTTTAAAAAGATGTTTTTCCCCCCTAGGCATATTTCAAAATGGTTAATTTTCCCCTCCCCCTGGGCTACACAGAGGGAACTTTTCAGAGGTCTTCGCTGTTAAGAACTGAAGGTGCTCCTGGAGGTAAAGACTCAGAATGAGGGGTTCCCCGCCCCCCCCCACAGTCTCCCTTAGATGGGACTCTCAGGAGTTTTTAACTGAGGCCAGTGGGCATCAGCCTCCAGCAGCTTGTCAGTTACCTTGTAAGCATCCCTACCGTCCTGGCTGGGGCTTCCCTTCAGGGAAGCTATCAAAGTCCTATGTGTTTACAGTCTTTCTGGTTGGGGGATAGTGCTTTGTCAGTGACCCCAGGTTTCTAAGATGGCTCCTAAGAAAATTTACTGATTTAAATTTTTGAAAAAAGGACACCTGTGTGGCTCAGTGGATTAAAGCCTCTGCCTTCAGCTCAGGTCATGATCCCAGGGTCCCTGGATCGAGCCCCGAATCAGGCTCTCTGCCCAGCGTGAAGCCTGCTTCCTCCTCTCTCTCTCTCTCTCTCAGCCTGCCTCTGTGCCTGCTTGTGATCTCTGTCTATCAAATAAATGAATAAAATCTTTAAAAAAAATTTTTTTTAAGTTTTGAAGGTTTTATCTATTTATTTGACAGAGAGAGAGAGAGAGAGTGTGGGGAGCATGACCAGGGGAGTGGCAGGCAGAGGGAGATGTGGGCTCCCCAGGAGCCAGGGAGCCAGATGCAGGACTCGATCCCAGAACTCTGGGATCATGACTTGAGCTGAAGGCAGACACTTAACCAGTGAGCCACCCAGGCACGTATTGATTTTAATTTGGTGAACTTTTTTTCTTAGAAGGGCTGGAATGATGACTTTCAAGCTCTCTACATTTAGTTAGCACTGTGACTCTATCAATTTTTTAAAAATCTATTCTAAATATCTATTTTTTGCCAAGCCTCCTATCTTCACATAACAAAGTCCCTCTGGTTTAGAAACACATCCAGAAAGGCAAATTTGTTTACACTTACCTACAGGATGTTCTACAAAAGTGAGCGAGTCTTGAGCCATTGCCACAACTTTTCCCTTTGTACTTTGCAGAGGTCAACTTTAACACATATGCCTCAGTTCCCACACCTGTGAAACAGGTATGCTATTTTATATAACTCATTCTGGTTGACTCGTGCTGTAGAATTGCTTCCAAGCGGTAGAGGGAAGTATTGGCCTGGGTATTTCTAGAAAAGGTAATGGACAGAACTGAAGTAACTTCTGGCACCTGGCAAAAGGGGAATCCCAATTTTTTTTTTCTCCTCATCAGTTGAGACAAAAGTCCTTAGTTCTTAATTTGCATTGGAAATCGAGCTTTCAGTTTCCCAGGCTTCAAAGTCAATAGGGACCCCTCTAAGTGCTTAGAGATACATCGCTGGCTGGAGTTCTTTTATGTGGAATCTACCTTTCCCTTAAGTTTCTTGCTAGTGATTCACTTCCCTTCTTTGTCTCCCATGTTATTTTGTCCTCCATTTCTTAGACCAAAAAACAAAACAAAACAAAACACCGCAATTATATAAAGGACCGCCCAGGGCTTTTTCATACAGCAAACACTCACAGTGAACTCAGGACAAAGGACCTCACGTGGGGACCAAAGAGAGATTTCCTCTAATATCTTGAGCCTAAACATTATTCCCATGTTCTTATTTTAAACAGGTTCAGATTTAAGTTTGAGATGTAGGGTTTTAGCTCATCAACTGAGTCTTTATTTGCACTTGATTAATACTTGGGCTCAAGCTTCTCCTTTCCTCCTTGGCATTAGGATGATGGTGAAGTCGTCAGGAGCGCTTGGAAGCTGTTAAGCCGCAGTAACAAATGAGCTGGTCCTCTAGGGCCAAGAGCTAAATGTGAGTTTTTAAATAAAACCACTATGTGATGTAGAAGAAATTAAATTACATCACTTAAATAATTGGCAACTATTAGCAAGCTGTTCCTAAAGCCCAAAGTAGCCAAACATTGTGAATGTGGCATCACATGCTGGCTTGAGAAGTTTTTTGTTTTATCTTCCATACTACGTAAGCTTCATTATATCATGATTTCCGCAGCAGCAATCAGCATCTGGCCTGTAGACTTCCCTGTCATGCAATTACCTTCTTGGGCATTAATTCATTGGTTCAGAGATCAGAATGTAACTTTGGTGTTGGCTAGCGGAACTCAGAGTAGAATCAAGAAGACCTGTCCTCATGTTTCCTAAGTATTTATTACCATACTAATTACAATTTCAGTATTATCCAGAGACATGAAATAATGAGCCTAGCAGATCTGTGCCACGCACATATTTCCGCAGTGACTGTAAAAAGACCTCACACATCATACTCCTCTCTGTTCCCAAAATACATTTTTTTGACAGAGAAGGCAAAAATTTGATCATTCGCACCACATGATGCTAGGACTCATCTCTCTCTGAGGGTTTGATTAGATGCCTTTGACCCATGTCATTGACTCCAGAAAGGAGAAAAATAACAAATTCTGTGAGTTAGAAGTATACCGTGTAAAGTGGGCTTCTCTGGAATCTGGCATATTCTGGCATATTCTGCACTCAGGGTCTAGGCACCTTTGCTTTATCTGCCCCCCACCCCCCTAGAGGAAAGGGCGTCCTGGAGCAAGAGAAGAGATGTTACCCTCCCCACTCTGGCGTGGGATGCAAATGGCATCCCATTGCATCCCAAATTAATATGGGATGAAAACACGAAAGGCTATGCAGTAATTGGTAAAATCTGTGACCCATGTAAGTAGAACAAAGGCATAGTCCATCAGCTTTACCCACAGGATATGAATATATTTTTGTAACCAGTTTTAAATTCACAGACCATAAAAAATGTTCACTGGTTCACGAATGTTTGTTGACTGCACCTCCATGTAATAGTACCATTTCCTGCCTTCTGCCCATTCCTGAGTCCTCCAAGCCAAACTGTTAGGGCCAAGACACTAAGCATGATCATTGATTTTGAGGAATATTTTCATCACACTAGTAGCACTGTGATTTCCCCATAAAAATTGAACCAAAGAGGAATGAAAAAGATGGATAGACTGTGGTCTCCTCCTACCCCTCCGGCAATCTCCGAACTCAGAGAGAACAGATTGGTAGCTGCATCTGCTTGTTGCCTTGATCTTGGACTTCTAGCCTCCCAAGCTGTGAGAAAACGTAATTCTGTTGTTGAAACCCCCCGGGCTGTGGGGCTTTGTTAGGGCAGCCCAAGCAAACAAACACAGCCCTGTAGATTCGAGAATTTGAGAACAGTTTTTAAGGCCCTATTTTTTTTTTTTAATTTAAAACTTTAAAAAGTGGAATATGATCATTATAAAAAATTCCAATGATATTCAAGTATATAAGGGGGAAAGTTAACATGTCCCCCTAACCTTGTCAGTCTGCCTCTCTATCCAGAGGTAACCAGCCACTGTCTAGTTTGTATCCTTCCAGATATTTCTCTAAACACCCATCTGCATGTGTACATAGCTGTTGTTTTGATTTATTCTGTTTTCATAAAAGTATCAATCATTGTATGCATATTATTCCTCAACTTGATTTTACTCTCAAAAATGTATCATAGATCATAGATCTCTAGGTCTAGGTTCTTAGTTGCAAACAACAGAAACTTCCTCTGGTTAATTTAAGCAAAAAAAGGAATGTGTTGGAAAGGCAGAGACATAGCTCAGAAAACATGAAGAAACAAAAAAAAAAATTTTTTTTTTTTTTTAAGTAGGTTCCATGCCCATCATGGAGCCTGGGGTGGGGCTCTGACTCACAACTGTGATATCAAGACCTGAGCTGAGATCAAGAGTGGGACACTTAACTGACTGAGTCACCCAGGTGCCCCAAGAAACAAACATTTCTTAAACAGCCAGAAATAAAGTCAAAATCAAATCAGAGCAAAGATCAATAATCTAGTAATATATTTTGGAGAGCAATGTGGGGAAATGGTATTATTACTCATTGCAGGTGGGAGCATAAACTGGCTTACCCTTTCCAGAGGGCAATTTTATAATACCTCATCAAGATTCCAAATGTATATACCCTTTGAAAAGCTTGTCCTACAGAGACTTTGGCAAAGATATGGAAGAACACAAGTATGAGAATATTGACAGCAGCACTGTTAGTAATAGCAAAGGACTACCAAGTCACTGAAATGTCCATCTGTAGAAACTGACTGGATTATGATATATTTGTACAATGTCTACTCTAAAACTACCAAAGAATGAACATGTTCCTGACATATGGATACAGAATGTGCTTCAAGATCAGAAGTTTATATAATATGCTGCTGTTTTAGTAAAAAGAAAAAGAAACAAGAAAAAGGAAAAAAAGAGAGAGATATGCACACTGTCATATATGTCCAGAATATAGGCCTAAAAGGAGACATGCAAAATTAATAAGCTTAGAAAAGAAAACTAGGTGTTAGGGATAAGATGGACAGGAGAAAGGTGAGGGGAGGGCTCTCATTATGTAGGTATTGTACTCTTTGAATTTTGAATTAATTGAATGTAATACCAATTTAGAAAAGAAAGTGAAAAGTCACACCAAAAAGTCTTATTGGGCACCTGCGTGGCTCAGTCGGTTAAGCATCTGCCTCAGCTTGGGTGGTGATCTCAGAGTCCTGGGATCGAGTCCTGCTTCCAGATTCCTCCTCAGTGGGGAGCCTGCTTCTCCCTCTGCTTCTGCCTCTCCTCCCTGCTCCTGCTTCTGCTTGCTAGTGCTCTCTCTCTCTCAAATGGATAAATAAAATCTTTTTAAAAAGGTCTTATTAATATGCTGCTACTCAGCTGCTCCAAAAAGTAAATGTCCTTTCTGCCACTGTCCCAGAATGAATTCTGAACACTCTGCTCCTTTGTGTCCCTTCTGGAGAGTGGAAGTCCTGGAAAAGACTATCCATGCCCATGACTTTTCCCTCGGGCTCTCTGCCAGTAGTCTGGGGTGGTACCTGCCTGTGAACTTTCTGGCTTCTGTAGAGAAGCCGTGGTCCCTAGGACACTCACACGACATTAGGTTGTGCAAACATAAGAAAGGGTTTCAGATGTCACGTGGCCCAAACTAACAAATTCTGTGGCAAATATCTTCCCATGTCAACGCACACAGATCCATCTCATTTTTTCAAAGGCTGCCTATGGTTCTTTAGTATAAATGCTTGCTGAATCTTTGGGTATATGCTTAATCTATGAATATTTGTTGACAAGCCTTAATGACCTTTTAACAACACTAAGATGAAATTGCAACAAAGATCCTCGTATATATAATCTCTTCATATTAGAGTGTGGGCGTGCGCACATAGAGAGCGGCAACTTTAATAGCGAGAACTTTCTATGAAATGAGAAAGTGTGACAAAAATCACATAAAATCACAATAAATCTATAATATGACCTATACGATCTGTGTAAGAAAACTTGTTTTCCAAAAAATGCCTGGAGAAAGTATGCCAAAATGCAAAGGGTACTGTAATCCCACCTAGAGCACAAAAGGAACATCCATAAAATCCTGAGTTGTTCCAGTTATCAGATGAGGGTCTGGAAGGATCTTGGGTAAGCATTGCCACATACTAGGAGACCAAAAAAAAAAAAAAAAGAAGAAAAAGAAAAAAAGATCTTCAAATCCCAAGAGTGAGCAAGTGAGAGAGGGATCAAGAACAGACTAAAAAACACTGGCTTTGGAAAAACTAGCTTTGGGAGGTTAAGTTTTACTGTCTTTGAATATCTCCTTAATACACATAAGAATAATCATAATCATACCTAAAATTTTGAAGTATATTATAACTTGTTATTCCAGACAGAATCTGTATAATCTATTTCTAAGCCTAGAAAACTCCCACAAGACCTCTTCATTCTCCTAAAGGAAATCCATCTTTCCTCAAGCATAGCATTAAAAAAATAAACCTAGAATTATTATATAATACTCTTAATTTTTCTAATTTGTTTTGAATTGCAGAATACATTATTTTCACTTCCTTATGCGCACCTGCGCTTCACATGGGCCCTGACCTCAAGGCCGAACTGTCACAGATAGCCCACCGCTCTTATCATGTACTTCTTTGTATTCCGGCTTGTAATTGTTCTGTCGTTTAAAATAAAGACAGAGGAAGTCTTCAGATCGAAAAGCAGGATCAGATGCAAGGGTTTCATGAAAGCTTTGCTGGGCTTATTTTTACAGAAGACAGAAGAGCTGATACCCGCACAGATGACATTGACCGTATCCCTCATGTAAAACAATGAAAAGGTAATAACCGGGTTGGTGCATCGTTTGAAATTCCACAAGTAACAAGAATCTGCTGAGCCTTTCTTCCTCTTCATCTAGCCTGCTGTTGAACCCCTCTGTTTAAAAGTGAAACCAAATCGGGATACCCATTTAGCATGAATCCCTTTACAACCCCCTGCTAATTGGCAGTGGTGGGTGGTTACTGCTTTTATGTTAAAACCCAGGAGGTAAGTTAATTGCAGTATAATTTCATTTAGACCCGGTTATGACTGCTTACTGGTGGCTACTGCAACCTTATTTATAAGAAAAGCATTCAGAACAGCACAGAGGAAGGGTGAAGTAATTACCACAGGATATACCTTGGAAATGGGTGACACCTGACTCTCCCTAGAAGAGGAGGAAAATCTACAGAAGAGAAAATGCAGCATAACTATGTCTATGTAAGATCTCTTCAGCGTCTCACCATTGGACTCTGCGTTTTAAAAACTACACTGATGGCTGGCTGAATGGCCCCCAGAAACCCTGTCCTATATAAGGGATCCTAATGAGTTTTCTGTGATTTCTAACTCTGCTTAATAAAACCCTTCTCAGCTCCAGCCACTAAAATATGAGCCAAAGGAACAAGGTGGTGGTGGGGGGGAGGGTTGGCGAGGGGGTGGGGAGAAGTAACTGATTTTGGATCTTTTCAGTACAAATCTCAATTTTTGTAAGACTACTATTTGTTCACTTCATAGGAAATTTAAGAAACAAGCAGAGGAGAAAAAGAACGTTAAGCCACAACAGAGCTCTTTAGAGTCTTGGGACAATTAATTTTTTTTAAACTTCCTCCTTGGACAGCTTGGACAGAAAGCCCAGCTGAATTCAAAGGTGGCTGTGGAAAGGTAGAGCACTCGGAGGGAACAGGAAAGGCTTGGGGCTAGAGACGTAGGTTAGGCTGCTTTATATCCTCTAGCCTTTGCGGTCTGAACAGACTTGTTTTCTTGCTAATTTTCTGCTATCTTTATAAAAGATAGAGAAAGATACAGTGTGAGGGCTGTGATTTATAATAGCGTCATTATTCCATAATTGAAAATACCATGCGTTTGGTTGTCGGGTAGAATATGCCCATCAGAAATAACCTGTAGCTCGGGAGGCCAGTGGGTTGCTATGACAACCAGACAAAAGAGTTTAATAATAGCTCTCCCTCAAAGCTGGAAAATTGACAAAAAGATGAGATTTCTAAACGCAAGTGTTTCTCATATAAATGCAAACAAGCACCAAATACGTTTATTTCTTTGTTCAACAAATAATTCATTGAACACTGTGTGCCTGGCTGTGTAGGGAGCTGAGGAAAAGACAGACCGGGTCCCTCCATGGTGGAGTTCACATTCTAGTGCAGGAGGCAGATAAGAAAGAGTCAACACATCAATAAACTGGATAATTGCCGCGTGTGAGAAGGTCTTGCAGGAAAGAAAGTAATGGGGCTGTGACCCTACACAAGAGATACCCAGAGCAGAAAATGCAGAAGAACCCAGTCACTGCACAGATCACAGATCGTGTCTTTGGGCTCAGAGGAAGGAGATGTAGCAATGAAACAGAAAATGGAGTCTTACAATCTTGATTAATGTAGAGCTAGAAACACAGCTACTAACTGGTGTATTACTCTTCGCTTGCTGGGAGAGGTTGGGGTTCTATGTAAAAATAAGGGGGGGGTGCATTTTCTAAATAAAATGTGGGTATTTGTAATGATAATGATGGTAAAAGCTATATCCCAACGTGACAGAAGCGAGTATTCACAACATCCTCTGGCAGCGGTTTTTGAAGTTTGCCCAAACACAGAGAGTGACCCTCCATGTGGACACTGAGGAAAGCATGATGAACTGGGAGTCAGGACAAGAATCCAGCAAGAAATGAAGTTTTGAATAGACTATTGTGGCTGACAGTCCGGGCTTCAACAGCGGGGGGATCCGTAGATTTACATTCACACAGCACTGCAGAGATGATCCAGGCACAGAAAATGCTAGAATGTTGCTAAATAGCTGAGCTTGTTCTAACAAACTTCCAGTTTTCATCATTACTCTGTAATTCTGATAGCTTTCTTTTAAAAACAGAAGTAACATTTGCTGTTTAAGATAATTAATACTGCCATTGATTATACAGAGCCATTTGTCAGTGCTCTTTTCTTTCTTTTCAGAAGTGGAAACATTCCGTGATACAATGCCAAGACTAGACTTTGGCTTGTGATCTAGGGTTCAGTACACATTGAGTCTGCGAAGCTTTATTTAATCGAAACAGGATGAAGTGACTTTCCTTGCCTTTTCTGTACAGAGCAGCAGCCCAGGGAGCTCCCCCAAGGCTTTCTGGGGGGGAAGGCCCAGCCAACGTTGCGGGGATTGCGGTAACCCCCCGGATGGTGTTGTGACTTTGGCGGCCATGCGATAACATCTGGACTGACAGATGGTGTGACAGAGGTTGCTATTTAACCTAATAGCCTTTCTCCCCCATTCTATGATAAGAAGGAACCCCTGAATTTTAATTTGATACATGTCCTAGAATAAAGACTACCTCTTCCAGGCGCTCTTGAAGGCAGGTGTAGTACATGTTAAGACCTGGCCAGCGTTGTGTGCCTGGAAGTGATGTGCACAATTTCTTCTACAGGGGAGGGTCATGCTCTCTCCTTCCCCCTTCCTTTCTTCTTGATGGCTGGAATATAGACACGGTATCAACCAGTTTGGGGTCGTGTAGACCAGGACAACCCCTAAGGATAATAGATGGGAAAACAGAAAGCCTGGATCTCAGGGACTTTCTAGATGAGGGGCAACATAACAGATTGGACTTTTATAGGAGAGACTGCTTGTTTAAATAACTACTAGGTCTCTGTTACTTACAACCAGACCTACATTCCAACCAATATACAAAGTGAGAGAAAACATTAGCTCACGATATCATCTGAAGACAGACTCTAGACCAGGCTGCCAATTCTAATTGCTGGATTTTTCTGTTACAATAGCTCCCCCAACCCTCCAAAAAAATGTACTTGATTTTCTTAAGACCATCTAGGTTAAGGCAATATTACTTATACTTTAGAGTACTGGCTCTTCCTTTCTTTAAGGCACAGACAGTTCTATTTGGGAGAAAAATTTTGCCTGACATTTACATTAAGCACTGTTTAGCTCTTTTCCCTACAATTAACAAGTAAGTTTGCCCCCAATATATTTGATTGAGATATGGTGGTTTGTTTGTTTTTTAAGATTTTTAAATTATTTGACAGACAGAGATCACAAGAAGGCAGAGAGGCAGGCAGGTGGGTGGGGGGGTGGTGGCAGGAAGCAGGCTCCCTGCCTAGCAGAGAGCCAGATGTGGGGCTCGATCCCACAATCCTGGGACCATGACCTGAGCCAAAGGCAGAGGCTTTAACCCACTGAGCCACCCAGGCGCCCCAAGATACCGCATTTCTAAGCAGCAATTTTAACTTTGAAAGTGGGAGTGTAAGAGGCTGATCCATTAGGTTGACTCCTGATTAGACCGTTATAGTAGAAACAGGTCTCCCATATAAGATGGAATGTTTATTACAACAATATCCATTCCTACTCTGTGCCTTGCTTGGATGGTGCTGAATCCTCAAGGTTGCACATGTAAGGAATGAAGTCTGATGAATCAGATCTGCATGACAAATGGCTCAGACTGGAGGAGGTCCTTCTTCCCGTTTTGCACAAAACCTACTGCCCCCAGACCCCTCTGAGCCTCAGAGGTTTTCTGTGAACACTATCTTTTGTTTTGTTTTTTTTTTTTTACTATAATTTAAAAAAATCGGATTCAAATCACATTGAATGCTGTTGTTTAAAAAAATAACATTCTCTTACGTTTCTACTGATGGTCACATTTCTATGAGTGATTTTGCTTCCTAATACTCCCTGCTTATCATATTTGCTATAATGAATATCCTTTTTAAAATTAGAGTGATGCAAAGGGTCTTGAAGTTTCTAAGCAGATATGGAAGGAAACACTGTGACACATACTCTTACCTTAGGTCTGACGAGCAGAAGTGTCATATCACCCTTGACATTATAAAATTACAACAAATTTGCTTTTTTTCTTAAGAATGGACCAAAGGGGTCGTCTGGGTGGCTGCCTTTGGCCCAGATCATGATCCCAGGGTTCTGAAATCCAGCCCCACGCCAGTCTCCCTGCTCAGCAGCAAGTCTGCCTGCTTCTTGGTTCCCTCTGCCCCTCCCCACCTTGTGCTCTAATAAATAAATAAAATCTGGGGGAAAAAACAGGTCAAGCTTTCCCCAGATTCTCAAAATATCAAGTACAAAAAACTTTTAAAAAATCTCTGCTCAACTAAAAGCAATGATGAAAACAGCTATTATAATTTAATTTCTTTCTTTAAAATAGATAATCCAGTTGTGAAAATTAATTTCTAGTTTATCCTTCTGGAAGCCCTAATGACACTCATCGTTTGGACTTAGAAGAACCTGTAAAAATCTGGGTTACGCTTTTCAGACTACAGGAACAGACACAAAAGATAATCAAGGTCATTTAAATTTTACAAAGAGTAGTCTTGCAAAGAGCGTTATATTGAGCATTCACTAAAAGATGTGCTGATTAATTGGAAAACTGAGACAAAAGGTGCTTCCCCGTCAAGAAGGGATTTCAACACTGCTGGCTGTGTCACTCACGGCACAAGCAAGGGTTTTATACGTTTCGCAAAAACACTGAATTAAAGAGCCAGGAAGTTTAGGTTCTAATACCAGTTTTATTTGCAACTAATCACATACAAATCACTTATCTATAAAATAATGATTAACATCAATTCTCTAATTCACAAATATATCACGAAACCAAAATTCTTCCCAAGAAAACTTCTTTGTAAACCAAGATATTACTGCTACTTAGCTTTTCCCTAACTCAAAGGTTGAGAATGACAAATTAGAGAATTTGTCATTTAGCATTCACTTGCATACTTTAATTCTGCAGAGAGACAATCTGGTTCAGATCAGCACTGTCCTATTTCAACCTTACAAAACAAAAAGCTATCCACAAGAAGGTTACTGGTGAAGAAAAAATTGGCCAAATACACTACTGAGACACAGTTTTGTGTTAAGTTACAGTGCTTGTAACAACCCTGCTGTTAAATAGAACAAAACGTAGCCTTAAACAACTAAAAGCATGTTTGCCCTTTTGAAGGAACCACATACTGTTAGGACAAGCATCTTAGTTCACTAAAAACGTTAAAGAGGAATGTTTTGTAGTATCTTCAGATGGCCAATCAAAATTGGCTGAGACAACTTTTTTTTAACCCTTTGTGTCCCTCTCTCCATTTTCATCCTATAGTATTTCATTAAAAACTTCGGTTCCCCACCTGAGAACACAAATCCTCTGTATTCAGCCACCGTCTGAGAAACGTTAGCATTCTACCACTAGAGCATAAACATAGAAGAGGAATTAGCATGTTACTGAATGAGGATTTAGGAAGAAAATTCTAACTGGGTATAGAAAAAACGTATACACTGTGAGCATCTGGTCATTTTTTCACGGGTACGGAGCACGATGGCCATAGCCAGTAAACCCTCAAGAGGTAAGCACTTGTATTTAGCAAAGGTCAGTTTTGTATGACGTAGTCTCTGTTTCTGAATTCTTCCTTCCGTAGTGTGACAGAAACAAAGACTGGAGCATGGTTCACAGAGAAACACGGAACAGATACAAATACCCTAATAAAATAACCATGTATACCACTGCTTAGGGAAATATTTTAGACGAAATATACTTTTCACTACTGGCCCCAAATGCCATCATTCACTTATGTTATTTAACTGTAAACTTTTAATACAAAAATACCTTTAAGCTGATAATAACATTTAGTGACTTACAAAACTGACAATATTTCGATGCTACACAAAACAGTTCTATACACAACTTAAAGTTTTAAAGTTCTTTGCTGGCACTTGATTTTATAGTTGATAGACACAATATCTACTGATCTCAATAAAATACTGTTCTTAGCTTACACATATTTTCAAAACGAATATTATCTCATTAAACAGCAAAGAATAATCACATTTTGCTGACAAATCTAAGATGAACACCAAAACTGTACAGCCAAAGTATTTTAAGAATCACATAAACTTTTTAAGACAATGGATACAAATTTACACAATCGTGTCCAGTGAAAAAGAGGATGATTCCTCTGATTCTGTGAAGCATATATCAAGTATAGATCAAAAATGTGAACCTACAAAGCAAGTTAGTTTAATTTTTTTTTTGTTTTTTTTTTTAAGGTTTTCCGATGACTGGTGACCCTACTAGAACAGATGGAACATTGGTCACTGTTTGCAAATACACATTTTACATTACAAATTTAAACTGAGTTTCTTTTTAAACAGTAGAATCTTGTTTTTGTTTTGTTTTTACTTTAGTCAGCTTACCGCCATGTGTACTATCATTACAAATGAAATCACCAGTCACATTAAACAATGCATTTTTTTTCTTCACAAAAGGGGAGGTAACTGAACAAAAACCTGGCAAACTATATTTAAATTAGAAACACATTTTGTTAATAACCCACTAGTTTTAAAAGTTTTGGAAACCTTCTACCCTGTCCCAAAGGAAAGATAGACTTTCCAAACCCTACCTGATAATTCCTATCCAATCAGCTTTCTATGTGAAAATCAAAATTCAAGTCACAGTACTTGTGGCACAAAACAGAAGATAAGATTAATAACAGAACACTAAATTAGTATAATCAAACATAAACATACCCAACAATCAAATCAATACTGGACTTTTAGAGAACAGTAAATTATTAAATAGGTTGATTTCTTTGAGTGTATAAATTCCCTAACATTAAATTATGTTAGTATTTCAAACAATACCCTTTCTAAACCAAACCTGAAATGAATCAACCTGTTGTTGTTGTTGTTGTTTTTTTCCCAGCAAAGAGAAGGGTATCTCTTTAAGACACTTTCCAAAGCAGTGAAAACACCTTAGTGTTTCAAACCTATCTACAACAAATTCTGCTGATCCTGTGCATTTCACTGAGGTGCTACCTGAACCCACAAATCATCATCAGATAAAGAACTTGAACTTCCTGACTCAGAGTCCAGCTCACTGAATCCACCTAATCCCATTCAGTGCTAGATTCACTCGGCACATCTTCTTCCTCAGTGAGGAAACTGTGACCAGGTTCAAGGCAGGAAGGATAAACACGAGCTGAGAGGCAAAAGAAGTTAGAATCAACTGGAAGAGGCCTAAGGTGGTACCTATGTTAATCCACTGGTCCCCCCTAGTGTCATATTCATACACGGTCACCCGGTTCTTCTTCCACTGCGGGGTGCGCGAGGTGATCAGCAACAGTTTTTGGCCGTGATTGATAATGCGGTAGTTGTTGGTCTCCGACACCAAGGGAATATTATTAATCTGCCTCCATTCTCCTCTGACCGGATTGTAGACCTTCATGACTGGGATGTCACAGATGCAGTAGATCTCATCATTGAAGACACAGGCTTCCTGAAAGTCATTGCGCTTGAGAGAAACACACTTGAGCCACATATTGTGGCTAGGATCGTAGCAGAACATGCGCTTACTGTTGAGAGCATAGAGATAGTTCTGGATTACCATTAGATCGAAGGAGATGAAGGAATGGGGTAGCGGAGCCACCAGTGCCCACTGGTTTCTCTGGACACTGTAGCATTCCACTTCCTTCAGTTTGACTCCAGTAATTGGGTCTCGCCCACCCAAGATGTAGATGTAGCCATTGAGGTAGGCCACATCCATGCCCTCCCGGCACAGCAGGCGGTCGGCAAGCTGCTGCCAGCTATTCTGGGCTGGCTTGTACACCCAGAGGTCCTTCCTGGGCTGAGCGGCCAGGTAGATGTCATGGTCTGGAGAGACACAGACAGCTAAGGTGGTGACAGTCCTAGTGTGAGCAAGGCAGGTCAGAGGTGACGGCACTTTGTAAATATCGCCGGTGTATGGGTCACAGCACAGAAAGGGATCTCTAGGATGTCCAAAGAAGATCACCATCTTCTTAGCACACACGCCCAGCCTCTGGGGGGGATTTTCTGCTGTGGGCACAACAGAGGAGCTAGAGCCACCACCACCACTGCTGCTGCTGCCGCTGCTGCTGCAGCCACCGCCGCCGCCCCCACTGCCACTGCCGCTGCCGCTGCCGCCGCTGCCGCCGCTGCCGCCGCTGCCGCTGCCGCTGCCGCCCCCGCTGCCGCTGCCGCCCCCGCTGCCGCTGCTGCTGCTGCTGCCGCTGCTGCCACTGCTGGTCTCTGGCTTCGGCACCAGAGACTTGCACAACTTGTCACCATAGCGCATCTGCAGGGCCCCTTCAATAAGGTCCAGACAGTACTTCTTCACTATGGTGTTGGTCAGCAGCCCTTCCAGGTAATCCTTATTTTCATCTGTGAAGTGCGTCCAGCGGACACACTTGAAGACCTCCGCAGCGCTTGGACCTCGCTCCTTGGGAGCTGCCTCCAACCACTGCACAGCCACATGACACACGGTCTGCTCCAGCTCTATGTTGAGACTATCCAGGCGCAGAATTGACAGCAACTGGGCGAGGGTCAGATCTGCCAGAGTCTCTTCCCGAATCGAGCCCATCTGGCTGAGCTGCTTGAAATTGTGGGCTATAAAGGACTGGGCCTGCGATCGCAGCTTGCGATGGCCGAAGGCGTCAGCAAACTTGAAGATGGCAGTGCAGTTGGCCAGGTCAAGGCGGCGGGCTAGGAAGGAGGCACAGGCTTCCCGCACATATTCGAGCTGCAACATGTCAGAGGCCGCGTAAAGGCGTTCCACGTTGGCTTCACTCAAGGACACGCGACCCGTGTAGCAGTAGTCGACCAGCACCTCGAAGGACTCGGCATCCACATCATGCATGGTCACGTTTGCCTGGTGGCTCTCGTACATGCCACCGGTGAACATGCTCTTGAAGTAGGGACACGCGGCAGCCAGCACGTTACGGTTGCAAGGGAAGAGGCGGCCGGTGCCAGGCCCGCTGCCAGGCGTCACCACCTCGATGGTCACATCACATAACAGCCGCGCGTCGTAGAAGGACTTCAGCTGTGCCAAGAGGGCTGCAGAATGAGCCGTGTCCTTCAGCTCCTCCGGGCCCGTGAAAAAAGCCGAAACCGTGGGCTTGTGGATTCTCTTGGGCCGCTTGCCGCCACGGGGACTGGCCAAGCGGCGAGAGCGCGGAGCTTCTTCCCGGGACTGCATGGTGGAGATGGCGGCGGGGTACGAGGGCGAGAATGGGTGCAAGGACCGGGCTCTGGCTCCTCCTCGCCCTCTTCTCGCTGGCGCTAGATCGCGGTGTCTCCGGAGAGACTGCAGCACGGGTCCATTTACCTAATTCAGCCCTGTGCCGCAGTGCCGCCTCCCTTTATAGCGTAGACAGCGTCTGACTCACCCTCCTCCAGTTCCGCGCCCTTTCTCCGCCTCAGCTCGCCTTACAGAACCCGCTGGACGGAACCGAGAGCCGCCACTGCCGCGCTGGCAATACCGGTAGGCGTCCAAGAGAACTACGGCTCCCGAGCTGCCTTTCGCGCCTCAAGGCATGCCGGGGCCCTGCAGCCTCAAGGGGATAGGCGGATGGACAGAAGCCGCTGTACTTGTTGGGAGTAGTAGTTTCGATAATATCGCGAGATTTATCGGCCGTTCATTGTTTCAGCTGACGGAATTAGAAATCGCTAATTTTCTTTCGTTCGGATTTATGGTTTAGAACTTTGGATTTGGAATCCAGATTGGTCGCACATTTCTGTATTCGTCAACTGTTTGGCTTCGCTCTCAGAATGGTTTTATAAAATGTGAATAACAACAATATGTCATAGCGCTGTGTGACGACGACATGAATTGCGTAGGTTAAATAGGATGCTCTGAATGAATATTTGCGGATTAGATTAATAAAGTACTTACGCAGTACCTGTGATGTAAAGGTTAGATAAATTTTAGCTTTTCTTCTACCGTTTATGAAAAATCAAGCGCCCACTCTGGAGATTATGAGCCTATAGGAAAAAATTCAAAGCCCTGCAGGTTTCTGCAGAGATTCCACCCTTTCCTCGCCCCCACATTTAGTAATAGTTTTTTTTTTTCCCTTTTTCAGTTGTTAGTTTCAGATGTACAATAAAACGGTACAATAATTCTATACATTACTCGATGTTCATTAGGTGTACTCTTGATTCCCTTTACTTCTTTCACCCATTCCCCCCCTCCGCAACCACCAGTTTGTTCTCTATATTTAAATCTGCTTGTTGTTTTTGTTCGTCTTTTTTCTTTATTTGTTAATAACTGATTTTATTTTTAAGATCAGTTTTAGGTGCTCCAAAATTGAGCAGAATTTTGTAGGGGAACTCCATATATTTCATCTCCTTATAGTTTCTCCTATTATTAACACCTTGCCTTGGCGTATGTGTTGATACAAGTGATGAACTTACACTAGTACGTTATTATGAATTAAGGTGGATCGTTTCTATTAGATTGCACTCTGTGTTGTACAGTTCTGTGGGTACTGAAAAAGGTATGTCATGTATCCACCATTACAATTAGTTTCACTACTCTGAAAATCCTCTGTGTTCAATCTATTTATGTCTCCTTCTCCCTGCCCTCCAATTCCCAGAAACCATTGATTTTCTTGCTGTCTAGGTAGTTTTAACTTCTCCAGAATGTCATATAGTTGGAATCATATGATGTGTAGCCTTTTAAAAAACCTTCTTTCACTTAGCAGTATTCATTTCAGTTTCCTCCATGTCTTTTCCTCATTAAAAGCTCTTTTCTTTTATCATTGAATAATATTCCATTGCGATTTACACAATTTCCTTATCCATCATCTACTCTATGACATTTCATTTGCTTTGCATTTTTGCCTTTGTGAATAAAGCTGCTATAAACCTCTTGTGCTGGTTTCTGTGTGGACATGTTTTCAACTCATTTCAGTAAATACCACGGAGAGCGATTGCTGGGTCCTAGGGTTAGATCATGTTTAGCTTGTGTAAGGAATTACCAACATATTTTCCAAAGGGGTGGCTATACAGTTTCTGCATTCTCCTCAGCAATTAATGCACATTCCTGTTGTTCCACATTCTTCCTAGCATTTGGTGTTGTCAGTGTTTTGAATTTTTGACCTTACAGATTTTAAACTTGCCTCTGGAAAAATTCTAAAGTATATGATAGTATTTTAAACATTCACCGCATCTGCAGGCCTGTTAAATTTTTATCTCAGAGAGCAGTATATATGGATTATGTCAAATTATGTAAATCAGAAATATAAATAAATGCTTCAGTGGTCTCACAAAGTCAGTATTTCATGTTCAGGAAGCCGTGCAAAAGTATTTCCATTAACCTCTTTTTTTTTTTTTTTTTCCCATTAACCTCTTAATGTAGTCCAATATAGCACCTTACACTCCCACCTCCAAATCAATGGAAGCAACTGGAATTCTGGTTATTGAGGATAATTTTAAATAGAAATATTCCCACAAAGAGACCCTGTTCTACTCAGGATCCTTAGAGCTTGGCATCATACATACTCAACCATCCCTTGAATTAATCTAGTCTGTGCTTTATCAAAATGTTATAAATTTGTATTTATCAACATTGTTTCAGTATACAACCCTCAAAATAAATTGTGCTCAGTCAATGAGTTTTAACTTCTTGATGTAAGTGCTTAGCATTATTTGTTTTCATTTGCTTTTCACAAAATGCAAAATATTAGACACTGTGCTCTCAGGCCTACAGGAGCATTGTTCAATAGAACTTTCTGTGATGATGAAAATGTTCTGTATCTACAAGCCAAAGAGAGAAGCCTAGAACAGATCCTTGCCTCAGGAACAGAGCCTTCAGAGGTGCTAACCCTGCTGATATCCTCATCTTGGACATAAAAAGGAGGAGATGATAAATTTAAACGTTACTTGCCTTTGTTTACATCTTTTTCTGTCTCACTAGCACCTCTCACTACAAAGCATGGCTTAGTGCTTAGTTCCATAGGTCCACTCATCTTTCTGGGAAGAGATTTTTTTCCCCCAAATGCTTCACCCTTGAAGTCCCTTACTCTGTACCTATGTACATTTGCCTTTTTATGACTCATTGAACACGTTTTTGTTTTTTTTTTTTTCCTCCCGTAAAAATGTCCACATACTTAAATACAAACTGTTAACTATAATACCTAACTCCCTTTGGGGAGCTCACTCCTCTGACCAGGCCAAGTCTAGGAGGCCAAACCTTTGGAAATAGAAATACATCCTTCCATGCCACTCCCAAGATTACCAGGAATACTTAAAACTAGAAGCTCTCCAAAAATTTCACCCTAGGATTCAAGGCTTTGTTGACACATCCTGTAATAATAATCTACCCCTACCCCCCGTAAAGAATCTTAATGGTAAGGGATACTGATTAGTTTAACATTTGTGAGCAATAAACTAGCTAAACCCAGTTTCCTCTAGTTCCTAACCCCAATGCCTTCTGGCCTATATGCAATCAACCACCACTCACTTCACAGTTATCAACTTATGTTCTGCTCCCCCTCTGTCCCCACCATACCCCTTTACCCTGATTCAAATATCTTTTTTGCCATCAGATGGAAGGGAAAAAAAAAATCAACAATACACATGGACTGCCATGCCTCAGGGGTTTCCTGAAGCCAGTAATTATTTCTCTCCGACTCTCTGCAAACCTGAGAAATTTAACCTTTCCTTGTAATTCTCTCCTTATCCATCATGCAGATAACTGTCTTCTCTGCTCATCTGATTTTAACAACTTGTTTATTACAAGCATTTGCCCACAACAGACATAAGGTTTCTAAAAACACAATGCAATGATTCAGCCTCCTCAAGAGCAGTAGCTAGGACACATTACCTCCAGTGACTCTGTCCCCTGAATGTCTTAACACCATCATTAATTTCCCTTTCCCGGAGACCAAAAGGCAAGTCTGAGGATTTCTAGGATTAGCTGGCTAATTGCTAGAACATTCAACTAGCTTTTTTGCTGTTGTCTCTCCCTTGCATGCCATGACTAAGAAAACAGCGCCATTCTCCCTAATTGGGACTCTCCTTCCACGTCAGCATTTGAAAACGTCCCTATCTGTTTCACCCACTTTTAGACTCTCCATTTGCTCATTACCCTTTTCCCTTTTTTTACAACAAAAGAAGGACATTCATTTCCTTGTTTTCAGGATGGTTAGAAGCTTTTCTTTGCAGACAGGCTACTGCCACAACTGTAGCTAAGCTGCCACCGGAAAGAATTTTCCCCATTCTGGAATCCCTTTGTTCCTCTCTAGTGATAGAGAAATGCACTTCAATGGTAAGGTTATTCAGGATATTTGACAAGTACCCACACTGCTATGAAAATTTCACTATTCTCTACCTCTCTCAATCCTCTGGGAAAAGCAAAACAAAACAAAACAGAGCAAAACAAACACAATGTCTCTCTTAAATTCAAACAAATTTGTTGTTGTTTTTTAATTTGTTTGAAGGCACCCTTAATTTGACCAATCCAACACCTGTCCTTAAACACTGCTAATGTCTTATTAGATACACTCATTCATCATCAACAGGCCAGGTTTCCTTTGCCATCCCAGCCCTTGCATGATCGTCAAACTGGAGATTTCATCTTCTGCAAAGACACCACCAAAAGACCAATCTTGATTCTAAGTGGAAGGGATCTTACATGGTGTCTTACACGCCAAGACTGTTACAAAACTATAAGGGGTGTGACACGTACTTCATATCTCACAATTAAAAAATGCAAGACCAGTCTGGTTTCATGTATAAGGAGCTTGGAATCCACCACTCTGCCTAGCAACAAGTAAAAAAGCTGAACAGGCTGAAAATCAACAACTCTTCTTGGATTCACAAACAAGAGGAAAACACAGGGCAAACAGCTGCTCAAGACTAAAGAGGTGAGTACAGAGAGTCGTGGCTTACCGGAGCAGATACCCAGGAGCTGAAACTGTGGTGGGAACCAGGGCCAAGATGGAAAAACTGGAAATATGCTGGAGGAATTGCTGAGGGTTCAGTGTGGGCAACTCTAGAGTCAATGACTCCAGAGGACCCAGTCATGGGCGGGGGCCATTCGCTGGGCACAATATTGTGAGATTTACTTCCAGGACCTTGACCAGTCTTCATAGCAAACATAGGGAAAAAGCCCCTCGTACTTCTGAAGGCAGCCCTTTTAAAATACATCAGAGCCCTCTGTTCCTAACAAGGATCGTTTTCAGGAGAAACTAGTTAGTCAGAGCCTCACCTGCTGGGGTCTTATCAGAGCCTCGCTGACCTCAATGAAGAGAACTACCCAACGCCTGCCCACTCTATCCAAATCCTCTCTGACCCAAGGGGAGGGAAAACGATTAAACAACAAGGACTTTTAAAGCTCACATTTCAGAGGTATAAGCTCGCTGAAAGACTGAAACCTAGTCATAGATCCCGTCCCCTTGGCCTACACCTCGCCTCCACGTTACTACGGGCCTCCTTACAACAGTTCCTTTTACCTAGCACATCGTGTCTGGCTATGAAGAAAGAAAGGTAAAGATTTGAAGCGACAGAGCAAATGTATTGTTTTGTTTTGTTTTTAAGATTTTATTTATTTAGGGGCAGCTGGGTGGCTCAGTGGGTTAAGCCTCTGCCTTTGGCTCAGGTCATGATCTCTGTCCTGGGATGGAGCCCCGCGTGGGGCTCTCTGCTCAGTGGGGAGCCTGCTTCTCCCTCTCTCTCTGCCTGCCTCTCTGCCTACTTGTGATCTCTGTCTGTCAAATAAATAAATAGAATCTTGAAAAAAAATTAAAAAAAAAAAGATTTTATTTATTTATTAGAGAGAGAGAGGGGGAGGGAGAGCAAGGGAGGAGGGGCAGAGGGAGAAGCAGACTCCCTGCCTAGATGGGAACCTGATGCAGGACCTGGTCTGAGGACACTGGGATCATGACCTGAGCTGAAGGCAGAGGCTTAACAGACTGAGCCACCCAGGTGCCCAGGTGTATTTTTTTATGTTGAATGCTTTTTTTTTTTTTTTTTTTGCACTTGAGTGTAGTTTACACACAAGTTTACAATATTGTATTTTCTTAACTTAAAATACTGTTGGGGGGCGCCTGGGTGGCTCAGTGGGTTAAGCCGCTGCCTTCAGCTCAGGTCATGATCTCAGGGTACTGGGATCGAGCCCCGCATCGGGCTCTCTGCTCAGCAGGGAGCCTGCTTCCTCCTCTCTCTCTGCCTGCCTCTCTGCCTGCTTGTGATCTCTCTCTGTCAAATAAATAAATAAAATCTTTAAAAAAAAAATACTGTTGGCGTCTAGGTGTCTAGAGCAAACGTATTTAATAAGATAATTTGAAGAGACAAGAGCAAGCACCAGAACCAGACATGGCAGGGCTGTTGGAATGATCAGACTGGGGATTGGAAAACAACTATGCCAAGTCCTCTAAGGGTAAAGTAGACAGCATGCAAAAACTGACTGGGCAGTGTCAGCAGAGAAATGGAAATCCTAAGGAAAAAACAGAAAGGAATGATAGAAGTTCCAGCTCAAGATGGTGATATTAGAAGATTCTGAACTCACCTTCTCCCCTGGACAGACTGAATGTAGAGCTATATATGGAACAATTTCTTCTAGGGAAAAAAAAAATGATGGACTGACCCCTCTATACTGGGCAAATGAGAGGGAAACCACATGGAACTGGTAAGAAAGGCTGAGAAAAATCTTGCCATAAATCCCTAAAGGGAAAACTTCACACATAATCTCAAGAGAACTCAGGAACCCAGACCTTCTCCATGGGGAGTGAAGGGTTCATACCCTACAGTGGGCACCCCACCTTTTAAGACTACCAACTGAGGGGCGCCTGGGTGGCTCAGTGGGTTAAAGCCTCTGCCTTCAATTCAGGTCATGACCCCAGGGTCCTGGGATTGAGCCCCACATGGGGCTCTCTGCCCAGCGGGGAGTCTGCTCCCCTCTCCCCACCGCCTGTCTCTTCGCCTACTTGTGATCTCTGTCTGTCAAATAAATAAAATCTTAAAAGAAAAAAAAAGACTACCAACTGAGAGATGGGCCCCCAAACATCTGGCTTTAAAGACCATCACGGCTGCCATCCACAAGACCCAAAGGGCTACAGGAACTGAGGAATACTATTTTATTTTTAGATGCATTTATTTATTTATTTGAGAAAGAGCACAAGTACAAGCAGAGGAGAGGGAGGGGGAGAAGCAGACTCCCCGCTGAGCAGGAAGCCCTATCTGGAGTTCCATTCTAGGACCCTGAGATCATGACCTGAGCCGAAGGCGGATGCTTAAATGAGTGAGCCACCCAGGCACGCTCTGAGGAATGGTTCTTAAAGGGCTCACATGCCATTCACCCTTCCGGGGGCCCAGGGCAGAAGCAGCCCTTTGGAAAACACCTAGACTTTATTGGAAAGAGATTTAGTTGCTGATTTTAAAGCATTGGTCAGAGGGGCAGGAGCCTGATGGGATACTCTCCAGGGAGGGAGGCTAGTGTGTGCCATCTTCCTGCTCTCCCTCTGCCTTGCTGGAGCCAGCAGGCACCATTTTCCCCCCTTTCCAGCATGTGCCATCATTATACTCCACTAGGTGGACCCTATGGAAATTAATAAAAGGAAAACTTGTTTAGAATGGTGTTAGGAGGCCAGAGGGAGAGGGCTCAGCCCTACCACTCCTAGTCAGTCTCAGGGGATACACTATTTTATTTACTCACCCAGCGGGAGGAAGGAAGGTTTGGGGGGTGCTGGGGGAGCGGGGAGGGTTTCAACAGTCCCGGCAATAAGAGACAATCACAACTTATCCAATGAAAATCCACTATAATTCCAGCTCTTGGTTTGCGCCAATGGACTTTTTGTTTATAACAGCCCCTCCCTACTCCTCCCTTTCCTCTAAAGAAGAGTTTCCTCTCCCTTTGTTCTCCCGATTTGCCTATAGTTTAAACCTGGAGGGCTTGTCCTCGATTGCAGTTCTGTGCCATTCCTGGAAAAAACAAAACAAAACAAAAAACCCTACTATCTTTTGCAGTTAACATAACTGGCAGTTTTATTGTCAAGGTTAATAGCACCATCTTCTACGTGCTCACTCCACCTTGCTAAAGCCAGCAGACGCCATCTTTTTTCCCCTTTTGATTTTTCCCCTCTTCCTCTTTGTTGGTTTGCTTGCTTGATCACCTGGCTGTGGGGGCCAGAGGGGCTTGCATTCCTGGGTCCCAAGGGACTGTAACAACCAAAGAGAACGTTGTCAGCCGACTCCCTCTCCCAGGGCACTGCACAGAGAGCAGACTGAAACACATGCCCAGACTTTCTGAGAAAGAGACCTCTTTGCTTGGTCTGGGAGCTGTGACCAAAGGACGCAGCCGGCCGCTGGTCTGGCGCACTTAGAGGGACCTATGGAGCTACCCCCAGGGAGCAGAGGCCAGGGGACGCAGTGCTCTCCTTCTGCCCCCGCCCCCCAGCTCACTGGTCTCTTCCAGAAAAGAACCTTAAACACTTGTCTGGTGCCCTCATTTTTGCGCTGCAGCCAGGGACCCCCCCCCCCCACCACCATTGCCTGGCTCCAGGGGCCTCACCACTGTGGATCTCACAGGACTGTAACCAACCGAGAAAGAGTTCTTAAACAGCTATGATCCCCAGCAAGAGGCAGCAGACTCAGGAGCTCAGTCTTTCAGTGACAGAGGCCTTGCCATAGTTGCAGCCTGAGGGCCAGGCCTCTAATCAAATGTACATCTGAGAGCTGACTGTAAACCTTTCCTGAGCCTACAGACAGCAGGCACTGTCTTTGAGCTCCCCCACCCACCACCCCCCTTCACACTCCAGAATGCCAGCACCTCAGCGAGGAGCTCACACACGTTTCTGGTATCCAGCTTTTACTTCAGGTACCTGGCTTTGGAGGCCAGTAGGGTTTGTGGTCCTGGTTTCCATGGGACTGTAAAAATTGGACAGATGGCTTTTAGCAGCCTACTACCCTCAGGGCACTGCACAGACAGCAGTCTGAAACTCTGAAAAAAAAAATTAACTAGAAGTAAAATTGATGGGGCACCTGGCTGTCTCAGTTGGTAGAGCATGTGACTCTTGATCTCAGGGTCATGAGTTCAAGCCCCATGTTGGGTGTAGAGCTTACTTAAAAAGGAAGAAGGAGGGATGCCTGGGTGGCTCAGTGGGTTGGGCCGCTGCCTTCAGCTCGGGTCGTGATCTCAGGATCCTGGGATCGAGTCCCGCGTCGGGCTCTCTGCTCGGCGGGGAGCCTGCTTCCCTCTCTCTCTCTCTGCCTGCCTCTTTCTACTGTGAGCTCTCTCTGTCAAATAAATAAATAAAATCTTAAAAAAAAAAAAGGAAGAAGGAGAAGAAGAAGGGGAAATAAAATTGATATGCCAAGAGAAAAGAGTATATAAAATCATATAAAATTCACTTGAGTACCTATTAGTAATTGATAGGTCCAGCGGGCAGAAAATCAGTAAGGATATATAGTAGTACTCTCTTATGCATGGTTTTGTTTTTGATGGTTTCATTTTATTTTTTTTCAAGATTTTATTTATTTGACAGAGAGAGAGAGATCACAAATAGGCAGAGAGGCAGGCAGAGGTGGAGGGGAAAGCAGACTCCCTGCTGGGCAGAGAGCCTGATGTGGGGCTCGATCCCAGGACCCTGAGATCATGACCTGAGCTGAAGGCAGAGTCTCAACCCACTGAGCAACCCAGGCACCCCGATGGTTTAATTTTTTAAAAAAAGATTATTTATTTGCCAGAGAGAGAGTGCACAAGTAGGCAGAGCAACAGGCAGAGGCAGAGGGGAAAACAGGCTCCCTGCTGAGTGGAGAGCAGGATTCAGGGCTCAGTTCAGGAACCCTGGGATCATGACCTGATCTGAAGGCAGATGCTTAACTGGTGGAGCCACCCAGGCACCCCTTTCCATGGGTTCAATTACCTGAAGTTAACTGTGGTCTGGAAGCAGATGAGCCTCCTTCTGACTTACCGTCAGAGGCTCAGTAGTAGCCTCGCGTGACACCACAATGCCTACGGTATTCATCTCACGTCATCTCATCACGTACACATTTTATCATCTCGCATCCTGGGAGGAAGGACGAGCACAGTACAGTAAGATATTTTGAGAGAAAGATCACATTCATATAGCTGTCATTACAGTATATTGTTATAATGTTCTAGCTTATTGTTATGAGTCTCTTATTGTGCCGAATATATGAGTTCAGCTTTATCATAGGTGGGGATGTATAGGAAAAACACAGTCTCCATAGGTTCGGGAGTATCTACTTGTTCAGGCATCCACCAGGCATCTCCGAACATATCCACCGTGAATAAGGGAGGACGATTGTAGTTGAACTGAACGGCACCATCAATAGGCTGGATCTAAATTGACATTTGACATTTGAAGAGCGCTAGCTACCTCGGCAACAGCAGAATATACATTCCTCTCAAATTCACATGGAACATTCACCAAGATAGACCACATTCCGGGCTGTAAAACACACCTTAACACACAGCAAAAAGAATAGAAATCATGTAAAGCATACTCTCAGACCACATGAAATTAAACTAGAAATCAGTAACAAAAAAATAACTGGAGAACACCAAGATGTGTCAGTAAGGATTAAACAACACACGTCTTTCCTCCCACCCCTCAATTTTACTGGAGCATGATTCACAAATAAAAATTACATATATTAAGATTATACAACATGATTTTTTTAAGGTGTATAACATGATGATTTCAGATCTTTTGTGTAATGATTACCACAATTAAGTTAGTTAATCCATTCATCATTTTACATTCTTACCTTTAAAAAAATCTTTTTTTGTCGTGAGGACATTTAAGACCTACTCTTAGAAGATTTCAAGTACGCAATACGGTGTTATTAACTATACTCACCATGCTGTATGTTAGACACCTGGGACTGACTCATTTTACAACTGAAATTTCATACCCTTTGACCAACCTCTCCCTATTTCTTCACCCCTTGTCACTGACAACCTCCATATATTCTCTGGTTTTATGAGTTTGAAATTTTTACATTCCACATGTAAGTGATCAGCATTTGACTCTCTGTGCCTGGCTTATTTCACTTAGCATAATATCCTCCAGGTTCATTCACGTTGTTGCAAAAGGTAGGATTTCCTTCTTTTAATGGCTGAAAAATATTCCATTATACACGTATACCACATTTCCTTTATTCACCCACCAATGGATGCTTAGGCTGTAGCCATATCTTGGCTCGTGAATAATGCTGTAATGAACATGGGAGTGTGGTTATCTCTTTAAGATATTTATTTCATTTTCATTGGATATATATACCAGAAGTGGGATTATTGGACTATACAGTAGTTCTATTTTTAATTTCTTGAGGAATCTCCATATAGTTTTACATATGGCTACACCAACTTTAATTCCCACCAATAGTGCTGAAAGTTTCTCTTTTCTCCACATTCTTGTTATTCCCAACATTGCTATCTCTTGTCTTTTGTGTGTGTGATTTATTTATTTGAGAGAGAGAGAGAGAAGCTCATGTGTATGAGTGAGGGGAACAGCAGAGGGAGAAAATCTTCAAGCAGACTCTCCGCTGGGTGCAGAGCCATGACCCCTGAGATCAGCCCCATGACCCCTGAGATCATGACCTGAGCAGAAACCAAGAGTCAGATGCTTAACTGACTGAGCCACCCAGGTTCCCCATCTCTTGCCTTTTTGATACTATCATCCTAATAGGTGTGAGGTGATATCTCATTGTGGTTTTGATTCTTTTTTCCTGATGATTAAGTTAATTATGTTGACTAGAAGTGGTAAGTGTGGACACTCTTATACTTAATCTTAGAAAAATCATCTAACTTTGACCATTAAATATAATGTTAGCTGTGGACTTGTCATATATGGCTTTTATTATGTGAGGAGCATTTCTTCTAAGCCAAATCTGTGGAAAGCTTTTATCATGAAATGATCTTCAGTTTTGTTAAATGTTTTTTAGCATTGAGATGATCATGTGATTTTAATCCTTCATTTTGTTAATGTGATGAATCACATTTATTGATTTGCTTATGTTAAGCCAAACTTGAATCACAGGGATAAATCCCTCCTGATTATGGGGTGTTTTTCTAGTCTCTTTTATTTATTTCTTCTACAATCTTTCTTCTTTTCTTCTCCTGTTACTGGATTTTGTTTCCTCTTTTTTTAGTTCCTTGAGATGTAAAGTTTGGTTGTTTATTTGAGACTTTCTTCTTTCTTAATGTAGACATTTATTGCTCTGAACTTCCCTGTTAGAATGGCTTTTGCTGTATCTCACAAGTTTTGATATGTTGTTTTTCCTCTCATTTGTTTCAAAATATTTTGGCTTTTATTTTGTTCTTCTTTGACCCACTAGTAGTTCAGAAGTATGTTGTTTAATTTTCACATATTTGTGAATTTTCCAAATTAACCTCCTGTTACTGATTTCTAGTTTCATAATATTGTGGTAAGGATAAATACTTGATAGCATTTCAATATTTTTTATTTTATTTTATTTTTTAAAGATTTCATTTCTTTATTTGACAGAGACAGAGAGATCACAAGTAGTCAGAGAGACAGACGGGGAGGGGGGAGAAGCAGGCTCCCCGCTGAGCAAAGAGCCTGATGCGGGACTTGATCCCAGGACCTTTGGGATCATGATCTGAGCCAAAGGCAGAGGCTTAAACCACTGAGCCACCCAGGCACCCAATATTTTTTATTTTTAAGAGTTACTTTGTGGCCTAGCATATTATCTGTCCTAAAGAATGTTCTATGTGCCCATGAGAAGAATGTATATTTTGCTGGTGTTAGATGGAACATTTTTGTCTATTGAATCCATTTGGTATAATATTGTTTACACTTGCTATTTTACTTATTTTCTGTCTGGGTGACCTATCCATTGTTGACAGTAGAGTATTAAAATCCTGTACAATTATTCCATTGCTGTTCTTTTCTTTTTTTATCTGTGTTAGTATTTGCTTTATATATTTATGTGCTCCTATGTTGGGTGTATAAATATTGATAATTATCATATCCTCTTGATGAATTGATCCTTTTATCTATATAATGACCTTATTTGTCTCTCGTTACCCCTCTTCACAGCAAGTCTATTTTGTCTGATGTAAGTGTAAGTATCCCTGCTCACTTTCGGCTGCCATTTTCTTGGGATATCTTTCTCCATACCTTCAGTTTTCCCCTATATGTGTCCTTTCTTTTTTAAAAGATTTTATTTCTTTATTTGACAGACAGAGATCACAAGTAGGCAGAGAAGCAACCAGAGAGAGGGGGGAAGCAGGGTCCCCACTGAGCAGAGAGCCGGATGTAAGGCTCGATTCCAGGACCCTGGGATCATGACCTGAGCGGAAGGCAGAGGCTTTAACCCACTGAGCCACCCAGGCGCCCCTCCCCTATATGTGTCCTTGAAGCTAAAGTGAGTCACCTGCAGGTAGCATATCATTGGAATTTGTTTTATACCGATTCAATCTTTCTATAGTATTTGTTTGGAGCATTTATTTATGTTTAAGTAATTTTTTTAAAAGATTTTATTTATTTATTTGACAGACAGAGATCACAAGTAGGCAGAGAGGCAGGCAGAGAGAGAGGAAGGGAAGCAGGCTTCCTGCTGAGCAGCTAGCCCGATGCGGGACTCGATCCCAGGACCCTGGGATCATGACCTGAGCCGAAGGCAGTGGCTTTAACCCACTGAGCCACCCAGGCGCCCCTGTTTAAGTAATTTTTTAAGAAGATTTTTTTATATATTTGAGAGAGAGTCGGCGTGTATGAGCAGGGGGAGGAGCAGAGGAAGAGGGAGAAAGAGAATCTCAAGCAGACTACCTGCTGAACGCAGAGCCCTATGTGGGTTCAGTCATGACCTGAACCAAAAAAGAGTCTGACACTTAACCAACTGAACCCCCCGGACACCCCTGGTTAAGTAGTTTTTGGTATGTAAGGACTTAACTACTGCAGTCTTATTGTTTTCTGACTTTTGTATTTCCTTAATTCTTTACTTCCACTCTTGCCGTTTTTCTTTGTGATGTATGACGTTTTTCTTAATTGTTTGTGCTATCTACTACATGTTTTTCCTTTGTGGCTACCTATGAGCTTACATAAAATATTTTATAGTTATGACATCCAATTTTAAGCTGATAAAAACTTCAACTGCATACAAAACTCTGTGCTTTTCCCCATACACCCTCATTTTAGGTTATTGGTATTACAATATACATTTTTAAAATATTGTGTATCCATTATCAAATTATTATGTAGTTATTTTTAATACATTAATTTTTAAAGCTTTTAAACTAGAGTTGAAAGTAATTTATGCACCACTATTACAACATTAGAAAATTCTGATTTGGACTACTTATCTTTATCATTGAGTTTTATACAATTAGGTGCTTTTCATTGTTTTTCATTGTTGATTTCATTTCCATTTCACTATAAAGAACTCTACCATTTCTCATAAGGCAGGTCAGATGATGATGGTGATAAAGTCCCTCAGCTTTTGCTTGTTTGGGAGTTCTCTGTTTCTCAGGACAGTTTTCTGGGAATAGTATTCTTATTTAACAAGTTTTTTGCTTCAATATTTTGAATATGTCATCAGATACTCTCATGGGCTGCAAGATTTTTACTGAGAAATCTGCTCATATTTATGGGACTTCTTGTATATAATTAACCAGTTGTTGCTTTCAAAATTCTCTATTTTTGACTTTTGATAATTTAATTATAATGTGTCTTGGTGATCTTTTCAGGGTCATATGATTTGAGGACATTTGGGACTCATAAGCCCAGATGTTCATTACTCACCCTGAATTTGGAAATTTTTCAGCCAGTATTTTTTTTAAACTTTTTTACTAATATATTTTTGTTAAATTTCTTTGTCATTTTTTTTTTCCTGCAAGACTGGGTGTTGGTACCACTGTTGTAGTTTAACTTCAGTCCAAAATTCCATGAAAGAGAAATCAGCAGTAAAGTTTTAGAGGGGAGGGAGGGAGGCAGGCCAAGGAGTAAACAGAGTTTGACTAGAAAAAAAGAAGAGGGTGTGTGTAGTGGGAATTCCCAGGCAAGGCCATTCCTTGAAGGATGGGGTTGGCAGGCAGCTTGCCTCATGAAGGGGTGGGAAGAAAGATCCCCTGTTGGGTCCCCCTCTTCCTAGAGTTTCTTGTCCTTAGAGGAAAGTTATTAACAGGAATCAACCACAACCTCAAACAGGGTTCTCTACCCACCTCTCACCCTGGTTTGACTCTCACCTCTACTCTGCCTGGGAAGTGTGTGAGAGATTGGCTTCCTTTGATGCTTCTTTCTGTTGAAGATGCTGATGTGATGGGGGAAGGGATATAACCCCCTTAGAGACTACTAAACTTGTCACAGTTTCTGCTCCTCTGTGAGTTCCTGTTATCTCGGCTGGTTGCATTTCCCAGAAATGCCTGCCCCCCATCCCCATAACCCAACTACCAGAGTTTTGGAGAATGGGGTCCTAGCTCAAGTGCCTCTAACCCTGTGCAGTAGGAAGGTCTTCCTTAGGCCCCTTAGATATCTAATCAAAGGCTATAAGTGAGTCTAAACCAACCAAATAAACTTTAGGGGGAGAGGGGAGGATGGGAGAGGTCAGTGGGTAGACATGACTGCATTGGACTTCTTCTTTCCTTCACATATCACTGTTGAGACAGACCATTGTTTTTTTTTTAAATAGACTTTCTGTCCTCTGTCTCTCTCTCCATTCTTTCCAGGACCCTCGTGATGAGGAATGCAGTGCCACAGCATGATCATTGCACTGGTTGCTGTGAGTTCTTCCCTTTGTCTTTGTTTCTAGTTGACCCCATTTCGTGTAACTCTGCCAATTCCCCCCAGAGTTCCGTGTGAGGTGGGATAGAAGTAAGCATTCCTGATGGAACGCTGGACAAGCTGGGTATCAACCTCAGGCTCTCTTTTCTCCACTGGAGAAACCATGGACCCAGGGGAACCCTGTCAGTGTGGCAGTGTGCCAGCCTGAAGGAAGGGCAAATTAATCAAAGTGAAACCACCCCTCTTAGTCTTCTAATCCGGCTTCTCCCAGTTTTTGTTATTCAAGGGGTGCTTCATCCACACCCCTGGATTCTGATTTTTCACACTGATGTTATTTTCTGTGAATAGTTTCTTGTTGGTCTCTCTGTAATGGGGACCAAAACCCAGGACTTCCTTTTCTGCTGTCTTGTTTTCACAGTGGAAGTACTGGCATTGGCTCAAATGTAATTTAATAATCTTTCAACTGAGGGAAAAAAAATGAGTAAAAGTAAATGAATACTTTCTTTACAGAAGAATATCAACTAATAAGCATAGGAAGAAAGATGGAGTTAGAAAGTCACCATTTATAATGTCA
This sequence comes from Lutra lutra, assembly GCF_902655055.1. Classification (NCBI taxonomy): domain Eukaryota; kingdom Metazoa; phylum Chordata; class Mammalia; order Carnivora; family Mustelidae; genus Lutra; species Lutra lutra. The sequence continues at coordinate 148,035,797 of NC_062280.1, read as the reverse complement.
TTATAAGAGTTGAGTCAGGCAATGATTGTTAGCAGATGCTAAAATCATGAGATAAAAGTTTTGGAGTAATTCTTGATGGAGAATGAATTACACTCAAATTCATCATCTTTAAGATAAGCAATGTTTATCATCCTGTTGTTGCTGCAGATCAGAAATCCAGGAGGGATTTAGCTGGTGGTTCTGGCTCAACTTCACTCATGACCTATTGACCAGGACTGCATTCATCTCAAAACTCTACTTGTGGTTTAAGATCTGCTTCATTATCAGTCTTCAGGTCCTTAAGAATTGTTGGAATGAGGGCCTCAGATTCTCTTCATGCCATACTACCCCAGCATGAGTGATGAGACAGAGAGATAAGGAGAGAGGTGGAAAATACTTAAGTTTTATTTCATAACCCAAGCTTGGAGGAGACAACCCACCTCCACTGTTTTATCTTGTTGTTAGCAGAGAGGCTGTAAGTTCAGTCCGCACTCAAGGGGAGGAGTTTACACAAGTACATAGCATGAGCAGAGAGCATGCTCTGGGGTAATCTCAGAAGCTGCCTATCACATCAAGGAACCAAATATTTATATGATTGCATACTAATTATTAATAGAAAATGAATAATTACAATAAAGAGATAGGACTGTTATCTTAGTCTCCCATCCAAGTACTAACCAGGCCCGACCCTGCTTAGCTTCCGAGATCAGACGAGATTGGGCGCGTTCAGGGTGGTATGGCCATAGACATGACTGTTATCTTAGTGATTAAACTTAGCGTCACTAATAGTGAGACTTCTTGGATTATGTCCTTACAGATGTGACACAATAGGAACTTCTCAACATTACCTATGAAAATCTTGTCCAATGCTTTTAACTTGAATCTAATCATTAGGCCTAATTTAATTTATAATACATCAAGGGGATGGATGAAATTTACTGGATTATTCAGGATATGACAGAGAAATAAAACCAATAGGATATACATATATGTGAAGAGATTTATTAATAAGGAACTGGCTCATGCAAATATGGGGGCTAATAAGTCTCAGGATCTTCTCTCTACCAGTCTGAAACCCAGGGTAGCTGGTGGTGTATGTAGTTCCAGTTGGACTCAAGGTATTAGAGGAAAAACAGGAGCAACCATTGGTGCAAGTCCCATTATGGGCACAGAAGACTAATGTCCCAGTTCAGTCAGGGCAGAGTGAATTATTCCTTCCTCTGCCTTTTTACTCTATTCAGGTCCTTGATGGATTGGATAATTCCCACCAGCATGGGAAAGGCAATCTGCTTTACTCAACTACCAAATCAAATGCTAATCTCCTCCGGAAACACCCTCACAGACACACCCAGAAATAATGTTTAACCAAATATCCAGGCACCTTGTGATCCCCTCAAGTTGACATGTAAAATTAAACATCACAATTACCAATACCTAAGAAAGGAGCCAGACAAATCCAGAATGTAGACCATTCTACATAAACCATTTTGCTGGATTGTTAAAAAGTCAATGCCATGTGGAAAGAAAGTTAGAGGAATTAATCTAGAAAATAAAACCATACAACCAAATGCAATGCATAAGTCCTAATTAGATTCTGGACTGGACAAAATGAATATATATGTATATATATATATATACAGTAGACCCTTGAACAATGCAAAGCTCAGGGGTGCTGACTTCCCACAAAGTTGAAAATATAACTTTTGACTTCCCCCCAAAACATAAGTGCTAATAGCCTACACTGTCCCGAAGCCTTATCAATAACATGGACAGTCAATTAATAAATATTTTGTATGTCATATGTATTATATGCTGTATTATTACAATAAAGTAAGCTAGAGAAAATAAAATGTTATTTTTTAAAATATTTTATTTATTTATTTGACAGAGAGATCACAAGTAGGCAGAGAGGGGCGGAAGCAGGCTTCCTGCTAAGGAGAGAGCCTGATGCGGGTCTTGATCCGAGGACCCTGAGACCATGACCTGAGCTGAAGGCAGAGGCTTTATTCCACTGAGCCACCCAGGCACCCCAAAAAGAAAATGTTATTAAGAAAATCATAAGGAAAATACATTTACAGTACTGTACTCTAGGCAAAAGTGGACGCATGCAGTTCAAATCTATGTTGCTCAAAGGTCAACTGTGTTTACACACACACATATGAAAAGGGAGGGAGAAGAGGAGGGAGTCTAGGGAAAGAAGAAAAGCAAATGTGGAAAAAAATATTAATAGTCAGTAAATCTATGTGTGGCATATATAATGTTCACTGAAGAATTCTTTAAGCTTTTCTGTATGCTTAAAATTTTTCAAAATAAAAATTTGGTGAAAATATCTCTCATCCAAATAATTCCACTGGGCTTAAAATAGTTTCAACTAGTCTTTTCTGGCATATATTTCCTCTCTGGGAAATGCCTAAAATAATAGTTTCTCTTACTTGCTCAAAATCATTCCTCAGAACAATTATTACATACATAATGCCACATTGTTGTGCAGTTATTTTTATAAGAACTGACTTGGAAGCTCCTGAAGGAAAGAACTGGGTTTTATTTTCACTGCCATTTCTATAAACCTACATAGTAGACTACTCTTATTAGACCATCTGCTGCTGCTCATTCAATTAAGGCAAAGAAAAACAAGAATTAGAAGTTAAGCACAGAAGTAGAGATAACCCACACTGTAAATACGGTTTATTCATTGCAGAACTCATTCAACTCTCAAAGAACCTTAGAGTTTGTTTCCTCCCTATTATTGAGTGGCTCAGATTCTTCATAATTTGTAAATATTCTTTTGAAATAAAAGTGGCCCTCTTCTTCCCAACTTGATCTACAGATTCAAGTAATTCCATCCAATTAGCCAGCAAGTTGTTTCGTGAATAATGACATTCACATCATGCCAGTGCAGGACATCCCCCTTTCAAACAACTAAAGAGACATCCATCCATAAGCAAAAATGCCTCTGCAGGAGGCCCTGTGGGATCCAGCACTGCCTACCAGGGGATCTCGGGGTACTCTACCCCCCACCCCCATGCATGCAATAATATCCAGACAGCCCTCAGAAGGGGCTGCAGAAAGAGGAAACACCAGCAAATCTGCCTCAGAGCCTCCAGGCTGCAACTGGGAAAAAACCTGGAGAGTGCTGACTTGGGCAGAAACCCGGGGATAACAGAGACCTTGTAGAAGTCCCGCCTTCCAAGGGGAGATTTGAACACTCTGTTGCAGTAGGAATAAATAAATAAATAAAATTATCAGTCAGGACACACTGGAGAGAATAAGAACATTTCCAGTGCCACCAGTCCCCCAAGGTAACACTGCATGGGATGGGACTAGTTGGCAATGACCATCCCCATGGGAAAAGAAAGAGCAGTGAATAAATGCCAGGCTTCTCTTGCTGTGAGGTACACTGCCCGAGAAACCCGTTTCTCGCTAGGAGCACCCAGAGTACTAAGGCAGGGCCTCCGTGACTCCAGGGAGGGAGATTGGGAAAGATGCAGATAAGAATATCTAAGGGCATTAAAGGAACACATTTCTTGTTGACTGTACTCAGGATTTCAGCAGGAATTCCACCCTTAAGACTCTGGAAAAACCTCACCCTAGGATCCCCTACTGGGTCCACAGGAACCACCAATGCCTTATGTGCTAAACCTACACTCGCCCCAAATCTGGGGCTGGCTCCTTAGACGTGCTCCTGAGCGTGATGGTGAGAGTGAACTCTCCAGTAAACGGAGTATCTCAGACAAAACAGACAAGGTCTGTGGCCAAGGGGAAAAGCACAGTCTTGAGCTGTATGTCCACTCTCTGGAAAAAAAAAGAAAGGTTTCTAGAAACTAGCCTGGTGAGTTTTAAGAACCAGAGAAGACATAACAGCTTAAGAAATATATCATAAGAGGGAGTAAGAAGTGTGGAGCTGTCGTATCCATACAAGGTCAGAGAAAAACCCAGATAGAGCAGGACCAACAAATAACATATCCATCCGGAAGGTAAGTTGCAAAGATTTGAGAATTTCCTGCTGCTTTGAATATGAAAGCAGCAATGCAAAACTACAAGAAATATAAAGAATCAAGGAAACACATCATCAAAATCAATCAAATGAACAAACAAAAAAACAGGCCTCCAATAACCGAACTCAAAGGCACAGAACTTCGTGATCTAACTGATAAAGAATTAAATATAGCTGTTTTGAGGGAACGTGAATGAGCTACAAAAAAACACAGAAACACAATTCAATAAAAGGAGTAAAATGATACATGAAAAAAATGAGATATTTAAAAGAGGTAAAAATACTTTTAGAAAGAACGAAACAGACATTTTGGAGCTGAAAAAAAAATCAGTGAATAAAATTTAAAAATGCGATAGAGAATATCTACAGCATAGTAGACCAAATGGAAGAGGGAATAAATGATGTAGAAGATAAGAACTTTGAAGTAAGCTCATCAATGGAAAACAAAAAATAAACAACAAAAGAAACGTAGAAAGCCTATGTGGTAAATAGGACTCCATCAACCGTAGAAATATTAGAATAATCAAGAGTTCCAGAAGGAGAAAGTGGGGGAAGGTAGGGAAAGAGGACTTCAACTGCCTCCAGTTGTTCTCAGTCTGTACTTTCGAATCGATTAAGTTCTTCTTTCCAGTTTATCTTTTAACTCAGGCAAAAGACCTGGCAGCCATTGCATCCCGTGACAAGTAACAAAATTGCCCCCTCAAGGAATAAACACCCCCCATGATTGACCCCAAGACAATGATCAACCTGACCTTTACTAACCAGCTGCAAGTCCCCACCAAACTTTATCCCACATTTCTCTTATATAAACCTGGAGGTATTTCCAGCATTCTGGAGACAGCCTTTGAGTTGCTCGTCTGCTATTTTCCCAGCGTTGGCCTCATCAAAATACATTCCATTCTTGTTTCACCACTGCTGGTTTCTCTGCCTCTGGATGTGTCAGGGGTGAATAGCTAAATGTCGTCTGTTGGGACCCCCAGAGCCAGGTGCTCATACACCCTTTGGCCCTGGTTACAGGGACAGAAAGTTGATTTAAGGAAATAACAGCTGAGAACTTTCCAATTATGGAAAGAGAAGTAGATGTCCAAGTACATGATGATAATAGATCATCCCATTACCTCAATGCAAAACAAACTGTCCAAGACACACTATACTAAAACTGTCAAAAATGAAAGATCGGAGGAGCCTGGAAAGACAGCAGAATAGGAGAATCCTAAGCTCACCTTGTCCCACAGATACACCTAGGTAATAGTCACTTCAGTGCAACTAACCCAGACAACACACCAAAGACTGGTAGAACAGACTCCCCACAGTCGATTGTGGAGAAGAGGCTGCATCAAAAAGAAGAGGAGGGGTGGCAGTAGAGATGAACCAAATTCTCCTGTAAGACTAACCACAAATAGGAGGGACACCAGAGGCACAGAGAAGGGAGAGGGATAGACCCTACATCGGCCCCCCAATAACAGGCGACCTACATTGGGAAGTTGAGTCCTCATAATATTTCGCTTTGAAATCCAGTCGGGGTTAACTTTAGGAATTTGTATAATCAGTGAGGCTTAACTTGGGGTACTTAAGAGATGAAAAGGCTCAGCTTGGGAAGAGCCAGAAGATGATAAGAAACTGAGTTCCTGCCCTTAAAGAGGGAACATAAGAAACAACTCCTCCTAGATACAACATAGAAACGGCAGTTTGAAAGGATCTTGGGGTATACAGAAGGAGATTTATTTACTAATCTCAGAACATGTGCAGGATGGTCAGGGACCTTTAGGAGACTTCTCCAAGAACAAAAGAGCTGATGAGTGTCATTTCTTCCCCACTCCCACCACCTAGCCTGGATAGCCAGACACAGCAGGAATCAGCTTGAACACCCTCCACCTAGCTTGCTAACACCACATGCCCCCACTCCCTTATTCTTCTGTAGATCTTCCCACTCCAATGTGCCCACTCAGCAGGAGCTCCTCCAAAGTGCTCCTGATGTGTCTCATTATGCAAGCAGCACTGATAGCCAAGAGCAGGGCTCCAAAGTGACTCCTGCCCTGGGAAGAGGGGAAGACAACCACACACACCAGTTCCACCACAGCTCCAGCAGCTGGCTGGGGCAGACTTCTGGGCGGACCCAACTACAAACATGAATTGGCCCCAGCCTGACCTCTGAACAGCACAGGGAATGGATCTTGCTCCCAACAGGCAAAATGGGCCACTGCAGCCTGCTGTACTGAAGACAACTGTAACTCAGCCACAATAGTAGGACACACAAAACACCCATAGGAGACACCCCTGAAGTGCCTGGTTCTGCTGAGCAGGAGACATTGCACCGCAGGGCTCTACAGGACCTCTTCTTCATAGGCCACTTCTTTCAAGAGCAGGAAAGGTAGCTAACATGCTGATACATAGAGATAAACACAGAGAATGAAATAAAATGAGATGGAGAAATATGCCCTAAATGAAAGAGCAGGACAAAATCACAGCAAAAGAGCTAAACAAACAGATAAACAATATGCCTGAGAGATAATTTAAAGTAATGGTCATAAAGGTATTCATCTGACTTGAGAAAAGAGTGGAGGCCCTCGGCAAGCCCTTTAATAGAGAAAATATAAAAGACAACCAATCAGAGATGAAGAACTCAGTAGCTGAAATTAAAAATACACTGGAGGGAATCAGTAGTAAATTACCAGAAGAAGAAGATCAAATCAGCAAGATGGAAAACAGAGTAATAGAAAAGAAAAAAGAAAAAAAAGAAGAGCAAAAATTAATTAATTAATTAAGAGTAATAAAAATGAGAACAGGTTAAGGGAACTCAACAATATCATCAAGTGTAGTAACATTCACATTATAAGGATCCCAGAAGAAGAGCGAATAAAGGGAGTATACAGTTTTTCTGACAAAGTCATCGCTGGGATTTCCCTAATCTGGAGAAGGAAAGAGACATCCAGAGGTACAGAGAGCCCCCAACAAAATCAACCCAAGGATGTCCACACCAAGACACATGATAATTAAAATAGCAAAAATTAGTGGATAAAAAGAGAATTTTATTTATTTACCTTAAGGATTTTATTTATTTATTTGAGAGAAAGCAAGTGAAAGAGAGCACAGCTGGGGGTGGGGCAGTGGGAGAGGGAGAAGCAGACTCCCCACTGAGCAAGGAGCCCAATGTGGGACTTGATCCCAGGACTCTGGGATCATGACCTGAGCTGAAGGCAGACACTTAACCTTCTGAGCCACCCAGGTACCCCTAAAAAGAGAATTTTAAAAGCAAGAGAAAAGAAAACAGTTACATACAAGGGAAATCCCATAAGGCTAGCAGCTGATTTTACAGCAGAAAATTTGTGGGCCAGAAAGGAGTGACATGATATATTCAAAGTGCAAAAACGAAAAAAACCTAAAACCAAGAATATTCTATCCATCAAGGCTATCATTCAAAATAGAGGAGAGATGAACAGTTTCCCAGACAAAGGTTAAAAGGGTTCATCACCATTAAACCAGTCTCAAAAGAAATGTTAAAGGGTATTCTTTGAGTAGAAAGAAAAGGCCATAATCAGGAGTAAGGGAATTAGGAAAGAAAAAAACTTCACAGGCAAATACAAACATAACAAAAGTAGTGGATTACTCACTTATAAAACCAGTACAGAGTTTAAAGCACACAAACAGTAAAATCTATTACATCAATCAAAAGCTGTCAAGGTGGAGGTGCCTGGGTAACTCAGTCAGTTAAGTGTCTGACTCTTTTTTTTTTTTTTAAAGATTTTATTTATTTATTTGAGAGAGAGAGAGAGAGAAAGTATGACAGGGGAGAGGGCCAGAGGGAGAAGCAGACTCCCCACGGAGCAGGGAGCCCAATGCAGGACTCAATCCTGGGACTCCAGGATCATGACCTGAGCTGAAGGCAGTTGCTTAACCAACTGAGCCACCCAGGCACCCTGCACCTGACTTTTGATTTCAGCTCAGGTCTTGATCTCTGTGTCATGATTTCAAGCCCCATATTGGGCTCCACACTGCCATGGAGCCCACTTAAGAAAAAAGTCTGTCAAGGTATTTACAGAGTAAGACAATGTAATATATGACATCATGTATATAAAATATAGAGGGAGGAATAGCAGTTTAGTGCTTTTAGAATGGATTCAAACTTACACAACCATTGGGGTGCCTTGGTGGCTCAGTGGGTTAAAGCCTCTGCCTTTGGCTGAGGTCACGATCCCAGAGTCCTGGGATCAAGCCCCGAATCGGGCTCTCTGCTCGGTGGGGAACCTGCTTCCCCCTCTCTCTCTGCCTGCCTCTCTGCCTACTTGTGATCTCTGTCTGTCAAATAAACAAATAAAATAAATAAAAAACTTACAGAACCATTAACTTAATATAAACTGTTATATACATAAGATGTATATATATAAACCTAATGGTAATGACAAGTGCAAAACCTGTAATATATATGCAAAAAATAAAGAAAGAGGAATCTAAGCATATTACTAAAGAGAGCCCTCAAACAAGGGGGGAGAGCAAGAGATGATAGGAACAGAAAAGACTTACCAAAAAACCCATAAAACAAGTAACAAAATGTCAGTAAGTACATAGTTATCAATATTATTTCGAATGCAAATGGACTAAATACTCCAATCAAATCAAAAGACAAAGGGTGACTGAATGGATAAAAAAGCAAGACCCAGGACACATGGGTGGTTAAGCAGCTACCTTCAGCTCAGGTCATGAACCCAGGTCCTGGGATCAAGGGCTCTAGGTTTGGTGGGAGCCTTCTCCTTCTCCTGCTTCTCCTTCTCCCTTTGCCCTTCCCGCCCCCCATCCTGCCCCTGTTTGTGCTTGCTCTCTCTCATGCATCCTCTGTTCTCTCTCTTAAATAAACATCTCTCTTAAATAAACAAATAAAATCTTTTAAAAAAGCAAGACCCATCCATATGCTGCCTTCAAGAGACTCATTTCAGACCTAATGACATATCCAGTTGGAAAGTAAAAGGATGGAAAAATATTTATCATGCAAATGAAGTGAAAAGAAAGCTGGGGTAGCACTTCTCTTAACTACAGGAAACAAACTGAGAGTTGCTGGAGAAGAGGTTGGTGGAGGGTTGGGGTAACTGGGTGATGGGCATTAAGGAAGGCATTTGATGTAATGAACACTGGGTGTTATATGCAACTGATGAATCACTAAATTCTATCTCTAAAACTATAATATATGTTAATTAAATTGAACTTAAATAAAAATTTTTTAAAGTAATGGAAACAGAAAAAAAATAGGCTTTCATACAAAGACTGTAACAAGAGATAAAGAATGGACACTACCGGGGCGCCTGGGTGGCTCAGTGGGTTAAGCCGCTGCCTTCGGCTCGGGTCATGATCTCAGGGTCCTGGGATCGAGCCCCGCATCGGGCTCTCTGCTCAGTGGGGAGCCTGCTTCCTCCTCTCTCTCTGCCTGCCTCTCTGCCTGCTTGTGATCTCTCTCTGTCAAATAAATAAATAAAATCTTTAAAAAAAAAAAAAAGAATGGACACTACCTAATGATAAAGGGAATAACTGAACCAGAAGATGTAACTACTATAAATATTTACCACCCAAAATGGGAGCACCCAAATACATAAAGCAACTAATAACAAACATAAAGGTAGTAATTGATAGCAATACAATAATAGTAGAGGACTTGAACATCACACTTACATCAATGAATAGATCATCCAAACAGGATATCAACAAAGAAGTAGTGGCTTTGAATGACACATTGGACTAGATAGTTCTAACAGATACATTCAGAACATTCCATCCTAAAACAGCAGAACACATATTCTTTGCAAGAGCATATGGAACATTCTCCAGAATAGATCACGTTAGGCCACAAAACAAGTCTCAACAAATTAAAAAAGGTTGAAATCATATCATGCATTTTTCCAACCAAAATAATATGAAACATGAAATCAATCACAAGAAAAAGTCTGGAAAGAACACAAGTAAATGCAGGTTAAATGACATGATACTGAACAATGAATGGATCAACCATGAAATCAAACAGGAATAAAAAATACACAGGGAGATGAATGAAAATGAAAATACAACAGTCCAAAGTCAATGGGATACAGCAAAAACCTATAGCAATACAGGTTGACCTCAAGATGCAAGAAAAATAAATAAATAACCTAATCTTACACCTAAAGGAATGGAAAAGAAGAAGAAACAAAGTCCAAAGTCAGTAGAAAAAAGGAAATAATAAAGATTAGAGTAGAAATAAGTAAAATAGAGACTAGAAAGACAATAGATCAGATCAATGAAATCAGAACTGGTTCTTTGAAAAGATCAACAAAATAGTTAAATCTTCAGCTAGATCATCAAAATATATAGGAGGTGGAGAAGAAGGGATAGAGAGAGACAGAGAGAGAGAAAGAATTCAAGTAAAATCAGAAATGAAGGAGGTCAGGGGCACCTTAGTGGCACAGTCTGTTAAGCATCTGACTCTTCGCTTCAGTTCAGATCGTGATCTCAGGGTTGTGATCTCAGGGTCATGAGATCCAGCCCAGCATGAGCCTCTGCACTCAGGGTGGAGTTTGCTTCAGATTCTCTCTCCCTCTGCCCCTTCCACTCATGCTCTTTCTCCTTCTCTCTAAAATAAATAAATAAGTCTTAAAAAAAAAAATGAAGGAGTAGAAGTAACAACCAAGACCACAGAACAAATACTACAGAAATACAGAGGATTTTAAGAGAATATTATGGAAAATTTTATGCCAACAAATTGGACAGCCTAGAAGAAATGGATAAATTCCTGGAAATATATAACCTTTTAAAACCTTATAAAACCTTTTATATAACCTTAAAATATATAACCTTTTAAAACTCTTCCTGAGTCAGGAAGAAACAGAAAAATTGAACAGACTAATTACCAGCAATGAAATTGAACCACTATTCATAAAATTCCCAATAAACAAAAGTCCGGGATCGGATGACTTCATAGGTGAATTCTACAAAACTCTTAAAGAAGAGTTAGTATCTATTCCTATTCTTCTCAAACTATTCTCAAAAATAGAAGAGAAAGGAAAGATTCCAAATTCATTCTATGAGGCAAACATCCTGATACCAAAACCAGATAAAGACACTACAAGAAGCAGGGGTGGTTGGGGGGTGCTCAGGTGGCTCAGTTGTTTAAGCATCCAACTCCTGATTTTGGCTCAGGTCATGATTTGAGGGTCTGGGATCCAGTCTGGCATCAGGCTCTGTACTCAGCAGGGAGTCTGCTTGAGGTTCTTTCCCCACCTCTCCCTCTGCTCTTCATTGCACTTGTGCACTCTCTCTCTCAATAAATCTAAAAAAAAAAAAAAAAAAAAAAAAAAAACAAACCCACAAAAAGCTACAAAAACAGAAAAAAAGAAAGCTACAGGTCAATGTCTGTGATGAACATAGATGCACAAATCTTCATCAAAATATTAAAAAAAAATCCAACAATCCATTAAAAAATCATTCACCACAATCAAGTGAGATTTATTCCAGAGATGCAAGGTGTTTCAATATTCACAAATCAATTGATGTGATACATCACATTAACAAGAGAAAGGATAAAAACATGTGATCATTTCAGTAGTTGCAGAGTTGCAGAAAAGCATTTGACAAAGTAGAACATCTTCATGATGAAAACTCAACAAAGTAGATTTAGACGGAACATACCTCAACATAATAAAGGACATACATGAAAAACCACAGCTTAAATTTCAGTGAATGGTAAAAAACTGAGAGCTGCTCTTCTAAGGTCAGAAATATGACAAGGATGTTCACTCCTACTACTTTTATTCAACATAGAACTGGAAGTCCTAGCCACAGCAATCAGACAACAAAAAGTAATAAAAGGCATCCAAATTTATCAGGAAGAAGTAAAACTGCCACTATTTGCAGATGACATGATACTATATATAGAAATCCCCAAGACTCCACCAAAACAACTTAGAACTGGTAAATAAACTCAGTAAAGTTTCAGGATACAAAATTAATATGCAGCAATGTGTTGCATTTCTATACACTAAAAATAAAGTAGCAGAAAGAGAAATTAAGAGAATAATACCTTTACAATTACACCCAAAACAATAATACATAGAAAATTAACCAAGGATGTGAAAGACCTGTACTCCAAAAACTGTAAAACACTTGTGAAAGAAATTGAAAATGACACAAACAATACGAAGATATTCCAATGCTCATGGATTGGGAGAACCAATATTGTTAAAATGTCCATACTACCCAAAACAATCTACAGATTTGATGCAACCCCTATCAAAATACCAACAGCATTTTTTATAGAACTAGAATAAATAACCTTTAAATTTGTATGAAACCACAAAAGACACTGCATAGCCAAAGCAATTTGGAAAAACGAAGAAAACTGAAGGTATCACAGTCCCAGATTTCAAGATATACTACAAAGCTGTAGTAATCAAAACAGTATGGTACTTCCACAAAAATAGACACATAGATCAATGGAAAACTGAGTAAAGGGTCCAGAACTAAACCCATACTTTTATGATCAATTATTCTGTGACAAAGGAAGCAAGAATATGTAATGGGAAAAATATAGTCTCTTCAACAAATGTTGAGAAAACTGAACAGCTACATGCAAAAAGATGAAATTGGACACCATACAGCATATTCTATTCTTAGATCATACAAAAAGAAAACTCAAAATAGATCAAAGACCTGAAACCATGAAATTCCTAGAAGAATGCATAGGGAGTAATTTCTTTGACATTAGCTGTAGAAGCATTTTTCTACTTGTGTCTCTACTGCCAATGGAAACAGAAAGGAAAATCAAACTATTGGGACTACATCAAAAAGAAAAGAAAAAAGCAAGTTTTGCACAGCAAAGGAAACCATCAACAAAACAAAAAGGCAAACTACCAAATGGGAGAAGATAATTGCAAATGATATATCTGTTAAGGGGTTAATATCCAAAATACACAAAGAGTTTATACAGCTGGACACCAAAAAACCCAAACGATCCTATTAAAAAATGGGGAGAAGACATGAACAGATATTTCCTCAAAGAAGACAAATGGATGACCGACAGACACATGAAAAGATGCTCTTTATCATTAATATCAGGAAAATGCAAATCAAAACAATAATGAGATATTACCTTACACCTGTCAGAATGGCTAAAATAAAAACACAAGAAACAAATGTTGCTGAGGATGTGGACAAAAAGGATCCCTCATGCATTGTTGGTGGGAATGTAAACTGGTTCAGCCACTCTGGAAAACAGTATGGAGGTTCCTCAAAAGTTAAAAATAGAAAACAAAAACACCAATTTAATCCCTATGTTTATTGCAGCATTATTTACAGTAGCCAAGATAGGGGAGCAACTCAAGTGTCCATCAATAGATGAATGTATGAGGAAGAGGTATCTGTGTATACAATGGAAGATTATTCAGCCATCAAAAGAATGCAGTCTTGCCACATGCAACAACAAGAATGGATCTAGATGGCATAATGCTAAGTGAAATGAAAAATTGCTAATTAGTGACATGAGAACATATGAAAGTATCCAACACAGAAGTAAATGGAAATACACAATCAGCTTTAGAGAACTCTAATTTTGTAATAGGATGGTGTGCTAACCACTTAACTCAAGTACAAAGGTTGAAAGAATAAAGTAAAATAAAATAACTGTAGCTACTAGAATTTGTTAATAAGTACACATCTTAAAGAGAGGTAAATTATAATATTAAAAATATAAAGGAAAGACATGTGGGTAGAGTTTTTTATGTGACCAAAGTTAAGTTGCAATCAGCTTAGAATGAATTTACTTTACCTTTAAGAGGTTTTATGTAAGACTTATGGTAACCAGAAAGCAAAACCTTGGAGCAGATGCACAGAAGATAAAGAGGAAACAGAGCATCCAACTATGGAAAACTATGAATTTACAAAGCTAGGCAAAACAGAGAGAGGGAAACAATGGAACAATAAAACCACCAGAAAGCAATTAAAAGATCATATTAGCAAGTCCCTCTATACCAGTAATTTCATATAAATGGACTGTTCACCAATCAAAAGACACGGAATGTGTAAGAGGGTTCCCCTTTCTCCACATCCTCTCCAACACATGTTGTTTCCTGTCTTGCTAATTCTGGCCATTCTAAGTGGTGTAAGGTGGTATCTCAATGTGGTTTTAATTTGAATCTCCCTGATGGCTAGTGATGATGAACATTTTTTCATGTGTCTGATAGCCATTTGTACGTCTTTATTGGAGAAGTGTCTGTTCATATCTTCTGCCCATTTTTTGATATGATTGTCTGTTTTGTGTGTGTTGAGTTTGAGGAGTTCTTTATAGATCCTGGATATCAACCTTTTGTCTGTACTGTCATTGCAAATATCTTCTCCCATTCCGTGGGCTGCCTTTTTGTTTTCTTGATTGTTTCCTACCCCAAAGATACAGATGTAGTGAAAAGAAGGGCCATCTGTACCCCAATGTTTATAGCAGCAATGGCCACGGTTGCCAAACTGTGGAAAGAACCAAGATGCCCTTCAGCGGACGAATGGATAAGGAAGATGTGGTCCATATACACTATGGAGTATTATGCGTCCATCAGAAAGGATGAATACCCAACTTTTGTAGCAACATGGACGGGACTGGAAGAGATTATGCTGAGTGAAATAAGTCAAGCAGAGAGAGTCAATTATCATGTGCTTTCCCTTATTTGTGGAGCATAACAAATAGCATGGAGGACATGGGGAGATGGAGAGGAGAAGGGAGTTGAGGGAAATTGGAAGGGGAGGTGAACCATGAGAGACTATGGACTCTGAAAAACAATCTGAGGGTTTTGAAGAGGGGGGGGGTGGGAGGTTGGGGGAACCAGGTGGTGGGTATTGGAGAGGGCACGGATTGCATGGAGCACTGGGTGTGGTGCAAAAACAATGAATACTGTTACACTGAAAATAAATTTAAAAATTTTAAAAAATAAAAAATAAAGACTAAAAGAAAAAAAAAGAGACACAGAATGACTGGGTGGATAAAAAAAACCCAAGGACATACCTGCCACCTATAAAAGACTCACTTCAGATTTAAGGATATCCATAAGCTCAAACAGAGATGGAAAAAGATACTCCATACAAGAGAAATCCAAAAGAGATCAGGGATACTTACCTCTGACAAAATAGGCTTTAAGCCAAAAATGGTAACAAGAGAGAAAGAAGATATTTATATAATAACGAAGGAGTCAATTCATCAAGAACATATAATAACTGTAAATATGCACACCCCAAATTGGAACATCGAAATATATTAAGCAAATACTAAAAGAACTAAGGGAAAAACTAAATACAATAAGAGTAGGGGACTTCGATCCTATGCTTTCAGCAATCAACAGATCATCCAGACAGAAAATCAACAAGGGAACATAGGATTTTAACCACTTTAGACCAAATGCATCTAACACATACTTATAGGACATTCCATCCAGGTAACAGAATACACATTCTTCTCAAGCTCACAGGGAATATCCTCTGAGACAAATCACATTGATAGACCACAAAATAATATTAGCAAATTTAAGAAGATTGAAATCACACCAAATATCTTTTTTGACAACAATGGCATGAAACTATAAATTTGGCATTTTGTTTCATAAAATGGCATGGAGAACAAGGGGAGATGGAGAGGAGAAGGGAGTTGAGGGAAATTGGAAGGGGAGGTAAACCATGAGAGACTATGGACTCTGAAAAACAATCTAAGGGTTTTGAAGGGGCGGGGGTGGGAGGTTGGGGGATCCAGGTAGTGGGTATTGGAGAGGGCACAGATTGCATGGAGCACTGGGTGTGGTGCAAAAATAATGAATACTGTTATGCTGAAAAAAAAAAATTAAAACAAAATGGTATGAAACTATAAAAAAAACTATAAATAAATGAAACAGAAGGAAAGCTAGATATTTTCAAGCAATTTAGAAACTAAATAACTAAATAACACACTCCTGAACAACAAATGGGTAAAAAAAGAAAAAGGAAAAAGAAATAAAAACATATCTCAAAACAAATGAAGATGGAAACACAACACACTATATGGGCTCTGCAAGAACAGTTCTGACAGGGATGTTTACAGCATTAAATACATATTTTAAGAAAATAGCAAGATCTCAAATACTATCTAACTTCTCAACTCTAGGAACTAGAAAAAGAGGAACAAGCTAAACCTAAAATTAGCAGAAGGAAGGAAATAACAATGATCTTAGTAGAAATAAATGAAATAATAGAGACCAGAAAAACAATAGAAAAAAAGATCAATGAAACTAAGGGCTGCTTTTTCGAAATGATAAATGGGATTCAAAATGATAAATAAATGATAAACATAACCTTAACTAGTTTAAGAAAAAAACAGAAGATTCAAATAAACTTAGAAATGGAAGAGTAGACATTACAACTGATACAAAGAAATTCATAGGATTGTCGGGGCGCCTGGGTGGCTCAGTGGGTTAAAGCCTCTGCTTTCAGCTCAGGTCATGATCCCGGGGTCCTGGGATTGAGCCCCGTATGGGGCTCTCTGCTCAGCAGGGAGCCTGCTTCCCCCCTCTCTCTCTGCCTGCCTCTCTGCCTACTTGTGATCTCTGTCAAATAAATAAATAAAATAAAATAAAATAAAATAAAATAAAAAGAAATTCATAAGATTGTTAAGAGACCATTATATGCCAATAAATGGGATCATCTAGAAGAACTGGATATTCCTAAAAACACAACCCACCAGACTGAATCAGGAAGAAGTACAAAATCTGAACAGATCAATATTGAGCAACGAGATCAAATCAGTAATCAAAAACATTCCAGGACAGAAAAGCCCAGGACCAGATGAGCCCAGGACCAGATGGCTTCACTGGTGAATTTTACCAAACATTTAAAGAACAATTAATGCTAATCCATCTCAAAGTTCCAAAAAATTGAAGAGAAAGGAACACTTTCAAACTCATTTTATGAGACCAGTATTACCCTAATATCAAAGCCAGATAAGTACACTACAAAAAAAAGAGAACTACAGACCAGTATTTCCAATGAATAAAGATGCAAAAATGCTCAACAAAATATTAGCAAACTGAATTCAACAGCACATAAAAAGAATCATACACCATGATCAAGTGGGATTCATCCCCAAATGCAAGTGATGGTTCAACATATGCAATGACTGATACACTACATTAATAGAATGAAGGACACAAATTGTATGATCATATCAATAGGTGCAGAAAATGTGTTTGACAAAATACAACACCCTTTCTTGATAAAAATGCTTAACAGATTGGGTATAGAAGGAACATTACCTGGGATGCCTGGGTGGCTCAGTGTGTTAAGCCTCTGCTTTCATCTCAGGTCTTGATCCCAGGGTCCTGGGATTGAGTCCTGCAACCCGCTCCTTACTCAGTGGGGAGCCTGCTTCTCCCTCTGCCTACTGTTTCCCCTGCTTGTGGTCTCTCTCTCTCTGATAAATAAATAAATAAAATCTTACCAAACAAAAAAAAAAAAAAGAAGAAGAAGAAGGAACATACCTCAACATAATAAATGCCACATTTGGTAAACCCATAGCTAATATCAGACTCAGTAGTTGAAGATTAAAAGCTCTACCTCCAAGATCAAGAACAACACAAGAATGTCCACTCTGACCACTCTTACCCCACACAGTACATACTGGAAGTCATAGAGTGGTTAAAAAGACAAAGAAATAAAAGCATTCAATAATAAAAGGTGATAAAGTAATTGCATAGGTCTTTCATACCCCGCTGTCAACAATGGATAGATCGTCCAGACAGAAAGTAAAAAAGAAATCAGCAAATTTGGACAATACCGTAAACCAAATAGATGTAACAGACATGTATGAGCATTCTATCCAATAGCAGCAGAATATACATTCTTCTCAAGTGCACAGGAAACATTTTCCAGGATGAGCAGAATGTTAGTAACCACAATAATATAAAACAAGAAATCAGTAATAGAAGGATAATTAGAGAACTCACAAATATGTGTACATTAAACAACACACTTCTGAAAAACTAATAGGTCAAAGAAGACATCAAAAGGGAAATCCAAAAATATTTAGAAACAAACAAAAATGAAAACACACCAAAATTTGTGGGATGCAGCACAAGAAATTCTCACAGGGAAATTTATACAAATAAATGCCTACATTAAAAAAAGGAAAGGGGTGCCTGGGTGGCTCAGTGGGTTAAAGCCTCTGCCTTCGGCTCAGGTCATGGTCCTGGGGTCCTGGGATCGAGCCCTGCATTGGGCTCTCTGCTTAGCGGGGAGCCTGCTTCCTCCTCTCTCTCTGCCTGCCTCTCTGCCTACTTGTGATCTTTGTCTGTCAAATAAATAAATAACATCTTTGAAAAAAAAAAAAAAGGAAAGATCTCAAATAAACAACGTAACTTTACATCTCAGGAACTAGAAAAAAAAACAAACTAACCCCAAGGTAACAAAGTAAGGAACAACAATTATCAGAGAAGAAATAAATGAAATAGAGATGAGAAAAACAATAGAAAAGATCAGTAAAAGTAAGAGCTCAGCTTTAAAAGAAACAGAATTGATGAACTTTTAGCTAGACTAAGGAGGGAAAAAAGAAAGATTCAGGTAAATAAAATCAGAAATGAGGGGCACCTGGGTGGCTCAATCAGTTAAGCATCTGCCTTCAGCTCAGGTCATGATCCCAGGGTCCTGAGATCGAGTGCCATATTGGCTCCTTGCTCAGCAGGGAGCCTGCTTTTCCCTCTGCCTCCTGCTCCCCCTGCTTTGCTCTTTCTCCCGCTCTGTCAAATAAATAAATAAAGTCTTTGAAAAAAATAAAATCAGAAATTAAAAAGGAGACAATACAGTTAATAATATAGAAAAAAAGGATCATCAGAAACTACTATGAACAATTACAAGTCAGCAAATTAGAGAACCTAGAAGAAATGTACAGATTCCTAGAACATAGGACCTGTGACTGAACCTATGACAGAGAACCCATGACTGAATCAGGAAGAAAAAGGACAATTAAACAGAATCAAAACAGGTAAGGAGGCTGAAGCAGTAATCAAAAACCTCCCAACAACAACAAAACAGCCCACATCCAGATGGCTTCATTGGTAAATTCTACAAAACATTTAAAGAATTGATGTTAATCCCTCTTAAACTCTTCCAAGAATTGAAGAGGACAGAATATTTCCAAACTCATGAGATCAGCTTTACTCTCAAACCAAAACCCGATAAGGATTCTATAAGAAAGGAATATTACAGACCGATATCCCTGATAAACATAGATTCAAAAATCCTCAACGAAATGCAAGCACAGTATAGCATAACATACTGAATTGTGAAATCACTGTGCTGTATGCCTGAAATGAATGTAACATTATGTCAAATATACTTTAAAAAATACTAGCACGTTGTATTCAAAGCACATTAAATAGTTGATACAATATAGTTAGCTGGGAAATATGCTTTGTATATAAGCCAATTAAGGTTGGCTTATATACAAATCGATAAATGTGATAGAACACATTAACAACATGAAGGATTAGAATGATATAATCATTTCAATTGATACCAAAAAATTTGACAAAATCCAATATCCTTTCATGATAAAAATTTTCAACAAATTTGGATAAAGGGAATGCCCCTGAACATAATAAAAGCCATATATTGCAAGCACACAGCTAATATCATATTCAATTGTGAAAAGCTGAATCCTTTTTATTTAAGATCTGGAACAAGACAAGAGTGCCTACATTTATCACTTCTGTTCAACAGTACTGGAAGTCCTAGCCAGAGCAATTAGGCATCCACATCGGATAAATAAAAGGCATCCATATCAGAAAGAAAGATATAAAACTGTCTTTGTCTTCGGATGACATGATCTTACATATAGAAAACCCTACAGATTCCACCAAAAGCTGTTAGAACTAACCAACAAATTGAATAAAGTTTCAAGACACAAAATCAACATAAAAAATGGTTGTATTTCTATATACTAACAGCAAGCTATTTTAAAATGCAATTAAGAAGACAATCTCATTTCAACTAGCATCAAATAGGACATCTGGGTGGCTCAGTTGGTTAAGCATTTGCTTTTGGTTCAGGTCATGACTTTAGCATCCTGGAATGGAGCCCCACATTGGACGCCCTGCTCAGGGGGAGACTCCTTCTCCCTCTCCCTCGGTCTATCTCCCCTTCTTTGTATACTCTCTCTCTGAAATAAATAAAATCTTTAAAAATAAAATAAAATGAAATAAAGTAGTATCAAAAACAATGAAATACCTAGGAATAGATTCAAACAAGAAGGCAAAAGATTCGTACACTGAAAGTGTGAAAGGGGAAAGGGATAATACACAGATCAAAGAAGTTCAAGTAGGTATAAATAGATGGAAAGATATTCTAATTTCAGGGATTAGAAGCATTAATATTGTTAAAATGTCTACACCACCCAAAGCAATCTATACATTCAAAGCAATCTATATAAAAATTCCAATGGCATTTTCACAGAAATAGAAAAACAATCATAAAACTTGTATGGGACTACAAAAGACCCCAAACAGCCAAAGCAATCTTGAAAAAGAAAAACGAAGTCACAGGCGTCAAATTTCCAGACTTAAACTGCAGTTGGCCCTTGTACAACACTGAGGTTAGGAGTACCCATGCCCTGTGCAGTCAAAATCCAAGTATAACTTTTAGCTCCCCAAAAACTTGACTACTAGTAGTCTACTGTTCACTGGAAGCCTTACCAATAACATAAAGAGTCAATTAACACATATTTTATATGTTATATATATTATATATTGTATTCTTACCATAAGGTAAGCTAGAGAAAGGAAAATGTTACTAAAAATTATAAGGATGAGAAAGTATATTTACAGTACTATATTTAAAAATTCTGTGTATAAGTGGACCTGTGAAGCTCAGACCTATGTTGTCCAAGGGTCAACTGTATATTACAAATGGTACGGTACTGGCATAAAGACAGATAAATCAAGGGAACAGAACAGAGAGCCCAGAAATGAACCCTTGCATATATGGCCAACTAATCTTTGACAAGTACAGAATACATAATGGGTAAAGAATAGTTTCTTCAATAATTTGTGTTGGAAAATGGATAACAACAGTCCACAATAGCCAGACTATGGAAAGAGCCTAGATGTCCATCAACAGATGAATGGATGAAGATGATGTGATATATATATATATATATATATATATATATATATATATATATGAATACTATGCAGCCATAAAAAAACCCCAAATCGGGGCGCCTGGGTGGCTCAGTTGGTTAAGCGACTGCCTTCGGCTCGGGTCATGGTCCTGGAGTCCCGGGATCTAGTCCCACATCGGGCTCCCAGTTCCACGGGGAGTCTGCTTCTCCCTCTGACCTTCTCCTCGCTCATGCTCTCTCTCACTGTCTCTCTCTCTCTCTCTCTCTCTCTCAAATAAATAAATAAAATATAAAAAAAAAAAAACCCAAATCTTGCCATTTGCAACAACATGGATGGAACTAGAGGGCATAATGCTAAGCAAAATAAGTCAATCAGAGTCAGACAACTATCATATGATCTCACTGATATGAGGAATTTGAGAAACAAGACAGAAGATCATAGGGGAAGGGAGGGAAAAATGAAACAAGACAAAACCAGAGAGGGAGACAAACCATAAGAGACTCTTAATCTCAGGAAACAAACTGAGGGTTGCTGGAGGGGAGAGGAGTGGGAGGGATGGAGTGGCTGGATGATGGACATTGGGGAGGGTATGTGCCCTCAAATACCATCAAATCACCATAGCTACATAGTAAGCCTTAAAATCAGAGTAATTTCTCCCATTTTCTTCTCTGTCACAGCTTTTTCTAAGGCCATGTGACTTTCCAAATAAATTTTATTTTGTTTTTCCATATAAATTTTAGAAAAAGATTGTCTGCATCTACAAAAAAACCCTTGCCAAGACTTTGATAGGAATTACATTAAAATGATAGACTGTTTTGAGGGAAATTGGAAGGGGAGGTGAACCATGAGAGACTATGGACTCTGAAAAACGATCTGAGAATTTTGTTAAGGGGTGGGGGGGTGGGAGGTTGGGGGCACCAGGTGGTGGGTATTGTAGAGGGCACGGATTGCATGGAGCACTGGGTGTGGTGCAAAAATAATGAATACTGTTATGCTGAAAAAATAAAAAATTAAAAAAAAAAACAAAAAAAAACCAGTGAAGGGAGCCCTCCTTGTCCCAGGAGGAAAGAAAGAAAACTGAGAGATCTGTACAAACCCCCTTGGCAAATGAACATGATCTTCTTAGCTACTTTTCCACTATTCCGTGTCTTAGCCCAAACCTGTCTTATCATGTTTTCACCGTTTACTACTCTTCATCCAGCCCAGTACAACGACATTCAGCTCTACCGTTTCTCTGGGTCATCATTTCCTTAGGACGTTTCCTGTGTCACACTTCCGTTAAATAAATGTGCATGCTTTTCTCTTAAAAAAAAAAAAAAAATGATAGACTGATTAGGGAGAACTGACACCTTTACTATTTTGAATCTTCCAATCCATGAATACAGTGTGGCTTTCTATTTATTTCAGCCTCAATTCTCTTCATCACCACTTTGTAATTTTCAACATACTTTACAGGCTTTGTGTAGTGTATACCTAAGCATTTCACTTTCTTTGGGGTAAAGGTAAATGGCATTATTCTCTCCCTCAGCTTTATAAATGTATAAGTGAAAACTTGTAAATATTTAAGGTGTACAATGTGATGATTGAATATATGTATATATTGTGAGATGTCACCACAATCAAGTTAATTAACACATCCATCACCTCACATATTGACCACGTAAAAAAACAATATTGTGTTTTTAAATTTTGGATCTGCATGTTCATTTTGGTAGGCAGAAATGTCATTGACTTTTGTGTGCAACATTGTTGAACTCATTAGTTCTAGAAAATATTTTTAGATTCCTTGGGATTTTCAATCATTATTTACAAATAGTTTTATTTTTTCCAATCCAAATTGTATACATTTTCTTTCTTTTTCTAGACTTATTGCAGTGGCTAGAAATTACATTACTTTATTGTATAGATGGTGAAGAAAACATTCCTGAATTTTTCTTGATATTGGGGGAAGAGCATTCGATCTTTCATCATTATGATGTTAGCTGTAGGGTTTTTTGGATGAGGGCTTTTATCAAGTTTAAGTTGAGTGAATTCCCTTCTATTCCTAGTTTGCTGCGTGTTTTCATTTTTCTTTTTTTTTAAACTGAGGCAAATGTCACATAACATAAAATTAACAGTTGTAAATTGAACAATTTTGTGGCATTAAAAATTCATCCATATTGTGGTATATATCAGTGCTTCATTCTCTTTTTTAGCTGCATAATACTCTGTGGTATGTGTATGTGACATTTTGTTTATCCATTTTTTGTCCATTGATGGACATTCTGGTTATTTCCAACTTTTGGCTATTGCAAATTAGGGTGCTGTAAACATTTGTGTACAAGTATTTCTTGGAATTTCTGTTGTCAGTTCTTTGGGTTATATACTTAGGGGTGAAATTGCTGGGTCATGTGGAAATTCTATATGTAACTTACTGAGGAACTTCCAAATTCTTTTGCTCAAGGGCTGAACCACTTTACATTCTACTAGTAATGCATTAGGATTCCAAGTACTGTACATCTTCACCAACAATTGCTAATTTCCTTTTCTTAAAAAATGTCACTTATGAGTGTAAAGTAGTATCTCATTATAGTTTTGATTTTCATTTTCCTTCTGCCTGTTGATGTGTATCTTTTCATATCCTTGTTGTCCATTTGCCTATTCTTTTTTTAAAAAAGAGATTTTATTTATTTATTTGACAGAGAGAGATAGCAAAAGAGGCAACACAAGCCTGGGGGAGCTGGAGAGGGAGAAGCAGGTTTCCCAATGAGCAGAGAGCCTGATGCCAATGCCAGGCTCAATCCCAGGACACTGGGATCATGACCTGAGTCGAAGGCAGATGCCCAACAACTGAGCCACCCAGGCTCTTTACCTATTTTTAAAGTGGTTGTCTTTTTGTTATGAAGTTGAGTTATTTATATATCCTAAATACTAGACTTTTATTGAATGAATAATTACAAATATTTTCTCCCATTCTGTAGGTTGTCTTTTCACATTCTTGGTAATGTCCTTTGATGCACAAATTTTCTCCATCATTTTTAAAAAATATTGTCTTGCCCATTCAGGCTGCTTGCAATTTCATATGAATTTAAAGACTCACCTTTTCATTGCTGTGAAAATGGCAACTGAACTTTTGATAGGGATTACACTGAATGTGTAGGTCACATTGAGATAATTACTACCTTAACAGTATCTTCTAATGCATGAACATAAAATTTATCCATTTATTTAGGTCTTTTTATATTCCTTCAGTAATATCTTACAGTTTTTCAGTGTATAGGTATTTTATCTCTGATTAAATTTCATTTTTTATGCTATTGTAAATGAAATTGTTTTCTTAATTTACTTTTTGGATTTTTATTCCTGGTATATAGAAGTACAACTGATTTTTGTATGTTGATCTCCTATCCTGCAACTTTACTAAGTTTATTTATTTGTGCTAGTAGTTTTTAGATTCTTTGGGGTTTTTTTTAAAGATTTTACTTATTTATTTGACAGAGATCACAAGTAGGCAGAGAGGTAGGCAGAGATGGGGCAGGGGAAGCAGGCTCCCCACTGAGCAGACAGCCCGATGTGGGGCTTGAGCCCAGGATCCTGGAATCATGACCTGAGCAGAAAGCAGAGGCTTTAACCCACTGAGCCACCCAGGTGCCCCTGGGGTTTTTAAATATACAATCATTTAATATGCAAAGAATTAATTTATTTATCCTTTCTAATTTGGATGCTTTCCCCCTCTGCCTAACAGTTCTAACTACAACTTCTAGTAGGGTGTTGAAGTATAGTGATAAAAGACAACATCTTTGTCTTGTTCCTGATTTTTAAAGGGGAAGGTTTTGGGTTTTCACCAATGACTCTGATAATAGCTGTATTAGTCTATTTGACTGCTATAACAAAACACCATAGACTGGGTGGTTTGAAGAGCAGACATTTATTTCTCACAGTTTTAGAGGCTTGGAAGTCCAAAATCAAGGAGTCAGCTCATTCAGAGAGCCCTCTTGCTTGTGAGGGCCATAGCTGTGTCCAAACAACGCTCACTCAATCTCTCTCTTTTCCTCTTCTTATAAAGCTACTAATTCTATCAAGAGAACCACACCCAAGACCTCACTTAGCCTCAGTTACTTCTCCAAAGCCCCATATCCAAATACCATCACATTAAGAGTTAGTTCTTGATCTTACAAACTTTGGGTGACACAATTCTGTCCATAGGACAAACTGCAGAATATTCATAAATGCTTTTTATCATATTGAGAAAATTCTTCTTCTATGACTAGTTTGCTGAGTGTTTATAACATAAAAGGGTGTTAAATTTTCTCAAGTTTTTTTTCTTCTGTTTCTATTAGTATGATACTGTGGGATTTTCTCTCTCCTTTGTTCTAGTAATGTGATGCATTGCATTGACTTTCCTAAATGAATCACCCTTGCATTCCTGAGATAAATCCCAGTTGGTCATGGTGTATAATCCTTTTAACATGCTGTTTGATTTGATTTATTAGTATGTTTTCTGAGGCTTTTCCTATCTATATTCATAAGGTAATTGATCTACAGTTTTCTCTTGTGGTGTCTTTGGCTATATTATTGGGTAATGCCTGCCCTACAGAATGAGTTAGGAAGTGTTTCTATCTCTTCTATTATTTGAAAGAATTTGAAAAGGATTTGTGATGATTCTTTAAACATTTGATAGAATTCATCAGTGAAACTATCTAGTTCTAGATTTTTCTTTTTGGTGATTTTTAAAAATAACATTCAACCCCTTTAGTTGTTATAGGTCTGTCCAGGTTTTCAGTTTCTTCTTGGATCAGTTTGGTCATTTGTCCATTTCACCCAGATTATTTAATATGTTGCTGTGCAATTGTTCATAGTATTCCCTTATAATCCTTTTTAATTCTGTAAGGTCAGTAGTGCTGTTCTTATTTTTATTGCTTGTTTTAGTTATTTGTGTCTTCTCCCTTTTTTCTTAGTCGGTCTACCTAGAAGATTGTCAATTTTCCTGATCTTTTTAAGAACCAACGTTTGTTTTCTTTAATACTCTCTATTGTTTGTCTACTCTTTAGTTCTTTTATCTTCACTCTAATCTTTATTTTCTTCATTACTTAATATTTTCTTTTTTCTTCCTAGTTCCCTAAATTGTAGAGTTGGGTTATTGCTTTGTGATCTTTCCTATTTCTTTTTTTTTTTTTAATTTTACGATTTTTATTTATTTGACAGAGAGAAAGAACACAAGCAGGGGGAGTGGAAGAGGGAGAAGTAGACTCCCTGCTTAGCAGGGAGGCCAACACTGGGCTCGATTCCAGGACCCTGGGATTAGGACCTGAGTCAAAGTCAGATGCTTAATGACTGAGCCCCCCTGGTGCCCCTGATGTTTCTTTTTTTTTTTTTTTTTAAAGATTTTATTTATTTATCTGACAGAGAGAGATCACAAGTTGACGGAGAGGAAGGCAGAGAGAGAGAGAGAGAGGGAAGCAGGCTTCTTGCCGAGCAGAGAGCCCGATGTGGGACTCGATCCCAGGACCCTGAGATCATGACCTGAGCCGAAGGCAGCGGCTTAACCCACTGAGCCACCCAGGCGCCCCCCTGATGTTTCTTATTTCTTAAGGTAGGCAGCTGTAACTATAAATGTCACTCTGAGCACTGCTTTTGCTGTATCCCATGTGTTTTAGTTTTAACTCATATCCAAGTATCTTCATATTAACCTTGTTGACTTCTTCTCTGACCCACATTGATTATTTAAAAGAGTGTTATTTAATTTCCACAAATTTACGTATTTTCCAGTTTTCCTTCTGTATTTGATTTCTAGCTTTATTCCATGGTGTTTAGAGAAAATGCTTTCTATAATTTTGGCCTAAAATATCTATTCTGGAGAATGTTCCACGTATATTTGATAACAATGTATATTCTGCTATAGTGAGTAGAGTGCTTTATATGTATGTTAGGTTTAATTGATTTTAGTGTTGTTCAAGACCTCTATTTATTAATTTACTTATTCATTTATTTATTTATTTTAGAGAGGGAGAGAGCATGAGCAGGGAGGGGGATAAAGGAAAAGGAGAGAGAGAGAACCTCAAGCAGACTCCCTGCTGAGTGTTGACTCCAACTTGGGCTTGATCCCACCACCATGAGATCATGACTTGAGCCAAAAATCTAGTCCCTCACTGAAACTGACCCACCCGGGTGCTCTGAGACCGATATTTATTTCTAGACCTTTTATCTAGATGCTTTAGCCATTATTAAAAATGAGTCATTGAAGGTTCAAATGATTCTGTAGAATTGACTATTTCTCCCCTTAAGTTTCCTTTTTAATGTTTGCTTCATATATTATGGGGCTCTGCTAGTGGTGTGTATATTTTTTAAATTGTTGTATCTTCCTAATGAATTAACCCTTTCCTCAATATATAATATTATTCTTTTTCTCCTGCATTAATTTTTGACTTAAAATGTATTTTGTCTGACATTAGTATTGCCACTTCTGCTTGACTTTGGTTACTATTTGCATGGAATATTTTTTCCCACTCTCTCACTTTCAATGTATTTGTGTCTTTGTATCCAAAATGAGTCTCTTATAGGCATTATATAAATGAATTATTAATTTTTAAAATCTGTTTACAAATCTTTCTTTTAATGTTGAGTTCAGTCTCTTTACATTTAAAGTACTGGTAAGGATGTACTTCCTTCTGCCATTTTGCTATTTTCTATGAGCTTTTTTGTTCTTCATTTAAATACAGCCTTCTTTTGTGTTTAAGTTTTTTAGCATAACATTTTTTTCTTCCTCAATTTCTTTTTTCTTTATTTTGTAGTTATTTTCCATATGTTTATCCTAGTGATTACAATTAATGTGCTAAATTTATAATAATCAAGTTTGAATTGATACCAATTTGTTTCTTTTTTTTTTTTTTAAGATTTTATTTATTTATTTGCCAGAGAGAGAGAGAGCATACAAGAGAGCAAGTGAACACAAGCAGGGGGAGTGGCTGGCAAAGGAGAAGCAGACTACCTGATAAGCAGGGAGCTCAATGCAGGACTCTGTCCCAGTTTGCTGGGATCATGACCCCAGCCAAAGGCAGGTGCTTAACCAACTGAGCCACCCAAGTGTCCCAACAAATTTGGTTTCAGTAGTATACAGAAACTGTTCCCATACTGCTTTCTCCTCTGTGTTGTTATGGTCTCAAATTACATTTTTACATATTGCATGCCTATTAGCATTGGTTTATAATTATTGTTTTTTTCATGTGCTTTAAATATATAGAAGTAGGGGTACCTGGGTGTTAAGCTCTGCTTTTAGCTCAGGTCATGATCCCAGGGTCGGGAGATCAAGCCCTGCTTCTCTCTGCTCCCTGCTCAGGAAGCCTGCTTCTCTCTCTCTCTCTCACTCCTCCTACTTGTGTTCCCTCTCTCGCTGTGTCTCTCTGTCAAATAAATAAATAAAATCTTTTTTATTTATTTTTTAAGATTTTATTTATTTATTTGACAGAGAGTCAGTGAGAGAGAGCATGAGTGAGGAGAAAGTCAGAGAGAGAAGCAGACTACCCATGGAGCTGGGAGCCCGATGTGGGACTCGATCCCGGGACTCGGGGATCATGACCTGAGCCGAAGGCAGTTGTCCAACCAACTGAGCCACCCAGGCGTCCCAATAAAATCTTTTTTAAAATAATAAATAAATAAATAAATAAATAATACAGGAGGGAAGAAAGTGTTACAAACCACTAACAGAATACAATAATACTGGCTTTGTAGTTACCTCTGTAACTATCTTTACCAGAGTTCTTTATTTTGGGCTATGACTTCAAGTTACCATCTACTGCTCTCTCGGTTCAGCCTGAAGGATTCCCATTAGCATCTCTTGGAGGGCAGGCATACGAGCAGCGAACTCCAGCTTTTGTTGATCTGTGACTGTCTTAATTTATCTCTCCTTTTTTTTTAAGATTTTTTTTTAATTTACTTGACAGACAGAGATCACAAGCAGCCAGAGAGAGGGGAGGAAAGGCTCGCCACTGAGCAGAGAGCCCGACGCGGAGCTCCATCCCAGGACCCCGGGATCATGACCTGAGCCGAAGGCAGAGGCTTTAACCCACTGAGCCACCCAGGCGCCCCTATCTCTCATTTTTTAAAAGATCTATTTATTGTAGAGAGAGAGAGTAGGGGAGGGAGGGGCAGAGGGAGAGAGAAACTGTAAGCAAACTCCACATTGAGCATGGAGCTGGACACAGAGCTCAAACCCACCATTCGAGATCACCACCCCAGCAAAACCAAGAGTCAGTTGCTTAACTGAATGCTCCCCCCAGGTGCCCCTCTCTCTCATTTTTGAAAGTAAGTTTTGCCAGGTAAAGAATTATCAGGTGACAATTATTTTCCCTTTCAGTACTTAAAATGCATTATCCTACTGTCTTCCAACCTCCATTGTTTGATAATAAATTGCGTATTAATTACATTGAGGATCTCTTATAAGTGACAAGTTGCTTCTCTATTGCTACTTTCAAATTTCTCTTTGTCTTTGTCTTTCAAAATTTTGGCTGTGTCTCAGTGTCAGTCTCTTTGAGTGTATCCTATGTGAGCTCTGTTAATCTTCTTGGATGTGTAGATTCAATCTTTAATCAAAGTTGGAAACTTTTAGGCCATTATTTCCTCAAGTACTCTTTCTGTCCCCTTTTCTTTCTCTCTCTTTCTTATCTCTGTCTGGGACTCGCAAAGAATGTTGGTATTCTTTATGGTGTTACAGAGATCATTTAGGTTATATTAATTTTTCTTCTTTTTTCATTTCTTCAGAATATATCATTTCTATAGTCCTATTTTCAAGTTTGCTAATTTTTTTTCTTCTGCCTTCTCAAATCTCCTGTTAAAAACCCCTAGTGAATTAATCATTTCAATTATTTTACTTGTCAGCTCCAGGATTTCTATTTGGTTTCGTCTTATAATCTCTACATCTTTATTGATATTTTCACTTTATTCATATATTGTTTTCCAGGTTTCCTTTATATCTTTGTCTATGGTTTCCTTTAACTCCCTGAACATACTTAAGATAGTTCCTTAAAGTTTTTGTCTATGATATCCAGTGTTTGGGTTTCATCAGAGGTTGTTTATGTCAGTTATTTTTCATGAAAATAGACCATATTTCCCATCTCTTTTAATGTCTTATAATTTTTTGTTGAACACCAAACATTTTGAATATTACAATGTGGTAACTCTGAAAATCAGAATCTCCTCTTCTCTGTGGTTCTCTGTTGTTGACTGTTGGGGTGAGCAGTTGTCTTTCTTGTTTACTGATTTTTCCAAACTGTGTTTGCAAAGACTGTTTGGTGTCATGTGTGGTCACTGAAGTCTCTTTTTCTGTTATTTCAGCAGTCAGCTGAGAAGGCTGACAGATTTCCTTAAACACCTGATGCCAAAGGAAAAAGAAAAACAATACTCACCTGACCTTTGTAGTTTGAATCTAAGCTAGAGCACTCCTTCAACAAGATACCAACTTGCTTTAGATTTTACTTCTTGTTCATATGGAGCTCAAAAATCAGCCAGAGGTGCAAGCCAATGGTCATCTCAAATCTTTTCTGACCAAACAACTGGCCCTGGGCATGTGTGTTGGTCTTTGTATTCCATGGCACATACACAGTAGCCCTTCAAAATGCTTATTTCCCCAAATATTCCTCCACAGCCTCTTCCTTTTCAAGCTCTGTATCTTCCCAGGCCTTCTATCTCTGCTTTCTCTTGACTCGGGTGACTATGAGTGGTATATACTTTTAATTTTTTTTTTTTTTTTTTTGGTGACAAGTCTCCCGGACAGTTGTTCCAGCCCAGTGGGGGTAAAACAAAGGTCAGTCTCTACGCTGATCATCAGGCAGACCAAAATGCATTACTACGCTTTTTTGAGAACAAGATTTCCATAGCAACCGCAAGGTGCACCTGGATTTCAAGCTGCCATTCCCATAGCCACCACTTAGCTGGGGAATGGGGATGATAGGTAGGTAAACAAGAATATAATGTTTTCTTACTGAAATTTATCAGTCTCTTTTTTTTTAAGCATTTTCCTGGTTGCTGTAAGACTTTGCTTATATTCTACAGTTCCAAAGAAGTTGATTCTGCCAGTTTTTGTCAGCTTATTGGTTACTTCAGTGGAAAGATGGATTCTTAGATCTTCCCTCTCTGACATTTCCATATCTCTCCTGAGATTGTTTTTTTTTTTTAAATCATGAATGGGTGTTGGAATTTGTCATCAATTGATATGATCATATAATTTTTTTTTCCTTTTAGACTGTTGATCTGGTGTATTACATTGATTTTTCAAATTTTGAACCAGACTTGCAAACCTGGAATAAATCCTTCTTGGTCATAGGGCATAGTTCATTCTATACATTGTTATGCTCACTCAGGTAACATTTTGTTGAGAATTTTTGCATCTAAGTTCATGAGAGATATTTGTCTGTCATTTTCTTTTTTTGTATTTGTTTTGTCTGCTTTTGATATCAGGGTGTTTGTTATTGCTCTCACAAAATGAATTGGAAAGTGTTCTTTCCTCTTCTGGAAAAGGTTGTGTGACATTGGTGTTAATTCTTTAAATGATTGGTAGAATTCTCCAGTGAAACCATATAGGACTGTAAATTTCTTTCTTGAGGAGCTATTTAAATAAATTCAATTTTCAACGTTGGTATAAGGCTATCGATATAATATTTCATCTCAGTTGAATTTGATCATCTGTGGTTTTTGAAAAGCAATCCATTACTTCTAAGTTGTCACATTTATGAATGTAATGTTTTCTGTTTAAATGTTTTCACTTTATTTCTTAGTGGCTGAAGCATATGTAGTGACATCCTTTGTTTCAATACTTATATTGGTAATATGTGTTTTCTTCTTTTAGTTTTTGTCAGTCTTACTGAAGTTTATCAATTCTATTTATTTTAAAATAAGCCAGTCTCTTATTTCATTGATATGTGCTATTGTTTTTTATTTTCAGTGTAACTAAATACTGCTCTGATCTCTGCATTAGTTCTTTCTTTATACTTATTCAGATTTCTTTTCTTCTTCTATTGCTAGTGCCTTAAGTAAAAACTTACTTTATGTATTTAAGTAATCTCTATACCCAGTGTCGGGCTTGGGCTAACAACCCCAAGATCAAGAGTCACAAGCTCTAACTACTGAGCCAGGCAGGTATCCCACCTTTAGTAAAAATTGGCATTATTGAGTTGAGTCCTTTGTCATGTCTAATGTAAGCATTTAGTGCAACTGACTTCATTCCAACAATGCTTTAGCTGCATCCAACAAATTTTGGTATGCTGTATTTTTATTTTCAGTCAATTCTATTTTTAAATATTCTTTGAGATTTCATCTGATGCATAGTTATTTTAAATTGTGTTGTTTAATTTCTGGGTGATTAAAGATTGTCTTATTATCATTCTATTATTGATTTTTAGTGTGATTTCAATATGGCCAGAAAATGTACCCTGTGTGATTTCAATTTTACATTTGTCAAGGTTTGTTTCATGGTACAAGATATATATTTTGGTAAGTATTCCTTGGGCAAACAACAAGGCGTGTATTGTTATTATCCAATGTGTTTAGTCCATAGGTCACTCCATGACTGGTTGTGTTGTTCAAATTTTCTCTCTGCTTTTCAGTTTTCTACCTAGTAATTTTATCAGTTGTTGAAAGCTCATGTTGAATTCCCTACTAATAACTGCAGAGTTGCCTACTTTTCCACTCACTTCTATCATTTTTTGCTTCAGGTATTTTAAAGTTCTGGTTTTTGGTGAATACACATTTAAGATCATTATTTCTTCCTAGTCTGTAGATATCTTTATTATGTAATATTTCCCTTTATCATCTCCATTCTACTTTAGTAATTTTCTTTGCTCTACCACCTACTATTTCAGATGTTAATGTAGCCACTTATGCTTTTTAAAAATTAATATTTGTGTAGTATATATTTTTACATGCCTTTATTTTAACCTAGCTATGTCCCTGAATTTGAAATGAGTTTCTTATCATGACGTATCATGGCAAAACTTACAAAATACACAGATAAAGAGAGAATTCTGAAAGTAGTTAGTGACAAAAGGTCCTTAGCCTAGGGCGCCTGGGTGGCTCAGAGGGTTAAAGCCTCTGCCTTCAGCTCAGGTCATGATCCCAGAGTCCTGGGATCGAGCCCTGCATCAGGCTCTCTCCTTGGTGGGGAGCCTGCTTCCTCCTCTCTGTCTCTGCCTGCCTCTTTGCCTACTTGTGATCTCTCTCTGTCGAATAAATAAATAAAATCTTAAAAAAAAAAAAAAAAAGGTCCTTAGCCTAAAAGGGTAGATACATAAGGTTAGCAGCAGACTTGTCCATTGGCAGGCCAGAAAGGAGTGGAAGGAAATATTCAACATGCTAAGTGGGAAAAATATACAAACAAGAATACTTTATCCAGCAAGGCTGTCATATGGAATAGAAAGAGAGGTAAAGATTTTCTCAGGTGTGCCTGGGTGGCTCAGATGGTGAAGCATCTGCCTTCAGCTTGGGTCATGATCCCAGGGTCCTGAGATCAAGCCCCCACATTGGGCTCCCTGCTCAGAGAGGAACCTGCTTTTCCCTCTCCCTCTACTGCTCCCCCTGTTTGTATTCTCTCACTCTTTCTGTGGAGTAAATAAATAAATAAAATCTTTTTTAAAAAAAGTGTTTCTCAGACAAACAAAAACTAAATGAGTTAATGAACACTAAATCAGCTCTTAAAAAAAAAAAAAAAGAAAGAAAGACCCGGGTGCCTGGGTGGCTCAGTTGGTTAGGCAACTGCCTTCAGCTCAGGTCATGATCCCAGAGTCCTGGGATTGAGCCCCACATTGGGCTCCCTGCTCCATGGGGAGTCTGCTTCTCCCTCTGAACTTCTCTCTCATGCTCTCTCTGTCTCTCTGTCAAATAAATAAATAAAATCTTTAAAAAAAAAAAAAAAAAAGACCACTGAAATGCTGCCCATAAGAGACTCATTTTAGACCCAGACAAACATCCAGATTGAAAGTGAGGAGGTGGCAGGGGAGGAGTCAAGATGGCGGAGAAGTAGCAGGCTGAGACTACTTCGGGTAGCGGGAGATCAGCTAAATAGCTTATCTAAAGATTGCAAACACCTACAAATCCAACGGGAGATTGAAGAGAAGAAGAACAGCAATTCCAGAAACAGAAAATCAACCACTTTCTGCAAGGTAGGACTGGCGGAGAAGTGAATCCAAAGCGACGGGAAGATCGACCGCGGGGGGAGGGGCCGGCTCCCGGCGAGCGGCGGAGCAACGGAGCAAAATCAGGACTTTTAAAAGTCTGTTCCGCTGAGGGACATCGCTCCAGAGGCTTAACTGGGGTGAAGCCCAGGCGGGGTAAGCGCGGCCTCAGGTCCCGCAGGGTCGCAGAAGGATCGGGGGTGTCTCAGTGTCGCAGAGCTTACCGGTATTAGAACGGGGAAGCCGGCTGCAGAGACAGAGCCGAGGAGTGACTCTCAGCTCGGGGTCGCCTTGAACCGGTCGCAGGCTCGGTCAGCTCGGAGCGCAGCCGGAGGCCAGGCTGACGGGAGTCATTTGGCGCTGTTCTCTGAGGGCGCACTGAGGAGTGGAGCCCCGGGCTCTCGGCTCCTCCGGGCCGGAGACCGGGAGGCCGCCATCTTTATTCCCGTCCTCCGGACTCTACGGAAAGCGCTCAGGGAACAAAAGCTCCCGAAAGCGAACCCGAGCGGATGACTCAGCGAGGCCCCGGGTAAGGGCAGTGCAACTCCGCCTGGGGCAAAGACGCTTGAGAATCACTACAACGGGCCCCTTCCCCAGAAGATCAACGGGAAACCCAGCCAGGACCAAGTTCACCTACCAAGGAGAACGGCGGAATTCCAGAGGAGAAGAAAGCAAAGCACGGAACTCATGGCTTTCTCCCCATGATTTTTTAGCCTTACAGTTAATTTAATTTTTTTTTCTTTTTCAATTTTTTTTTCTTTTTCTCTTCTTCTGCTAAATTTTTTTTAACTTTTACCGTTTTCTTTTTTTTAACGTTTTTTAAATAGTTTATCTAATATATATATATTTTTTCCTCTTTTTATATTTTTTCTTTATCGACTTTCTTTTTTTTAATAGTTTTTTTTTTCTTTCTTTCTGAACCCCTTTTTATCCCCTTTCTCCCCCCTCACAATTCAGGATCTCTTCTGATTTGGCTAAAGCATATTTTCCTGGGGTTGTTGCCACCCTTTTAGTATTTTACTTGCTCCTTCATAAACTCTTATCTGGACAAAATGACAAGGTGGAAAAATTCACAACAAAAAAAAGAACAAGAGGCAATACCAAAGGCTAGGGACCTAATCAATACAGACATTGGTAATATGTCAGATATAGAGTTCAGAATGACGATTCTCAAGGTTCTAGCCGGGCTTGAAAAAGGCATGGAAGATATTAAAGCAACCCTCTCGGGAGATATAAAAGCCCTTTCTGGAGAAATAAAAGAACTAAAATCTAACCAAGTTGAAATCAAAAAAGCTATTAATGAGGTGCAATCAAAAATGGAGGCTCTCACTGCTAGGATAAATGAGGCAGAAGAAAGAATTAGCGATATAGAAGACCAAATGACAGAGAATAAAGAAGCTGAGCAAAAAAGGGACAAACAGCTACTGGACCACGAGGGGAGAATTCGAGAGATAAGTGACACCATAAGACGAAACAACATTAGAATAATTGGGATTCCAGAAGAAGAGGAAACAGAGAGGGGAGCAGAAGGTATATTGGAGAGAATTATTGGAGAGAATTTCCCCAATATGGCAAAGGGAACAAGCATCAAAATCCAGGAGGTTCAGAGAACCCCCCTCAAAATCAATAAGAATAGGTCTACACCCCGTCACCTAATAGTAAAATTGACAAGTCTTAGTGACAAAGAAAAGATCCTGAAAGCAGCCCGGGAAAAGAAGTCTGTAATGTACAATGGTAAAAATATTAGATTGGCAGCAGACTTATCCACAGAGACCTGGCAGGCCAGAAAGAGCTGGCATGATATATTCAGAGTACTAAATGAGAAAAACATGCAGCCAAGAATACTATATCCAGCTAGGCTATCATTGAAAATAGACGGAGAGATTAAAAGCTTCCAGGACAAACAAAAACTGAAAGAATTTGCAAATACCAAACCAGCTCTACAGGAAATATTGAAAGGGGTCCTCTAAGCAAAGAGAGACCCTCAAAGTAGTAGATCAGAAAGAAACAGAGACAATATACAATAACAGTCACCTTACAGGCAATACAATGGCACTAAATTCATATCTCTCAATACTTACCCTGAATGTTAATGGGCTAAATGCCCCAATCAAAAGACACAGGGTATCAGAATGGATAAAAAAACAAAAACCATCTATATGTTGCCTACAAGAAACTCATCTTACACCCGAAGACACCTCCAGGTTTAAAGTGAGGGGGTGGAAAAGAATTTACCATGCTAATGGACATCAGAAGAAAGCAGGAGTGGCAATCCTTATATCAGATCAATTAGATTTTAAGCCAAAGATTATAATAAGAGATGAGGAAGGACACTATATCATACTCAAAGGAACTGTCCAACAAGAAGATCTAACAATTTTAAATATCTATGCCCCTAACGTGGGAGCAGCCAACTATATAAACCAATTAATAACAAAATCAAAGAAACACATCGACAAGAATACAATAATAGTAGGGGATTTTAACACTCCCCTCACTGAAATGGACAGATCATCCAAGCAAAAGATCAATAAGGAAATCAAGGCCTTAAATGACACACTGGACCAGATGGACATCACAGATATATTCAGAACATTTCATCCCAAAGCAACAGAATACACATTCTTCTCTAGTGCACATGGAACATTCTCCAGAATAGATCACATTCTTGGTCCTAAATCAAGTCTCAACCGGTATCAAAAGATTGGGATCATTCCCTGCATATTTTCAGACCACAATGCTCTAAAGCTAGAACTCAATCACAAGAGGAAATTTGGAAAGAACCCAAATACATGGAGACTAAACAGCATCCTTCTAAAGAATGAATGGGTCAACCAGGAAATCAAAGAAGAATTGATAAAATTTATGGAAACAAATGATAATGAAAACACAACAGTTCAGAATCTGTGGGACACAACAAAGGCAGTCCTGAGAGGAAAATATATAGCAGTACAAGCCTTTCTCAAGAAACAAGAAAGGTCTCAGGTACACAACCTAACCCTACACCTAAAGGAGCTGGAGAAAGAACAAGAAAGAAACCCTAAACCCAGCAGGAGAAGAGAAATCATAAAGATCAGAGCAGAAATCAATGAAATAGAAACCAAAAAAACAATAGAACAAATCAACAAAACGAGGAGCTGGTTCTTTGAAAGAATTAATAAGATTGATAAACCCCTGGCCAGACTTATCAAAAAGAAAAGAGAGAGGACCCAAATAAATAAAATCATGAATGAAAGAGGAGAGATCACAACGAACACCAAAGAAATACAGACAATTATAAGAACATACTATGAGCAACTCTACGCCAACAAATTTGACAATCTGGAAGAAATGGATGCATTCCTAGAGACATATAAACTACCACAACTGAACCAGGAAGAAATAGAAAGCCTGAACAGACCCATAACCAGTAAGGAGATTGAAACAGTCATCAAAAATCTCCAAACAAACAAAAGCCCAGGGCCAGACGGCTTCCCGGGGGAATTCTACCAAACATTTAAAGAAGAACTAATTCCTATTCTCCTGAAACTGTTCCAAAAAATAGCAATAGAAGGAAAACTTCCAAACTCATTTTATGAGGCCATCATCACCTTGATCCCAAAACCAGACAAGGATCCCAACAAAAAAGAGAACTACAGACCAATATCCTTGATGAACACAGATGCAAAAATTCTCGCCAAAATACTAGCCAATAGGATTCAACAGTACGTTAAAAGGATTATTCACCACGACCAAGTGGGATTTATTCCAGGGTTGCAAGGCTGGTTCAACATCCGCAAATCAATCAATGTGATACAACACATTAATAAAAGAAAGAACAAGAACCATATGATACTCTCCATAGATGCTGAAAAAGCATTTGACAAAGTACAGCATCCCTTCCTGATCAAAACTCTTCAAAGTATAGGGATAGATGGCACATACCTCAATATTATCAAAGCCATCTATGAAAAACCCACCGCAAATATCATTCTCAATGGAGAAAAACTGAAAGCTTTTCCGCTAAGGTCAGGAACACGGCAGAGATGTCCGTTATCACCACTGCTATTCAACATAGTACTAGAAGTCCTAGCCTCAGCAATCAGACAACAAAAGGAAATTAAAGGCATCCAAATCGGCAAAGAAGAAGTCAAACTATCACTCTTCGCAGATGATATGATACTATATGTGGAAAACCCAAAAGACTCCACTCCAAAACTGCTAGAACTTGTACAGGAATTCAGTAAAGTGTCAGGATATAAAATCAATGCACAGAAATCAGTTGCATTTCTCTACACCAACAACAAGACAGAAGAAAGAGAAATTAAGGAGTCCATCCCATTTACAATTGCACCCAAAACTATAAGATACCTAGGAATAAACCTAACCAAAGAGACTAAGAATCTATACTCAGAAAACTATAAAGTACTCATGAAAGAAATTGAGGAAGACACAAAGAAATGGAAAAATGTTCCATGCTCCTGGATTGGAAGAATAAATATTGTGAAAATGTCTATGCTACCTAAAGCAATCTACACATTTAATGCAATTCCTATCAAAGTACCATTCATTTTTTTCAAAGAAATGGAACAAATAATCCTAAAATTTATATGGAACCAGAAAAGACCTCGAATAGCCAAAGGAATATTGAAAAAGAAAGCCAAAGTAGGTGGCATCACAATTCCGGACTTCAAGCTCTATTACAAAGCTGTCATCATCAAGACAGCATGGTACTGGCACAAAAACAGACACATAGATCAATGGAACAGAATAGAGAGCCCAGAAATGGACCCTCAACTCTATGATCAACTCATCTTCGACAAAGCAGGAAAGAATGTCCAATGGAACAAAGACAGCCTCTTCAATAAATGGTGTTGGGAAAATTGGACAGCCACATGCGGAAAAATGAAATTGGATCATTTCCTTACACCACACACGAAAATAGACTCAAAATGGATGAAGGATCTCAATGTGAGAAAGGAATCCATCAAAATCCTCGAGGAGAACACAGGCAGCAACCTCTTCGACGTCAGCTGCAGCAACATCTTCCTAGGAACATCACCAAAGGCAAGGGAAGCAAGGGCAAAAATGAACTTTTGGGATTTTATCAAGATCAAAAGCTTTTGCACAGCAAAGGAAACAGTTAAAAAAACCAAAAGACAACTGACAGAATGGGAGAAGATATTTGCAAATGACATATCAGATAAAGGGCTAGTGTCCAAAATCTATAAAGAACTTATCAAACTCAACACCCAAAGAACAAAGAATCCAATCAAGAAATGGGCAGAGGACATGAACAGACATTTCTGCAAAGAAGACATCCAGATGGCCAACAGACACATGAAAAAGTGCTCCATATCACTCGGCATCAGGGAAATACAAATCAAAACCACCATGAGATATCACCTCACACCAGTCAGAATGGCTAAAATTAACAAGTCAGGGAATGACAGATGCTGGCGAGGATGTGGAGAAAGGGGAACCCTCCTACACTGTTGGTGGGAATGCAAGCTGGTGCAACCACTCTGGAAAACAGCATGGAGGTTCCTCAAAATGTTGAAAATAGAACTACCCTATGACCCTGCAATTGCACTGCTGGGTATTTACCCTAAAGATACAAACATAGTGATCCGAAGGGGCACATGTACCCGAATGTTTATAGCAGCAATGTCTACAATAGCCAAACTATGGAAAGAACCTAGATGTCCATCTACAGACGAATGGATAAAGAAGATGTGGTATATATACACAATGGAATACTACGCAGCCATCAAAAGAAATGAAATCTTGCCATTTGCGACGACGTGGATGGAACTAGAGGGTATCATGCTTAGCGAAATAAGTCAATCGGAGAAAGACAACTATCATATGATCTCCCTGATATGAGGGAGAGGAGATGCAACATGGGGGGTCGAGGGGGTAGGAGAAGAGTAAATGAAACAAGATGGGATTGGGAGGGAGACAAACCATAAGTGACTCTTAATCTCACAAAACAAACTGAGGGTTGATGGGGGGAGGGGGTTGGGAGAGGGGGTGCGGTTATGGATATTGGGGAGGGTATGTGCTATGGTGAGTGTTGTGAAGTGTGTAAACCTGGCGATTCGCAGACCTGTACCCCTGGGGATAAAAATATATGTTTATAAAGCTGTAAAAAAAAAAAAGAAAGAAAGGATGAATCCCCAAGTTTTGTAGCAACCTGGACGGGACTGGAAGAGATTATGCTGAGTGAAATAAGTCAAGCAGAGAGAGTCAATTATCATATGGTTTCACTTATTTGTGGAGCATAACAAATAGCATGGAGGACAAGGGGAGATGGAGAGGAGAAGGGAGTTGAGGGAAATTGGAAGGGGAGGTGAACCATGAGAGACTATGGACTCTGAAAAACGATCTGAGAATTTTGAAGGGGTGGGGGGTGGGAGGTTGGGGGCACCAGGTGGTGGGTATTGTAGAGGGCACGGATTGCATGGAGCACTGGGTGTGGTGCAAAAATAATGAATACTGTTATGCTGAAAAAAATAAAAAAATTAAAAAAAAAAAAAAAAAAAAAGAAAGTGAGGAGGTGGAGAACCATTTACTATGCTAATGAACATCAAAAAAAAGCTGGAGTACTTTATCATACATAAATCATATTATATCAAACACACCAGATTTTTAAACCAAAGACTGTAACAAGAGCTGAAGGAGGGCAATATATCAATATATCAATAAAGGGGTCTATCTAATAAGAAGATCTAACAACTATAAATATATATATATATATATATATATATATATTTATACAAATATATAAATCAATAAATATCAAACATAAACTCAGTAATAATAATATAGAAGTAGTAGAGACTTTAATACCCTGCTAAAAGCAATGGGAAGATCATCTAAGCAGAAGATAAACAAGGAAACAAGGGCTTTGAATAAACACACTGGACAAGTTGGCCTTAACAGATATATTCAGAACATTCTATCCTAAAGCAACAGAATACACATTCTTTTTGAGTGCACATGGAACATTCTCCAGGATAGATCACATACTGGGTCACAAATCAGGCCTCAACCAGTACAAAAAATTGAGATCATACCATGCATCGTTTCTGACCACAATGCTATGAAACTTGAAGTCAACCACAAGGAAAAATTTGGACAGACCACAAATACATGTAGGTTAAAGAACATCCTACTAAAGAATGAATGGGTTAACCAGGAAATTTAAAAAGAAATTAAAAAGCAATACATGGGAGCAAATGAAAATGAAAACATGACAGTCCAAAACCTTTGGGATACAACAAAAGTGGTCCTAAGAGGGAAATATATAGCAATACAGGCCTACCCCAAGAAGCAAGAAATGTCTCAAATATACAACCTAACCTTACACCTAAAGGAGCTGGAAAAAGA
Source organism: Lutra lutra (assembly GCF_902655055.1). Lineage (NCBI taxonomy): Eukaryota > Metazoa > Chordata > Mammalia > Carnivora > Mustelidae > Lutra > Lutra lutra. The sequence goes on along the minus strand of NC_062280.1, from coordinate 147,994,182 downwards.
ATAGCAAATAAAGCCTAAAGCCAATAGAAGAAGGGAAATAATAAAGACTAGAACAGAAATAAATGATATAGAAATTAAAAAACCAATAGAACTGATCAACAAAACTAAGAGTTGGTTCATTGACTCTATTAACGAAATTGATAAACTCCTAGCCAGACTTATTAAAAAGAAAAGAGAATGGACCTAAATAAATTCAATAATGAAAGAGGAGAAATCACAACCAACACTGCAGAAATACAAGCAGTTATACAGAGAATATTATGAGCTATTATATGTCAACAAATTAGGCAATCTGGAAGAAATGAACAAATTCTTAGAAACATATAAACTACCAAAACTGAAGGAACAAGAAATAGAAAATGTGAACAGACTGATAACCAGCAAATATATTGAATGAGAAACCAAAAATCTCCCAATAGAGTCCAGATCCGGATGATTTCCCAGGGGAAGTCTACCAAATATTTAAAGAAAAATTCATACCGATTCTTCTGAAAGTGTTCCAAAAAATAGAAATGGGAGAAAAACTTCCAAACTCATTCTATGAGGCCAGCATTACCTTGATCTCTAAACCAAGGACCCCACTAAAAAGGAGAATTGCAGACCAACATCCCTGATGAACATGGATGTAACAATTCTCAACAAGATAGTAGCTAATCTAATCCAACAGTATATTAAAAGGATTATTCACCAGGGGCGCCTGGGGGGCTCGGTGGGTTGAGGCCTCTGCCTTCGGCTCGGGTTGTGGTCCCGGGGTCCTGGGATCCAGCCCCGTGTCGGGCTCTCTGCTCAGCTGGGAGCCTGCTTCCCTTCCTCTCTCTCTGCCTGCCTCTCTGCCTACCTGTGATCTCTGTCAAATAAATAAATACAATAAAATCTAAAAAAAAAAAAAGGATTATTCACCACAACCAAGTGGGATTTATTCCTAGGCTGCATGGGTGGTTCAATATCGGCAAATCAACCAACATGATACCCCATATTAATAAAAGAAAAGATAAGAACCATATGATTCTCTCAATAGATGCAGAAAAAGCAGTAGACAAACTACAGCATCCTTTCTTGATAAAAACCCTCAACAAAGTAGGGATAGAAGGAACATACCTCAACATCATAAAGGCCACATATGAAAGACCCATAGCTAATATCATCCTCAGTGGGGAAAAACTGAGGGCTTTTTCCCTAAGGTCAGAAACGCGACAGAGTTTTCCATTCTCACCACAATTTTTCAACATAGTACTGTTAAGTCCTAGCCACAGCAATCAGACAACAAAAAGAAATAAAAGGCATCTGAATTGGCAAGGAAGAAGTCAAATTTTCACTCTTCACAGACAACGTGATAGTCTATGTAGAAAACTTGAAAGACTCCCCCCACAAACCAAAATTGCTAGAACTGATACAGGAATCCAGAAAAGTCACAGGATATAAAGTCAATGCACAAAAGTCTGTTGCATTTCTATACACAATAATGAAGGAGCAGAAAGAGGAATTGATACCATTTACAATTGCATGAAAAACTGTAAGATACCTAGGAATAAACTAACCACACAGGTAAAAAATCTGTACTCTGAAAACTATAGAACATTCATGAAAGAAATTAAGGAAGACACAAGGAAGTAGAAAAACATTCCATGCTCATGGACTGGAAGGAAAAATATTGTTAAAATGTCTATACTACCCAAAGCATTCTACACATTCAATGCAATCCTTATCAAAATAATACCAACAGTTTTTACAGAGCTGGAATAAACAATTCTAAAATTTGTATGGTACCAGAAAACACCCTAGTAGACAAAGTAATGTTGAAGAAAACCAAAGCTGGAGGCATCACAATTCCAGACTTCAAGCTGTATTACAAAGCTGTAATCATCAAGATGATATGGGATTGGCACAAAAACATACACATAGATCAATGAACAGAATAGAGAACCCAGAAATGGACCTTCAACTCTATGGCAACTAATCTCCAACAAAGCAGGAAAAAAATATCCAATGGAAAAAAGACAGCCTCTTCAATAAATGGTGTTGGGAAAATTGGACAGCCACATGCAGAATGAAACTGGACCACTTTCTGACACCATACACAAAAATGAATTCAAAATGGATGAACGACCTAAACGTGAGACAGGAATCCAGAAAAATCCCAGAGAAGAACACAAACAGCAACCTTTTTGACCTCAGCTGAAGCAAGTTCTTACTAGATATGTCTCCGGAGGCAAGGGAAACAAAAGCAAAAACGAACTATTTGGAATTCATCAAGATAAAAAGCCTATAGCAAAGGAAACAATAAACAAAACTAAAAGACAACCTAGAGATATTTGCAAATGACATATTGGATAAAGGGCTAGAATCCAAAATCTATAAAGAACTTATCAAACTCAACACCCCCGCACCCTGCCAAACTCTAGTCACAAAATGGGCAGAAGATGTGAACAGATATTCTTCCAAAGAAGACAAAAAAAATGGCTGACATCACTTGGCATCAGGGAAATACAGATCAAAACTGCAATGAGATACCACTTCACACCTGTCAGAATGGCTAAAATTAACAACTCCAGAAACAATAGATGTTGGTGAGGATGTGGAGGAAGGGGAACTCTCTTACACTCTTGGTGGGAATGCAAAACTGGGGCAGTCACTCTGCAAAACAGACATACACAACAGCATATTACTCAGCCATCAAAAAGAATGAAATCTTGCCATTTACAATGATGTGGTTGGAACTAGAATGTACTATGCGAAGCTAAGTAAGTCAGAGAAAGACAAATTCTATATGGTTTCAATAATAAGCGGAATTTAAGAAACAAAGAAGATGAACAATGAACATAGGGGAAAGGAAGGAAAAGTAAGATAAAAGCAGAGAGTGGGGGGTATCTGGGTGCCTCAGTCGGTGAAACGGCTGGCTTCAGCTCAGGTCATGATCCCAGGGTCTTGGGATAGAGTCCCACATCAGGCTCCCTGCTCACCAGAGAGCCTGCTTTTCCCTCTCCCTCTGCCTGCAGCTCTGCCTACTTGTGCTCTCTATCTCTCTGTCAATAAATAAATAAAATCTTAAAAAAAAAAAAAAAAGCAGAGAGTGGAACACCTGGGTGGCTCAGTCGGTTAAGCGGCTGCATTCACCTCGGGTCTTGATCCCAGCATCTTGGGATCAAGTCCCACATCGGGCTCCTTGCTCTGCAGAGAGCCTGCTTCTCCTTCTGCCTCTGCCTGCCACTCTGCCTGCCTGTGCTCTCTCTTTCTCTCTCTCTCTGACAAATAAATAAATAAAATCTTTTAAAAAAAGAAAAGATAAAAGCAGAAGGCTAGGCAAAGCATAACAGACTCAACTATAGGGAACAAACAGGTTTGCTGGAGGAAGGTGGGTGGGGGGAAGGGGTAATGGGCATTAGGGAGGACACTAGTGATGAGCACTGGGTGTTATATGTAACTGATGAATCACTAAATTCTACCCCTGAAACTATTAATACACTATATGTTAACTTACTAGAATTTAAATAAAATCTAAAAAAAAAGGAAAAAATGAAATGAATTTCTTATAAACAATATATTATGATTATGTCGTGCTTTCTATTCACTCTGCTTATCTGTCTCTTTTGGTTGGTATATTTAGAACATTTACATTTAAGGTAATTATTGCTATGTTAGCATTTAAGCCTCCCATTTTATTATTTATTTTCTCTGATTCTTGTTCCTCTTTTTCTCTTTTCTTGCCTTCCTATGAGTTACTTGAACATTATTGGGGATTCATCTGTATTTATTTGTAGAATTTTTGAATGCATATATTTGTATGGTTTTTAGTATTTGCTCTGGTATTAAAATATACGTATGTGTTGGGAAGCCTGGGTGGCACAGTCAGTAAAGTGTCTTCCTTGGGGTTGGGTCATGATCCTGGGGTCCTGGGATTGAGTTCCCCATCGGGTTCCTTGCTCAAGGGGAAGCCTGCTTCTCCCTCCCCTGCCCCCACCCTCATAAATAAATAAATAAATCTTTAACAAAAAAGGCTGGGAAGGAAATGATAAAGGAGAGTATCTTTTAGTATTAGGAAGGAAAAAGAAACAGCAGAAAGACCAGAAATATGAATACACACAAAAGTATGTTATTAATTATATAATGGTATATTTTATAAATCACAATGTTTATACAGTGTATTTGATGACTGAAGTGAGAGCAAGCAGAAGCAAGGGGAATGGCAGGCAGAGGGAGAAGCAGGCTCCCCACTGAGCAAGGAGCCCTATGTGGGGCTCAGTCCCAGGACCTGCGGTCATGACCTGAGCTGAAGGCAGACGTTTAACCAACTGAGGCACCCAGGCACCCCCCCCCATTATTTCATTTAATGAAACTAAGATATCTGAAGATAAATTTTGCTGAAACTTCAACAATGTGGATAAAAAACACAACCAAATTTGCAGATGCTTGTGGAAAGGTGGAGAACTTGGGGGAAATATGAAAAGGTTAGGAATGGAGATGAGGGTCATACTCTTATTTGTTTCTTTCCTGCATATATTGGATTGAACAGATTTTTTTTCCCTTTCTAGTCCTCTGCCATCTCATAAAAGATAAAGAGAAAACCTCTCAATGCCTTTTTATAGTATGACAAATGTGATTTATAATAGCGTCATTATTTCAAAACTGAAAATGCTGTTTGGTCTTCTGGGAAAATAAATATATCAGAATTAACGTGTAGCTCCGGAGGTCAGTGGGTTGCTATAACAACCAGAAAAAAAATGGTGCAGTAATAGCTCTCTCCCTCAAAGACAGGTAATTTACTAAGGATGAGATCTGTAAATGCAGATATTTGTTATATAAATGCAAACAAGCACCAAACACATTCACATTCATTTATTTCTTCAATAATGAGCACAACTCCATGCATACTGTGATGCCAGGAACAGGTGGAAAAAAACAGACATGGCCTTACTTATAATGGGGTGCCCATTCTGGTGGAGGAGACAGAAAACAAAGAATGTGTGTGTGTGTGTGTGTGTGTGTGTGTGTGTATATATATATATATATATATATATATATATCTCAATACACTAAATATTTCCTACATGTGAGAAAAGCCCTATAGGAAATAAAACAATGGAACCTGATACTGGACAAAGCAGAGAACTGCTGTTTTCTCTATATTCTTGTATAGAATATGGATATCATAAATAGCAACTTTAAGTATAGATTTAGTAAAGTGAAGAAACAGAAGATGGAGTCTTACAGGCTATTTATAAAAATTATTTAAGAAACAAAACTGCTGGGGTACCTGGGTAGCTCAGTTGGTTAAGTGCCAGCCTTCAGCTCAGGTCATGATCTCAGGGTCCTGGGATTGAGCCCCGCTCCCTCAGCTGCTTCCCCTACTTGTGCTCTCTCTCTGTCAAATAAATTAAAAAATCTTTAAAAAAAGAAAAAAAGAAACAAAACTGCTAACTAAAACATTATTATTATTTTGGCTCAGATTCCCATCAAACTGGGTGGATTCAACATGAGAATAAGAGTTGTTTGTGTATTTCAAAAATGGGCATTTTTTCATATCAAGAATCATCCCATTTTTAGTAATGGGCAAAAACTGACAACAAATCTAAATGTCTCTGCTGAGCAGGGAGCCCAGTGTCGGCACTGGGCTCAACCCCAGGACCCTGGGATCATGACCTGAGCTGAAGGCAGATGCTTAAACAACTGAGCCACCCAAGCACCCATCTTCTGCCCATTTTTAAATTGGATATCTCTTGCTTCTGTGTAATTTATTTCTGCTCTAATCTTTATTATTTACCTTCTTCTGCTAGCTTTAGGCTTTATTTACTCTTCCTTTTCTATGTCCTTTACAGGTAAGGTTAGGTTGTGTATTTGAGACATTTCTTGCTTCTTAGGGTAGGCCTGTATTGCTATATACTTCCCTCTTAGGACCACTTTTGTTGTATCCCAAAGGTTTTGGACTGTCATGTTTTCATTTTCATTTGCTTCCATGTATTGTTTTTTAATTCCTTTTTAAATTCCCTGGTTAACCCATTCATTCTTTAGTAGGATGTTCTTTAACCTACATGTATTTGTGGTCTGTCCAAATTTTTCCTTGTGGTTGACTTCAAGTTTCATAGCATTGTGGTCAGAAACGATGCATGGTATGATCTCAATCTTTTTGTACTGGTTGAGGCCTGATTTGTGACCCAGTATGTGATCTATCCTGGAGAATGTTCCATGTGCACTCAAAAAGAATGTGTATTCTGTTGCTTTAGGATAGAATGTTCTGAATATATCTGTTAAGCCCCTCTGGTCCACTTAGCATAATCTCCTCCAGTCTGGTGATGGGTATTAAGGAGGGCACGTATTGCATGGAGAACTGAGTGTTATACACAAACAATGAATCATTGTTTCCTTGTTGATCTTCTGCTTGGATGATCTGCCCATTGCTGTGAGTGGAGTGTTAAAGTCTCCTACTATTATTGTATTATTTTCAATGAGTTTCTTTATGTTTGATATATATTGATTTATATATTTGGGTGCTCCCAAGTTGGGGGCATAAATATTTATAGTTGTTAGATCTTCTTGTTGGATAAACCCCTTTATTTATATAGTGCCCTCCTTCAACCCTAGTTACAGTCTTTGGTTTAAACTTTCATTGGTACTCCGGCTTTCTTTTGATGTTCATTAGCATGATAGATGGTTCTCCATCCCCCTCACTTTCAATCTGCAGGTGTCTTTAGGTCTAAAATGAGTCTATTGTGGGGAGCACCTAGACCAGTTTTGTTTTTTAAATACATTTGTATACTCTCTGTCTTTTGATTGGAATGTTTAGTCCATTTACACTCAAGAGTAATTATTGATAGATATGAGTTTAGTGCCATTGTATTACCTGTAAAGTCAGTATTCCTGTAGATTGTCTCTGCTCTTTTCTAGTCTTTGTTGCTTTTCATCTTTCTTTCCCACTCAGAGTCCCCTTAAATATTTTTTGCAGGTCCGTTTTAGTATTCATGAATTTGTTTAGTTTTTGTTCAGAAACTCTTTATCTCTCCTTCTGTTCTGAATGATAGCTTTGTTGGATAAAGTATTCTTGGCTATATATTTTTCCCATTCAGCAGGTTGAATATATCATGCCACTCTCATCTGGCCTGCCAAATTTCTGTAGATTGATCTAAACTTACTTATCTTCCCTTCTTTTCCTTTGCTGCTTTCAGGATCTTTTCCTTATCTCTGTATTTTGCAGATTTTACTACAGATATTTGCAGACTTTGGTGTTGGCTGTCCTTTTGTTGAATTTAATGGGAGTTCTCTGGACCTCCTGGATTTGGATGTCTGGTTCTTTTTCCAGAAAAGGGAAGTTTTCAGTTATTTGCTCAAATAAGCCTTTTGTCCCTTTTTCTCTCTCTTCTTCTTCTAGGACTCCTATAATATGAATGTTATTATACTTTATGAAGTCGATGAGTTCTCTAATTCTACCTTCATGATGAGTGTTTTTCTTTCTCTCTTCTTTTCAGCTTCATTTCCGCCCATAATTTTGTGTTCTCTATCACTTATTCATTCCTCTGCTTCTTCCTTCCTTGTCGTCATTACATCCAGTTGGTTTCGCATCATGGCTATAGCACTTTTTACTTCAGCCTGGCAAGTTTTTAAGTCTTTTATCTCTGCAGTAAGGGACTCCCTGGTGTCTTCTATGCTTTTCTCAAGTCCAGCTTTTATCTTTATGATTGTTGTTTTAAATTTTGGTTCAGGAATATTATATCTGTTTTGATTAGATTCCTGGGCATGACCTTTTCTTGTTCTTTCTTTTGGGATGAATCTCTCTGTCTTGGCATTGTGTCTAGGTCTCTGTCTTCTGTGCATAAGAAAAGCCTGTTATGTTTCCTGCTTCTGAGAGCAATGGCTATATTAAGAAGAAGTCATATACTGTCCAGGGCCTGGCACTTTGGGAAGTGTTTCTGGTATATCCTGTGTGTACTCTGTTGTATTTTGGCTGCTCTTTCCCTCAGGTCAGTACCCTGCAGTTTCTCCTTGTCTGTAGTGGGGAATGTTTGGACCTTGTCCAGTCTGGTGAGTTTTAAATAGGTGTGCTCTGGTCTGCTTGTTAAAAGAGGCTAGATCCTATTTACATTAGAGCTGAAGCTTGGCAGCACTCTCTAGTTAGTAGACTTGGTGCGTGTAGGGGGTTTGTGTTGGTCTCTTGGAGGAGGGGGCCCACTGCTGCTCTGGCTGTCAGGCACACATGTCCTAGAAAAAAAAAGCACCTGCAGAGCACAGGGGTGGGGCTTGGTGTAAGCAGCTCAAGCCTCCACTGTGGGTCCTCTTCTGCTCACTGAAGTCCCTCTGTGCTGTTGGGCAAGGGGAAAGTGACATCAGCCTGGTATCTCCCCCTGGAGAGAGGAGTCTGTGCTTGCCATTTTTTCAGGAAGCCCCCACAGAAGAATGAATAATCTCTATTCGAGTGTCCCAGGCATCCCTCTGATCCCTGTCTGGGTCCGAGCTGTCTGCCCACCTGGTGGCGCAGTGCTCCTTTGTTTTACCTCAGGTGCACAGGCTGAGTTTCAAAACTCCAAACTCCAGTCACCCAGCTTGGCCTGGACCCACACTTATCCTCTGGGGGAGGGTCTCCCTGCACTGTGGCTGGTGATGGTTTGTCCCAGAAGGGCAATTCCATGAACTTGCGGGGCCTTTGAGTTTATGGGGAAGTGCAGCAAAAAGCTGGCATCCAGGTTAGCTGCCCTTAGTAGGTGTCTCTGCTTGTTTGCTAATGAATGGGGCAGTGCAGTGGCACCCGCTGGCTCTTTGTGCCTTGAGAGGAGGGCCACCTCTCCTAAATGCACTCTAAGAAGGCAAACTATCTCTCCCCATGTGACCCAGGGCATCCTCAGACCACCCTGTCCACTCCCGGACCTCTACCCTCCTTCTGCACTGAAGGACTGCTATGCCCTCTAGGCTCTGCCCAGCGTTGACTTCTAAAATTTCAGTCTTTGACCCACTGATTGCAAAACTTGCCGTAATCAGCCCTCCTCGTTTTCTCCATTTTGGATTTTGGGGACATGTTTTTCTTGTGTAATCCCCTGCATACTGCGCTCTCTCTTTCTCTCTCTCATCTCTCTGTGATCATGGCTCCGTCCCCTCTGCAGCATGTGTGATTCTTTTGTCCCCTAAATCATGTCTCTGCCCCTCCTATCTTGCACGATGTGGCCTCTCTTCTTCCCCTAGTTGTGCAGTTTGTTCTCCCTGTCCTCAGATCAAATTTCTTGGCTGTTCAGAATGATTTGGTATTTATCTAGCTGTTTGAGGGGAAAGGTAGGCATAGGGTCGTCCTACTATTCTGCCATCTCAATGCCTCCTCCCCAGGTGGATATTTCTTTGATGTTGAGTGGTATAAGTTCTTTCTTATTTGGATATTAACCATTTATTGGCTATGCCATTGAAAATTCATTAGGCTGTCTTTTAATTTTGTTGGTTGTTTCCTTTGCTGTGTAGAAGCTTTTTATCTTGATATAGCCCCAGTGGTTTATTTTTGCTTAGAAAAATGTTGCTAAGGTCGCATCAGAGAAATTACTGCCTGTGCTCTCTTCTAAGATTTTTACGGTTTCAGGTCTCACATTGAGGTCTTTAATTGACTTTGAGTTTATTTTTGTGTGTTCTAAGAAAATAGTCCAGTTTCATTCTTTTGCATGTAGCTGTTCAGTTTTCCTCACTGTTTATTAAAGAGATTTTTTTCCCTTTTATATTCTTGCCTCTTCAGTGAAAGATTAATTGACCATAAAAGTGTGGGTTATTTCTGAGCTCTGTATTCTGTTCCATTGATCTATGTTGATTTTTATGACAGTACCATACTGTTTTGATTCCTACAGCTTTGTAGTATATCTTGAAATATGGGATTCTGATGTCTTCATTTCTCTTCTCTTTTTTTCAGTTTGCTTTGGTTATTCAGGGTCTTTGTGGTTATACAAATTTTAAGATTATTTGTTCTAGTTCTGTGAAAAATGTTGTTGGTATTTTGATAGTGAGTGCATTAAGTATGTAGATTGATTTGTGTAAAATGGATATTTTAATGATATTTTTTCTCCTGATCCATGCTGGTGGAATATCTTTCCGTTTGTTTGTGTCATCTTCAATTTTCTTCATCAGTGTTTTATAGTTTTTAGAACACAAGTTTTTCATGTCCTTGGTTAAGTTTACTCCTATGCATTTTATTATTTTAGGTGCAATTGTAAGTGGAATTGTTCTTCTGATATCTCTTTCTGCCACTTCATTATTAGTGTATAAAAATGCAATGATTTCTATATATTGGTTATGTATCCTGAGACCTTCCTGAATTCATTTATCAGTTCTAGTGGTATTTTGATGGAGTCTTCAGTGTTTTCTCTATCTAATTTCATGTCATTGGTAACTTCTTTCTTACCAATTTGTTGTCTGATTGCTGTGCCTAGGACTTCCAATGCTATGGTGAATAAAAGTGGTGAGAGTGGGAATCTTTGTCATATTCCTAATCATAGGGGACAAGCTCTCAGTTTTTCACCATTGAATATTATGTTTGCTGTAGGTTTTTCATATATGGCCTTTATTAGTTTGCAGTATGTTCCCTCTAAATCTACTTTGTTGAGGGTTTTTATCATGAATGGATGTTGTACTTTGTCAAATGCTATTCTATATCTATTGGAATGATCATATGCTTTTTATCCTTACCCTTGTTGATGTGATGTCTCGTGTTGACTGATTTGTGAATATTGAACCATATTTGCAGATCAAAAATAAATCCCACATGATCATGGTGAATGATTTTAAAGGTACTGTTGGATTCATTTTGCTATTTTTTAAAAAAGATTTTATTTATTTATTTGAGAGAGAGAGAGAGAGAGCATGTTTCATTTAGCTCTCTTGTTATGATTACATCCTGTTCTTTAATTTGGGGCACATTCCTCTGGCTCCTCATTTTGTCAAATGATCTGTATCTGCTTCAGTGTTAGGAAAGTCTCCTCTTGCAAGTAGTGGCTTTATGAAAAAGAGATCCTGTAGTCCCCTGCACTACAATGTCCTCTGTTCACCAGAACCTGATGCTTCAGGGGTTTCTCCTGTGTGTGTTACATGCATCATACTGTTGTGGTAGAGCAGCATTTGTCTTAAGTCCAGTCATTTGCAATGGTTTTCTTTGCCTTTTGTGGGCAAGATTTCATCCCTGTGTTGCTAGTGGGCCAGCCTGGGGCTGCCTTGGCCTTGTGTTGAGTCAGATAAGACATTTTCCAGAGCTGGAGTAGCACTGAACTGCAGGGTGCTCTCTCTGTGTTGTCCCCAAGAAGCTTTTGTTGGTGGGTGTGACCTGCACTCAGACCAGTTGGTGGAGCCTCAGTTAGACTTGTACGTGTGATTATCTTCCCCTCTCCCTGATGCAGGAGTCTCTTTGGAATGGTGCTGGGCCCTAAACACATAGAAGCTGTTGGCACAGTGCCACAACCTTAGATTGACTCCTGCCAATGGGATGTTAGAGGGGGCGAGTCTGCAAGAGCACACAGGGTCAAGCCACACAGTTAACAAGGTCGGTGCTGGTACTTAGAGGGAGGGACCTTGCAGCTCCCTGGGATAACTCTTGCCAAAGCTGAGATGGAGGGTGCCTATCTGTAGGAGAACATGGGTGGTGGTGGGGTACACTTTTACAAAGCTAGGTGAAGAGTGTTGGTGATGTGCTGATTCCCACAGGTGTCCATGTAACTAGGCTGGGGCGGGGGGAGGAGCAGAAATGGCACCTGTCCCCCAGTCAGATGTTTTTGGAGATGTTTCCCACAGATCCCTACCCCTCCAGCACACACTCCGAGATGGGTAAATAAATCTCCCTCATACAGTCCAGACGTTTTTCAAATTGCTGCTTCTATGTCATATGTCAGTAGGGTTGCTTGTTTTGCTTTCTCTTTAAAGGTAGGGACTCAAGTTCCTATCACCCTCTGGCTCTCTAGAGCTGAGCTCACTGATATTTAAAGTTCCAGGTGCTAAGCCACACTGATCATAAGAATTTCTGATGTTAGGTCCCTTTGGTTTTCAGAGCCAAAGGTTTTGGGAATTTGTCTTTCCAACATGAGCTCCCATGCCTGAGGTTGGGGGTCTAGTGGGGGTCTGCTCCTCTCCCCTCTTTTCACCCAGTGGCATCCCTCCTTCTCAGAGACTGTGGCTCCTGGACATATCTCTTCCCTTCCTACCTCCTCAATGTGCCCCTTTCTCTCAATTTAACTGTGGAGAGACTGTTCTGCCAGCTTGACCCAGTCTTTGGGTCATTTTCTGGGTTATTTACACTGATGGGGGTGTTATTTAGGTGTATTCATGGGACAAGTAAGTCTAGGATCCTCCATTCCATCCTCCTACTCAGAAGTCTCCATAGAGTTCATCCTTTGAAAGTTTACAATTCACTCATTTTTACTATCGTCATGATAGAAAAACTAGATATCTAAGGGTACCTGTGTGGCTCAGTTGGCTAATTAATTGTTTGACTCTTGATTTCAGCTGAGGTCTTAATCTAAGGGTCATGAGTTTAGTCCCTGCATAGGGCTCTGTGCTGGCCATGGAGTCTACTTAAAACAAAAACAAAATCAACTAGATATCTAAACTCTTTAGATATTGTACAACAATCATCACAAATTTCAAAATATTTTAATTGCTCCCCCAAAACTCCATACCTATTAGCAATGAATATCCATTTCTTCCTGACCTTCCATATGCCCAGTCCCCAAGTCCTCAGAAACCACTAATCTCCTTTCTGTCTCTGTGGCTTTGCCTATTCTGGATATTTCATTTAAATGGAATCACATCGGGACACCTGGGTGACTCAGTTGGTTAAACATCTATCTTTGGCTTAGGTCGTGATCCTGGGGTCCTGGGATTGAGCCCCATGTCAGACTCCCTGCTTAGCAGGGAGTCTGCTTGTCTGTCTTCCTCTGCCCCTCCCCACTGCTTGTGATCTCTTTCGTTCTCTCTCAAATAAATAAATAAAATTTTTAAAAAAATAAATGGACTCAGGGACGCCTGGGTGGCTCAGTTGGTTGGGCAGCTGCCTTCGGCTCAGGTCATGATCCCAGCGTCCTGGGATCGAGTCCCGCATCGGGCTCCTTGCTCAGCAGGAGCCTGCTTCTCCCTCTGCCTCTGCCTGCCATTCTGTCTGCCTGTGCTCGCTCTCTCTCCCTCTCTCTCTGACAAATAAATAAAATCTTTAAAAAAAAATAAATAAAATAAATGGACTCATACAATATGTGTCCTCTGTGTTTGGTTTCTTTCACTTAACATATTGCTTTCAGTCCATCCGTGTCATAACATATATCAGAACTCTATTTCTACTTATGGTCAAATAATATTTCATGGTGTTGATTTTGGCATTTTTTCATCCATTTATCACCAGTGGGCATTTGGTTTTTTTCCCTATTTTTTGTTAGTTATGAATAATGATTCTATGAACATTTGTGTACCATTCTTTTCTAGATTTATGTTCCCAATTTTCTTGAGTATATACCCAGAAGTGATATTGCTGGGTCATATGGTAACTCTATGTTTAACTTTTTGAGGAACTTCAAATGGTTTTCCAAAGCAACTGCACCTTTTTATTTTTTAATTTTTTAAATTTAAAGATTTGGGGGCACTTGGGTGGCTCAGTAGGTTACAGCCTCTGCCTTTGGCTCAGGTCATGATCCCAGGGTCTGGGGATCGAGGCCCACATTGGGTTCTCTGCTCAGCAGGGAGCCTGCTTCCCTTCCTCTCTCTCTCTGCCAGCCTCTCTGCCTACTTGTGATCTCTATCTGTCAAATTAAAAAAAAAATCTTAAAAAATTTTTTTTTAATTTTAATTAAAAAATTTTCTTTGTTTTAGAGAGGGAAAGAGAGAACACAAGCAGGGGGAGGGGCAGAGGGAGAAGGAGAGAATCTCAAGCAGACTCCACACTGAGCCTGGACATGGGGCTTGATCTCACAACCCTAAGATTATGACCTGAGCCAGAATCAGGATTTGGATGCTTAACTGAGTCATCCAGGCACCCCATCAACTGCACCATTTTAGATTCCCACCAGCAGTTATAAGGACTTCATTTTTTCCATGTCCTTCCCAGCTCTTGTATTCAAGGTTTTTTGTTGTTGCTATTTATTTCATTCTGCTCTCTTTTTTTAAGATCTTATTTTTAAGTAACCTTCACACCCAAAGTGGGGCTTGAACCCACAATCCTGAGATCAAAAGTCCCACATCCCACAGACTGAGCCAGCCAGCTGCCCTTCATTTTGTTTTTGATTCTAGCAGTCCATGTGGGTGTGAAGTGTTTTTGATTTGCATTTCCGTTAATGACTACTGATGTTAAGCATCTTTTCTTATGCTTGTTGGCACTTGTATAGCTTCTTTGGAGAGATGTCTATACACATCCTTTCTCTATTTTCAATTGGGTTGTTTGTATTTTTATAATTAAATTGTACAAGTTCTTTACATATCGTAGATGCAAGAATCATATCAGATATATAATTTGCCAATATTTTCTCCCTTTACATTGTCTTTTCATTTTATTAATAGCATCAGATGAGGCACAAAAGTTTAATTTTTATGAAGACCAATTTATCTATTTTTTCCTATTGTTTTGTCACTGATCTTTTTTTTTTTTTTTTAACAAAAGCCCTGGATGTCAAGCTTTTCTCACAGAATGTACTCTGAAAAATGTCAAATAAAGACAAGTCCTGATAATGGAGCTTTTAGGTGAGCCACGAGAGAAGCAAATCTCTAGAAATAGGGCTTTTAGGGATCTCCAAATCTATTATGTCTCATCCAGTGGCTGCTAAACTGCTATTTTTTACAGGCCCTGTAGTTGTGAAGCTATTGAATTTTAAGGCTCCCATAAAGTTAGATGAGAAGGATAGGATTAGGGCACGTCAAAATGTCACAGGGCTTACTGCTCTTACCAAGATTCATCTGTTTCCCTTGAATGACCACTTCTTGGCCTTTAGTTAATTTCCATAGTTCTGATACATTTATTTTAAGAGTTTTTGCTAGAGCTTTCATTGCTTTTATGAAGGGGAAGATTTTGGGGGGAGATTGTTACTACACCATTTGGAATATCTACATCTAGAACTGAATTACCCAATACACAGAAAACTTGGACTAATCTCAAGAGAATTATATTGAATAAAAAAAATCTCAAAAGGTTACATACCATATGATTCCACTTATATGATATTCTTTAAATAAAACAAAACGAGAGATATGGATTACAGACTAGGGTTATCAAGGGTTAGGGCAGTGAGAAAGGAAAAGGCTGCGGTTATAAAAGAAGAGCAGTTACGAAAGTCCTAGATGACATCTTCTTCCAATAGAAGACTTTTTAGTCTACACTTAAAATCTGTTGTTCAGTGTAGCCACCTTCATGAATGATCTTAGCCAGATCTGGAGAACTTACAGCAGCTTCTCTATGAGCACTTGCTGCCTCAATTTACACTCTCATGTTATAGAGAAGTCTTCTTTCCTTACTTCATGACCCAACTTCTGCTAGCTTCCAACTTTTCTGCAGCTTCCCCACCTCTCTTCAGCCTTCCTAGGATTGAAGAGAGTTAGGGCCTTGCTCTGGATTAGCCTTTGCCTTAAGGGAATGTTGTGGCTGGCTTGATCCTCTATCCAGACCACTTGAACTTTTTCCAGCTCAGCAATAAGGTTGTTTCAGTTTCTTACCATTTGTGTATTACCTGGAGTAGCACTTCTAATTTTCTTCAGGAAGTTTTCCTTTGCATTCAAAACTTGGCTGTTTAGTGCAAAATGCCTAGTTTTTGGTCTGTTTTGGGTCTTGACATGCCTTCCCCACTGCACTTAATGATAATGAGCTCCAGCTTTTCATTTAAAGGGAGAGACATGCAACTCTTCCTTTCACTTTAATATCTAGGGGACACCATAGGATTATTCAATGGCCAAATTTCAATATTGCTGTTATCTCAGGGAATAGGGAAACCCAAAGAGAGGAAGAGAGACAGGGAAACAGCAGATCAGTGGAGCAGTCAGAACACATAAAACATTTATTCATTAAGCTTGTCAACTTTTTTTTTTTCTTTTTGAGAGAGAGAGAGAGCACAGGGTAGGAGGGGCAGAAGGTGAGGGAGAGAGAGAATCTTATGCAGCCTCCACGCCCAGCGCAGAGTCTGATACGGGGCTTGATTCCATGACCCTGAGATCATGACCTGAGCCGAAATCAAGAGTTGGTGCTTAACTGACTGAGCCATCCAGGTACCCTTAAGCTTGTCATCTTATATGGGTGTGGTTTACGGTATCCCAGAATAATTACTATCATAATATAAAAGATCACTGATTACAGACCACCGTAACAAATACAATCATGAAAATTTGGAAGTATTGTGAGAATTACCAAAATGTGACGGAAACACAAAGTGAGCAAATGCTGTTGGAAAAATGATGCCAATAGACTGGCTCAATGCAGGAGGGCTAAAAGCTTTCAATTTGTTAAAAAAGAAAAGAAAAGAAAACTAACAATATCTGTGAAGTACAACAAAAGAAAGCACAATAAATAAAGGTGTGTCTATATTACAAAATTATAATAATTATAACAGTATGTCACTGGCATAAATAGAGATGCATAGATCAACAGAACATAATACAGAGCCCAGAAATAAACTCCTGCATATAAGGTCAATCAATATTTGACAAGGGACTCAAGAACAGCCAATGAGGAAAGAACAGTCCGCAACAAGTGGTGCGGAGAAAACTGGACAACACGTAGAGAAAAATGAACAGGACCCTTAGCTTACAGAGACCTTATTTGAAACACTTGGCTGCGCCTCACCTTTCTCCAAATGTTCTGAGTCTCCTAACAAGCAATTCAGTTGGCTGATTCCAGCTCCCCATCCTGTGTCTTCTCTCAAACATTCACAGACCAGCAGACAGTCAACATGGGAAAAGAAAGGACTCAAGTTCCTAGAAAATCAGAAATTGACCATATTAAAAGTTCTTGATATTTCAGAGACCTCAGGCATTAAATCGTATGGTTATTTTAATTTTGACTCCAGCTGTAATTCCAAACTTCGTGATGAGAAATGTGTAGACTTTTTGATATATATTTATTGCATTTTAAAATAAAAAGTGACATAATCATATCTTTAAGTCTGAATCTTGATACTGTGCAAATTGATTAAAATTTGGACGGTTTTATTGCTTCTCACAGTTATATTCAAATGGTATTCAGTGAGTACACAGAGGTACTATTTGAGAAAGTATACTTTATCATTACCTTGACATATTTAATATCATAACTGTGAATTTTAATATAAGAAAACTTTGAAATTTATTAAGTTAGCTCAATGCTCTGATTTGAGATTACTGAGGTATATCTGAACTGAAATGGTCAAAATATAATACTAAAAATATAAATAGTATAAATACCAAATATAACTGTAAATATAAAAATAAAATCATAATGTAACACTAAAAATAATACTGTGCATTTTATTTTTTAAAGATTATTTATTTATTTATTTATTTATTCATGAGAGAGAGAGATTGAGAATTAGCAGGGGGCTGGGGGAGCGACAGAGGGAGAAACAGATTCCCCACTGAGCAGGGAACTTGAGCCGAAGGCAGACATTGAACCGACTGGGCCACCCAGGCACCCCTAAGGTTCTTTAGGTTTAAATAAGAAAAGTGGGCTTTAGTATTCTGTGAGTCTAATTGACAAAAAAATCAAGAATCACTTAGTGGTCAAGAATAATATACAGAAATTCAAACTATTTAAGGATTATTCTTAAAATAATTTTAGTAATATATTGTTAAGATCTAGGATAGTCACAGGCCTATTTTACAGTAACACCTCCAGTCTTGATTTTTTTTTTTAAACTCTGTTCAAAGCACTTTGATTGGTGTTATGAGAGATATAAAGGTGAAATAGGCCCTATCCCTGCAAGAAGGAACCTGTAAAGTTTAACTCACAAAGCTTACCAGTGAATAGGTAAACTCTCGGCTCCAGGCCACTTCCTTTCTTTTAGCAGAAAACCTGGCATCCTAATTCAATGAAAGAATCAAGAAATTCATCTCTATCTCTGTGAGCCTTTCTCCCTCCAACTCTGAAAGGAGGGTCGTGGCTCCCGTTCCAGTATGACCCCGACCCTTGGGCTTTGGTCCATCTCCTCCCTTTCCTTGAGCTTCTGGGCCCAGGGTCCTCATTATTCTCTTAATGGATTTTTGCCTGAGCCTCGTAAGGTGTTAAAGACTCAAAGCAACCAAAAACACAACCTGAGGTATTCTCTCTTCCACTAGGTACTGTCTCTTCCTTTCCATAGAGTAGGCCACGCCTGCCCTTCCGCTTCTTCACATCCTACCATGTAAGGGAAGATAGAGTCCTGTCGACACCATGTTAGTTGTCCTGCTGGATAACTCGTGTTCTGGATTGGGCTGATTGCTTCTTCATACTGGTTTTACTTTGTCCTTCTGGCCAGGCTTTCCTGTAAACTGGAATTTTGTTCTAATGGCTTAATTAGATTTAGGCTGATTTTTGTTGGTAGAGGCGCCTGGGTGGCTCAGTCATTAAGGGTCTGCCTTTGGTTCAGGTCATGATCCCAGGCTCCTGGGATCGAGCCTCGAGCCCCACATCGTGCTCCCTGCTCTCCCTCTCCCACTGCCCCTGCTGTGTCCCCTCTCTCGCTGTGTCTCTCTCTGTCAAACAAATAAATAAAATCTTAGGGGAAAAAAAAACATTGTCGGCAACACAATTGTTATAAAAACATTAAGTTTTTTGTTGTCATTTTATAAGAAGGGCTGTAAGACTTGAACTCACCTGCGCCCTTTCATGGCTGGGTGAACCGTATTTGGCAGATGGCTAATTAAAGCTTCAGCTCACTTATTCTGATTCATTCTTTCTAGGTTTTTGCCCCCAAGCAAATCTTCAGATTGAAACTTCTTTGCCAAATACCACCCAAGGACCTTCTAAGGGCCAAGTCCTTTCTGTGATGTGACCTGGTTGGCCATACCCTGAAAATGACACAGGGAAGAGGTGTTACTGAATTGATTTTTGTGGTGGGAGACTGGGGTACAGTCCAGCAAGGGACCCTCTGAGGATCCATACCGAATGCATTTCAGAGATGTCTCTTTCTTAAAGCTGGGATCCTGCAACATACACCTACCAATTCCCAACCTCTGTTGCTTAAGGACTGCCTTGGGGGCATTAACTTCCCCTTGAACTCCTGTGCTGTTGTAAGAGCATTGCCCAAGAGCATGATCTTTCAGAAAAACCTCTAGCCAGAAAAGCAAAGTAAAGTGGACTCTTATCACGGTCTGGGAGTGTGTGCCATAGCTGCAGCTGAAATCAGAGGTTATTGTGACGTGGACACCACATGCGTCTACTAGTGTCTCCAGATCTGATCTGACACCTAAGACTCTCAAACACATTGACAGCGCTAACCACTTGGTCAACCCTGACAGCCTCCACTAATTGGCCTCTTCATTCTCCTCTTTTTCCTCTTAGTGAGAGCTGTTGGGGTATGGGAAGAATGACGGGGCTCAGCAGTGGGTTCCCAGAAAAGAGGGGAGTGGAAAAGATCTCTGACACTATGAAGGCTTAATTTCTGCCTTGCGAAAAATCTTTATTTGGGATTACATGGAATTTAACTTTTGGGTGTGAATTATTGTGGAAGGAGGATTAGGGAGATTTGAAATGACTGTCAAGGCAATAAAGCCTGCATGGTGTTGGGAACTGTCTTCATTTGAATACAGGAAGCCTGGATATGTCTCTCTTAAAATATATTAATTTATTAGTCTATTTAGTAATAGAACACCGAGTTTTAGCTGGGCACAGAGCTACCCCGCTAATGACTATTTCCCAGTCCACCTTGCAGCTGGATATGGTGGTATGATTAAATTCTCCCCAGTGGAAAAATGGCACAATTATGTAAAAGTCCATTAAAAAAGGAATTTTTTGCACTTCTTCTCTTTCCCCTTTCTTGCAGGCTGGCAACATAGATATAATTCTGGTGAGTGTGCTTTTTGCCTATGGGGATGAGGATGACTCACTTGGATTTGTGGGGAAAATGATGCAGGAACCTGGGCTCATGAAGAATCCTACTGGGCAGACCCTCCCTACCAGCCTGTGACTGCTCACTTCTGGACTCAAGTGGAGAGAAACAAGTTTCCATCTTTTATCTTAGGGCCTCTTTGGTACAGAAGTTTGGCTTAGACATGAACACAATATTCAAGCAAGAATCTTGGGAAATAGCCTATAGTCCTTCCTTTCTCATATACCTACAGCTCTCTCATCACCAAACATACAATTATAGGTCCAGCTCAATCTCTTCAACCTCTCATGTCTGCTACTACCTCACTCACTAAGCCCACAACTACTGTCCCTGCCGAGGACTGCATCCTCTCACTGGACTACAACAATGTCCCTTTAACTGTTCTTGCCCCTCAATCTTGGGCCATCAATACATTCAGAAGCTGAATCTCGAGAAAACAAATTCGATTGCATCAAGTCCCTACTTAAACATTCTCAGTGAATTCACACTATATGCAAAAATAGTCAATTCCCTGGCACGGAATATAAAGTTTCCAAGATCTGATGTTAACCAGCATTGCCAGCTTGTTCCCATTCCAAACCTCCCCTCCTATCCTAAGATCTGGTCAAAACAAAATACATTCCATAACTTGAACATTCCCATGATTGGAACTCTTACTGTCTCTGTGGGAACTATAACTCTTTATTGAAGTTATTTCCTCAACGGTCTTCCTCCACATTCCCATCCTCCAACTTCATTGATTACAAGTGACTATCTACAAGTGGCTACCCAGAGTCCCAGGTCCTCCAGGAATTATCGGCCAGAGGTATCAGAAAATATTGCCTTTTTCCACTGGGGCTTCCAACCTGGTAGGATGTCGGTCTTGGGTGTCCTGGTAATCATTTTGGCTGCCATGTTATAAAATCTAGCCCAACTGATGGTATAGTAAAGATTGCTATTTATACAATATTTTTCCATAGCATTCTACAAGAAGGAATCTGTAAAGTTAAACTTTATACTTGTTGACCCAGAGTAAAGACTACCTCTCCCAGGCGCTCTTGCTGTAGGTGTGGCTATATGGTTAAGACCTGGCTCGTGTCATGTGACTAGACATGATGTACACACTTTCCCTTATAGGGAAGGGTCATGTACTCTTCTTACCCTCTCCCTTATAGCTTCTTCCCCTTCCTTCCTTATATAGTCATTAACATAGGTGTGAACCAGCTTGGACTGTGTGGACCAGAACCCTCTAGGGTTAGCAGAATGGGAAACCAGAAAGCCTGTTCTCAGGTGACTTTCTAGAATAGGGGAGACATAGCAGATTGTGGATTTATATGATAATCTTCTATCTTATTAAAACAACTATAGGGTCTCTACATACATACAACCACACATAGATCATAATGTATAAGATGAGAGGAAAACATCAATCCCTGATATCTTCTCTACACAAAGAAAGCCATAAGGACTTGGAGACTCTGACCAGACCGTGCCTTGAAGTGAGAGCCATCGCTATTTGTTAGTTACCCCAGAATTAAGGAATAGTTTTCTCCCCAACTCCAAATATTCCTAATATTTGGTGGTTTCAAGCAGCTGTAATTGCTTTGGAGGTGAGACTCTAAAGTTTGATTCCATTGGAGAGGAGACTGTCCAGAGTAGGAATGGTTACTAAGAAAATACACCTCAAATGGGGGAAACGGTATGCAACTATGTCTGTCCCTTACTCTCCCTGTGTCTTAGACCATGGTTAGTCCATAAGATTAAAGAAGCAAGGGACTGCAGCTGATTGGCTAGATATGAGTGACATAATGGCCCCGAGTCAGGGAAAGGGCATGAAACCTATTGCCTATCTGGTTTTCTAAGACTTGGAAGCTTCTGTGAACACTATTTTTATTCCTTCATGAAATTAAAAACAAAACAACAACAAAAACTGGTTTGCACATATTTAACCATCTTGATGGTTCTAAAAATAGCTTATCAATTCTCTTGGGATTGCTAGTCACATTTTCTAAGAATAATTTTCCCTACTACTTTCTTGCTTTACCATATTTGTTATAATGAATATTCTCTTAAAGTTAACTGTAATGATACGGTGTTTAAGTTAAGATGCAGGCGAGATCTGGGGCACCTGGGTGGCTCAGTGGGTTAAGCCACTGCCTTCGGCTCAGGTCGTGATCTCAGGGTTCCTGGGATCGAGCCCCGCATCCGGCTCTCTGCTCAGCTGGGAGCCTGCTTTCCCCTCTCTCTCTGCCTGCCTCTCTGCCTACTTGTGATCTCTCTGTCACATTAAAAAAAAAAAAAAAAAAAAAAAGATGCAGGCGAGATCTGATGAGAGGACAGAGACAAAGTAAAACACCTAAGAAGCACATGACATAAAATGATTCCAACAGTTCAAATGTAAGCAGACTAGGGATGTCTACATTCTGGTTACATGGTTTAGGATTTCAAGGACAAACTTTCTTTTAAAATTTAGTGGACTGATACAGAGCTGCAAACTTTTTATACTTCCAACTTAGGAATATTCAAACAAATTCAATTAAATGATTTTAGTTTACAACTCATTGTCGTTTTATATATTTTCCTTGTGTCAGCACAAATTGACAAAAATGACATCAGGCAAAGCACTGGTTCCTAGTTTAATGAGCAGTGAGTAGCAAATTGATTATATTTTAAATAGACTCCTTATGATTAAATGTCCTTTTCCAACCACCTGTTAACCTGGTCATTATGAGATAAAGAACTCTGGCTACTTAGGTGTATGGCTAATAAGCAGCTAATATGTTGCCAGTTTGAAACATCTGGAACCTGTATTTTGCTTTGAATTCTCATTATACAGTCTTCCTAGACAGTAGTCATATACATAGCATATATGCATAACTCTTCAAGTCAAAGCTTTCAAATAGATTAGCTCATTTGATTAACTTCTTTTGATTCAGAAATCAAATTTAGTTACTTAACTACTCTTGTTAATTATTAAATGGAGAAATTTAAACAGCTCTGTCTCAGTTCTGAGGTACCCCTTCATAGTCACATCCTTTTCAGATGGTAAATGTATATTATTTTGTTAGCTCTATTTTAGAAAAGATGTAATAATGCTCTTCTCCCTGTAACAAATATTTGAGCAATATGCCTTGCGAAAAAGGGTAAATTTCTTTTTGTAGAAGTGTTTTTGGGACTCTGTCACAAGTGTTCTTTTCCTGGGTGTGTGGAATATCTTCAGAAGTGTCATAACACCCTTGGAATTATAAAAACATGAACATATACATTTTTCTGGGGAATGAGTCAATAGCTTTCCTCAGATTCTCGATAAGATCCAGGTACAAAACAGAAGAAAACATTGTAACTACAGAAGAAGGCAACTATAATTTAAATTTAATCCTAAACCCAAATTAAACAAGGTATTTGCTAACTTAGTCTTTTATCCTTCAGAAAATGCCAACAACGCTTACCATTTGAATTGTGTAAGTATTTAAAATAATTTGGGTTTGCTGAGCTTTTCAGACTACTGGCATAAAGATACAAAAAAACCATTAAAATCCTTCTAAATCCTACACAGAATAGCCTTACAAACAATATTATATTGAGCATTTGCTAAAAGGTTTGTCAATTAATTGTAAAACTGAGACAAAGTTGCTTTCCTGTCAAGAAGGGATTTCAACACTGCTGGTTGTGTCACTCACTGTACAAGCAAAGGTTTTATACACTTAGCAGAAATGCTAATTAAAAGGTCAGAAGGCCTGGGTTCCAGTGCCATTTTTATTTGTAACTAACCATATACAAATCACTTATCTATAAAATAATGGTTAACATCTATCCCCTAATTCACAAATATATCATGAAACCGAAGTCTTCCCCCAGAACTTCTTTTTAAACCATGACATTACTGTTAATTAGCTTATACTTAACTAAAGGATAAAAATGACAAATTGTAGGGGCACCTGGGTGGCTCAGTGGGTTAAAGCCTCTGCCTTCGTTTGGCTCAGGTCATGATCTCAGGGTCCTGGGATCGAGCCCCGCATCGGCCTCTCTGCTCAGTGGGGAGTCTGCTTCCTCCTCTCTCTCTCCACCTGCCTCTCTGCCTACTTGTGATCTCTGTCAAATAAATAAATAAAATCTTTAAAAAAAAAAAAAGAACACATTGCTAGAGTAAGAGTCTTATTTCACTAGAAATAATGTCAAAGAGGAATGTCCTATGGACTCTTCAGATGCCCAATCAAAATGGCCAAGAAAACATTTGTGTGCTTGTTTGTTTAATCCTTTTCTCTCTCCCTCTTTTTTATTCAGAATTCAGGTCCCTACCCCAGGCATACTCCTCAGTACTCTGATGCGGTGTAAGAAATGTTAGCATTCGGTCACTACAGAATAAACACGAAAGAGGAATTAACATATTGAAAAAAGATGCAAAAAGAGGATTCTAAGTCGGTATAGAAAAATTTATAGACTCTAAGCATCTGTATATGTACACCATCTATCAGGGACATGTGTTGTGACAGTCATATGTATTAACAGATCCTCAAAATGTAAGCACCTCTATTTCTCTGTGTTTAACATTATCAATTTTGTGTGATTTAGTTTCTAGTTCTGGACTTACCCTTACTTTATGGTGACACAAAAACAAACAAAAAGACAAAAAACAAAGACTGGAGCATGGTTCACAGAGAAATACAGAACAGATACAAATACCCTAATAAAATAACCATGTACACCATTGCTAGGGAAACATTTTAGACGAAATATACTTTCACTATTGGCCCCAAATGCCATCACCCACTTACATTCTTTAACTGTCAACTTTTAATAGAAAAATAACTTTGTGATGATAATCATATACAGTGACTTACAAAACTTGACAGAACATTTCAATGCTACACAAAACAGTTCCATACACAGCTTTAAGTTTTAAAGTTCTCTGCGGGTACTTGATTTTATGGTTGATAGATGCAGTAACTACTGATCTCAATAAAACACCCTTTTAGCTTAAATGTATTTTCAAAACCAGTATTACTTCACAAAAACAGTAAAGAATAAATCACTTCCTGCTGAAGAATCCTCTAAGATGAACACCAAAACTATACAGCCAAGATATTTTAGGAAAGCATATAAACTTTTTAAGACTAGGCATGACGAACAGATAAAAATTTACATTACTCAATCATATGTCCAGTGAAAAAAAGGATTGTTTATTTGATTGAATGAAGCACGTATCAGATATAGATGAAATATATGATCTTACAAAGCAAGTTACCTTTTTTTGGTTTAGAAGGGTGTTTAAATAATTGGTGATTCTACTAGATTGGATGTTTTTTAAAATAGAAAAATGGTCATTTAGCAACCGCACATTATATTCCAAAATTAAAAGTGAATTTTCTTTGAAAGCAGTGGAATCCTGATTTTTTTTTAACTTTCTGTGAGCTCTTGAGACCATTCTGCACATTATCAAAATGAAATCCCATTTTATAACATATATCCAAATTTTTTTCTTTGCAGAAGGGGAGAAAACCAAACCAAATTTAACTATACTAACTTATAATACTAAAAACTGGCTAGTTCAAAATTTGGGAAATCTACTACTTTCATTATTCTGAAGGAAAATATAAACCTTCAAAGCCCTACCAACAACTTCTAGTCCAATGTTCTACTTTTTAAAAATTAAAAAGTTAAATTCTTCGTGGCACTAAATAGAATTAAAAAAGTTAACAGAAGGCTAAAGTAGAAAATCAAAATACAAAGGGCATAACTAACCAAAACAATCCACTGGTGCAACAAATATTTGAACAATGAAAAAAACCACCAAGCATTCTAATCAATTAGAATAGTTCATATTTGCATATTTTAATCTCAACTTTTAGCACAGTAAATTATCATATAGGTTGATTTATAATCATGGACTGTTTAAATTCTGTAACATTACATTAGTAATTCAAACATGACCCTTTCTAAACCAAATCTGCAGTCCTAATCAACATTTTTCTTTTCAGGAAAAGGAAATCTTTTTAAGATACATTCCATAGTAGTAGAAACATTTTAGTGCTTCAAAATATTTACAAAGAACCCTGCTGATCCTGTGCATTTCGCTGAGGTGCTACCTGCACCCAGACTTCATCATCAGAAAAAGAACTTGAACTTCCTGACTCTGAGTCCAGTTCACTGAATCCATCTAAGTCCCATTCAGTGCTAGACTCACTTCGAGCATCATCTTCCTCAGTGATGAAACTCTGTCCAGGTTCGAGGCAGGAAGGATAAACACGCGCACAGAGGCAAATAAAGCCAGAGTCAAACTGCAAAAGGCCTAACATGGTACCTATATTAATCCACTGGTCTTCCCTAGTATCATATTCATAAACAGTCACCCGGTTTTTTTTTCCACTGAGGGGTGGTGGAAGTGATGAGAAGCAACTTTTGGCCATGATTAACAATCTGATAGTTGTGGGTCTCTGAGTCCAAGGGAATATTACTAATCCGCCTCCATTCTCCCCTGGCTGGGTTATAGACCTTCATGACTGGGATGTCACAGATGCAGTAGATCTCATCATTGAAGACACAGGCTTCCTGAAAGTCACTACGTTTAAGAGAAGCACAGTTCAGCCACGTATTGTGGCTAGGATCGTAGTAGAGCATGCGCTTACTGTTCACAGCATAAAGATAGTTCTGAACCACTATTAGTTCAAAGGAATAGAAGGAATGGGGTACAGGAGCCACCAGCGCCCACTGGTTTCTCTGGACACTGTAGCATTCCACTTCCTTCAGTTTGACTCCAGTAATCGGGTCTCGCCCACCCAAGATGTAGATGTAGCCATTGAGGTAGGCCACATCCATGCCCTCCCGGCACAGCAGGCGGTCGGCAAGCTGCTGCCAGCTATTCTGGGCTGGCTTGTACACCCAGAGGTCCTTCCTGGGCTGAGCGGCCAGGTAGATGTCATGGTCTGGAGAGACACAGACAGCTGAGGAGGTGATAGTCTTAGTGTGAGCCAAGCTGGTTAAAGGAGATGGCATTGTGTAAATGTCCCCTGAGTATGGGTCATAGCAGAGAAAGGGATCTCTAGGATGTCCAAAGAAGACCACCATCTCCTTGGCACACATACCCAGTCTCTGGGGGGGATTTTCTGCTGTGGGTACAACAGAGCTGTTGCTGCTATCTGGCTTCGGGACCAGAGACTTGCACAACTTGTCACCATAGCGCATCTGCAGGGCCCCTTCAATAAGGTCTAGACAGTACTTCTTCACTATGGGCTTGGTCAGCAGCCCTTCCAAGTAATCCTGATCTTCATCTCTGAAGTGTGTCCAGCGGACACACTTGAAGACCTCCGCAGCGCTAGGGGCCCGCTCCTTGGGAGCCGCCTCCAACCACTGCACGGCCACATGACACACAGTCCACTCACTCTCGATGTCCAGACTATCCAGACGCAGGACAGCCAGCAGCTGGGCCAAGCTCAGATCTGCCAGACTCTCCTCCCTTACTGAACCCATCCGGCTGAGTTGCTTAAAATTGTGGGCTATAAAGGACTGGGCCTGCGATCGCAGCTTGTGATGGTCGAAGGCGTCAGCAAACTTGAGGATAGCAGTGCAGTTGGCCAGGTCAAGGCGGCGGGCTAGGAAGGAGGCACAGGCTTCCCGCACATATTCGAGCTGCAACATGTCAGAGGCCGCGTAAAGACGTTGCACGTTGGCCTCACTCAGCGACACGCGACCCGTGTAGCAGTAGTCGACCAGCACCTCGAAGGACTCGGCATCCACATCATGCATGGTCACGTTTGCCTGGTGGCTCTCGTACATGCCACCGGTGAACATGCTCTTGAAGTAGGGACACGCGGCAGCCAGCACGTTACGGTTGCAGGAAAAAAGGCGGCCGGTGCCAGGCCCGCTGCCAGGTGTCACCACCTCGATAGTCACATCACATAACAGCCGCGCGTCGTAGAAGGACTTCAGCTGTGCCAGGAGGGCTGCAGAATGAGCCGTGTCCTTCAGCTCCTCCGGGCCCGTGAAAAAAGCTGAAACAGAAGGCTTGGAAATTCTCTTGGGTCGCCTCCCGCCGCGGGGACTGGCCAGGCGGCGAGAGCGCGGAGCTTCTTCCCGGGACTGCATGGTGGAGATGGCGGCGGGGTACGAGGGCGAGAATGGGTGCAAGGACCGGGCTCTGGCTCCTCCTCGCCCTCTTTTCGAAGGCGCTAGATCGCGGCGTCCCTGAATAGACTGCAGGGGCCGCACTTACTCAACTCAGCCCTGAGCCGCGGTGCCGCCTCCCTTTATCGCGTAGACAGTGCCTGACTCACCCTCTTCCAGTTCCGCGCCCTTTCTCCGCCTCAGTTCGTTTACAGGACCCGCTGGACGGAACCAAGAAAGCCGCCACTGCCGCGCTGGCAATACCGGTAGGCCTCCGAGAACTACAGCTCCCAGGCTGCCTTTCGCGCCTCGAGGCATGCCGGGGCCCTCCAGACTCAAGGGGATAAGCGGACTGACAGAAGCCGCTGTGCATCTTGGGAGTAGTAGTTTGAGTAATATCGCGAGGTTTCTTGGGGCGAACTGCTAAGCTAACAGAATTTGAAAGCGTTAATTCTCCTGGATTTGTTGGTTTGCAGGATTGGCTTTGAAGTTCCACGGTAAAATCTCCGTTTTAGTATTCGTTAATTGTGTGGCATCCCTCTGAGAACTTTTCCTTCTGTGAAGTGGGAATAACAGTTTTCAGGGATTGTGTGAGAGTTGAATGAGATGAATTGGAGAGGACATAGGGCGCTTCAATAAATAGTTGTTGATTAGAATAATTACATGCTTACACCATGCCTAGAATAGGAAGAGTCGATCTTTGTTAGCTTTTTTTTGGGGGGGGGGGTTGTTAAAAAAAAAATGAGATACCCAGAACATGTGAAACCATGAGCATTTTCTGCAAGAAAACTTTGTTTATAATGTTGCTTCTTTCGAAGGGTTCTGAAGGTTATTACAATATTTTCAATACTAAACGATATCCGTAGGTTCATTAGGATGTCTTAGACAAAGATGAGATCCTAGAGAACACCATTTTAGGTGTCCTCAAAAAAGCAGATAAGGCATATTAAACAGGTGGGTCTCAACATCTCACCAAATCAACACTTCCTCTGGGGAGCAAGATTATTTTCATAAGTTCTTAATATTAGTGTTTATTGAGTCGTCTAATACTTCTCATTTGACCTCCTTTCCGCAAATCAGTCGAAGATTATAGTTGTCTTTATCAAAGAGTTTAAACGGGAGTTTTAAAATCTTTAAACACAAGGCCTTGTACAAAAGCACAAGATCCTGAAAGCTCTATATTCATGCATGCCGTAATATTTTGAATTGATATAGTTCAATCTGTGCTTTACAAACGTGTTTATGTATGTATTGATCAATATTCTTAGTTAAATGGTCAAAATCAAGTGCTTAGAGACTGGGTTTTGGGTCCCTTTTTTTAAAAGGGAACATTTATTTTTTTTAAGATTTTATTTATTTGACAGAGATTACAAGTAGGCAGAGAGGCAGGCGGGGGGGGGGGGTGCCGTGGGGGGTGGGGAGCAGGCTCCCCGCTGAGCAGAGAGCCCGATGTGGGGCTCGATGGGAGGACCCTGAGATCATGACTTGAGCTGAAGGCAGAGGCTTAACCCGCTGAGCCACCCAGACACCCTGGGGAGCTTTTACTTTAAAAAGCAGTTGCTCTTGCTACTAGTTTGTCACTCGTTACCATAACTTAACAAAATCTTGGTATTACATTGACAGGTGGATAACACATGGCAGGAGAATAACTCAAATTGTTTTGCTCTCTTGCCCTATTAGCTGGAGAGCTTCTACTGGAAATAAGGATAGTGGGCTCCAGTACCTCCTCTGTAGGGTTGTTGGGTATATCCCTTAGACACACTTGAGAGAATTAGGTCATTAGTAACATTGATTGCTTTCTCACCTGCACTAGAAGAGCTGGGGAAAAAGCAATTACAATTTTTTCATATTAGTAAAATATACAGTAGTTACCATTTTAATTCTTTAAGAGTACATTTCTCTGGCATTAACTACATTCACATTGTTTTGCAGACATCACCACCACCCATCTCCAGAGCTCTTTTCATCTTGCAGAACTGAAGCTTTGTACCCATTTACAGTAACTCTCCTTTCCCCCTTCCCCCAACCCCCTAGTAATAATCACCATTCTACGTTGTCTCCGAATTTGACTACCTTAAGTACTGCATATCAGTTCAGCGACTGATTTTTAACTTCCTTATATCTGCCCTTTGTTAGTTCGTTTAGATTATCTTTTTACACAATCCAAAGTATTTAGCAGGACAGTAAACAACGTGTGTTGGAGAGGATGTGGAGAAAGTGGAACCCTCTTACACGGTGGGGATGCAAGTTGGTGCAGCCACTTTGGAAAACAGTGCAGAGATTCCTTAAGAAATTAAAAATAGAGCTTCCCTATGACCCTGCAATTGCACTACTGGGTATTTACCCCAAAGATACAGATGTAGTGAAAAGAAGGGCCATCTGTACCCCAATGTTCATAGCAGCAATGGCTACAGTTGCCAAACTGTTGAAAGAACCAAGATGCCCTTCAACGGCCAAATGGATAAGGAAGATGTGGTCCATATACACTATGGAGTATTATGCCTCCATCAGAAAGGATGAATACCCAACTTTTGTAGCAACATGGACGGGACTGGAAGAGATTATGCTGAGTGAAATAAGTCAAGCAGAGAAAGTCAATTATCATGTGGTTTCACTTATTTGTGGAGCATAAGAAATAACACAGAAGACATGGGGAGAGAGAGAGAGGAGAAGGGATTTGGGGGAAATTGGAGGGGGAGATGAACCATGAGAGACTATGGACTCTGAAAAACAATCTGAGGGTTTTGGAGGGGTGGGGGGTGGGGGGTGGGAGGTTGGCTGAGTATGGAGGGCACGTATTGCATGGAGCAATAGGTGTGGTGCAAAACAATGAATTTTGGTACACTGAAAAGAAATTTAAAAAATTAAAAATTAGGGGCTCCTGGGTGGCTCAGTGGGTTAAAGCCTCTGCCTTCAGCTCAGGTCATGATCCCGGGGTCCTGGGATTGAGCTCTGCATTGGGCTTTCTGCTCAGCGGGGAGTCTGCTTCCTCCTCTCTCTCTGCCTGCCTCTCTGCCTACTTGTGATCTCTCTCTGTCAAATAAATAAATAAAATCTTAAAAAAAAAAGAAAAAAGAAAAACCGAAGTATTTAGCAGGCACAGTGCCCTAAGGTCCGAAGGAGTGCTGCCACCGAACTTTGTGACGCTGCAAACATTGAATACCTTGACTGACTGATAAGGTAGCTGGAAGCCACATGCAGCTTTTGAGTACTTCAGATGTGGCTAGTGCAACTGAGGAATTGAATTTAACATTTTAGAAACCCAGCATTGGTATCACTGCAATTCAATGGGGAGAGTCTGTTCAACAAATAATGTTGAACAATCAGTTCACAATGTAAAAAAAAAAAAAAAGAACTTTGGTCCTTAGCTCATACCACACACATAAAATTTTAAATGGATCTTAATATTAAACAGAGACATGAAAACTCTGACACCTCTAAAAGAAAATATAGAAGGCTGTCTCTGATTCCGAAGTAGGCAGACATTTTAGGACACATACACAAAAACACTAATCATAAAAAAAAAATGATAAAATGAACTTCAACAAAATTACAAGCTTTTGTCTATCAGAAGGCAGTGAAAAAATTAAAAAGCCATAGTCTGATATATATATATATATATATATACACACACACACACACACACACACACATATATACATATACATATATATATATATAATTTTTATTTGTAAGGGCACCTTGCTGGCTCAGTCAGAAGGGCATGTGACTCTTAATCTTGGGAGTTGTGAGTTCAAGTGTCACAGTAGGTGTGGAGATTACTTAAATAAGACTTTAAAAAGATTGTGATACATAAACCCAATAGTCAATAAAAACATGAGGAAGCTGCTCCATGTCATTCATCCTCAAATGAATGCAAATTAAATTCATGAGAAAACCCTGCATACCCACGAGAATGGCTAAATTAAAAAACGTCAAAAGTGCTAAATGTTGGTGATGATAGGTAGCCTTTGGAACCTTCATATACTAATAATAGGAATATAATTTGGTATACTCATTTTAGAGAACTGGTAGTTTCTTTGGATGTTAAGCAGTAATTTCTCTAAGCATTTATTTGCCCAAGGGAAATTTTTTTTTCTTAAGATTTTATCCATTTTTTTTTTTTTTTTTTTGACAGAGAGAGACAACGAGAGAGGCAACACAAGCATGGGGAGTGAGAGAGGGAGAAGCAGGCTTCCCGCAGAGCAGGGAGCACGTGCAGGGCTTGAGCCCAGGACCCCCGGAATCATGACCTGAGCTGAAGGCAGATGCTTAATGACTGAGCCATCCAGGCACCTCTGCCCAAGGGAAATTAAAACATATGTCTACAAAAGACTTATGCAAGAATGTTCATAGTACCTTTATCTGTAACAGCCAAAAACTAGAAATAATCCCCATGGGCATCAATAGGAGAATGAAAAAAATTGTGGTATATTCATACAGTGTAATACTACTTGGAAGTAAAAAGATACCACCTTTGATATATGCCATAATGTGAGGATTCAAAACTTTTATATTGATCTAAAGAAGCCAGATATACAGGAGTACACAGTGTATGTGAAGTTCCAAAATAGTGAAAATAAGTTATGGTGAATATAAATCATGTCAGAAGAAAAAAATTTTATTAGAGGCTGCCACTGTTGGAGGAGGGATTTTGGCAGATTGCTGGGTCAACTGGAAAGGAACACAAGGGAAATTTCAGGGGTGATGCAAATGTCCTCTTTTTGCTTGGGCTGGTGATTACATGGTGTATGGAGTTGCATTTAATTTACTATAAATTATACCCTCTCTGAGGAGAAGGCACTTCATAATTGGTGGCACTAAATAAAGTTGCAGAATTCTTTGCCAGGAAATTGTGAAGATCATTCCGTCATTAAGTAAGAATCTTTTTATCTTGAGGCGAATAAGTCAACACTGTTCCAGTTCAGTTGATGTGGCACTCCATGTATGTGGGATAAAGGTGAAGTGACTCAGGGCAATCTTTGAGGAACTGACATACTGGGGTCTTTCAAATTTGTAGAGTAGCCGAGCCCCCAACATTATATTCCAGTTTTTAAAATTCCTGCCACAACTTCATTAACAGCATAATCCTTATTTTCTGTGTTTCCTCAAGATTTCTTAGAATTTGCATAATCCTTTACAATGGAATCCATATTCTTCTTCACAGGAAGACAGAACTGTTTTTGCCTGGTAATTATGCCTCAGTCATTAACAATCCATGGATTTAATTTTTTTAATTAAATTTTTTTTATTTTTAAGATTTTTATTTATTTATTTGAGAGAGTGAGAGCAAGAGAGATCAGAGGAGGAGAGGGAGAAACAGACTTGCTGTTGAGCATGGAGCCCGATGCAGGGCTTGATCCCAGGACCCAGAGATCATGACTTGAGCAGGCGGCAGATGTTTAACTTACGGTGCCACCCAGGTGTCCCAACAATCCATGGTTTTAGTTCTTCAGAAATCTTTTAACTTCAACTCTGTTCATCAGTGTTTCCAACAGCAGGATCTACTCTGGCCCTTTTCTTCTGAGGAGGCTGAGGCATCTCACTGGTACTGCCACCAATTCCATTTCGGGGTGACTTCGACATTCTTACAGATCAGACATCCTCCTTCCTGGGGCAACCCCTCTAATCTTCCCCTCTGAATGTCGCTCCTGATTGACCTGTGTGTGTGTGTGTGTGTTACTGATTCCTGAAGTTCTGTTTCTGCAGACTGGTTTCCATGCATCTTGAGTACTCGGCTTTCGGGAACCCCTTCGTCCCAACCACTGTAATGTATATAGTATTTCACTTGTTTGTTCTTTATGGCAACTTTTACTCACTTGGTTTCATAAAGAAGCCCATGCAAGCACAGCACTCACTCAGCTCCCCAGAATTTAGGCTTTGTGCTATTTATAAGTTAAGTCTCCACTGTGCCACCTCCCACCTCGTGAGCGTTTGGTCCCTTTGTCTCCACAACCTCTAATTCAGGTCCTGTGTGCACTCAGGGGTCACTAGTTTGTCATCCTGGGCCCCATCTGTATTGTTTTTCACTCTCATTTTTAAATAGAGTCTACAAACTGTTCACTCTTTTATTTCTATATCCAAAATAACTTGCACTGCCATTAGTCATTGGCTCCTGGAAGAGCTTTTGATGGGTCCACTCCTGTTCAATTAGAGAGGGCTTAGTGAGTGAGCAGCCTTGGACATGACTTGTGTTCCACATTATTTAGTAGCAAACAACTTGTTTCATATCTGTTTTAAACTGAAACAATTTTAAATTTATTATTTAAAAATTTGAAGTACAGCACACATACAGAAAAGGGGAACAAATAAAAATTGTAAATGCAATGAATTTTTTTAAAAAGATTTACTTATTTGAGCTGAGCAGGGAGCCCGATATGGGGCTTGATCCCAGGACCCCCGGATCAAAACATGAGCTGAAAGCAGACACCCAGCTGACTGAGTTGCCCAGGCACCCCATAAATGTAATGAATGATCACAAAATGAATACACCTGTGTAACACCACTCGGGTTAAGAAATAAGACACTACCAGAATCTGAGAAGCAGCCCCCTTAACAGCCTCCTAATCACTATGGACCCCTGACACAAAAGTCAGATGATTTTAAAGATAGTTTTAGTTTTTTGACTGTAGTAGTTTGTTGATCTTAATCCCTTGACTAAAACTTAATTAAAAATATCTCCAAGTTTGTTTTCTAAATAAAGTTTGTTATTCTTTGATATTCTAAAGGTGCTGTGCACATGAGGCAATGAACTTTGGCTTTTCAAATTTTTTACAGGAACCCTGATTTATCACTGGCTCATAAGTTGATTCCTAACATTTTTCTACTAACAGTTAAAAGATGTCAACTTCAGGGACGCCTGGGTGGCTCAGTGGGTTAAAGCCTCTGCCTTCAGCACGGGTCATGATCCCAGGATCCTGGGATTGAGCCCAGCATCAGCTCTCTGCTTGGCAGGGAGCCTGCTCTGCACCGCCTTCCCCCGCCCCCCCCCCGCCCCCGCCCTCTGCCTACTTGTGATCACTGTCAAATAAATAAATAAATAAAATCTTTAAAAAATTACAAAAAATATTTAAAAATGTCAACTTTATCTTCCTAGTTTGGGAGATAAATTGGTCTACCTGAATCAAGTAGGATTACAAGTTTAACTGAAACTCATTGAACAAAAATAATATGTGTAATAATTGAAAGTACACATAAAATATGTGTAACAATTGAATAATAGGTATCCTAGATCTTTGCTACTCCAAGTGTTGTTTGTGAGTCAGAAGTAACCACCATCACCTGGGAGCTTGTGGAAATGAAATGAATTGTGGAAATACAGAACAACAGGCCCCAGATCTTCTGAATTAAAATCTGCATTATGGTAAGATCCCCAAGTGACCTGTACATATACAGAGGTTTGAGAAAGAACACCACCCAAGATTTTTCTGGGTTCCTAAGTTCCAACTTTTGTTTTGATTTTTTTTTTTTTCCTCCAAAACAGTGTGTGCTTTAAGGAAAAGCCAGAGCTGGAGAACGAGGGAAGGGTAAAGACCTTGGTGGTGATACGAAAGTATGAACTTCCTTCCGGAAAGGCGTAGCCTCCCTTTGGCTGAGGAAGCGCTTTTCCTTTTGTCTGCTCTTCCTTGCCGTGTGCAGAATATTAATACTATCGAATGAACAGAACGAATTAATGCCTCTTTCTCTTGCTTTCCCTCTTACAACTTTTCACTTTCTTAAATTAATGAATTTTTTTTTTGCAGACATTTTTTGAGGCTTAGAGTAGTGATTTTTTTTCTGAAAATTTTAAAAAATGACATGTGATTTCACATTTGACATCATATAGCAAATTAGACTATCTTCATTTTGCCTTGATTCATGCAATGTTTTAATTTATATTTCCTTGGATAAATGTTTCTCTTATAATTTTTTTTAACTTAATTTTTTTAAAGTCATCTCTATGCCCAATGTGAGGCTGAAACTCATGACCCCTAGATCAAGAGTCTCATGTTCTTCTGACTAAGCCAGCCAGGTGCCCCAGGATGTTTGTGACGTAAACCACCTGACAATAAAAATCAGTTTCTAATGTTTACCCTAAAACTCCCTATTTAATTGAATGTTCTTTCAAATTAAATCAAATTCTCCAGAGACATCGATTACTTTAGAGGGCAATGCTTACCCCTGGGGAAATAATAATGATATTGATCCAAACAGGATTAAATTATCTCTCCACTTAGAGAAAGTGAGAGGGAAAACAAAGGAAAGCTTTCTTTAAATAATGTCACCTATTAACATAGAAAGAACAAGAACATCACCATTTTTTAAACTCAAGCTGATTTGGGCAAAGCAAGAGTCATTAATTGATGTTAAATCAATAAGATGAAAGGGCACTGGGTACATTCATTACATACAATTTGGTGTAACAAATTACCCTCAAATTTGCAGCAAAAATAATTAATTTACTCAATTTCTTAGAGTCAGGTATCCAGAGCAGCTAGTGATGCGCCTCTGGCTCAAGGGCTCTCTTGTACAATTACAGTTAAGCTGTTGACCAGAACCGCCATCGTGTCAAGCCACCACTAGGGTTGAATGATCTGCTTGCAAGCTCACACCTGTGCTAGTTGACTGATCTTAGTTGAGAACTGTCAGAACAAGGGTTCCAGTTTAGTCACACAATGTGGGCTGTTCCACAGAGCTGCTCACATCATCTAGCTTCCACCAGTGTTGTTAAGAGTAGGAAGTTAAGTTTTAACAAGATGCCTGCAGGCCAGCAAAGTGGGAGGCAAGGCTAGCCTTGGTGGGGGTGGAGGGGATGCGGGGGCCGGGGGGAAATTAGAAACCTGGTAGCTTTCCAAAACAAAGCCACAAGAAGCTGGATCAAACCAGACAGGCCCAAGACAAAGGCCAGAAACCCTGACCAAGTAAGGGAGAAAGGCATGAACCAGCCCCACCACCACCCAAATCCCCTCCCCAAGTAATAAATATTCCACCAGCTTCCTCTGAGCTCACCTGCTCTCACATCTTGAGAGTGTACTCATTTTAATAAACTTTCTTACTTGCTGCACTGCTCAACTGTTGTGTCTGGTCTGTCCTTGAATTTGCTCTTGTGATGAGACCAAGAGCCTCCTCTGACAACTCGGAGACAGGTTGGATGGATGTCTCAGGGTCTGGGGGTCTCCCCAGTCCACCCAGCAATGGTGTGAGTGGCCAGAAAGAGAGGCAGAGCCAGAGGCAAGTCTTTTTATAACCTAAAATCGAAGTGAGAGTCCTACTCCTTCTATCACATTGTATTAGAAGATAGTCAACTAATCCAGCTCCTGTTCAAGGGGAGCAGATTACACAGGTGCATGAATGCCAAGAATGAGATCACTGGGGTCATCTGAGAAGCTGCCTAGCACTATGAGGAATCAAATGTTGATATAATGCCAAAGTATTACCCCACAGATTACCTACTAATTATTATAAAGAACATGTACCATTTTAATGGAGTGATTTGACAGTTTCCAAACTCAGCATTACTAATAGTGGAACTTCCTGATACGATACACTATGTGTTTCACATTACCCAGGAAGGAGTCTTGCCAAATATTTAATATTACTTTACAGTACATTGAATGGATGAATAAAAGTTACCAATACCTTGAGGAAGCAGTCAGACAAATGTGAATGTAGGTCATTCTATAAAACAACTTTGTTGGACTCTTCAAAATGTCAACATCATGTGGAAAAAAGGTTGAGGGATTAATCCAAACACTAAAGACATACAACCAGATACAATCTGTGAATCTTGACTGGATCCTGGATTGTACAAAACTAACAAGCAAAAACGCTAAAAAGACATTTTGGGGATAACTGAAGAAATTTTAATATGTGATAGATCATATTATATAATTAGTATTTATTATTATACAATTAAGTATAATAATGAGAGTTATGATTTTGTAGGAGAATGTCCTTTTTCTTAGGATATGCTGAAATGTTTTGGTGTGGTGTTATAAGGTCTGCAACTAACTTTTACATGGTCCAATAACCACCACAGGTATGTGTGTGTATACACAGAGAGCAAAAAAATACAACTTAGCAAAACAGTAATAGTAGAACTCTAGAGTGTATACTGTTCATTGAACAATTTCCTTCGTTCTTTTGGGTTTTTTTTTGGCTCTATTTCCTTTTTTTTGCTTTTGCTTTTTCAAATTTTTATTTAAATTCTAGTTAGTTAACACACCATGTGATACTGGTTTCGGGAGAAGAATTCAGTGATTCATCACTTACATTCAGCACCCAGTGCTCATCAGGAAGTGCCCTCCTTAATGTGCATCCCTCACCCACCTCCCTCCATGAACCCTCAGAATGTTCTCTTTTGTTAAGAGACTCTTATGGTTTGTTTCCCTCTCTCTTCCCACTCCTTATCCCCTGCTCCCATATGTTCATCTGTTTTGTTTCTTAAATTCCACATGTGAGTGAGATCACATGGTATTTATCTTTCTCTGATTTACTTCGCTTAGCATAACACACTCTAGCTCCATCTACGTCCTTGCTAATGGCAGGATTTCATCCTTTCTGATGGATGAGTGATATTCCATCGTAGTTATTACCACATCTTCTTTATCAATTCTTTGAACTCTTTCCATAGTTTGGCTATTGTTGATAATGTTACTATAAACACTGGAGGGCATGTACCCTTTTGAATCTGTATTTTTGTATCCTCTGGGTAAATACCCAGCAGTTCATTGCACTGTTTCTTTCTTTCTTTCTTTTTTTTTTTTTTTAAGATTTTATTTATTTGTCAGAGAGAGAGGGAGCACAGACAGACAGAATGGCAGGCAGAGGCAGAGGGAGAAGCAGGCTCCCCGCCAAGCAAGGAGCCCGATGTGGGACTTGATCCCAGGACGCTGGGATCATGACCCGAGCCGAAGGCAAATGCCCAACCAACTGAGCCACCCAGGTGTCCCTGCACTGTTTCTTAAAAATTATTTTAAAAACTTCTTCCGGGTGCTCTCAAAGTAAGAATTGGGGGAAAAAACTATGACTTCAATGTTTACCTCCTAATTCCACTGGCCTTAGAATTCCATTTTAGCTAATCTTTCCTGGGCACATAATTTTCTTCTGAAGAATGTCCAAAATAATTACCCCTTTCTTTTTGACTCAAGAAACTTCCAGAGAACAAGTACTAAATACGTCACATCACTTGGTATTAGAGTTGGTGGCTTCTATTTTGGCTCTGTCACTCAACTGAAAGCTCTGTGAGGTCAGGACTGGGCTCTATGGACATCACCGCACAGAACCAGGCATAGGGAATTACTCACGTTATACTCCATCTGTAGATGCTCCGAAGTTAAGCCAAAGAAAAACAAGAAAGAAAAGCCAAGCAGAGAGTTCACTTTAAATATTGGCTTGTAGTTTATACAGTACAGAATTAGTTCCACTCTCCAAGAGCTCTACAATCTATATCCTGGAGATGCTGTTAGTGACTCCCATTCTTCACAATTTTTGTATTTGTTTGTTTGTTTAAAAGTAGTAGTTAAAAGCCTAATTTTAATATGATTTACAATACTTTTCTTGAAATACGGGTTTACAAAGTTTATAAGCCTGTATCACATAATTTTCAAAATTTCATTTCTCTTTTCAACAGTGCATCCTTATTTTCTGCTTGAAGAGTTGGACTGTACTTTATAAGCTCTTCAGTCAAGAAATGTGACTTATTCATTAAAAAATATATTTGTACGTCCTGTGTAATTTTAGCTGTACTTTATAAACAGCTGCTTCTTGATATAGGTCCATTTCCTTTATATAATAAAAAATAATAAATCTGCACTTATTTTGCTGATTTAAGGTTTTTGTCCAAAAATTCAATAATGGCTTCTTCATCTGCTGAATGAAGGAGTCTCTGAATTAGCTGATCCAGACACTTCTCCCCACATAAAAATTCCTGGTAAAAGAGTTATTATAAAAACCTGATTACTAGAAAATAAAGGAGAAACAAAACAAAGAATTAAATGTGTATTTACTTTGTTTCTTTGCAGTCACTTTTTTTTTTTTAGCATTTTATTTATTTATCTGACAGAGAGATCACAAGTAGGCAGAGGCAGGCAGGGAGAGAAAGGGAGAAGCAGGCTCCCTGCCGAACAGAGACCCCGATGTGGGGCTCGATCCCAGGACCCTGAGATCATGACCTGAGCCGAAGGCAGAGGCTTAACCCCCTGAGCCACCCCGGTGCCCCACAGTCACTATTTAATAGCAACAACAGATCACTAAAATGGCTCTGTGACATAATGGGCAACTTTGCTAACTTGGGAGGATACCCAGTGATACTGGCTTCTCATAAAAAGTGAATCCAAAAGAGTAAATAGAATTCTACTCTTTCTTTGTTTACATTATCATTTTGTTTAAAAATCAATCTTCTGGGAATTGGATTTTTTCAACAACTCTGGAGACAACAAAACAAAGGAGATCTGAATCTCTCTTTAAAATTCCTTTGCTTGATGTTCCTGACAACAGGGTTCTAGGATCTCAAACCATCTTTGGGATGATATGTTTGCTGAATCCCTTCTCCTTTTGTTCCCTAGAAAAGATAAGGCTTTTTCACTCTTGTCCTGAAAATTCCACCCTTGTCATTCAAACATTATTTCCCAAGGGCAAAAAAACCTGAAATGCCTCACTCAAAGCCCCAGGCACCTTGCTGCCACTTGAACCCGCACACCTGAACCCTGCTAATCTCTGCTCGCCATTCCTGGGACCATTCCTGTTTACATTTCTCATCCCAACCTTCAAATTTAGATTTTATTTAATCTCTAAGTGGGTTATACTAGTTGTGTTTCTTCTTAAATTGGAAATATGGCAGTTTTAAAATCTAGAAGCCCTGTGTGACCAAAAAAAGATATATGCCAAAATATTTAGGGGACAAGCATTTTGAGTGTGTACCTTGCTCCCAAATGGTTCACCAACAGCACAGGAGATGGAAGAGGAAGAGAAGGCAAATGTTAACAACGGCTGCATCTACGTGTAGGGTGTATACTGAACCAGTCTTTAAACATATATACTTGAAATTTTCTGAATAGAAAGTTCAGAAAAATAAATGCTCTATGTTTACCCCAAATAAGCCCACTGGGTGAAAAGTGTTGTTAGACTTCCCTGTAGTCTTCCCTACAGTTCATCTCTACAAGTCACTAAGATAACTTTGAGTACCTTTCCTGTGTGACAGAAGTTCTGAGTAACAGTTGTTGGGAACAGTGAATTAGCACAGTCTCATATTTTAGAAATGTTCAAAATCTAGACATTGGCTTAATGGAAATATTTCCATGTCAGCATCTGGAACACAGAACATTTAAAATTTTGATGTAGGCATGAACTTTTTTTTTTTTTTTTTTTAAAGATTTTATTTACTGGGGCACCTGGGTGGCTCAATGGGTTAAGCTTCTGCCTTCAGCTCAGGTCATGATTCCAGGGTCCTGGGATTGAGCCCCGCATCGGGCTCTCTGCTCAGCTGGGAGCCTGCTTCCCTCTCTCTCTCTGCCTCTCTGCCTACTTGTGATCTCTGTCAAATAAATAAATAAAATCTTTTTTTTTAATATTTTATTTATTTATTTGAGAGAGAGACAGTGAGAGAGAACATGAGCGAGGAGAAGGTCAGAGGGAGAAGCAGACTCCCCGTGGAGCTGGGAGCCTGATATGGGACTCGATCCCGGGACTCCAGGATCATGACCTGAGCTGAAGGCAGTCGCCTAACCAACTGAGCCACCCAGGCGCCCAAATAAATAAAATCTTAAAAAAAAAAAAAAAAAAGATTTTATTTATTTTAGAGAGAAAGCAAGGAGGAGGGGCAGAGTGAGAGGGAGAAAGAGTCTTGAGCAGACTCTGTGCTCACTGTGGAGCCTGATGCAAGGCTCCATCCCAGGACCCTAGGATCCTGATCCAAACCAAAACCAAGAGCCAGGAGCACAACCGACTGCGACACCCAGGCGCCCTCGTGTGAACTAAACATATATTTGGTCTTTCTTTGAACAGTCTTAAGGTTGAATTTTATTCTATTTTTTAAAAGATTTTATTTATTCATTTGCCAGAGAGAGAGCAAGAGAGAGCACAGAAGCAGGGGGAGCAGCAGAGGGAGAGGGAGAAGCACACTCCCCGCTGAGCAAGAAGCCCGACTCGGGGCTCAATCCCAAAACCCTGGGATCATGACCTGAGCAGAAGGTAGACACTTAACGGGCTAACCCACTGAGGTGCCCCCTTACAGTTGAATTTTACGTTATATTCATCTTTCAAGTTCAACTGTAGGGGAAAAGATGCCTTACTATCTTTGTATCCTACGAAACACCAGCATATATTAAAACCTCAACTAAACTTTAAAAGTAAAGAAAAAGCCCTATGATGAAGTTTTAAAATTAAAATTTATACCATTTTGAGCATAATATGGGGAATTGCTTATAAAATCAGCATGCCCAGAGCTCAAATTATCATGGTGTTGCCAAGGTGATTTCACTATTTGGAAATTATGTTAAAACGATTATCACTCTTAACTGACAATCAAACCACATTTAGAGTTTGATTGG
Organism: Lutra lutra; assembly: GCF_902655055.1. Classification (NCBI taxonomy): domain Eukaryota; kingdom Metazoa; phylum Chordata; class Mammalia; order Carnivora; family Mustelidae; genus Lutra; species Lutra lutra. Next base: position 147,951,614 of record NC_062280.1, on the reverse strand, counting down.
AATAATCAGAGTGCCAGAGATACAAAGACCAAAGATGAAGGACTTGGGGAAGCTCATAATCTAGTGACAGAGCTAGGCACCACAACCAGCACAAGAAATTAAAAAAGAAGCAAGTGGAAGCCTGGGTGGCTCAGTGGGTTAAGCCTCTGCCTTCAGCTCGGGTCATGATCTCAGGGTCCTGGGATGGAGCCCCACATGGGGCTCTCTGCTCAGCGGGGAGCCTGTTTCCCCCTCTCTCTCTGCCTGCCTCTCTGCCTACTTGTGATCTCTCTCTCTGTCAAATAAATTACAAAATCTTAAAAAAAAAAAAAAAAAAAAGCAAGTGAGGGCTGTAAGGTTAATTTTAAGAAGGTAGCATCAGGGAAGAGTTTAGGAAGGAAGAACAAGTTTGCATTAGATCTTAAAAACGGAATAGTTTTTTTTTCTCTCCAAATAGAGACAAGCAGAGCATTTCAGTCAAAAGAATGAGGATGAAGTGAGGCACAGAGACAATGTGCAAGCATAAAGGGCAAGGGGAGATTTTCAGTTCAGGGAGGGATACAAGGCAGGAGATAGGCTGATGCTATGGAATCTGCACAAAGACTTTAAGAAACAGAATAGAAACATAAAACAATAGATTACAGGGTAAAAATAAAAATAAAATTACCTACACAAGAACCCACACTAAGAATATGAGGTGATCTCATAGAACCCAAGGATAGAAATGGAAAGACTACTGCCACCGCCCTGGGAATGAAGCTGGCCACAGGAATAAATGAATGTGAGGACTGTTATCAACAAGATTCTTTCCATCCAGTTCTATTTTTGATCCTTTCAATATCAGCTTCATCTCTTACTGAACACTGCCTTCTCCTCACGGCTTGGAAATGTGGCTTCTAACCTCTTATCCATTTTACATATTTCAGTTTCAGCCGAGAATGGCCCTCTTTGTCTCCAGTTTAAAAATGCTTGGAAGGAACTAACTCATTGGTGGGGGCTCTTTCAGATTTCCTCCCCAAACAAACCAATTATTGTCTTGAGTCAGGATCATGATCCTGTAAGAGCAGAGCAGCTTCACCAAGAACTATGTAAATGGAGTAGGGAGACCTCAGGCTCTCAGACCTCAGCTGAGCTGAGCGGAGTCCCACAGACATCCACTTTCTTCCCTCTCCACTCCTTCCACTCTGACCTGTGGCTGTTGCCTCTGAGGTTAAGGCCCTTATCCCTTTTCCTGCCTCATCTATAACTATTCTGTTCCAAAGTTATTCACTCCAACAAGTCTCTTTATTGTCCTTCATACAGATTTTAATGTTTTACTACTTTTTTTTTATGATATTACCAAACTTTTCCATTTCACTAATATGAGATTTTTTTTCCCCTTCCAATGGGCTGCTTAGTCATTATGAGAACACACAAATATAATTTCCCTAATTATTTCTAAATCTGGCATGTTAGTTTAGTTAGTAATAATATGTTAGCATGCAGGCCAAAGTCAGATATTTTATAACTATAAAAGCCACCTAACCTGCCACTGTTTCAAGACTGAATATTAACTCAGGACCTAAGGGCTAGTCTAAAAAATAATACTGGTCATAAGAATGCAGTCGTCTCAGGGAAAACCATCACCACTACCAGAAAAACAACTGAAAGAATATGGTGTAATCTGAACAATATGGCCAAACATGTTTGGTTATTACTGTGTGTTTCCTGAGGAAAGGGAAGTTAACAAATATTTTCTCCTTTTTGACAAGGCTATTATTTTCCTATTTGAGACAGTCTAAAATTGCTAAGAAGACAGAGGAGGTGGCGTAAGATACACAGAAATTTCTAAACATTTTAAAAACACAGACATTGGGGCGCCTGGGTGGCTCAGTGGGTTAAGCCTCTGCCTTTGGCTCAGGTCATGATCTCAGGGTCCTGGGATCGAGCCCCGCATCGGGCTCTCTGCTCGGCAGGGAGCCTGCTTCCTCCTCTCTCTCTGCCTGCCTCTCTGCCTGCTTGTGATCTCTCTCTGTCAAATAAATAAATAAAAAATCTTTAAAAAAAACAAAAAACAAAAAAAAACACAGACATTGCCCTTATAAAATTAGGACTTTACTTTTGAGTACAGAATGGGACAGAATCAACTGAAAGAAGCCCTAGGTATCACATGACATCAAGGAAAAAAAAAAATCAGAACCTTCTACCTCTTGCCTTTTGTACATAGTTGTTTATGAGAACCAGTTTATTTTCCCCTTCAGGGGAAACAAAAGGGGAATTTTCCTGTACTTCATCATTAATGTATTAATGCCAATGGTCTGGCTAAATGGGATTTAGTTAGGTTAATGTTCAAACCATGTTAACAGGGTCTTTTCCCACAGCATAATTATAACTCCTGAAACTCATGAACAATTCATCGTGCTAGGCAGAACTTTAAGATGCCCCCTGATGTACACACCTTGCAGAATTCCCTCCCTTACATGGAGGCAGAAGCTGTGAATATGATGGAATATCACTCCAGTGATATTAATCAGTTGATGTTGAGTCATTCAACATATTACCAGGGTGGGCCTGACCTAAACAGGTGAGCCCTTAAAAAGGCTTGAGCCATTCCTGCAAGAGGTTCAAAGTGAGAGAAAGCGTATGGAGGGGCCACTTAGCAAGCAACCTGCTAGTGATCTTTAGGGCCCAAGGGCAGAGAACTCTGCTCTGCCTGCTAACCATAAGATAAGAAATATTACTTTAAGCCAAAAAGTTTGTGGTAATTTGTAACACAGCAATAGGAATCTGATACAGTGTATATAGTATACTGAATATACCTTAATACACTGTGATTGCACAGCAAAGAATTTGGAGTTCAAAGAGACCTGTTTCAAACTGACACTAAGACCCCATTTCTGACCAACAAACTAATATGAATGTTTGCCTATTTGGGGATTGACCTTAAACTGGCTTCATGATTTTAAGTTACTTGATAATATTTTAGATAGAACTCTCTAGAATATGAGTACACATTCTTTGAAAAGCAAAGGTACATAAAACATATTAAGTTATATTACCTTAATATCACGAACTTCGTATGCTATTCTGTGGTCAGTTACTCTATCCTGGGTGAAATTATATGTCCGAATTCTCTCTGACTGGGCTCTTGTTCCCACCTGTGCCACAACAAAAAAGTAATTCATATTTTAACTTTATAATTGCCTTTATTACAATGGGAAACATACTTATAAATGCCTTTTCTAGTATAACAGTTTCAGTTTTTTTAAAAGATTTTATTTTTTATTAGAGACAGCGAGAGTGCCCTGGGTAGGGAGAGAGACAGAAGGAGAAACAAACATCTTGCTAAGCAGGGAGGCGATGCGGGGCTCAATCCCAGGACCCAGGGATCATGACTTGAGTCGAAGGCAGACTCTTAACTGACTGAGCCACCCAGTTTGTTTTTTTAGGTCATATGTACAAAGTGACAAGGAACAAGAATGGATAGAACTTAAAGACTATAGCTTTGTAAGGTTATGGAGTAAGAATGAGTATTTCTTCGGTACTTTAAACTCCAAATATTTAAAACGAAATTATCTTTGCACCCCAATCAGTTCTTCCCCCTGGCTTCTATAAATGGCACCACCACATGTCCTTGGTTCCCAGTGGGAAACTCTGACATCCCGCAACTTACGTAACATTTCACAGGCACTTACTACATGCCAAGCTTTGACACAGACTTTGGGGGAGAAGCCATTTTCAATTCATCATATTCTCTACCTGCCCATTCCCGCTGATTTTAAGGGTCTCCTGTTATAATCTGCTCTTTTCATTTCTATCATTCAAGGGCTCGTGATTTTTCACCTTCCTTCCTGTAAAAATCACCTGATGAATCTTCCAAGTCTCTGCTTACAAGTATTGCCCTGCTTAGTCTGCCTAAAACAGCTTTCTGATAAGTTTTCTTCTTTGATTTCTTCCTGTCTACTAAGCAGAGACAATTCAACTCAGCATTCAAGGCACTTCACAATGTAGCCAACTTTCCCAACATTATTTCTGAAAATTATGTGAACCACTATCATGCCACTTACTATATCATATCAAAATTATGGGCATGCCTATTTACTCAGCTAAAATATCATCTCAAGCGATGCCCTTCCCACACACTCTATCATCCCCCTTTCCAGCTAGCAACACCTGAGATAGATTAATGTGCTCCTTTGAAACCCCTTACACTTGGAATCTTCTTCAGAGCACACTACAGTTTGCCTTATGCTATGGTTATTTGTATTCCAATCTCCTCATCTCTACTACCTCCCCAGCACACCTTCTCTCACTCACTTTCACATTAAAAAAAAAAAAAAAGATTTATTTATTTATTTGTCAGAGAGAAGGAGCATGCACACAAGCAGGGGGAGCAGGAGAGGGAGAAAAGCAGGCTCCCTGCTGAGCAAGGATCCTGATGTGGGATTCTATCCCGGTACCCTAGGATCCTGACCTGAGCCAAAGGCAGACGCTTAACCAATGGACCCACTGAGGCGTCCCTCACTTTCACTTCTTAAGACTAAAAAAAGATATTTCGGTAACTTTCTTTGCTCCTCAGGCAAATGACATGACACTAAATTAAATATGGCTGACTATCAGGAGAATTTTTTAAAATTAAAGACTTTAAAGTCTAATCTCAGATATAACAAAGCAGGGATTATGGACTTTTAGAACATTCTTCAGGCCATCCATTCTGCAACCAGCCAGGTATAGAAACTACTATCCCAAAGTACCATATTAATGCCCAGGCTCCCACCCAAATCAATTATGTCAGACTCTTGGGGGCTGGGGCCTGAGGGATAAACAAAGCTCTTCAGGAGATAAACGGAACCAGGGTTGAGAACCTGACATAATGCCTTCCTTATAAAGCTACTATATACATTAGTTGAAGCAAAAACTTCTCTAAGCATTAGAAATACCTACTAAAAAGTTTCACACAGATGGATAAGTTAATTGGGAGGCATGGAGGTCTTTTCTGGTGCTTGAAACCAGAAATTTCTGAAGAGGACACACACACAACTTACACCAGGCCAATCTTGAATTACTTATTTTTAAAATTACTGTGTGAAACATCTGGTACTAAAATGCCAAATAGCAAGTGAATCCCAATGTCTTTTATTAATTCAAATGTCACTCATGGGGAATTCTTAGTGTTTATGTTACCACTTATGTGCTAAGAAGCAATGGTTTGTTAATGGGCATTCCTATCTGCAAATGTATATACTGATGCAGGACAACAATCTAGGATTATCAGAGGATTAATATTCCATTAATCCCATCACTTTTGCTACTTGGAAGTTAGAATGTGGGTAAGGAGAGCATGAAGGGCAAAAGTGTGAGAGCAGGACATCTTGCCTAAAAGAATAATTAATGATTAAGTTTATATAATTCATTGTCCTGAAAGGCCACAAAGTCTTCCAAATTTTGTGTAGCATACCCACCAGCAAACAACACAAACACACAGTTATTCCACCTTCTCTTACAACCTTTCTCAAAGACCAACTTTACATTTTTTAGGATTTAAAATCCTATAATCTGTTTACTTAAAACAGTGACATTTATTCATTTTGCTTAGCATGTACCTACATATTTGAATAAATAATACTACACATTTATGAAGTACAAAATTCAGGAAGTATAAAAGTATATAGCGGACATAAATCTCTCTTCTACTCCTGTCCCCACATTCCATCAGTAACAATCATCATTACCAGTTTTTTACAGTGCCATTTACTTTTGATCCCATAGGGTTTTAGTAAAAGAGTATAGGTTTTTAAATAAAAAAATCTCAAAGTCCCTTAATTTCCAGGGAATTATTTTATCTTTTAACCTAATCTCCTCTCAAAGCAGGCATGACACAAACATTGGAGGGAAAAACTGGGAGATGATCCCGAGTTTATGCATATCTCATTGATTCATTTGCAAACTGGCACGTCCAAATTTAGTATAACCAGTCTACATGCATGAAATTACTGCTTATTTACAAATAAGTACGTTTCCCTATGCTATAAGATAGTCCCATTTGATCAAGAACAAATGCTACATTTTCTACAGAAAATGATGACTTTTGTGCAGAGGTATTACTATTTTTATTTTAAGAAATCTCTACACCCAACACTGGACTCGAATTCCCAACCCCGAAGTCAAGAGTCACATGCTCTTCTCACTGAACCAGCCAGGTGCCCCACAGAGGTATCACACTGTGTTAGCCTTACCTGCAGTTTTCTAGTACTTTGTTGCTGACACTTGTCTTTCTCAATCATCTGCTGGTAGAGTCTAGCTCTCAACACACGCAAAGCTATTTCTTTATTTTTAATCTGTGATCGTTCTTGTTGGCATTCTACTACAAGCCCTGAAAAAGAACAAGGATCAGAGGTAAACTGTAGCTTCCAGAAGCCAGATTAAGACAGAACTGAGATGTCAATGATATCTCAATAAAACTGGGGGAAAAGATAGGCCTCAGGAACGTTTTAAAGGGGGAAAGGCTAATCAGGAAAAGATCACAAAGGATTAAAAACAACTCAGACTTAGCATACTTTAGAAACTATACCTGAACCACGCTGATAAAAGCAGTAGATGGCTATTTCGATTCTGAGATCTGAAGGAGATATTTCAGATGAGAAGACTGGAAGCAGCTGCATCTACAGATGGTTACACATACTTTCATTTCCACAGCTCTGCCTCTCCCTCTCAGCTCATTCGGACAGACAGCCCAACACAGAGTCTCACCCCCACACAGAGCTGCTCCATTCTCTGTTTTAGTCAAGGAGAACTCAGCTTTCCTTCCTTAACCACAAATTTGCACAGAGCTAATGTTTTAAAGATAACTTTCTAAAACCCAAGAGTCCATCAACAGATGAATGGATAGGGGCGCGTGGGTGGCTCAGTCGGTGAAATGGCTCAGGTCATGATCCCAGGTGCACTGGGCTCCCCCTCAGAGAGGAGCCTGACTCACTTTCTCTCACTGTCTCTCTGCTCTATCTCAAATAAATAAAATCTTTTAAAAACTAGATGAATGGATAAAGAAGATAGGGGTGTGTGTGTGTGTATAGATATATATTTATAAATGCATATATTTAGGAGTTAAAATGGTGGAGGAGTAGGGGGACCCTGAGCTTGCCTCATCCCTCGAATACAGCTAGAAAAATATCAGATCATTCTGAGTGCCCAAGAAATTGATCTGAGGACTGAGGGCACAAAATGCACATCTACAGGTAGAAAAACAGCCACTTCACAGAAGGTAAGGGCTGTGGAGAGTTGATTTGGGAGAGAGAAAAGCTGGGGGTCCTGAGGAGGGGAGGGAGCCCTGATCATGGGGAGAGGAGTGAGAGAGCGAGAGAAGCAGCAGGCAGGGGACTGCACAAAAAAAACTATTCCCCAAAACCAGTGATTGGGAAAAGGAGAGGGGATGACTATTGCTAGTTTTTATAAGCAGCAGAGCGCCAAGTCTGAAGTTTTAGAAGACTGTGCCATGGACTGGGCTGTGCCTGGGGGGGTTTAGTGCTGCTCTGTAGGAAAGGAGGGTGGAGACCTGGGAGTGGGCAGAGTGGTCTGGGCATCCCCTGGGTCACCTGGGTAGAAAGAACGCCTCATTTTGGAGTGCATCTGGGAATGGTGGCAGGGCCTTTCCGGAGACAGAAGAAGTACTGTCAGCGATGTGTGTCCCTGTTCCCTAATATAGGAACAGAGACACCGGCTGAGGGCAACAAGCCTTGGTGCTGGCTTTTAGCTGCACTTTACCATAAACCACCGTGTGGTGTGTGACTGCTTTTCTGGGACAAACCAGCACCAGCCAGCGAGGTGAGACCTTCCCCCAAGAGGATGAGCGTGGGTCTGTGCCATGTGGATCCCTAAAATTTGGAGTTCTGAAACAGAGCCATGTGCCTGAGATAAGACACAGGAGTACTGTGCTGCCCAGTATGCAGATAGCTCAGACACAAATAGGGTGAAGGCAGGAATCTGACAGAAGCGGGGGACACAAGAGGGGTGATGGTTTGCTCAGCTGTAAGCTCTTCCTGAAGAGTGCTGGTGCGAACTCCCTGCTCCAGGAGAGAGAGCCTGGCAAAGCGATTTTCTCTCCTGCCCATTAGCGCTGACTCACTTTAGTGAGCAACATAGTGCCACCCAGTGGCGACTAAAGCAGCTTACACCATGCTCCCCCACCGCCTCACGGCCCTGCCGGTACATCTCCACTAGGGCAAGTTGGACTAAGAATCAGCACAGCAGGCCCCACTCCAGAAGACCAGCATGGACCCCTTACAGGCACCAAGTCTACTCATCACATAGTGCTGCAAAGCTTCAGCTTTAGGGAAAACAGGATCTACCTTTTTTTTTTTTTTAAGATTTATTTATTTGACAGAGTAGTAGATATGAATAAAAAAATAAGACCCATCCATATGCTACCCATAAGACACTCATTTAATTTATTTATATATATTTTAAAGATTTTATTTATTTATATAAAAGAGAGAGACAGTGAATGAGTGAGAGACCACAAGCAGGGAGGAGGGGCAGAGGGAGAAGCAGACGCCCCTGCTGAGCAGGGAGCCTGGTGTGGGACTTGATCCTAAGACCCTGGGATAATGACCTGAACTGAAGACAGATGCTTAACCAACTGAGCCACCCAGGTGCCTTTTTCTTTTTTTTTTTAATGATTTTATTTACTTATTTGAGAGAGGGAATGAGTGAGAGAGAGAAGAAACTCATTTTAGACCTAAAAACACTTGCACATTGAAAGTGAGGGGATAGATGGGATGCCTGGGTGGCTCAGTTGGTTAAGCAGCTGCCTTTGGCTCAGGTCATGATCCCAGCGTCCTGGGATCGAGTCCCACATCAGGCTCCTTGCTCGTCAGGGAGCCTGCTTCTCCCTCTGCCTCTGCCTGCCATTCTGTCTGCCTGTGCTCGCTCTCTCTCCTTCTCTCTCTCTGACAAATAAATAAATAAAATCTTTAAAAAAAAAAAAAGTGAGGGGATAGAGAACTATCTACCATGTTAATGGACATCAAAAGAAAGCCAGAGTACACACTAAAGTTTAAACCAAAGACTGTAACAAAAGTTGAAGGAAGGCACTGTATCAACAAAGATGTCTATCCAACAAGAAGATCTAACAACTATAAATATTTATGCCCCCCACTTGGGAGCACCCAAATATAAATCAGTGAATAACAAACATAAAGAAACTCATTGATAATAATAAGTAATAGTAAGAGACATTTTAACACCCCACTCACGGCAATGGATAGATCATCTAAGCAGAAGATCAACAAGGAAACAAGGGCTTTGAATGATTCAAATGACACACTGGACCAGATGGGACTTAACAGATACATTCAGAACATTCCATCCTAGAGCAATAGAATACACATTCTTTTCGAGTGCATATGGAACATTCTCCAAGACAGATCACACACTGGGTCATAAATCAGGCCTCAATCAGTACAAGAAGATTGAGATCATACCATGCATCGTTTCTGACCACAATGTTATGAAACTTGAAGTCAACCACAAGAAAAAATTTGGAGAGACCACAAATAGATGTAGGTTAAAGAACATCCTACTAAAGAATGAATGGATTAACCAGGAAATTAAAGAAGATATTTTTAAAAAATACATGGAATCAGGGGTGCCTCGGTGGCTTGGTCATTGAGCGTCTGCCTTCGGCTCGGGTCATGATCCCAGGGTCCTGGGATCGAGCACTGCATTGGGCTCCCTGCTTGGTGGGAAGCCTGCTTCTCTCTCTCCCACTCCCCCTGATTGTGTTCCCTCTCTCGCTGTGTCTCTCTCTGTCAAATAAATAAATGAAATCTTTAAAAAAAAATACATGGAAGCAAATGAAAATGAAAACATGACAGTCCAAAACCTTTGGGATGAAGCAAGGGAGGTCCTAAGAGGGAAATATACTGCAATACAGACCTGTCTCAAAAAGCAAGAAAAGTCTCAAATACATAACCTAACCTTACACTTGAAAGAGCTACAAAAGGAACAGCAAATAAAACCTAAAGCCGGCAGAAGAAAGGAAATAATAAAATTAGAGAATAATCAATATTGGAGCAAACAAACAAATAAACAAACAAAAAAACAGCAGAATAGATGAAGGAAACTGGTTCTTTGAAGAGTTAATAAAATTGATAAGCCCCCACTTAGTCTTAACAATAAGAAAAGAGAACGATCCCAAATAAAATCTTGAATGAAAGAAGAGAGATCACAAGCAACATCACAGAAATACAAACAACTATAGGAGAATATTATGAAAAATTATATGCCAATGAACTGGGCAATCTGGAAGAAATGGACAAATTCCTAGAAACATACAAACTACCAAAACTGAAATAAGAGGAAATAGAAAATTTGAACAGATCTATAACCAGTAACTAAACTGAATCAGTAATCAGAAAACTCCCAACAAGGGGCACCTGGGTGGCTCAGTCAAGCGTTTGCCTTCAGCTCAGTTGTGATCCCAGCGTCCTGGGATGGAGCCCCGAAATGGGCTCCCTGCTCATTGGGGAGCCTGCCTCTCCCTCTCCTTCTGCCCTTCTCCTCACTCATGCTCTCTCTCTTTCTCTCTCTCTCTCACTCACTCTCAAACAAATAAAAATCTTAAAAAAAAAAAAAAAATCTCCCAACAAACAAGAGTCCAGGGACAGATGGCTTCCCAGGGGATTTCTACCAGGCATTTAAAGAAGAATTAATACCTACTCTTCTGAAAGTGTTCCAAAAAACAGAAATGGAAGGAAAACTTTCAAACTCATTTAATGAGACCAGCACTACCTTAATCCCAAAACCAGACAGAGTACCCACTAAAAACGACAACTACAGGTCAATATCCCTGATGAACACGGATGAAAATTCTCAACAAGATACTAGCAAATTGAATCCAAAGGTACATTAAAAGGCTTATTCACCATGACCAAGTGGGATTTATTCCTGGGCTGCAGGGGTGGGTAAATATACACAAATCATCAATGTGATACACCACATTAATAAAAGAAAGGATAAGAACCATATGATCCCCTCAACAGATGCAGAAAAAAGGCATCTGACAAATACAGCATCCATTCTTGATAAAAACCATCAACAAAGTAGGTATAGAAGGAACATATCTCAAAATCATAAAGCCATATATGAAAGACCCACGGCTAGTATCATCCTCAATGGGGAAAAACTGAGAGGTTTTTATCTATGGTCAGAAACAAGACAAGGATGTCCACTCTCACCATTACTATTTAACATAGTACTGGAAATCTTAGCCACCACAATCAGACAACAAAAAGAAATAAAAGGTATCCAGACAGCAAGAAAGAAGTTAAACTTTTACTATTTGCAGACAATGTTATACTTTTATGTAGAAAACCTGAAAGACTACAAAAAATTTAGAACTGATACAGGAAAATTCAGCAAAGTCACAGGAATAAAAATCAATGCAGAGTCTGCTTCATTTCTATACACCAATAATGAAGCCTCAGAAAAAGAAATCAAGGAAGATTTCAAAAGAAATCAAAAAGAAATTCACAACTGCACCCAAAACCGTAAGATACTAGGAAGAAACGTAACCAAAGAGGTAAAAGATCTGTACTCTGAAAACTACAGAACACTTATGAAAGTAATTGAAAAGGACACAAAGAAATGGAAAACATTCCATGCTCATGAATTGGAAGAACAAACATTGTTAAAATGTCTGTACTACCCAAAGCGACCCACATATTCAATGCAATCCCTATCAAAATAACACCAACATTTTTTACAGAACTAGAACAATCCTAAAATTTGTATGGAACCAGAAAAACCCTAAATAGCCAAAGCAATCCTAAAAAGAAAAGCAAAGCTGGAGGCATCATGATTCTAGACTTCAAGCTATATTACAAAGCTGTCATCATGAAGACAGTATGGTACTGGCACAAAATCCAACACACAGATCACTGGAACAGCATACGTAACCCAGAAATGGACCCTCAACTCTGTGGTCAACTAATCTTCGACAAAGCAGGAAAGAACGTCCAATGGAAAAAGGACAGTCTCTTCAAAAACGGTGTTGTGAATACTAACATGCAGAAGAATAAAACTGGACCACTTTCTTACACCACGCACAAAAACAACTTCAAAATAGATGAAAGACCTCAATGTGAGACAGAAAACCATCAAAATCCTAGAGAAGAACACAGGCAGCATTCTCTTTGACCTCAGCCACAGCAACCTTTTTTTTTTTTTTTAAGATTATTTATTTATTTATTTGTCAGAGAGAGAGAGAGAGAGAGAGAAAGAGAGCACACAAGCAGGCAGAGTGGCAGGCAGAAGTGGAGAGAAGCAGGCTCCCTACTGAGGAAGGAGCCCAATGCAGGACTCAATCCCAGGCCTCTGGGATCATGACCTGAGCCAAAGGCAGTGGCTCAAACAACTGAGCCACCTAGGCATCCCGTGCCACAGCAACTTCTTACAGACACATCTCCAAAGGCAAGGGAAACAAAAGCGTAAATGAACTACTGGGACTTCATCAAGATAAAAAGCTTCTGTATGGCAAAAGAAACAGCAGAACTAAAAGGCAGCCTAGGGAATGGGAGAGGATATTTGCAAATGACATATCTGATAAAAGGTTAGTACCCCAAATCTATAAAGAACTCATCAAACTCAACACCCAAAAAACAAATAATCCAGTTAAGAAATGGGCAAAGGACTTGAACAGACATTTCTCCAAAGACACCCAGATGGCCAACAGACACATGAGAAGATGCTCCACATCACTCAGCATCAGGAAAATACTAATAAAAACCATTACATACCACCTCACACCTGTGAGAATGGCTAAAATTAAACACAGGAAACAACAATGGCTAAAACTAATAACACAGGATATGAAGAAAGGGGAACCCTCTGACACTGTTGGGAATGCAAGCTGGTGCAGTCACTCTGGAAAACAGTACCGAGGTTCTTCAAAAAAGTTAAAAATGGAACTACCCTAACACCCAGCGATTACGCTATTAGATACTTACCCACAGGATACAAAAATAAAGAGTGGCAAGGGACACATGCACCCAATGCTTATAGCAGCAATGTCCACAAGAGGCAAACTATGGAAAGAGCCCAGATGTCCATCGACAGATGAATGGATAAAGATGTGGCCTTGTGGCATATATGTATCTATCTATATCTACATCTCTATGTATCTATATCTCCATATCCATATCCATAGATCTATGTAATGGAATATTATTATTCAGCCATCAAAAAGAATGAAATCTTGCCATTTGCAACAACATGGATGGAGCTAGAGTATTATGCTAAGCAAAATAAGTCAGTCAGAGAAAAACAAACACCAGGTGATTTCACTCGTGTGGAATTTAAGACACAAAAGAGATGAACATACAGGAAGGGAAAAAAAAAGAGAGGGATGCAAAGCATAAGAGACTCTTAATGACAGAGAACAAACTGAGAGTTGATGAAGGGAAGGTGGGTCGGGGATGGCCCAAATGGGTGATGGGCATTTAGGAAGGCAATTGTGATGAGTGCTGAGTGTTGTATGTAAGTGATGAATCACTGAATTCTACATCTGAAACCAATATTATACTATATGTTAACTAGAATTTAAATACAAATTTGAAAAAGAAAAAAAGATATTTATATATATAATATATCCATAATGGCATATTACTCAGACATAAAAAAGAATTTTAAAAAAGAACAAAATCTTGCCATTTGCAACAACATGGATGTAGAGGGCATAATGGTAGTGAAATGTCAGCTAAAGAAAAACAAATACCAATGATTTCATTCATATGTGGAATTTAAGAAACAAAACACACACACAAAGAAAAATGGAGACGACAAAACAGATTCTTAAATATATAGAACAAAATGGGCGGTTACCAGAGGGAGGTAGATGATGGGAATTAAGAGTACAGTTATTGTGACGAGCACTGAATAATGTATAAAATTGCTAAATTACTGCATACATATTATATATATATACTATATATTTGAAACTAACATAACACTGTAAGTTAACTATACTAGAATTAAAAAATTAATAAAGGGAAAAAATAAAAATGACTTTATATAGTTGACCCTTGAACAACATAGATTTGAACTGCACAAATTCACTTATGCATTCTTTCTTTTTAAATATAGTATTATAAATATATTTTTCCTTCCTTTTGATTTTCTTAATAACATTTTCTTTTCTCTGGCCTAATTTATTCTAAGAATGCAGTATATAGGGGTGCCTGGGTGGCTGAGTTGGTTAAGTGCCTGCCTTTGGCTCAGGTCATGATCCCAGTGTCCTGGGATCAAGTCCTGCATTGGGCTCCTTGCTCAGCGGGGAGCCTGCTTCTCCCTCTGCCTGTCTCTCTCTCTCTCTCTAATAAATAAAATACTAAAAAAAATCTTAAAAAAAAAAAAGAATGTAGTATATGATACATACAACACAAAACCTGTGTTAATCACTGTTTATGACACTGGTAAGTCTTCCTTCTGGTCAACAGTAGGCTACTAGTAGTTAAGTTTTGAGGTAATAAAAAGCTATATGTGTATTTTGGACTGCAAGGGGTTGAGTGGGTTAGTACCCCTAATTTCCATGTTGTTCAAGGGTCAATATATAGATGTTATATATAGAAACCAAAGAAGAAACTAAACTCTTTACAAGGAAGAGTTTAGAGCAAATATTTCTCAGTTGTCCTGGCTCTAAATTCAGCTAATCCCACATCTAATCATACATGCTTTCGTTAGCCAACTTCTGGATTTGGGTGGATTTTGCCAGTGTAGCCCAGTTACTAGCCCAAATCTCGACCTGAACAGTGACCCTTAAGACTTCAGTCTGTGCTGTCCTTAACTTTGCAGCTACCAGTCTGAAGGCCTGTGTCCAATCCCGTTCTTAAGTACATTAGAGGTGAAAGTATTTTTCTTTCTGAACCACAGAACCCAAAAACTGTATTAGCTAGGCCAGCTGAACTGAAAGACTGGCAATTCTTTGGGTGGAGATTTTTAAAATTTCTATAAAATTCTACTGTCCCTAAACAAGACAAAATTCTCCTCTCCCAATTGCGTTTTCCCCTATCTAAATAAGCTACAACATACACCTGCTAACACTTTCAGTAGGAACACCCAGGTTTCACCTCTATTAGTTTATTCTTCGTTCTTTAAATTTTGGTATCTTTTTATTTTAACCCTCCAGGATATAATTAGTGATGTTTTACACAGATTATTATTATTAACATATAACGTATTATTAGTTTCAGGAGTACAGGTCTGTGACTCAGGAGTCTGTTAGTTTGTTCTTTTTTTTTAAGATTTTATTTATTTATTTGACAGAGAGAGATCACAAGCAGGCAGAGAGGCAGGCAGAGAGGCAGGCAGAGAGACAGGAGGAAGCAGGGTTCCCGCTGAGCAGAGAGCCCGATGTGGGGCCCGATCCCAGGACCCTGGGATCATGACCTGAGCCGAAGGCAGAGGCTTTAACCCACTGAGCCACCCAGGCGCCCCTGTTAGTTTGTTCTTGACTGCTTTACTGCCGTCACGAGTCTGGGCTGGGGCACCGACTTGCTTTCGTCTTCAGGCATTTGCCTGGAGCTGTCTGGAATCTGCTCTTCTTTTTTCACCACCCAAAAGGATAAGAAAACAGTCATTTCAAGATATTCATAAGCTTTCCTTCAACTTCCTCCTCGTCTCAGCTGACCGGCAGGAAGCTTTGCTTACACATGGGCACTATTCCTATCCCGAGGCTCAGGTCAGAATTTTTAGCCGACAACTCTTACTTACCAGCTCAGTAATTCCCAAGGGAATCACCTGATCATCTATTTTACTACACTTTCTGTAGAGGAGTAGTTAATCGTAAGGACTCCCTCGGGAATAGAGGATTAGGGTAGAGGGAGGTAAGTTGAATAACAGAAGAGCTGTTAAAGTAAGATGCTGGAGTTGTTAAAAAACTGTAAAAGGGCTTTGAAAAAAAAAACAAAAAAACTCTTGTGTTGTTTCAATACTCTACAGGAGATTCCAAAATTCCAGGCAGCAATAGTACTAAGTGGGTATCTAATATATATTTGTTAAATAACTACATTTATTATTTAAAAGATTTTCAATTATAAGTGAGAACAAATACACCATATTTTATTCTAAACAGCCCACTTAAAAAAAATGAACATCTCTGAACTTGAGATGCATCACGCTCATTGGCATATGATAGTTTAATTGGTAGTGTTTTTTATATTTCTTCATAGTAACAAAATAGTGATATATCTTTCAGTTGATGAGTTCTTAGGTTAGATGAAATAAATTATACATAACCAAAGGTTAAATAAAAATCCTATAATCTTAAAAGTACAAAATGAAGTAAAAAATTAAATCTGATTTGGAAGAACTAGGTATTATCCATAATCTATGATGATGAAGGGATACAGTGTAAGAATTACAGAGGCCCGCTTTCACTAACTGGTAAGAAACTAAAAAGCTTGCTTTAAAGCACAAAATATTAATGTCTTCATCTTGATTTGATAAATTCTACCAAAAAAATTTAACTTTTCCCTGAACAATAATTTAACCATACCCCTATGGTACCACTCTTCCAATGGCTGAAAAATGAAATTCTGTAGAAGCAGCAGGTTAGAAAACAATACGAGTCTTCAAGAGTCCATGTGCAAGAGGGAAACAGAAGAATGACCTACAGCTCTCACTTTCAAGTCTAGCATGGATATAGCTCCCATTCTAAGGGTTGTGGAGTGGCCAGAATAGAAGACAGACTGAGTTTTCTTTGCACCAGATGCTGAAATCATGGTAAGCTTCCAAGCATACCACTGACTCAAGAAATCACTTGCTCATAACAATATGAACTCATAAAAGTCAGCAGGCCTTGTGATACATTGCTTAAGGGGAGGTTCGAGGGTAAGCCATAAGGCCTCTTTTAAATCGAAGAACTAGATCTAAGTGGCTAAAAACTAATATGGCCCAAGGTAAACTTGGAAATAAAAACATCGGTCACTTTTTGTCAAGTCAGTAATTTATGTCTGCACAAGGATATATGTTTTAAAATATTCTGATTCATTTTTGTCAGAATTTTTATCACATTTACCTGACTTTTTCTCATTTTAATTTTTATTTCAGCTTCAGCTCATTGTTATTATTCTGGACAGTTTATAATATAGAACAATATCCCACAATACAAGGTTGAAATAAAACACAGTGAGTATCTAAAAGTTTGTGGATTTCTTAGGTAAATTATGGTAAGTTACAAAAATTACCACCTCATTTTTGGTAAAAAAGGATATGTTTCTATATGCATAAAAAAGAATTCAAAAGGACATAAACAAAGAAATATACCAACAGTGGTTATTGGGAATGGTTACAGATGTTTTCTGTTTTTTTGCTTATGTATATATTCTCAGTTTTTACAATTTCTTATGGAATAAAAATCAATTTGAGAGAGATTATAAAATTATGCTCTTGCTGGATATTTAGGTTACATTAACTTTTGCTATTATAAAAGTACAAGCAAAAACAATAGGCTGAAAATGAATTTAAAATTTAAAGGTGACATCTGATCTCAAGATGGTCTCCTCTTTATTTTAAAAAATCCCACTAAAACAACAAGAACAAGAAATGGAAATACAAAATAAAAACGGGTGATGCACACAGCCACAAGCACAATATATAAAGGCATATGGAAGAATGGAAGTGACTTGGCAGTGGGGAGAAAGGTGAAACATAACTCCCTCTAGTGGGAGAGCTGGCAAGAAACAAGCCTTTTTGCCGTGCGGAGTACCAGAAGGGCTCAGGAATTGAGGCACCTGGTACTTAAAAAGCTGGGGACTAAAAACAGAAAGTCTTAAAGTAGATCTTTAAGTCCCCTCCCTCGATCTGTAGGAGGTAGAAGGGACAGTCTTTAGAGAATTAAATAAGGGAAGTCTGACTTGGGACTTGGTACAAAGGAGAATAAATATGAGACATGGTACTGAAAGTAAGAGGATTAAGTTTGCTTATTGAATGGTGAGACCTTGACCTTACTCTTAAATGTATCTTGGAGGATCCTACTAAGGAGAAAACAAACTACCCAAGTGAAAAGTTGTATAAACACTGACATTTGGGAGTCCCTAATAAAAAAGCTAATTAATAATCTAACTGCCCCACAGTGAAACTTACTAGTGGGTAAGGGGCACCCAAACACTCAGAGCTTTTATGTACATACGAAGACAAAAAAGAATTCCCAGACCTTTCTAAGCAGAAAGTAAGAGCGAAACAGAAAAAATAAACTCAAAGGAAAGAGAGACATTGCAGGAAGCAGAAAAAAATTTCAGGGAAATTAAAATTAATATATTTGAATAAAAAAGGAAAAATGCATCAACAATAATAAAAGGATGCTATAAAAATGGGACAATTCTGAGAATAAAAGAAGAGCTTGTGAAAAAAAATTTTTTTTTAAGATTTTATTTATTTATTTGACAGACAGAGATCACAAGTAGGCAGAGAGGCAGGCAGAGAGAGAGGAGGAAGCAGGCTCCCTGCTGGGATCATGACCTGAGCCGAAGGCAGAGGCTTTAACCCACTGAGCCACCCAGGCGCCCCGAGCTTGTAAAAATTTTAAAAAAGAACAAAAAATTTTTAAAATTCAGTAAAAGTGTTGGGGAAAAAACCTAAAACACAAATGGTAGACAATGTGAAAGGAAAAAAAAAAAAGAAGACAAACAATAAATCCAAGATGTCTAACATCTGACTTAAAGAAATTCCAGGAAGAAAAAGAAAACAGTAAATAAGAAATTATTGAAGAAAATACTTCAGATACAAATACAATGAATGATAGGGACACGTGGGTGGCTCAGTCAGTTAAGCATCCAACTCTTGATCTCAGTTCAGGTCTTGATCTCAGGGTCATGAGTTTAAGCCTTGTGTTGGGCTCCACAAGCCTACTTACATGAAACAAAAAAAAAAAAAAAAGAAATAATGAATGACGAAAGTCTTATATGTTCTAAATGGAAACGATTTCCAATCAAGTATTCATGGTCAGCAGAGTATGAGCTTAGAATAAAGCTCTTTTCAGAATACGTACATGCATCTTTTCTCAGGAAACCACTTGAAAAAGGACTTCACTAAAATGAAGGAGTACACTAAGAGAGATGAGACGGGATCCAAGATACAGGAGGATCCAACACACAGTAGGGTCGAAGGGAATTCCGTGTTGGTGTTCAGAACCACCTCTGTGTTGTAGCCGTGGCGAGCAACCGCTCTAGACTAGAGAGCTCTGCCAGAGGTGTTGCTACCATGCGTTAGCCCTCTAGAAAATCTTGTTAATTTCATTCTGCAGAGTTTTTAGAAGATCAAAGAAGACTCAGAGTCAAAGAGAAGCAACTAGAAAAGCAATGAAGTAATCATTAACTCTATGAAATGAAATCACAGTATGTCTCCCCTGCTATCAGAAAGTAGAACAATCCTATGATATCTTTCATAGGCCGAAATGTTGTAAAGTGAAGAGCACTTAGATTAAGTTATATAGAGAATTTTTTGTGCATTCCAAGACCATCCCCCTGCAAAATCTGTTATTAAAACACATCTTGCTAATGGACGTGCAAAATAAATTGAGAAAGTAAACTGAGAAAATAAACTGAGATACACAGATGCTCACAGAGTTCATAGCTGTGGTAGCCTGATGCTGAGATGCTGAATATAGTTCTGGGGAAGGAGCTGGCGGGGGCTGCTCTCGCTGCCCAGAGTGTGCAAATCTTCTACAACTGTTAGCTGCAAAAAAATACTGAACACTATTTCTGCTTTTCACCTTTTTTTGTAAAAATGAAAATTTTTTTAGATTTCTTTTGGTTGGTGAGAACAGGTATAATGTAGGTCTTTCATAAAAGTAAAGCAGCTTCATGTGAATTTCTGAAAAGCAGGGAGATACCTGTATGCTTCTTGGCTCGGCAGTGAACACTATATACTTGTTCTTTACATGAAAGTAGTGAAGATTAATTTTGCCAAAATATAAATATTTTAGGAAGAGGAAAATAGGCTATTATGAGAGCCTAATCTTCATCTACTACATTAAGAAGTCAATATGTATGTAATCTTACATCTAATCTATCAGAAGAGCACGATCTGCCTACTATTTAGAATGAGGTAATTACCAGGAAAAAGTAACTAAGAGTTTTTTTAAACTGGTTGCCTATGGCTAAAGGGATGTTAGGGTCAAGGCAGGGGGAAGGGGGAGAAAAAAGACATGTTAGGAGCTGCCGGTTTTTGTTAAAGGATTTTCCCACTGGCCTTTTAAACCATTTAACATATAACATAAGAATTAATTTTAAAAAGGAAATTTTAAAAGCTTGAAATTGAAAGAAGTAAAGTGATAGAAGTGGAGAGAAGTGAAAAATGATAGAAATATTTAAAATTACAGTAAGGGCTGCAAAACTACTTCACAGTATACCAAAATTACCAATATTCAAAATAACAGCATTAAGGCAACACAGACCAGCGGAGGTAGAGGTCAGTCTAGAACAAGAGGATGACAAAAGCTCCATTGCAAGAGCATGTCCAGGACTGCTTTTGTGGGTTTTTTAAGGCTGGGACACCTCTGGCTGCTCATTGCTGTCCAGTACACCTGGGCAGCTTCCTGGAATAGGAACACTCAGTGTCTGCATCCTTTACAAGAGGTGCCTTTTCCAAACAGAAGTGGGATATGAACATTGGGGACCTAAAACCCATGACCCAGTGTCACCTTTAAAGGGTTTGGGCAAGAAACAAGACACTAACACAAAACTATTTTCTTCTCAGTGTTGAGTAGTTTTGTAAGACATAAAAACAGATCAAAAGTACAAAAGCAAACAGACTTGATTACCTGTGGGGATGTGGACAAGTCTGACCGCACTATCTGTTGTATTAACATGCTGTCCTCCTGCTCCTTTGGCTCGAAATGTATCTATCCGCAAATCCTTCAGGTCCACCTTCACATCTACCTAGAACAAAAGGGAACACGGAAGTCAATTCTACACTCAACAAACACTTAACTTTTTTTAAAAGATTTTTAAAATTTATTTGTCAGAGAGAGAGATGGCACACAAGCATGGGTGCAGCAGGCAGAGGGAGAAGCAGACCCCCTGCCAAGCAGGGGATCCAACATGGGGTTCGATCCCAGGACCCTAAGATCATGACACGAGCCAAAGGCAGACACTTAACTGACTGAACCACACAGGCATCCCAACAAATACTTTAATACTAAATTTATCTCAAGATTCTTCAAATAAACTGTGTTGTTGTTCTAAGTCACAGCCATTAGACTAAAAAATAGCTTATAGCAATGAAAGAACCATAAACTCCCTATATTTGACACTGACTTTTGATGCCATGAGATCACTGAGTTTATGCAAACTTTCAAGTTTCAGCATCCATCATCCCACAAAGCCACAGGATAGAAAACATACTCTCTCTCCGTATATACATACATGTATATATATGTATGTACATATGTGTGTATGTAAGTGTGATCTTCATTATTCCCTGATTCTGTATTTGCAAATTCACCTACTTTATTTGTTCCCCCAAATCAATTACTACAGCATTTTCAAAGTCACCAGAGAACTTGTGCAGGGCAGCAAAAAATCCAAGCTGTCCTATACAGGCACATTCCCAGCTGATGCCCAACAAAGTGATAGTTTGCTTTCTTTTTTCAGTCTGACCAGAGAATGAAGACAGGAGGGGGCAGAGAAGATAATACAAGAAGCTCTGGCTCTCGGGTCAGTTGGACAGGGTGTGAACCCCAATTCTGGCATCTATCTGGTAGTGAAGTGGCCTCAGGCAAGTCACCTAACACTTCTGAACCTCATTTTCTCTTTGTAAAATAAAGAAAATAGAACCTATTCTAAGTAACCAGGTGGGTTACTTTCCTCTGTTTTAAAATTTTATTTATTTATTTATTTATTTATTTATTTATTTATTTATTTATTTATCTGGATGGGTAACTTTTAAGATTATAATCTCCATAAGACACATAGATATAGAAATCTATATATAGGTATATAAACATATGTACACCTGCATGTGCACATGTGCGCACACACACACACACAATTTCCCCTAGGGGAAATGATGGTTCAGTATTTGCTAAATCAGCATTTGCTGAGACTTTACAGAACACACACTGCGTGTGCAGAGATTAGTGGACTGAATGGAGGAATCCAAAAAGATAAGTTCACATTCTAACCACTAGACCCTTACTTGGAAAAAGAGTTTTTGCAGCTGTAATTGAGTTCAGATGAGATCATCCTGGGTTATTCAGACAGGTCCTAAATCCAATGAGAAGTGCCCTCAGACAGCTAAGGAGAGAGAGGACAAGAGGAACATGTGCATTCAGAGTTATACAGCTTCAAGCCAATGGACACCTGGAGACACCAAAAACTGGGCAAGGCAAGGGAGCATCCCTCCCCCACCCAGAAGCTTTGGAGGGAGCACAGCCCTGGAGATACCTTAAGTTTGCACTACTGGCCTCTAGAACTGTTAGACAATAAATTTTTATTGTTTTAAGCACCTATTTGTTACACACACACACACACACAGAAAAATAGTACAAAATATGCTGTTTTTCATGAGAGAACTAACATCTTATTTCACATTTACCATTCATTTGTACGAATGACAGCAAGTGTGACTCTTTGTAAAGCACAGTAGTAACGGGGTCAATTTTATAATTTACTATACAGCGTGGTTATTCTTTTATTTCCTCTAAAATGAATACTCTACTGTGGGAAAAAAAAAAGTATTCAGCTTTTTTAAAATATGCCAGTGTTGGCTACCTTAAAATTTCAATAAACACTAAAGAGATGAACAGCAATTTCCCATTTTGGTGGTTACAGTATATTAAGTAGTTATATAGCAAATATACGTATATTATACGTCATATTCTCCCAAGTGTTACAGAAACTACCTAATGAATGTTGGGAAATTCTGAACAAAGAACCAGTGACTTAATAATATACAAAGAATTTTAAATGTCAATTAAGAGAATAAGACTTTGCTCTTTTATGAAAAGCAAACTCCACTACATGGGTTTAATTTCCAAGAATGCGAAAAGAATAAGGGGATGGGTGAGAACAGTGGAAGGAATAAGGAGTTAAGAAAGACAACTTAAGGGGCCCCTGGGTGGCTCAGTGGGTTAAAGCCTCTGCCTTTGGCTCAGGTCATGATCTCAGGGTCCTGGGATTGAGCCCAGCATCAGGTGCTCTGCTCAGCGAGGAGCCTGCTTCCCCAACTCTCTCTGCCTGCCTCTCTGCCTACTTGTGATCTCTGTCAAAAATAAATAAATAAATAAATAAATCTATAAAAAAAAGAAAAAGAAAGACAACTTAATAGTTTTGATTTCTGAGAGACATAAATGCTTCCATACACCAAAAATGAAATTAGATAAAAGAGGAAGGAAAAATCAAATCCTAATATTCAAAATATTTACCATAATGATATCATAACCAAACAGAAAAACATTATTTCTGATGGTCTTTGAACATCGCATTCTGACTATGCTTTCTTGGTGGACTATATTCTAAGGACAGGAATCTTAAACATTGCTCAGTAGTTTGCGAAGTAATTTTTTAAGTTTTTATATATGCTATATAATAAGGAAAAAAGTAAACACATTAAGTGATTAAGAAATAAAACTTTTTACTCTAAGTGGGAAGAGATATAAATACAAGATGGTGAGGGGGAAAAACTCCCTGTAATGTTAACTTTGAGTTGGTAATAATAACTTGAACCCGTGTTAAACTCCTATGTATCTCCTAGCTCTGTCCGCTGCGCAATCTAAACACAAGCAGACTTTAGTAATGATGAGCGTACCTAGTACCTACACCTTGGTTTCTAGGTACATTTCTCCCCCCAAAAAATGAGATCTGACTCCCAAGTCTGAGGGCAGAAAGGCAGAAGGTGGGCTTAGGATATCTAATTATACCAGAAAGCAAGGGTATGCTTAAAAATTGATGGGGTCATTGCAAAAGGGAATCCCCTAAAAAGGCTACTAATGGCCAAATCAGGGACAAGTTTGAACCAAAAACCATAGTAATTATAACTCACACAATTTAAAAAACAAATATGTAAGTCTATAATGAAGTCAACAGATGAAATAATATTGAGTTTATGATGAGGTAAAATAAGAGAAAGCAAGCAAGAAGGAAGGAGGAGAGAAGGTAGTAGGGAGGAAAGTTCTTGACAGAAAAGAATGCCAGGTAATAAATATAGAAGAAATGACAGAGTTACAAAATCACCATCTTCCACCCCAAATGAAATAACTGATTCAGGCAAAAAAGATCAATGGATGTTACGATTGTGGAAGAAAAGTTGTTGGAAATAGGCTATTATGTACCGCAGGCATTACTCAGTAACTACAAAGAGAAAAAAAATACACTTTTACAATGGAGCTGGTTTTGTGGTCATCTTCACTGAAAATCAGACAATTTCAGATTATGTGCCTTCTGATAAGACGCAACATGAATATACACCTACACCTGTAAAGTATTCCCACTCAAAACCTGTGACCTGAATCCAATGGGATAAAAGGACAAGTTGAAGAGTACCAAGAGGAAACAAATAAATCCAGAATGTGGGACACCCTACAAGATGAAGGCTCCAGACTCTTCAAAAACATAATGGCATTTAAAAAAAAAAAAAAAAAAAAAAAAAAGGTTGAGGGCATTGGATGGCTCTGTCAGTTGAGTGTCCGACTCTTGATTTTGGCTCAGGTCATGATCTCAGGGTCATGGGAGTAAGCCCTGCACAGGGCTCCATGCTCAGGGGGGAGTCTGAGTTCTATAAGCCACTCTAGTAAATTACTGAACCCAAGGAAGGGGTTGTGGAAACCTCTCAATTCATAGTGACTTGGTGGGAAGCACAGGTGACAAGCTGGACTTGTGAATGGCCTCTGAAGTAGGAGGGAAGAAAGTGCTGTGAGGCTGAGCTCTTAGCTATTCCCCAGTAGACGCTGTCAGAACTGAATTGGCTTGTAGGATACCTAACTTGGTGTTCACACAGAATTGAAGAAATTGCCTGGTGAGAGAAAAAACTTGACACATTTAGAGTGGAGAAGTATTCTGTGAGAAGACATGCACAGGAGTTTTTCATAGAAATATTACAGACTTGTGTTTGAGTTTCATAGCTAATGGTATTTTTTCTAATAACTTTTCCAATTTTATTATTGATATTATACAAAGGTCTCCAATCTATTGGTTCCTGGGGACAACAACCCTTAGTGTCTCATTTAATCCCTACAGAAGAATTATGGGGTTGGGGCGCCTGGGTAGCTCAGCTGGTTAAGTGTCTAACTCCTCATTTTGGCTCAGGTCATGATCTCAGCATCATGAGATCGAGCCTCATGTTGGGTTCTTCGCTGGACATAGAGTCGGCTTAAGATTCTCTCTCCCTCTCCCTCTGCCTTTCCCCCACCCCAAAAAAGAAAAATTATGGGGTTGAGCTATTATACCCAATTTAATTATTTATTTATTTCTTAAATTTTTAAGTTCCAGTTAAGATATAGTGTAATATTAGTTTCAGAATTTTGGGACTCATCACTTACATATGATACCCAGTGCTCATCACACAAGTGCCCTCCCTAGTGCTCATCACCCACTTAGCCCAGGCCCCACCTACTTCCCCTCCAACAACCCTCAGTTTGGTTCTCTATAGTTAATAGACTCTTTTACGGTTTGCCCTCTCTCTCTTTCTTCCTATGTTTATGTTTTGTTTCTTAAATTCCACATATAAGTGAAATCACATGGTATTTGTCTTTCTCTGACATATTTCGCTTAGCATAATTCCCTCTAGCTCCATTCACGTTGCTGCAAATGGCAAGATTTCGTTCTTTTTGATGGCTGAGTAATATTCCATTGTGTATATGCACCACAACTTCATCCATTCATCAGTCGATGGACAGAAAATGGCATCGTTTAGGTAGAAGAACGTCCTATTCTTAGGAGATGTTAAGTTGAAGATTTGAGGGATAAATAGTCTCACAGTGACTGCTATATTCTTAATAGTTATTTTTTAAAAAGTATACATACACACATGTATAGGAATCTAGCAAATGTGGCAAAATATAAACAGGTGTTGACTCCAGGTGAAGGTTATATAAGTTTTTAGAGTGGTATTCTTCCAATTTTCTGTATGTTTAAATTAAATTTTAAAAAGTTAGGAAAAAAGATAGAGGCAATATGGCCGGCTTCAATAAGACACTGACCCCATACAGATATTCTATCACTGACCTCAACATATTACCTGTGGAAATCATATTTTTCTTAAGATAAAACTTAAGCAAGAAGATTTGAAAAGGTTTGTGAATTCTATTTTATGAAGAGAACTGGCTTCTAATTAAAGAAAACAAAATATCTTGGTCAGGCATAAGAAGGGCAACTTTACGTGGGGAGGAGTTAAGGTTTTCCCAGTAGAGACTGCAAAGTTCAATGTGAAACCCCGAAAATCAGTTTGCTAGAAGCTAAGATTCCTCAGCACAATACCCACTACATGAGAGTAAGTTTTCAACGTGTGCGTGAAGTTACCTCATCTGGCTGAGGGAGGACGATAACAGACATGGTTCCCGTGTGAATGCGCTGCATCCTTGATGACAGGCCCACCTCAGGGATTCGCTGAACTCGGTGAATCCCACCTTCATACTTCAGATGCTTGTAGACACTGTCACCAGAAATTCGGGCAGCTGCGTGATGCAGCCCACCTAGGAACATAAAATCCAAAAATGCCAATGTGTTCTCTTTTGAAAGGGATCTGCATCTTAAATACCTTTAATCTCAGGCCTGAATGCAAGTGCAGAGCCAAAGAGGAGAACATAAAATAGTTACAAGACGGTATTTTCTCAATTGTCAATGTAGTCATATATAAAAGGAAATATACCAAAACATTATTTATGCTTACCTCTGGGGAACAGAACAATATATTTTTTTGTTTTACTTTTTATACTTTGTTTCTAAATTTTCTATAATCAGCCAAGTTTTTTTTAACAATGTATTACTAGAAAAAACATACTGGGACATTTTCTACATTGAACTGCCCTCTGCAACCTTAGGCTGATATGGTATCTATATATAAGAACGCTCAAAAATGTAACAATTTAATAATGATGGAAAACTCTATAGGTCCTCCCAAGTTCTCAAGAGCCTATTGAAATTTAGCTCTTGCTCATCTGTGGTGTGACAATAAGCTCCTCCCCCCACCAAATCTTAATGCCTAAGCTAGTTTCTTCTTATTGGACATATTTTTTTAAAAAAACTCTTTTATTATAAAATAACATACAGACATAAAAAAAAATCACATGAATCAAATGGTTTAGTGACCACAAGATCAAGAAAAAGAACTTTGTCAGTCACCCAAAAGCTCTCTCATATGCCCCTTCCCAGTTACAATCCCCTCCTTTCTCACAAGTAACTATGATCCTGACTTATTCCTGTTACAATTTTATTACCTAAATGTGCTACAGTCTAGTCTTGTCCATTTAAAAAAGTTTCACGTCCTCTTTAAGTGTATTTATTTATTTTTGTGTAGTAATCTCTACATCCAATGTGGGGCTCGAACTCATGACCTCAATATCAAGAGTCAACCAGGTGCCCCCTAAAGTCTGATGCCTTTTAAAGCTCTTCATCTATATACGCTCATCACCTACTTCTTTTGTTCTTTCCAACTTATCTCCTGAGGAACGTGGACGTTCACCTGTAAAATTTCCCACAGAATGAATTTGCCAACTGCATACTCTTGGTACAATTAATTCACCTATCTTCCGCCCTCTGTTCTGGCTACAATTTGGCAGATGGATCCAGAGACCGGATGAGACACCAGCTTGAGCTCCTTGGCAGGACTACAGGAGGCACATTATGACTGTTTTCTTTCTTTTTATGGTCGTGAGAGCCTTTGATGTTTAATGTATCATGGGTTATAAAATAGTGATAGTCTAATTCTGTAATTTCTTTGTCAGGTATTAGTAGCTAAAATACATTGATAAAGGACATTTCCCCTTGTCTACTAGTTGATTACCCTGTGCTAGAGTTATAGCAGGATAAGGCAGTTAAGGCAGGATAAATGCTTGATTCTGTTCCTTTACCCATTTTACCAATATCTGTGTTTTGCAATATGAGTTAGGATTCATCATCTGCAGATGACTATTTTTAAAATATCATTATGAATTCAAGGATCTGAATACACTAGCATGTTTAAACCAATTGCAATTATTATGATTAAAGTTCAACATATCCATCTTTGGCCAGCAGGAGCCTCTTCAAGTTAATTTCTGAGTTCTTTTTGACACACCTCTTATTACGGTATAACAAAATATTCCAGGATTATCCTGAACTATTCTTGCTCCAGACCTGAAATCAGTGATCTCCCCAAGAAGTCTTGGTTCCTTTCAGAAAGAAATAATACTTAATTTTTTCTTTTCTTTTTTTTTTTTTTTTTTTGCCTCTTCCCCTGCTCAAGTGCTCTCTCTTTAAAATAAATAAGTCTTGAAGAAAAAAAAAATTTAGATCACTTAGCTCGAAATTCCTCTTGTATAATGAAACCTACCGCAGAGGCAGGTATCATCTGGCCTTCGAGTCACCTTGTAGGACCTGAGGCTCATGGAACCAGCACAAAAATGTTGATATTCTGGTTACTGTTTCTGTGAGTAATAAACCATCCTCCACCTCTGACCCATGAAAGTGTGGCATGCTAACTTGTTGGCTTGCAAGTGGGGTAAAATCTCAGACCATGTGGAGTTCTTGACTACTGATATTTCCAGTGTAAATTCAAGATGACAGCCTCTTCTCTATCACTCTTGTCTTCTATACCAAGAATCTGGTTCTCAACGACAGAGAAGATACTACAATTAGAATATCTCCTAACTACTCATCTACTTTATTCCACAGTACACATATAACAGTCTCAGAGTAACAATGCGAGTTCTGCCACAACATGATTACTAAAAACATTAAGACTTTTTTGCATATGCTCTTCCTGTTCTTCCCCCATTTTTCAAATGGCTGTACTCTATACTGTCAGATCTTACAGTGGTTATATAGTGTATTCTTCCCTCCTTCTCCTCAAATAGACCTAGGTCTTTTTTTTTTTTTTTTTTAAGATTTTGTTTGTTCAGGGATGCCTGGGTGGCTCAGTTGGTTAAGCAGCTGCCTTCGGCTCAGGTCACGATCCCAGCGTCCTGGGATCGAGTCCCACATCGGGCTCCTTGCTTGGCAGGGAGCCTGCTTCTCCCTCTGCCTCTGCCTGCCACTCTGTCTGCCTGTGCTCACTCTCGCTTCTCTCTCTATGACAAATAAATAAATAAAATCTTAAAAAAAAAAAAAAGATTTTGTTTGTTCATTAGAGAGAGAGAGAGAGAGAGAGAGAGTGCGCACCTAAGCACAGGTGGAAGGGTGAGGCAGAAGGAGAAGAAACTCCCTGCTAAGCAAGGAGCCCAATGTGGGATTTAAAACCAGGACCCCAGGGATCATGACCTGAGCCAAAGTCAGACACTTAACTGCCTGAGCCACCCACGCACCCATACAGACTTAGTTCTACGGGTAGCCACATATCTGATGCTCACCCCTATCCCTATGCCAAAAGTTCATATTTTAGCTATCTAAAGTCCTGTTTTCTAACAGATTCCTCAGAAAGGGACCATGGGGAAAGTGTTTCTTGAGTTCTTGCATATTGTTAAGTTTGTATCCTTATACTTGTAAGTTAGTTTCGTTGCTTATAAAATCCTTAACTCAAATTTCCTTTCCTTAACTATGCTGCTACTGCTGCTGCCACGTTCCTAATATGCTTCTAATGAAGACTCAGTGCTACAATGTCAGATCTAGCCCACTCAGTTTCTAAAGTCAGCCTGGTGGGGTACCAGGATGGCTCAGTCAGTTGGGTGTCTGATTCTTGGTTTCACTCAGGTCATGATCTCATGGGTCATGAGCTCTGGCCCTGAGCTCAGCGGGCAGTCTACTTCTCTCTCTCTCTGCCCCGCATCCCACTCACATATACTTGTTCTCTCTCCCTCTCAATAAATCAATCTTTGAGAAAAAAATAAATAAATAAAGTCAGCATGGTGGATAAAAATTGGGCATAGTTTTAAATTACCATACAAAATGCCAAAGGAAGGTACCTTATCAGAGACCTGTCTTTTAGTAAGTCCCACACAGCGGTGCCTGGGTGGCTCAGATGGTTAAGAGTCTGCCTTCAGCTCAGGTCAAGATCCCAGCATCCTGGTATCGAGCCCCATGTTGGGCTCCCTGCTCAGTGGGGAGCCTTATTCTTCCTCTATCTCTACACCACACCCCCACGCTTGTGCTTTCTCCCTCTCTGTCAAATAATAAAATCTTAAAAAAAAAAAGTAAGTCCAAAATAGCCAGTCTTCCTCCAGCGGTGGAACAGGTTACTGTTTATCTTCTTGAACGCCGGATAAAGAAGATGACAAGCATTTAGTGGTCAGGTGATAGGAAAAATGTACTGTTTACCATTCACACTCGGTATAGTCAAGATGGTCAACTCTGAAAAATACCTCAAAACTGAGACAGAGCGAGGCCACAACAATTAAAATTTTCCACCTCGAAATCATTGTTGTTGTTGTTTTAATATTTTATTTAGGGGCACCTGGGTGGCTCAGTGGGTAAAAGCCCCTGCCTTCAGCTCAGGTCACGATCCCAGGGTCCTGGGATTGAGCCCCGCATCAGGCTCTTTGCTCAGCAGGAAGCCTGCTTCCCCCTCTCTTTCTCTGCCTGCCTCTCTGCCTACTTGTGATCTCTGCCTGTCAAATAAATAAATAAAATCTTAAAAAAAAAAAAAGATTTTATTTATTTATTTATTTGACACAGAGAGATAGATCACAAGTAGGCAGAGAGGCAGGCAGACAGAGAGGGGGAAGCAGGCCAGAGAGCCCAATGCGGGGCTCGATCCCAGGACCCTGGGACCATGAGACCATGACCTGAACCAAAAGCAGAGGCCCAACCCACTGAGCCACCCAGGCGCCCCTCATTCTGTACTTTAAAAATTATTCCCCTCACCCCCTTTACCTACTTCATGTCCAGGGCACATATTTTAAATTTATATGACCTGAAAGGAGAGGGCTGCTTTACTGTACAGATTACTAGAGCCAATCTTGGGTCGCCTAGGTTCAAATTTAAGCTCTTCCTCCTAGTTGTGTGTCCACAGGCAAGTAACTTCAGTTGTTCATGCCTCAGTTTCCTTTTCTGTAAATGGTAATTACAGCTCGCATCACAGTACCGCGCACCTGAATGAGAGGCCATTCATGCTGCAGATCACCAGAGTCGTGCTTCAAGTCCTGTGTAAGCATATGACACAGCCTGAACTCAACCTCCCTCCCTCGAAGGGGCTATTGTGAGGAATAACTGAGATAAACACTCGCAGCGTACTCAGCAGTGTTGATATTTACCGTCTGTAAGTATCAGTAGTGACTGGAACTGTATCATTGGCTCTCCTGGACCAGTTCAAGACAATGTGGGAGAGAATGACGATCAAGATCCCTGTAAATGGGGGGCGCCTGGGTGGCTCAGGGGATTGAGCCGCTGCCTTTGGCTCAGGTCATGATCTCAGGGTCCTGGGATCGAGTCCCGCATCGGGCTCTCTGGTCAGCAGGGAGCCTGCTTCTCTCTCTCTCTCTGCCTGCCTCTCTGTCTACTTGTGATCTCTCTCTGTCAAATAAATAAATAAAATCTTTTAAAAAAAAGATCCCTGTAAATGGAAATTAAGATGTAGGGCAGGAGAGCTGATAGACCTCTGAGGTAGAGGACAGCGAGGTGCACTGCTGGCCTTGCCGGCTCAGAGAAAACTGCCTTTGGTGGTCCTCATGGATGGGTATGGAGGGAAAAAGCATTTGTCAGATCAACAGCTGCACACCGGGTGCCAGGGGGTGTGAATAGCTCAAGCAATGAAACCACATCTGGTACAGCAGCTGTAATGAGAATCACTGGTTGGCTGAGCTAATAGTAACCCACTGTCATTCACTGAGCTCCATCTACTGTCTTTCTAGGCCAAAGAAACAAGCTGAATGGGGATGTGGCAGGAATCACTAACTTTGCACTTTCCAAGTCCTTGATGGTGGCATTTATCTCTGCAACCTCTCCGGGAAGGCAATGTTGCTTCTGGTTTACTATTTTCCCAGGCAGAGACAGTTCTAGTGGCTTCTATTTGGCCTTTACCACCATTAACAGTTCTCCTTCCACAGATCAGAAAAGAAGATGGGAATTCTGCTAGCTGCTCAGTGTATCTACCAATTATATACCCAGAACTGGGGAAAACACCACAGGATGGGTTTGAGAGTCTGCTGGGCCCACTGAGAGCGGGACCTGAGCTAAAAGTCTATTCATCACGTGACTCCACAAGCTCCTTCTCTAATGGATGGCCATAGAGATGTTCTGGGTTTCCCAGAATTAGCATCAGTTCAGAGCCAGTGTCCAGTAGTCCCTGCAAAGTCTGGTTATTTCCATTTCTCTAAGGCATAGTTACCCTGGGAAAAGGCGACAGACCCCTTTTGGGAGGAGGATGGGAGAAGGGTCAACAGCATAAATACTTGGTAATATATGGGGGTCCTTCCTCAAGGGAACCCCACCCCCTCTTTATTCAAGGGGTTTGGGCCTATCCACTGGCTCAAGTCTGAGAACTGACTGAGGGGCCATGGCTTGTTTTTATGATTAAAGTTACATTTTTGTTCACTTGATCTAAAACTTTTCTGCTCATACAGGTAAGTGAGAATTTACTAGTCTTCCTAACTCTTTTACTTCTAGGGACACCATGATCAACTAGCAAATGCCACAGGGCTGCACAAGTCAGACAACTCCGATTGCTGCCTTGGCTCTGACGTCCGTGACAGTAACCACACTCATCTGGCCTTTGGCTGTGGACTGCTACCCTTGACCCCTGCCATCCTGAAATCTAATGACTTCCAGTACACTTAGGTTTCCCAGTTTAGTTACCAGAGCTCCTACCGTTGAGTCTGGCCCACAGAGAAGAGCCATCACAGAGCCCTTCAAGGATGCCAGGGTTCCCCTTACAAATTTATTTCTCACACTCATGGTAAGAAGTACGTCTTCTGGACACGTAGAACTAACCATTGTATTACCTGAAGTGACCTCTCCCTGAATTTAACTAGCAAGCAGAAAATAACAAGATGCAATTATAAACATTAATCTGTTGGGAGGAAAGAGATAACAGAACATTTCATAGAATCCCTTTAACTTGGAAGAGATTTCAATTTGTCAGATGCCAGGTACCCAGAATAACAAAGCGTCAGACCTACACTACATACCCAGAGCTATCGCCCTCCCCTGCTGCCACAAAAACCATCCTGTAATCATTTAGCTTGGACTATTCATGGAATACTTGAGTACTGTCCCTATCTGTACCTCCAACCGCAAAATTACAAGGCTCTAAGTCACCTGATGCGTGAATTTTTGCCTGAAAGTATGTTTCTTTTCAACCTTAGCTTTTAGTGCTGTATGAATTCGAGTTCCTCTCCGTTTCAATTAAACATTAAAATATATACACATATATTTTATATATATATAAATAAATATAATACTATATAATAATTAAATAATATTAATAATATAATTAATAATTAATAATTAATTAATATTATAAATAATATATATTTTATATATACACATACACATATACACATGTATATACACATGTACACATAGTAAGCATATTTTATAAGAAAGGTGTTTCTCAACCCTTCTCTATGTTAGTCCTCCTATTCACACATTTTTCTTCTCCTGATTACAAATAGATCAATTTTTATATATTATTTTCTAATTTTAATGAGTAGAGGTTTACTCCTAATCTTTCTTTCTTTATTTATCAGAGAGAGAGAGAGAGAGAGAGAGCATGAGCACAAATACCGGGAGCAGCAGGTAGAAGGAGAAGCAGGCTCCCCGCTGAGCAGGAACCGGATATGGGACTCAATCCTAGGACCCAGGGATCATGTCCTGAGCTCAGGGCCTGAGCCAAAGGCAGATGCTAAACTGACCCAGCCATCCAGGTCTCCCTCCTAGTCTTTAGAGTAAAATATTTAAAGTTTCCCTTCCTTAAAAAAATAGTCCTTTAGATTTTTTTTTTTAATTAAAAAAGTTTTTTTTATTATTTTTTAAGTAGGCTCCATGCCCAGTTTGTATTGCCCAATGCAGGGCTTGAACTCACAACCCTGAGATCAAGACCTGAGCTGAGATTGAGAGTCGGATGCTCAACCAACCCAGCCATCTGGTGTGTCTCCTGCTCTTTTTACTTCTTAAAGTACCTTTATTTTATTTTGCCACTAAGCTAGTCTATCTAAAAGAAAGGTCTCCCAACCACTGTCTAGGGATTGTTCAGGCTGCTCTGCGTCCCTGGAACCAAATCACTCTTCCTGTTATTACTGAGCTCATCCTTCATTCTTAAAAGCTGGATTCAAAATATCTGAGAGAGGTCACTGCTGACATTTGCCACCATTCTCTCTTTCATAATGCTGTATTTCTAAAGACTTTTTTTTTTTTTAAGTAAGCTCCACACCCAAAGTGGGGCTCAAACCTACAGCCCCAAGATGAAGTCACATTCTCTATCAGCTGGGCCAGCCAGATGTCCCAAAATGCTGCTGTTCCTGAAAGCTTCCTGAAAGTTGAAACTCTCCCATCTCTAGCTTCCATACTATTATACTGTACTCGTCCTTCTCCTGCTTACCTCACTCCTCTCTTTCTTTTGCCAAGAGTCAATCTTTCTCAATGTGGCCATTACGTAGGATTTGGCGCCCTGAATATTCCTTCTCCCTAGCCTCTCCCTCACATAATCTCTGTGTCAGATACCACCTTTGTGCTAAGGGCTACTGAATCTCTCTCATTCATTCTGTTCTCTCACCAAAGCTCTGCTGACACAACTTCACCATTTACTGGATATTTCTAAATGGGTGTTCACAATAACCACAGAGTTAGTCATTCAAAAACAACTTATCATTTTTCTTCCCGTATGGGCTCTGCTCTCCAACTTGAACGAATATCACAGTCTTTCTGGCTAGGAAGATCAGGATCCCCGTGGCTCATCTTGTTTGCATTAGAACAGACTACTAGGATGTAGTATGGTTCTGGATCTGACAAACCTAAGTTCAATCCCAGGACTGCCATTATGTACTGTGTGGTCTTGGATCAGTCACTTATTCTCTAAACCCAGCTCCTCATCTGTAAAATGGGACTGATACTACCTATCTCACGGCCGTGAGGATCAGATCACCTACAGTGTATGCAGGACACAGGAGCAAGCGCTGGCCCGTCTTTTGTCCGCTCTTCCTGTGAAGGTCTGCCAAGGTCTATGCCAGGTCTAAGTCTTAGTCACACCTGGATTGCTCTAGCAACCGCTCTGCACTTTGCCTTAAATCGAACCTCTTGGTCCATCCCGCACAATGCTATCTAATAATCTCCCTAAGATATGTATTTACCAAATCATGTGCCTTTTTTTTTTTTTAAAGATTTATTTATTTATTTGAGAGCGAGCAAGGGAGCAGGACGTGGGAAAGCAGAGGGAGAGAGAGTCTGAAGCAGACTCCACACTGAGCACAGAGCTGGACATGGAGCTCAAGCTCACAACCCTGAGGTCATGACCTGAGCTGAAACCAAGAGCTGGAGGCTTAACCGACAGCAGCAACCAGTTGCCCCCAGATCATACGCTTACTGATAAAATTTTCAACAGGTTGTTACTCTCTAACAATCAAGGCCTGTTCTGCTTTTGAGGCTGTTCAAACTCTACCCCCTGGAACTCATTTCCTATGTCTTCACATACTCTGGTTTCTCTTCTGATCATATGTATCTTTCACCTTTACTATGTCTTCCTGTCACAGATATGCTCTGGGTAGACTAGCTTCCTAACATTGCCCTACACACACCAAGATCTTTCCCACCACCATGTGGTTGCTCTGGTTTTCTCTTCCCTCTTCTCTCAATTCCCTCTCCTTGACCAGTCGCCATATTTAAAACCTGTACCAAGGGATGCCGGGTGGCTCAATTGGTTAAGCATCTGCCTTTGGCTCAGGTTGTAATCTCAGGATCCTGGGATCAAGTCCTACATCAGGCTCTCTGCACAGTGGGGAGCCTGCTTCTTCCTCTCCCTCTGCTTGCTGCTCTTCCTGCTTGTACTCTGTCAACTAATACATAAAATCTTTAAAAAGATAAAAAAATAAAAAAAAATACCAAGCACAACTTACTTATTCTAGATACTAGCTTTCATTTTTCTCTATTGTTTAACTTACTTTAATCCCCTTTCCCTACTTTATTATTGGGTATCAATATATAAGCAAGAAGAAACAAACTTTCATATGGCTTAAAAGAATGAGGAACAAAGATACTATCAGATGTTCTGATTTAACATAACTAAGTATTTAAAAGTTTAAGGACTTGAGGTGCGTAGGTGACTCACTTTAGTGTCCAACTCTTGGTTTCAGCTCAGATCATGATACCAAGTTCCTGGGATCGTGTCCCACATTGGGCTACCTGCATAGCGGGGAGTTTGCTTCTCCCTCTGCCCGCCCCCAACTCATGTGTGCTCTCTCTCTTGCAAAAATAGATAAATAGAATCTTTTTAAAAAATAGGACAACATAGTTCTAATCAAGATCAGAGATAAAATAATTCTCAGCATCATCTATGGACTAAACCCTCAAATATCCCTACCATAATCAGCTGGTGTATAATTCAGGAGTTCAAATTTCCAGTTTTTATAGTTTGAATAATTCTGGTACATATCAAATATTTCACGAGTAAACTGTTGGCAGATATCACCTAAAAAAAAAAAACAAAAAATATTCAGTCAGCACAGATTGTTTTAAAGAGAGCCATTCTTAGGTACAGGCCCCCTGGGAAACAAGGAGTAACTGTTTCCATAGTGAAACACATCTACTGGACTGTTAAAGTTCTACAGTATCAAACCAAGGTAAAATTTAAGTGTTTTTTAAGATCATTTACAATAAAATTATTTAACTGACCTCCAGTAGTTCTTCCAGATGTCACCTCTAAAATAACATCATTTTTGTCATATTTCTCCTTTGGCACTAGACTCTGGAAAAGCTGAAAAAGGAAAAAAAGATCAGCATTTGTATGTATATTTTCCACGATTATACTATTGCTTGATTTTAGAGAAAAGACCTAACATTAAAAAAAAGTCAGTGATTAAGAAAATTATATAGTATCCCAATGAGGTCTAGTCATTAAATGCTACAATAAGTAGACTGCATTAGACCTAAAATAAGTGATCAAAAAACTAAAAAATCTATTCAAAACAAACAAACAAAAAATAAGTGATCAATTCATGCTAACAATGGAGTTACTTGTCAGGGTATTCTCCACAATGCTATCAGATTATCTTAATTTTCTAAAATGCCCAAGTTTAGATCAAAGTCCGAGTGTTCCATTCAATTTTTTTCAGATTTTGCCTCTTATTAGCTCTCAACAGCAGCTTCTTTCATCTAATGAATGATGTGAAGCTTTGAAAAGTCTT
This sequence comes from Lutra lutra, assembly GCF_902655055.1. Classification (NCBI taxonomy): domain Eukaryota; kingdom Metazoa; phylum Chordata; class Mammalia; order Carnivora; family Mustelidae; genus Lutra; species Lutra lutra. Next base: position 147,914,200 of record NC_062280.1, on the reverse strand, counting down.
CACTTGGAGAAAATGAGGCCTCTTTACACATGATTGTGTATTTTCTCCTGCCACAGATGACAGTTGGCCCCAGGTCGTGCCCTCTGTTCTCAGTAGAGCTGTTCTGCTTAGAGAATATATTGAGGACTCCCAGGATAAGGCTGAAATAGTTTCTGAGCTGTGACAAGAAAACAAGGGGCTTCCTAATAAAGTAACTAGCTTCCTTCCAGAGAAGAAAAGGGATGCAATTTTATTTTTTATTTATTAGTGAAAAATTTTTCAAATCAAACTACCTACAGGCCATGACTCTCCCTACTGCCAATTTTTGAAATACTCCATCTCTGTTAGAAATGGTAATCTGTGAGAGGGAATATCAGACCAAAAGTGACAGCCTTTCTGCCTTTGACTTGCTGGTTAAATCAGTGATAACAGTAACTGATACCTCTATCTCATTCCCCTCTATGGAGTTCCAGAGTAGGGGGACCAAAGGCAGGACAAGGGCAAACAGGACAGAGGGAAGGAAGAAACTACAGATGATATATAGCCCTGTAGTTTTCATTGTCTTTTAGACAAATCATCCATTGAACTACAAGGAGCTAAAGACTTGGTATGAACCAACTGTGTCTGTACCTTTGGATTCACTCCACTCTATACAGAAAGCAAATTTTCGATCCTTAATTAACACAATCACTATGTACCACTCCCCTTTTCTAAGGCTTAAAAACCCGATTCTTCCTCTTGGTGAACTAAGTTTCTTTACCAGCATCTGCCACCTTGGCTGGCAAGTTAACAGCTTTGGAACATAATTGCTAGTGGAGGTGAGGGGGGGAGATGATGTTTTATTCTCTGGCATCCCAATCAGTTCAATTTCATTCTGTAGCAAATTACAGTACTAAACCCAGCTTACTCATTCACCATAACAGAAGGTTTAATAAACTGGTGTTTGGAAAGTACTTTGAACACCAAAGTACAGCCTCGTAAAACAGTATTCTTTTATAGTAACACAATTGAGGAGTTTACCTCCTAAAACATACCTCACTGTATAACATATGGATTTTTTGAGCGATGGTTTCCCTCTCTTCCAATGCGAGTTCTTGTAACTGCTTTTCATCTTGTTTATTTAGACCTACAAACCATCAACAAAAATTATGTTTTTAAATACAGGAAAACTCTTAAATAGCTAGCTAATTTCTGTTTATAAATTTTATTTCAGTTGTGAAGGAGGGATTATACAAAAGGTCAGAATAGTTGGAAAATATTAATTAACTAATAAGTACTTGTGAAGCACGTCTAAAAAAACTCAGTGTGTAAGGAAGTATGATCATTGCCTAAAAGTTTATGATTTGAATGTCTAAAACTAAATACAGAAATCAATGATTAATAAAACAAGTCTGAAAAAGGACTGGTTAATTAAATATAAACCCAATTAAGGTAAGTTTTGGAGTAAACTGGAGTGACCACATCTTGTCTTAAAGGTAACAGCCACTACTCAGCACACCGTGGTGTAATCCGGGAGGGCTGAAGCCTCCATTTTCTTCCCCCCAAAGTCAGAAATAAGAACTCTTAGAATTTTGAAATCTCCTGAAATGTTTATACCTAGTGAACACTTTTTAAAAGCACCATGTAAGTCAAATGAAACATCTTTGTAACTTCTGTTTTATGGAAACAATTGTCCTTTTCACATCATTTCAAGAGAGAAAGTTAAATCCCGGAACTCCCAACAAAAAAGCTAACAATGAGAAATAGTAGATCTTACAACCTTTGACTCCATTGCTCTGGATACCTAGACTTCATTTGTTAATGGTGATGCTTGCCAGCTGATGTAGAAATGTTTGATTCTTAATAGCAAAGAAGAAAACAGAAATGAAAAGTCCTAATTATAAAACAGAGAAGGCTCTTGAAACTTCTTCCCTGGTCATGGAAGTCATTAACACCTGGTGGGACTCTATTCCTCATTCATACCTTCAACATCTAACACTTATTATGCACCAGATACTCTGCTAGTTGCTGGGGACACAGGGATGAATAAAATGTGGTTCCAGGCCTTAAGTCGCTCAGTCTGGTGGGAAATAGGACATGTACACATGAGTACAGTATGGGATAGGACAGTGCCATGGAGGCACAAAGGAGGGGGTCTAACCCAGACCTTAGCACTTGAGGAAGGCTTCCTGGATAGATGTCCTCTGAACTAAATTCTAATTACGGATCATCTGTTGCAGAATTGTAATATCACTAGTGGCCCCATATCATGTACTTATGCCACAAATGGACACTAGGCTGACATTACTCCATATAGGTACCTACTGTGTCAAAGATATCAGAAAAACCTGATATGCAGTCACATAAAATTATTTTTGTGGCCTCTTATTATTTTTCTGATGTCAGAAATCTAACCTAACTCAGTTTCATTATATCAAGAAAGATTTGAGAGTCTATTATATCCTATGTTCAGTGTTGCAGGAAATATAAAAATGAGTAAGACACAGGCTCTGTCTTTGAGAAACAGATAACGAGGGAAGGGGCAGAAATTAAGACAATTACATAAAGGATCAAAATTCAAAACAGAGAAAGATAACATTTTTGTTTTATAGAGGGGACTGAAGCCAAAGTATGATTTCCAAGCCATACTTTTAAGTGAAATGAATTTTAACAAGGTAAAATTGGTGGGTAACAATTTGTGCAAAGACAGAAATGGGATGATGTGTATATTCAGGGAACAGCAAGTTATCTATTTTTCTTGGAAGGTTTGCATATGCAAAGGGAATTAATACACTATACAGAGAGGCTGGTGTCAGTTTTCAGAAGCTCCTTTTTTTTTTTTTTTTAAGAATTTTTTTTTTTTTAATTTATGAGAGAGAGAGACAGCACAAGTGAGGTTTGGAGAGGGGCACCAGGGAGAGAGCAAACCAGACTCCATCCCAGGACCCTGGGATCATGACCTGATCTGAAGGCAGATGCTTAACTGACTGAGCCACCCACGGGCCCTTCTGCAAAGGCTCTTAAATACCAAATCGAGAAATTTATATTTATAGGCAACAGGAGCTACTGAAAATTTTGAGCAGGGGAGTAATCTAATTAAGGTTGTACTTGGACTGGGAAAGCCTGGAAGTGGCACAAAAAGTTAAGAATGTATTGTAATTATCCAGCATGAGCTATAATAAAGATATAAATTAGCAGAAAGAATAGAAGGGGACTAAGGGTACACTACAGAGGCAGAGGCAGACTCTATTGGAACTGGACTCATGCAGTGGATAAGACAGGCTGTGGAATCTCACTGAGTCCAAATCCTTGCTCCTTGCCTTATTGGCTGAGTGACCTCTGACATTTTAAGCTCTCAGTTTCTTCATCTATAAAATGGGGACATTAATAATAATTCCTATCTCATAAATTATTATAAATACTCAAATGAGATAATATTTACAAAATACTTAGCTTAGTGTCTGGCACATGGTAGGACAGTAAATGTCACTTTTATCACTGTTATTACAGAATAGCAGGACTTTAGACCTAGGAGAGACTTTGGAAACAATCCAATCCAATCTCAGTAATACTGGTGATACAATGTATACACCATTGTATAATGGTGATACAATCAAGGCTGAAAGAGATTATGTCAATTCAATTTAGAAGCATTTAGTAAAATCCTATTATATGCAAAGAACCTTCCCCAAACTAATGGATTGCAAATTTGAGTGGCATAATAATGCAAAGAGTAAAAAAAAAAAAAAAAAAAAGAAATCCTCATAAACATAGTGAGAGACTCATGGTACCACCAACAGACGACAGAAAATACAGGACTTTACAGTTATAACTGTGACTGGCCTTGACATCGTTTAACATCTCTAACACTTAATGGAACAGGATGGAGCACAGAAGTTTAGAAACTAAAAGCCTGTAGTACTATCTGGATAAGTGTTGAATCCCAGGTTAGTCCACTGCGCCTTTCTCTCAACTTCAGTACATTTTGATAATTTTCATATGAGAAAAAATGTTAAGGCAATAAGCAATATTAAGAAATACCAAAACTAGGGGCGCCTGGGTGGCTCAGTGGGTTAAGCCGCTGCCTTCGGCTCAGGTCATGATCTCAGGGTCCTGGGATCGAGTCCCACATCGGGCTCTCTGCTCAGCAAGAAGCCTGCTTCCCTCTCTCTCTCTCTGCCTGCCTCTCCATCTACTTGTGATCTCTCCCTGTCAAATAAATAAATAAAATCTTTGAAAAAAAAAAAAAAGAAATACCAAAACTAAAAATAAACATCTCTCACATAGGTCAAAGAATTAAATGTAAAGTTAAAAAATTGAACTCTCAGAAGAAAACACAGATGTACTCTTTGTAACCTTGGGTTACACAACAATTTCTTAGCTATGACACCAAAACCATAAGCAACAAGAGAAAAAAAGATAAATTTGACATCATCAAAATTTAAAAATTGTGCAGCTTAGGGGCGCCTGGGTGACTCAGTCAGTTAATCGTCTGCCTTCCGCTTGGGTCATGATCCCAGGGTCCTAGGATAGAGCCCCGCATCGGGCTCCCTGCTTGGCGGGAAGTCTGCCTCTCCCCCTCCCACTTCCTCTGCTTGTGTTCCCTCTCTCACTGTCTCTCTGTGTCAAATAAATGAATAGGATCTTTAAAAAAAAAAAAAAATTATGCTGTTTCAAAAGATAACCCATAGAATAGAAAAAAACTTTTGCATATCATATATCTGATAAGGAATTTGTGGCTATAATATAAAGAAGTCTCACAATTCAATAACGGGACAAATAACTCATTTTAAAAATGAACGAAGGATCTGAACAGTCATTTATCCAAAGATGAGATACAAAAGGCCAACAGCCATGTGAGAAGATGTTCAACATCATTAATCAGGGAAATGCAAATCAAAGCCACAATCAGGTATCATTATACCCACTAGGATGGCTAGAATCAAAAGTGTGGGGTAAAAATAGTGCAGCCACTTTGGAAAACAGTCTGGTAACTTCTCAAAAGGTTGAATGCAGAGTTATGATAGGCAATTGTAGCGCCACTGTTCATTACAACCCACAAGTGGAAACAACTCAATATCCAGTAAGTGATGAATGGATAAATAAAAATAAAATGTGGTAGATCCATACAATGGAATGCAGTTCCACAATAAAAAGACATTAAGTACAAATACATGCTACAACATAGATGAAACTTGAAAATATTATGCTAAATGAAAGAAGCCAGTCACAAATGACATATTATATGACTCCACTTATATACAATGCCTGAAATAAGGAAATCTAGAAAATAAATGAGCTCTTGCCTCGGGTTGGCAGGGAAGGGGGAATTGGGGCAAGTGGCCACAAGGTGCAGGGTTCTTTCTGGGATGATGAAATAATACCTGGACCCTACAAGCCCTTTGCTGGGGTAGAAACTGCATTTTTGTGTCTCTGCTACATACGCAGGACAGTGCTCAGGAAAGGCCTGCTCAATAAATTAAAGCTTCTGTAAAGGTTAATATTCAGTCACCTAGACGCTAAAAACTTCTTGGTAAGCACCACGAGGAGCTCAGTCTCTTAACAGTTGATTTTTAGTAGCCAAAATACATCAAACACACAGAGTAGAATCCTGTCTTCTCCAAGTACAGAGTACAGCCATTCGAGCCTTTTTAAAAGATTGTGTTCAATAAAGGTTTAACCTATAAAATCAATCACATTGTTTACACACACATATTTTTTACCTACTTTTACACATTGAATCTAATTCTTCAATTGCTTGCTCAGCCTCCTGAATTTCTTGGTAAATGGCTGCAAGTGGCGCCAACTGAGCATGCCTTCGACTCAGGGACTTCTGGTCCCCTTCATTCACAGACATACGCTGCAAACAGTCGTCAAGCATCCTGTACTCCTTGTTCAGGTCCTCCATATATTTCTGTAGTGCTTTATGCTTCCACAGCATCTTGGACTGATGACAGTATCTCCTGGGACAATTCTTATTTAACAGATGGTGGAGAATGGGATTCCTGCTTTGTCTAAAAATCCACAGCCTTGTATCAAGATGGATCTGCGTAAACTGATGAGATTGGGGATGGAGGTGGTACTGGAGGGGACCATTAAGAGATGAATGTCTAAAAAGCCAAGCACACAGGTGACGATTCATCTCAGCATCTGAAATATAATAGACACAATCTGAAAAAAAAAATCAGCTCTACAAATACAAAAGCTGGAAGGAGCCTCAAGAAATCTTGTTCAGTTTATGGGCATAGCCAACTCCAAACTCAGTCTGAAAATTCAGTAACCAATAAAAGGAAAATAATTCTTCATACCTCTGAATAGAACATATTAAAATAAATGAAGATAACACAGTTTTCTATTCACTCAATGTATATAATTAACGATGGCAAATGAGTAGGAGCATAATTAATAAATACATCACCAGACTGGGTTAAATCAGCTACTTTCTAGGAGGTATCCAGGATCTGGAATTAAGTATGTGAACAAGCACTTGAAAGGTATGAAATAATCATGCAAGTTTTAGGTGATTCACATATACATAGATTTCTAAAGCTCGAAGGAAATATTAATGTTTTCTTGTCTAATTCTTTAATTTTAGGTATCCAGATGTCCAAGGAAATCAAGTTACTTAATCATGATTATTTACTTAGCCAGAGAGAGGCAGAGTTCATACTAGAATGCGGTCTGCCTGTTCAGAGCTCAGTGTTTTCCATTTTCAATTCTGCAATCGGGTGCTTCCCTTTCAGCTAAGATCCTAAAGGAGGAAAACTTCAGATATTAACTGATAAAGAAAGTAGGGCTGGTAAGAAGGGACAGTGGCAATATTTGTATTAAGTGAAAAAAGCAGAATGGAAAACAATATAATCTTAATTAAGTTTTCAAAATTTTCTATGATATATGATATACAAGGAAAGTAAGTAAACAGAATCTTTTTTTGGGGGGGGGGAGGTAAGAAAAACCTAAAAAAGAAACATACCAAAATGTTAAAAAGATGATCTCTAGTTGTGGATACCTTTTGCTTGCTTTCTGTTTTTTCTACGTTTCAGAGTTTTAAATTTTTCTATACACACAGCATGCATTACTGTCACAATCAGGAAAAAATAGTTACTTTAAAAAATTACAACTTAGGTGAAACCGGCTGTGTACACTAATTTCCTGCTCTTCACCTAATAGACATTTCTAAAATTCTGAGGTTCCAAGTTGAAATGAGGGTCAAAATTTTATGATAATCAACCTTTATTGTCTCCAGTGTTCCTACTATGCTAGGAGGTGCATTCATGTATCAACTCATTTGATCATTATAAATCAGCTAACTTGAATATCATAATCTCCTATAAACTAAAATATTCAGAGTGGTCTCCCAAACATTCAGATTTTGCAGGATTCTGCTAATGAGCTTTAATATCTGAAGCACATTTGGAAAAAGACTGTGGAAGAATGCGCCAATCCCCGACAGCCACACGTCACAGTCCTTCAGCAGAAGTTCCCGTGTCTTTACACCTAGTCTCAAGCCTATCAGAGAAGTGTGTACATTTGAAAAAACGGACAAAAGGATGACAAATTTTTGTTACAACACTTTTAGCTAAAATGTCCACCCTCGAAACAGCAGAATGAGTAACTCTTAAGGTCTTGAACCTCAATGTTAAGAGAGAACACACCCCCCTCCCCTTAAACCAAGACGTTTACTCGCTAGGGTTACCTATGCCTGAGCACGGCCAGTCCCTCCATCACCCACCCAAGGAGCAGCATTACTCGAGTACTCTAGGAACAATTCTCAGAGTCGGCAGTCAGAAGTGACACTAAGCCTGTGCCAGAACAACACGTGTAAGCCACACTTTGTCATTCAGTATAAGGAGTGATCCTATCGAGACAACATTGGGGGGGGAGGTGGAAAAATACTTTTTGAGATCAAAAAAGAGAAAAAAAATAATTGTGAGTACCTAAGAAAAAGAAAGGACGACAGCTTTCCTTTCTGAAGCCGGAACCTTCTGTGACCTGCTACATTTCAGCCCGACAAACACTGACTCACTTTCACATCCGGGTCACTCCTTCCGGGTTAACGCTTGCTCTCAGCTTCTCTTGAACAGTCGTCCTTGGGCGTGCGTAACAGCTAACAGGGGAAACCCGAGAGAAAAATGACAAATCGAGAAAGAAAAATAAATAAAAATTCAAGGCAATAAAGAAAATCCCAAGAGATGACTACGGGCGGTACTCATCCGGAGCCGGAGCCCAGGGCGCGGGTTCCCACAAGATAGGTAGGGTGGGCGGTAGCGGAAAGTAGAATGAACTACAACTTCCGGGAGCTCCTCCCGGGGAATCCTGGGAGTTGTATTTTGTGCACAGACTGGCCGCCAAGCCCTGGGACAAAAGCGGACTTCTGGTTTCACAGAGGCAAACACAGGAGAGAGATCTCTACAATTCTGATTAGGAGATCAAGATTTACAATATATTAATAGGAAATCACAAGAATTTTTTATATGTGGAAATTATATAACGGAGCCACTAAAGCAGTGGAGTTTTGGTTTGGGTTTTTGTTTTTGTTTTTTTTTTTTTAATTTTTGTTTTGTTTTTAAAGCAGTGGTTCTTTAATTTTTATTTATTTATTTTTTGAGGACTCCCTTTTCATCATCCCCAGATTTAGGGATTCTACATGTGGTTTTTTTTTTTCGTTTTTGTTTTTGTTTCTTTTTCTTTTTCTATTTTTACCCTTTATGGGATTCTGCAGGTTAGTAGTTGTACTTTCAGCTTCCACTGTTCTAGAAAATACCTAATAACTAAAAGAGGATATAAACTTATATTTCTAAAAATCACAACAGGATCCAAAAGATAGGAGACTATATATATTCACAAATTAATGGCTTTATAGGTGTTGCATGCATATATTGAATGTAGGGGCTCAAACTAGGTTCATAGGTTGTAAGCTACTAATTAAATAATTATAAAAATCCAACTAATAAACAGTTCCAGGAAAATGCAAACATACTGGCTTACTTTGAATACCACAAGTCACATCACTGCCGTGTCTCAATATTTCTTCATCAAAAACCAAGGCAAACATCATCCCATATAACTGACTTCACAGGATATTTTCTTAGGTTGTGACTGCATATAAAAGGAACAATTAACTCTAAATGTAAATACCTAACATTACCCTACTTCAGGGTACTTACTTTTACCTAGGATATATTAAATCCTATATCAGATGGTTTAAACCTATTAATTACTTTAATCCTTACTACAACAACCCTAAAATACCCATTTTGCAGAAAAGAAAACTGAGGCACAGAGAGCTTAAGTAACTTGTCCAGGTAAAAGAACTGGTAAGTAATAGAACTGAGATTCAATCAAGGCAGTCTGTGCTAATGTTCTGTGGCTCCTAAGCTCTGTACTCCTCTCTCCTCCCCCTCCCACAAAAAAAAAAAAAAAAAGAAGAAGAAAGAAAGAAAAAGAAAAGAAAAGAAGTAAAACATTCCATTGTTCATTCAACAATGAGTGTTCTGGACATGAGAATTTAGCAATGAAAAGAAAAGACACAAATCTTTGCTCACATGGAGTTTATGTTCCAGTAAGGAACAAATTCCAAAGGATCCATAAAAATCATTCTCCTGAAGTATCCAATGAAATCATTTAATTCTTTATTTTGATTTGTGTATGCAGATATATAACTTAAGTAATATAGTATATAAAGCTTTATTCTCCTTTAAAAATAATCTTACTGCTATGGACTGAATTGTGGCCCCCCCCCAATTTAAGATGTTGAAGGTAACCCCCAGTGTGACTGCACGGGGGACAGGGCCTTTAAAGTTAAATGAGCCATACAGGTGAAGACCTGATCTGGTGATACTTGTGCCCTTATAAGAGATATCAGAGAGCTTGTGAGTGCAAGCTCTCTCTTCTCTCTTTTTCTCCAAGACAGGCCTCAGGGTGAAACGCACCTTTCTGACACCTTGATCTTGGACTTCCCAGCCTCCCAGCCTCCCAAAGTGTTATTTTATTATGGCAGCCCAAGCACCTAACATTTATGTATGTAAAAATTTATGGGGATATACATGAAACTTTATGATATACATGAAACTTCACATATTTTATTTCTCAATTTAAAAAAAAAGTCCCTAAAGGGATGTCTGCCTGGGTGGCTCAGTTGGTTAAGGGTCTACCTTTGGCTCAGGTGGTGATCCCGGTGTCCTGGGATTGAGTCCTGTGCTGGGCTCCTTGCTCAGGAGGGAGCCTGCTTCTTCCTCTGCCTGCTGGTTTCCCTATTTGTGGTCTCTCTGACAAATAAATAAAATCTTTTTAAAAAAATCCCTAAAGACATTTATGCTTGGTACTATAAATACTCCTTCCTCTTCCATGCTTTTTAAAAAAGAATATAATATGGTATATCTGTATTTATGAATATGCAATGATGTCCACAATTCATCATTAAATGAAAGACATTGTTTCAAAAACAACAACAACACAGCAAACAAACAAAAAAATAAGATGGGAGGCAGTGGGGGTGGGGGTACAAAACAAAAACAAAAACAAAAAACAACAACAACTCAGCAAACTGAGTTCCATTTAGAAACATGTGATGCATGGGACACCTGGGTGGCTGAGTTGGCAAAGCATCTGACTTTTGTTCTCAGTTTAGGTCTTGACCTCAGGGTCATGAGTTGAAGCCTCATACTGGGCTCCATGCTGGGTGTGGAGACTATATAAAAACAAAAACAAAAACAAAAATATGTGAAGCATATATATTTAAAAGTCCAGTGGAATTACAGGTAATCCTTATTTTCTTCTTCTTCTTTTTTTAATTTATTTATTCGACAGAGAGAGATCACAAGTAGGCAGAGAGAGAGAGGAGGAAGCAGGCTCCCCACCAAGGAGAGAGCCCTATGCGGGGCTCGATCCCAGGACCCGGGTATCATGACTTGAGCCAAAGGCAGAGGCTTTAACCCTCTGAGCCACCCAGGTGCCCCCCCTTATTTTCTTCTTTGTAGTAGTCTGGATTTCCTGAAGTTTTGTGATGAGTATTATTGTAAAAAAGACAGTTATAAAAGGAAAAAAAAAGATTTTATTTATTTATTTGAGAGAGAGAGAGCACAAGGGGGGTGGGGGGAGAGCAGAAGGAGAAAGACAAGCAGACTCCCCACTGGGCATGAGCCCAACACAGGGCTCTATCTCACTGACCCTGAGATCATGACCTGAGCCAAAATCAAGAGTCAGATGCTCAACGGACTGAGCCACCCAGGCACCCCCAAAAGGACATTCTTTAATGTTTGTTTGAAAAAGCCTTATGTGGGGTGCCTGGGTGGCTCAGTGCGTTAAAGCCTCTGCCTTTGGCTCAGGTCATGATCCCAGGATCCTGGGATTGAGCCCCGCATCGGGCTCTCTGCTCTGCAGGGAGCCTGCCTCCCCCTCTCTCTCTGCCTGCCTCTCTGCCTGCTTGTGATCTCTGTCTGTAAAATAAATAAGTAAAATATTTTTCTAAAAAAAAGCCTTATATGAGTTTTTATTATTGAATCATTTTATGAAGCTAACTTCTACTTCCAAAGAGTCTGATACATTACACGAAACATTCTTCTAGAGGTAGTAATAAAAAGGTTGATTCCGTGAAAGTTACAGCATTCGATCAAATTAGCGCCAAGAGCTCCTCTGTCTGAGATACTTCTCACAATAAAGTTGATCTCATAAACCTTTCTATTATGAAAGTATGTGTAATGGGCACCGACAGTTCGGTATTCCTTTAGAAACGAAATGACCTGGGTCCCTTTCCTCTGCCTTGGAGCTAACAACAAAATACTTGCAGCTGTTTTTCAGATTCACTTACAGCAAACTTAGCCCAAAGTCCAAAGGGGTGGAGGATGGGGATTTTTTTTTTTAAGATTTTATTTATTTATTTGACAGAGAGAAATCACAAGTAAGCAGAGAGGCAGGCAGAGAGAGAGGAGGAAGCAGGCTCCCTGCTGAGCAGAAAGCCCGATGTGGGGCTCAAATCCAGGACCTGGGATCAGGACCTGAGCCGAAGGCAGCGGCTTAACCCACCGAGCCACCCAGGCGCCCCGAGGATGGGGATTTTGACTTTGCCTCTTCTCAGCGACTTCCGGATCGTTTCAAAGAGGCTGAGGATACCCTTGTGTCCTTGTGCCCATGACCGGAAGGTTGACTTGCGTCCTGCTGCGGGGATTCCCCATCAGAAAGCGCCCACTTAGGGCTTACCCTGAGAGAAGCAGAGCACCACAGCTTCCTCAGCCCTGGACGCTCTTCAGGGAGCCGGACCAGGGTGGCTGGAGAGATTGTTCTGATTGTTCCGTCCCACCTGGGAAACTTTCGGAGGCACTGAACCCAGCATGAAACCCCAGGATGCAAACCATAAAACACAATGGGTCAGAGCACCCCGTGCAATGCGCCTTGGCTTTCGGTTCACCGGAGTTTAGGGTCTTCGTCACATCCGGAGGCATCCCACAGTGTGAAGGTTGGCGGCCACTTGGGATTCTAATCAGCTATATTTCATCACAGGAAAAAGTGGAACTAGGAATTTGACAATTTAATACAAAATTCAAACCCTCGCTAAGGTGGAAAAGAAACAGCAAAACAAAGATGATTCTACTTGTATTCTTTTTTTTTTAATTTTATTTAAGATTTTATTTATTCATTTGACAGAGATCACAAGTAGGCAGAGAGGCAGGCAGAGAAAGAGGAGGAAGCAGGCTCCCTGCTGAGCAGAGATCCCGATGCGGGGCTCGATTCCAGGACCCTGGGATCACGACCTGAGCAGAAGGCAGAGGCCTAACCCACTGAGCCACCCAGGCGCCCTTTTTTTTTTTTTTTTTAAGATTTTATTTATTCGTTGGACAGACAGAGATCACAAGTAGGCAGAGAGGCAGGCAGAGAGAGGGGGAAGCAGATTCTACTTGTATTCTTGTAAAGTATTTCCCCTGAGAGAAGCAGAGTACCAAGTATGAAAAGGCAGCGTTTGTTCTTTTCATATATTCGTACCGGTTCTCAAATTTTTCTTAGCTTGGCGGGGCGGGGGGCGGGGAATGCAAAAAATGCGCCACCTGCTGGCGTTACGGAAACTAGAGCACTCATTTTCAGAGAGAGTGTGACAGAAGACAACTTACTCTTTTTTTTAATCAAAAAAAAAAAAAAGAGAGAGAGAGAGAGAAAGAAAGAGAAAAAGAAAAATAGCAAAGGCAGGTCAAAGACAAACTGATCCTGAAAACTCCTTTTATTCGACCCCAACTGGTCGCAGCCTAGGCTGAAGTCAGCTTTGACAAGCTCTCCTAAGTCTCCTCGGTGATTTCATCTCTTCCATAGATCATCCTAAATTTCAGGCTAAATATTTTTCTTTAATCATTTACTTTGGTTTCAAATTGCATATTTTCAAATCTTTGTTTCAGTAAATTTTATCTTCCCATCTTTTGCTCCTGACAGTAGTATGTGAATACCCTTTATAAGCGTCAAAGTTATTTTCTTTTTCTTTTTTTTTTTATTTGTTTGAGAAAGAGAGCAGGTGAGGGAGAGGGAATAAGAGTTGGGGCGGCGGGTGGAGAGACTCCCTGCTAAGCAGGGAGCCTGAGGTGGGGCTCAATCCCAAAACTCCAGGATCATGATGTGAGCAGAAGGCAGACACTTCACCGACTCAGCCACCCAGGTGCCCCGAAAATCTTTTCCAACTTAGATCCAAAGTGGTGTGCATGGAGGAAATCTATATATGGTGTGTGTATATGTAGATATATATCTTTCCATTTCTTCCCTTCTCATTACAATTTTCAAACGTGTTCAAAAATAGAAAGAACCATATAGTGAACCCCCATACGCCAGTCACAAATCCTTAAAGTTATCGATGCCGGGTTTCATCAGCCCTCCTCCCTCTGCCATCTCCCCATCCTCACCAGATTACCTTGAAGCAAATACAAAACATCATATCTTTTCATCTGTAAATATTTTAGCTTGTAGCTCCAGAAGATAAAGACTTCTGAGAAATATAATCACCCCCCAAAACTAAAAATAGCTTCCTAATAATATCAAATACCTACTTCATGTTCCAATTTCTCTCACTGTAGCAGATTTTTTTCTTTTTCTCCTTGGCAGTTTGTACATATTGATATTCAAATAAGGTCTATATATATCAATTCTTTTTTTTTCTTTTAAGATTTTACTTATTTATTTGAGAGAGAGTGAGAGCTAGAGAAAGAGCACACACATAAGGAGAAGGAGAGAGAGAGAGAGAGAGAGAAGCAGATCTCCTGCTGAGCAGGGAGCCTGGGAACATGACCTGAGCTGAAGGCAGATACCTAACTGAGCCACCCAGGCGCCCCCATATATTGTAATTTCTTCCTATATTTTTGGTTTGTTTTAATCTAGATCTCCCCCTGCCCCTTTTAATCCTCCTTGCAACATATTTGTTGAAGAAATTAGATCTTTTGCCTTGAGGAGTGTCACACAGTCTGGATTTTCCTAGTATTGTGTTGAGACATTTATTCCTTGGTGACCTGTATTTCCTATAACCTGGCTTGATCAGATTCAGATTCAAATTTTGGAGGCAAAAGTACTTTATAGGTGGGTTAGAAACTTCCAAAGGGAGGTGCAAAATACTTAGTTGTGAGTATTTAAAATGATACTAGAAGCTCCTCATTGCCTAGACCCATTATTTCCCTAGAGGTTGCAAAATGGTGATATTTTATCATCCCTTCTTCATTCATTATAAAGAGAAAACATTGGCTCGGAGGCAGTGGGCTGTTACTAAAAGCTGAAGGCTGAAAGCCACAAGCAGAAGGGAGGAGGAGGATGGGACAAAAGCAGGGACGGAATGTATTTCATTTTGCAAAACCAACAGTTTCAGCCAAGGAGATACCCAGTTAGTTGTTTCAGCTGACAGCCCCTTACCTGAGCTTGCTAGAGCTGGACCAGGGTTGAGGACCTGTGCAGATGACCTCGAGTTGTCCTGAGGGTACATTTAGCTCATTATAATACTAAGATCTCCCATGGGAGTTTGTTGCCATTTTTTTTTTAAGATTTTTTTTTCTATTTATTTGTCAGAGAGAGAGGGAGACAGAGCGAGCACAGGTGGACAGAATGGCAGGCAGAGGCAGAGGGAGAAGCAGGCTCCCCGCCAAGCAAGGAGCCCGATGTGGGACTCGATCCCAGGACGCTGGGATCATGACCTGAGCCGAAGGCAGCTGCTTAACCAACTGAGCCACCCAGGCGTCCCTGTTGCCATTTTTTTTTTAAGATTTTATTTATTTATTTGACAGAAAGAGATCACAAGCAGGCAGAGAGGCAGGCAGAGAGACAGGAGGAAGCAGGCTCCCTGCTGAGCAGAGAGCCCGATGTGGGACTCTATCCCAGGACTCCGAGATCATGACCTGAGCCGAAGGCAGCGGCTTAACCCACTGAGCCACCCAGGCGCCCCCCTGTTGCCATTTTTTGAGCAAAAAAGTATATGCCTAGTGTGTTGACATGCTAGGCATGCCCAACTAAACTAGAGTAGCTCTGCAAGTCCCCTGCCCCCCTCCCCATATACTGAATCAAAGCTGCCTGTACTAACCCCGTGGGGACACAGGGCTTTGGGAACTATCTCCCTGCCTCCTGACTTGTAACAAGTAATAAAAAGTTCTTTGCTTTTGACACTTGTTTGGGTGGTGTTCAATTTAATGCTCCTCAAGGGTGAACTCCTTTGAGTTTGGTTACAAAACTTGCCCTTCTCAACTCCTGGTCTCCCTTGCTTTGAAATTTTTAAAAGGGAAAACGAAAACTGCCAAAGTGGAGAGGTGATCAAATCAGGTCGTGATTCCAGGGTCCTGGGATCCAGCCCTGCATCGGGCTCCCTGCTCAGCAGGGGAGCCCGCTTCTCCCTCTTCCTCTGCCTGCTGATCCCCTTGCTTGTGCATGCACACACTCTCTCTCTGTCTAATAAATAAAATCTTTAAAAATAAATTTTTTAAAAAAGCTTGCTTTCTGAATAATTTTCAGAATTTCCAAATCCTATTTCAATTTGGTCTTTTCTTACTTCATGGATGTAACAGTTGTCTGCAATTCCCAAGTCCCAAAAGCTCTGAAAACCCTTATTTTCAATTCAAAAATTCCTGAAAACTGCAGTTTTGGTAAATCACTTGATGGGCAAATCTCCTGTAACCTAAACCAATTTGGCAAGCAATCCTGACTTGGACTGCTATAAGGCTATTTATATCTGTGTTTATCTCACTTGGAATAAACATTCATATATTTTACTGAAGAAATATTTATGTACTGGATTACAGGTTGCTACCCCAGATCCCACTGAGAGTCTTATGCCACATACGGTGTACACATTTTCCTTTCTAAATCCAAAATACTCCCAAGTTTGAAAACATGTGCACCCAACTACTTCAGATAGAGAACCGTAATAATAGTACAGTGGTTAATACTCCCTGAGTACTTATTCTTTACTGGGTAATGCTCAAATGTCTTTCCTTGAACTAACTCATTCAATCTTCATAACACCCCTAGATAGTAGATTGAGGTGCAAAGCCCAGTTTAGGAAACAGGCATAGCACATGGTTAGGTGACTTGCTCTAAGTTGTGCCCAAGGGACAGTATCTTGGCCAAAGGGAGTTGAACCACATCGGCTGGGCTGCACTGTGACCTTGCTTCTGCCCTTGGTTTTCCGTCTCACTTAATCATGCATCATTCCCCCCCCCAGCTCTGCACCATCTGGCCTCAATCTAGCCTTTCTTCCATCGCGATCTCCTCCAAGAACCTCATGTTTTTTTTTTTTTTTAAGATTTTATTTATTTGACAGAGAGAGAGAGATCACAAGTAGGCAGAGAGGCAGGCAGAGAGAGGAGGAAGCAGGCTCAGTGCTGAGCAGAGAGCCCGATGCGGGGCTCGATCCCAGGACCCTGAGATCGTGACCCGAGCCGAAGGCAGAGGCTTAACCCACTGAGCCACCCAGGCGCCCCGAACCTCATGATTTTTTAAAGGTAAGACTATGATCCTTGTAGAGATATGAGATGTACACCTGTTAAGAATTTTAATTAGGTAGGAATGAGCGAAGGATGTTATAACTAAAGAAAAATCCCAAGAGAAGACACAATTATGCCATGAGGAGTGCTAAAATGAATTTGTTTAAAAGATGAAGAACTTGGGGCACCTGGCTGGCTCAGTCGGTAGAGCCTATGACTCTTGATCTTGGGGTTGTAAGGTCAAGCCCCACATTGGCTGTAGAGATTACTTAAAAATAAAATTTTTAAAATATTTTATTTATTTATTTGATAGAGAGCAAGAAAGAGTGAGAGAAAGTGAGGCAGACTCCCCACTAAGCAGGGAGCCCGATGCAGGGCTCGATCCTAGGACCCTAATTTCGTGACCTGAGACAAAGACAGGCGCTTAACCGAATGAGCCACCCAGGCTCTAAATATAAAATCTAAATCTAAAAAAAAAAAAAAAAAAAATGAAAAGCTGGTCAATATATATGAGGCAATAATAATTCACATTGCCATTATACAGAATTTGCATCGCTAGGGATAAGAATCATTTGTATTGTTAGCAGTTTTCTACCACTTAAAAGAGTTATAAAATAGCTCAAAGGCAAGGGAAAACAGTTCACTCAGCAGGATTGTCCCATAATCTCTCTGCCCATTTCAAAGCCTCACACTTTTTCTTCACCACATATATTTCTCTGTCTGGTGTGCAATTCATACTATGTGCCAGGTGTGCTAAGTGCTACGTGTTCAGTGATGAGAATAGATGTCCTTCCTGCTATCACTGTCTTTTATAGATCGGCTCACCATCTAATCAGCTAGTTCTGCCTCCCTTTGAGCTCCCATGTAATCTCAATTACATCTCTTGCGATGTTGCTAAATCTTTACTTGTATTATACTTAGCAATGTATTGTTCGCAGTGGCTGTTATAGTTCTGGGGGAACAGGATACAGGTCCCAAATTCTGAATATCTTTTGTGTAGGATAATAAATTATCTCTCTATTCTCGAGGAGGTAAAAGTAACCGCAGTTTATTTTAACTGATATGTTTTTGACTCTCTGCTGTCTGTAAGATGTGATGCTATGTGCTAGAGGAAGATGATTAATTCAACAAAGAAGCTTTTGAAGACCAACTCTGAAACACAGTCAAATAAGACATTGTGTCTAATCCAGAGGCACTTCGGCCTAACGGAGGAAATGGACAAGTAAGTTAACAAATCAACATGGTGTGAAGAATGCTGTACGCGAGGTGAGTAATGAGTGTTCTGAGAATGTGGAGGAAGCCCGGCCACACTGGAGTGGGGAGGCAGGGATGGCTTCTGGGAGATGATGTTTAATCTGAGTTTTGGTGGACAGGTTGGAGTTAGCTAGGCACAGAGAAGGAAGACAACACAGATATATATTGAGGACTTGGGAAATGGCCAGTGCAGTCTGGCTGAGTGAGACATGAGGTTATAAAATCAGGCAGGTACCAAATCATAAATGGCTTCACATACCTAGGGAAAGAGGCTCCACTTTCTCCTAAAATCTAAGGAAGGATTTTAAGCCATAAGTGTGAGAATTATCGTTTACCAAGATCACCTGGTGGGCTGAATGAAGCCTCACTTCCTGGCAAAATGTTCTTATCCTAATCCCTGGAATCTGGGAATGTGTCACTTTACCTGGCCAAAAGGGACTCTGCCTCTGTGATTAAGTTAAATATCTCAAGATCGGGAGACTTCCCTCCCTTATCTTGGCGGGTATGATCCCAAGAGTCCTTATGACAGAGGCGGCGGAGTTAGAGTCAGAGCAAAGATGTGCAGAGGAAGCAGAGGACAGAGGAGAGAGAATCTACAGTGCTGGCTCTGAAAACGGAAAAAAGGGCCACAGCCCCAGGAGTGTAGGTGGCCTTGAGAAGCTGTGAAGGTATGGAAAGGAATTCTCTGCTAGAGCCTCCAGAAGGGACATAGTCCTGCAGACACATTTCTGACATCTGACCTCCAGACCTTTAAGAGAATAAATCTGTGTTGCTTTAAGCTGCTAAATGTGTAATGATTTCTTATAGCAGCAATAAGGCCTGAATACAGACTCCCTTGGCAGCTATGCAGAAAATGAACTGAAGGAGGCTGGTCAAGGGAGGTAGTTGAGCATAGTAGCTGGGTGCAAGAGCTTCGGTAAGGTGGCCCTTGCTTTGCAGTTTTGTAATTTAGTGCAAACTTACTTAAAAAAAAAAAAACAACTTCAGTTCTCATTTGTAAAAGTACAATAATAGTATTTTTGTCATGGGGTTCCCATGAGGATTAAATACAAAACAGCCCGTTACATATAATGCCTGGCACAGGGTAAGTGTTCAATAATAGTTATTATGAAATGATTACAGTAATTTATTTAAGCAATCTCTCCCCCCCATCGTGGGCCTTGAACTCACAACTCCAAATCAAGAGTCACATGCTCTACCCACTGAGCCAGTCAGGTGCCCCTCAATGATTACAGTCATTAAGAAGAGAAGAGAAGAGAGAATAAGGAGGGAGCAGTAAAATCTCCAAAGAAGGTAAAAATGTGTTCTCTTCTAAGCACAGATGGAGGAATTAATTCTGCATAGGCCAGAAGGCACTGTATTTGCTGCGAAAAGAAGAGAGAAGAAAATAATGGGTGCAGGTGGGTGTTCAATCACTGTGGGCCGAATGAGTGAACAGACAGGGAGATAATGGCGAAAATCCAGACACTGGCAAGCGAGAGGCCACTGAAGAACAGGTGCATGGAGGACAGAAGAGTGAGTGAGTGAGTGAGCTAGACCCTCTGCATCTTGAAGAATGGACGGCACTGACAAAGGAATCAACAAGTGTTTGTTCAAAGAGCAATAGGAGATTGTCCTCAGAACATGGACTGTCCCAAAAAGAACCCGCTTCGAGTCACTATCATCAGAAATTATAGATGTATATCGAACAACAGTCTGAGGGGTATGGCTCTTGGCTTCATGCTGAAGGCAGGATGCTGGGGTTTCAGTGCAATGGCAGAAAGACTTCTCTCAAGGGGCGCCTGGGTGGCTCAGTCAGTTAAGCACCTGACTCTTGATTTTGGCTCAGCTCATGATCTCAGGGTCCTGAGATGGAGCCCTGCATTGGGCTCCCCACTCAGCACGGAGTCTGCTTGTTCCTCTCTCTCCCAAATAAATAAATAAGTAAATGAAGACTTTTTTCAGTGTCACACTGATAGACTACTAATCCCACAAACTGGGATCTCATCTCCATTAACAGGAATGTCACGCCTACTGTAGGAAGTCTCCCTAGAGTTAAATGAACATTGGCAAATCTCTTGTAATTTAAAAATAAGTAGAGTAAGAGTTGGTTCCTGGAATTTCTGATTTGAGACGTAGGGCAAGTATTGCTGATTCAAAATTTGGTCAAAACCCTCTAGGTTTTGAAAAATGTATAATGACATGTATCTATCATTATAGTATTACACAGAATATTTTCACTGCCCTGAAATTCCTCCACATAGGATTTTTTCTATTTATCCCTCCCTCCCCCAACCCCTGGCAATCACAGATCTTTTTACTGTTTCAATAGTTTCGTCTTTTCTGGAATGTCATATAGTTGGAATCATGTAGTATATGGCCTTTACAGATTGGCTTCTTTCACTTAGTAATATGTATTTAAGATTCTTCCATGTCTTTCATGGCTCGATGGCTCATTTCTTTCTTTCTTTCTTTCTTTCTTTTTTTTAAGATTTTATTTATTTATTTGACAGAGAGGCAGGCAGAGAGACAGGAGGGGAAGCAGGCTCCCCGCTGAGCAGAGAGCCCGATGTGGGGCTTGATCCCAGCACCCTGGGATCATGACCTGAGCTGAAGGCAGAGGCTTTAACCCACTGAGCCACCCAGGCACCCTCATTTCTTTTTTAGTAAAGAATAATATTCCATTGTCTGGATGTACCATAGTTTAACAAAGGGTAGGATTTTTAAAAGATTTTATTTATTTGGGGTGCCTGGGTGGCTCAGTAGGTTAAAGTCTCTGCCTTCGGCTCAGGTCATGATCTCAGGGTCCTGGGATCAGGCCCCGTATCGGGCTCTCTGCTCAGCAGGGAGCCTGCTTCCCCTACTCTCTCTCTGCCTGCCTCTCTGCCTGCTTATGATCTCTGTCTGTCAAATAAATAAATAAAATCTTTTTTAAAAAGATTTTATAAAAATATAAAAATATTTAAAAATATTTTAAAAATCTTCTTCTAAAAGATTTTATTTAGGGGCGCCTGGGTGGCTCAGTGGATTAAGCCTCTGCTTTCAGCTCAGGTCATGGTCTCAGGGTCCTGGGATCGAGCCCTGCACCGGGCTCTCTGCTCAACAGGGAGCCTGCTTCTCTCTCTCTCTCTGCCTACTTGTGATCTCTGTCTGTCAAATAAATAAATAAATCTTTTAAAAAATATTTATTTATTTATTTGAGAGAGTAAGCAAGAGAGAGAAAGAACATGAGCAGGGGCAGAGGGAGAGGGCGAGGGAGAAGCAGACTCTCTTGCTGAGCAAAGAACCTGATGCGGGGCTCGATCCCAGGACCCCGGGATCATGACCTGAGCCAAAGGCAGATGTTTAACTGACTGAGCCACCCAGGTGCCCCCAAAAGCTAGAATTTTGAATCATCCACATGGATATTGGAATCACAGTAGATGGATATTATGAGTGAAGTTGAAAGGACTGTCAGTTGGCAAATGAACAAATGAAGGAAAGTGACCAAGATGAAAAGGAAAAGAGAATGATAGAGTTGGTGGGTATAAACTCAAAATAAATATAGGTGAAGTTTTATGATTTGGGAGAGGCAGTGGGATGGGAAAAAATGCCGATTCTCCCCCACCAACGCCTATGGTATGTGAGGACAGGAAGATGCAAAATGAGAGGCAAGGTCCTAGGAGAAGGGTTGGGTAGCAGTTCAAACAAGGAGGAAGAGAGTGTTCAGCAAAGGGGTTGAGGATGAAGCCCAGTGGAAAGTATGGCACAGAGAACAGGAGGAAAAGGAGTTTGCAGATAAAGCAGAGAGCCAAACAAACATGCATACAGCAGAAGTGAGATGCCTGGCGGGGTATAAATCTGATGATGGTTTGTTTGTTTTTTAAGATTTATTTATTTATTTATTTGATAGAGAGAGATCACAAGCAGGCAGAGAGACAGGCAGAGAGAGAGAGAGGAGGAAGCAGGCTCCCTGCCAAGCAGAGAGCCCAAAGCAGGACTCGATCCCAGGACCCTGAGATCATGACCTGAGCCGAAGGCAGCGGCTTAACCCACTGAGCCACCCAGGCGCCCCGATGATGGTTTTGAGAGAACTCTTGTGTCATAATGTTTCTGTGTTGACCCGGAGACTTTAAATGATGCCAGTTCTAGACCACATCTACTATTTGTGGGCCTATCAGCAATTTGTGGCTTCTACCTAGGGTTCCAAATTGAATTTGTGATGAGGGTTTTTTGCTTGTTTTTGTGCCTTACCTAATTTTAACCTCAAGATGAATGGGAGGCATGTTTAAACCTGGATTAGGATAGAATGCCTTGAAGCAGTGGTTCTCAACTCTGGTTGTACATTACGATCATCTGGAAAGATTTTTTTAAAACCCAACCGCCACCCCACCCTAACTGAGTCATTATTTCTGGAGGTAGGACTCAGGCATCAGCTTTTGAAATGTCTTTTTTTTTTTTAAAGAGGTGAAAACTTTTTTTTTTTTAAAGACTTTCTTTATTTACTTGACAGAGAGAGAAACAGTGAGAGAGGGAACACAAGCAGGGGGAGTAAGAGAGGGAGAAGCAGACTTCCTGCTTAGCAGGGAGACCACAATGAGGGGCTCAGCTAGATCCCAGAACCCTGGGGCCCTGAGCTAAACACAGGTGCTTAACAACTGAGCCACCCAGGCACCCCCTTTTGAAACTTCTTAATGCAATACAAAAGTGCAGCAAGGTTGACAATCGCCTTCAGACAACTTATAATTTATAAAACATAAAATAGTAAGATAAAAGCATGAAAGAAGGACAAAGTGCTATGTAAATTCATGGAAAAGCGAGATCAGATCCACTAGAAAGACTTGGAAAGATTTTATGTAAGTCATGACATTTGAGATGAAGGATTTAAAAAAAAATCAGGCAGTGAAAAAACAATATCTAGTTATCAGGTTGAGCAAGAGTATGGAGTTTAGAAAATACTGGACCGGTTATAGCCATTGGTTCCCCTCCTACATAAGGTAATTGTAGGAGCAAAGAAAAATCTGGGAATAGACTAGTTCTAGACAATAGGAGCCACTGAAAGTTTTGATAAACTGAGAGACCCATTTAGGTTTTTGGGTAGAAACAACATATCGACACACCTACAACCAATGTGCAAAATGAAATGGAGAGAAGACACTGAAAGTGAGGCACTAGTTACGAGGTTTTTACAGTATTTAGTTCTAAGGTGGAGAGGGACTGGAAAGCAGGGAAGGAAAGGAAGAAACATGACAGATCTAGCACCTAAATGACAAGGCAACTTGGGTGTGGGGATTAATGAAGAAGAGTCAGAGGTGATCAGAGAATTTTAATTACAAGAGAACTACCATCAACAAAAATAGGGAAGTCAGGACTTGGACTGGTTTGATGGGAAGGTTAAGTTTTTTCTTTATGTCCAAATGGAAAATGCTTGGCAGGCCTTAGATGGGGCTCTTTCACAAACAAGTGGGAATAAAGGCCAGGCCTTCAAAAGAAGGCCTGAAGCTAGAGGCAGATTTGAAATCAGCTTGGTGCTAATAATGGAAGCTATGGGAGTGGGAGGATTTATTAATTTTGCTGGTTTTGCTGGTAAATAGCAGGTACTCAATGAACCCATTTTATTGCTGATGTTGAAAAAGAAAACAGAGTTGTCTAGATAACCAATGTTTAAAAGAAGGAAGAAGAGTTGATGGAGGACCAGCAGAGTAACTGGGAAGAAGAGAAAACCCAGGATTCTTCATGGTCTTGGTGACTTAAGGTGGAAAAATTAAGGAGGACAGGAAAAAAAATCTTCAGGGTTGGCCGCTACCTAGCAGCCTTAACATGTAAGCTTCATGAGGGTAGATGTTTTTGTTAGAAGACTGCCTGTCACATTGTACTCAATAATTAAGTATGGAACAAATGCATTCTTGAGATTTCAGACATTTTCAGAAGATTGTTGGAGGCAGAAGCCAAATCTTAAGGAGCAAGTAAGAGTTACCACTTAGCCAGAAGAAACCTCATTATTTTTCTTGTCCATTTTCCATAAGTAGTCAGAATGACCTTCTATTTTTTTTTTTTAAATATTTTATTTATTTATTTGACAGAGAGAGACACAGCGAGAGAGGGAACACAAGCAGGGGGCCTGGAGAGGGAGAAGCATGCTCTCTGCTGAGCAGGCAGCCTGATGTGGGGCTCGATCCCAGGACCCCGGGATCATGACCTGGGCTGAAGGCAGACGCCTAACGACTGAGCCAGCCAGTCACCTCCAGAATGACTTTTTAAAATTGTGTGTCATTGGGGCGCCTGGGTGGCTCAGTGGGTTAAGCCGCTGCCTTCGGCTCAGGTCATGATCTCAGAGTCCTGGGATCGAGCCCCACATCGGGTTCTCTGCTCAGCGGGGAGCCTGCTTCCTCCTCTCTCTCTGCCTGCCTCTCTGCCTGCTTGTGATCTCTCTGTCAAATAAATAAAAATAAAATCTTTAAAATTGTGTGTCAGTTTAAATAGGCTTTATGCCCAATATGGGACTTGAACTCATGACCTGAAGATCAAGAGTTGCATGCTGTATGGACTGAGCTGGTCAGTACCCTTTTATTTATTTTATTTTTTTAAAGGTGTTTTTTTTTTTAAATAACATTTTTTAAAGTAACATTTTTATTTAAAAAACTAAAAATTTTTAAATAAATTTATTTATTTATTTTTCTAAAGATGTTATTTATTTGAGAGAGAACATGTGTGCATGAGCCAGGGGGTGGGGGTGGGAGGAAGGGGTAGAGAAAGAAGGAGAGAGAGAATCTCAAGAAGACTCCATGCTGAGCACAGAGCTGGAAATTGGGCTGTATCTCTTGACCCTGATATCATGACATGAGCAGAAACCAAGAGTCAGACACTTAACCGACTGTGCCACCCAGGTGCCCAAAGAGCGATCTTTTAAAAAAATTAGATCATGCCACTTTCCTGCTTAAAGTGCTTCAATGGCTTCCTGCTGAACTTAGGACCAAACCAAACCACATTGCCTGAGACCACCATCCCCTTATAAGCTGGTCTACATTTTCAACTGAACTGCTTTTCATCTCACACACCACCCTCCAGTCACCTCCTTGAAACTGAAGTTCTTACCTGTCCCTTTTAGGGCTTGACCATGCTCACCTTGCCCCTGTATTAGGGCACTTGCCTGAGGTTACCTTCAGCTAGAATATGCTGTCCCAGCTTTTTCCTTGTTGACTCACTTCCCATTCTTTAGGTCTGTTCACATGTTATCACCGCCCCATCCCAAAGATCATTCCTGAGTACTTGGTTTAAAGTAGTCCTTCCCTCAATCCCCTCTGCCCTCACAGGACCTTGCTTTATTCCCTCCCTAGGACTTCCCAGTCTGGGAGGATCTTGCTGATTGATGTGTTTTCTATCTGTCTCCTCCCATTAGAATACAAACTATATAAGGAGGGAGAATATGCAAACATTGGGGGTAGCAACTGATGAATAAAAGTTTAGGAAACGCCAAGGGCAATGGGATCAAGAGTTCCAGGGGGCCCTGGATGGCTCAGGTGGTGGGTTAAAGCCTCTGCCTTCCACTTGGGTCATGATCTCAGGGTCCTGGGATCGAGCCCCACATTGGGCTCTCTGCTTGGTGGGGAGCCTGCTTCCCACCCCCACCCCTGCCTGCCTCTCTGCCTGCTTGTGATCTCTATCAAATAAATAAATAAAATCTTAAAAAAAAAAAAAGCGTTCCAGGGAGGAATGAAGTATGCTTGCTTTCTCCAAAACAAGAGCAAGGAAGGAAGACAAGAGTAGACACATTAGGGAATTGAGGGTATAATGCACTACACAACCTGATGAGTTCTTTTCCCATCAGCCTTTAATTACATGGTTCAGTTGGTTGTAGGACTAGCAGCAAACCATGTCAGCTAGTTCTGTAAGACATGCTCTGCATATGGGGTGGAGGACATCATTTTCTAGATTATTTTTTCCTTGGGTCTACTAAGCTTAACAAGAGAATCACTGGCACGTATCATCTATGCAAAAAGGTCTTCATAGATGTTGCTATTAATGTACCGTGTGCATAATTCTGAAGAAGGTACAAAACCTGTCTGAAGCACCATGAAGCAACATCTGGTGGAGGCCAATGTTGGCCCTAGCCAGGCTTCAGCATTCTTCCTGAGAGTCAGCAAACTCAGATTTACAATGCGTGTGCTTTTTTTCTTTTCCCCCCGTGGGCTTAGAAATGATAAAGCATTATATTCACACAACCTTGCTGTGAAAGATTACAATAATGTTATTATAACCTCATTTTCTGTTGAAAGGTAGAAATAATATTTGCTCCAGACTAAACAGGAAGTTAGTAATAAAATTATAACCACTGGCTAATGCAGGCTTTCTGACTGTGCATGCATTATATCCTTTACACACTCTAAGACTTATGCTGCCAACAACCAGCAACACTATTGGCATTCTTTTTTTTTTTTCTTTAAAGATTTCCTTATTTGAGAGAGAGTGTGAGTGCACAGCAGGGAGGGGTAGAGGGAGAGGGAGAGAGATACCCAAGCAGACTCCCTGTTGAGCATGGAGCCCAATGCAGGGTTCGATCTCACCACCCTGAGATCATAACCTGAGCCAAAACCAAGAGTCAGACACTTAACGGATTGAACCACCCAGGTGCCCACTACTGGCATTCTTTTCAAGTATTCACCTCTCCCCTCACTCCCACCCTAATGTAGACAATATAGGTCTGTGTGTATCACATGCTATGGTGCGTGTAAGGCAGATGAGGAAAATATTAAATATGAGAGTTTATAACTACTCACTTCTCCGTGTTTGGGATTGCAGGTTTCCTTTGCACTGCTGGGAGATGCTGGGGAGGCTATGGGAAGGGAAGAAGTTGGCAATGGGTGGGAAGCTGCTGAGTGCAAATGAAGAACCAGTGAGGGGTGCCTGATTTAGGGGTGAGGCCATGGTGAAGATCCAGCAGTTACCGCAGAGAATGGGGACAGTTAGTGATTTGTAATGAGTCAGGCTGTACTAGGCCCATGGAAACTTTCATAAAAGATAAACATTACGTGCCTCCAAAATATTTACAGTTGGCACGATGCTTTTTTCCACTTTTTTTTTTCAACTTGTCCTTTTGAAATCGGCCTTGAGGTGTGGCAGAATAGCTTGAGCCGGCTGAATGAGGTACATTCCAGAAAAGCTCATGTCCGATGAGAGTAAAAGGATTGCCTGACCAGAGTACTGGATCTTCAGCTCTTGCCACAATTAACCCTTTGCTCCTGAGAATGTAGATAAATTGGGAGCCAAAGAATTTTCAGGAATCAGTAAAGCATGGTGAGCAAACAGTAGGTAAGGACTATGGAAGTGGTTGGGTATGAGGATGCTGAGAGCACCCTCTGTCCTGCTCCATTGTCTAGAAGACTACCACCAACCAGTTCAGGTATAGCTCAGCTAAATTCCCATGAAGCTCTCCTTGCCAATTCCTCTCTAGTCGCTTGAGGAGCCTAGAATCTGTCCAGAACACTTAGGTCCCTCTGAACCTACCCCCCTTTTAATAACAGTCCTGTCCCTATTTTATTTTTCTAATTTAAATATATATACGTATATATTTATTATTATGTAATCTCTACATCCAATGTGGGGCTCGAACTCACAACCCGGAGATCAAGAGCCACACGGTCCACCAACTGAGCCAGCTTTTCACTATTTTAAAAGACCCCTGTGATACCTTCTTCCATCTCCAAACAAACTCAGGCTAGAGGGAAATTCAAGTAAGCCCCACCCCAGCTCGGATTATAGCCCATTCAGTGCAATTGCGCATCAACCCCTTAGTAGTCACAGAAACAGGCACAAATGAAGATCCGGAACACGCATAAATAAGTTTATGCATCTAATATTTACATATTTCTTGATAATATACCTACCTCATATGCATGGCTGTGCTTGCCATCGATGTATATGCGTGTCTTTCAAGACTCACACATTTCTATCACCAGGCTGCTTTTTAGGTATGACAGTGTCCCAGAATTGGAAGATCCTGGGTTTGACTATTGTTTCTCTCATTATTATTGGCTTATTAAGCCATGTTATTATATGGCTTGTATGAAGGGGAACCTTCTGAGGAGAAAGGGTAGGTAGACTGGAGACTCAGTGCCCCATGAAACCACCACAGTTTTCACCGCCAAGGTCAGATGTTCTAAGCTGCTGGCAGTATGTTTTTTTCCCTAACATTTCAAACATGCTTTCCCGTTAGTCCATTTCAAGGCCCGTCCAAGGACCTCACCTACGCTGTGCGTGTCTGTGTTCTGGATAAGCACCGAAAAGAGAAGGCTTCTCTCAAAGTCTAGGAAGGAAAACAAGTTCGTCTTGAATGGAGAGTTTACTCGGGGCCACCACCGCTTAAGTTCCCGAGTGCAGAGAAATCAAAAAGGTCTGAATCACATTCCGGTGGCCCGCAAGCCCAGCAATCGGGGCACGGCACAGCCAGTGACCTACGCGGGGCGCCGGGGTGCCGGTGGCAGAAGCGACCTAGCGCTGCGCACACTACGCTCCCCGCCGCCCGGTGTCCCCCGCCGCCTCTGGCCGCGAGGCGCCTGGCGCAGGCGCACACCGCCCCGCTCGAGGGGACGGGCCCCGGCTGCCATCTTGCTGCGCGCGGGAGCCGCGGCCGCTCGCCGGGCCGCAGGGCGGGAGTCGACAGGGTCCGGTCCAGGTCCCCTTCCCTTTCCATCGCGAGCCCTGCCCAGCGGCCTGCCCGGCCCCCACTCCAGGTCATGAACTGACCCACCGCCCGCTGCCCGGCTCTTCGCAGTGGCCCGCCCACGCGAAACGCGGCGCCTGGGTGCCGGTCCTCCCCGCTGGCCGCGATGCCGAACGTGCAGCTGCCGCCCAAAGAGAGCAACCTTTTCAAGCGCATCCTGGTGAGTGGCCGAGGCCGCGCTCCCGACCCTGCCTCGTGCGGCGAGCGGTCTGGCGGCGGCGCCTGCGCGGGCTGGGCTGGTCCCGGGCTCCGTTCTTTGTTTACCTCCGCGCCGCGGCGACGTGACTGCCCGCCTTGGCCGGCCGCTGCTCCGCGCGCTTCGTCCCCTGTTGCCGCTCGCCGCAGTCCCTCTGGGCCAGAGCGGTGGGCCCGGGAGGTGGCCCCCATGGCCTCCGCGGCTCCCTGCGGCCGGACTCGCGACCTCTGCACCCCTCCTTCCCCCGAACTCCCGTGTGTTCCTTTTCCCTCGGCCGAGTGTTCACTGACTGCTTCGTGCTTAACCCATTGCACAGCGCACGCCGATACCTGCTGAAGATGGGGCGATCCTAGGGCGGAGTGGGGCTCCGGCTTACACCGGGGATGGGAAAAGCAAACCCCGGGAAGCCGAGCCTCCCTTCGCAAGAGTTTGCATGCTTCTGGTGTACGGTACTTACCCTCTTTAGGGAGCGAATAAGCGACTTGAACTGCTTTTCCAAGTTACAAAGTCGAACGCAGATAGCTCTTTGGTCGCTTCGAACTCGTTTAGGCCCGGACTTGGCAAAGTCGAGCGGGCTGGCTGATTTCACTCTGCGGGGGCGCCTTTACTTTGTTTCCAAGCAGAAACCCGAATAACGACCCCGTAGAGATGACCGCTGCCGGCCGGAAAAGTTTTCTGTAGGTTTCGTGCCACTGTCCCCGGTGCCTTCCCTCGTTTTCTAGGTTCCGTTCTTCCAGGAGAGGCGACATGCCTTCGCTTTTCTCAGCACACATGGAGACTGTGGATTTTAAACTGCTGTTGTACACAGTGTATTTTCTAGGGCGTCATTTCATCTGATCATAAGCGGGAATTCATTATTTAGAGCTTGTGTTGGTTATATGACTATATGCTTACCTTTACTATAAATAAAATACTAAGTTTAGAATAGTTTTAAGTATTATCAATGGTAGGTAGGAATTCATAGCAGCTTTTCTGTTTCAAGCCAGTAGAAACTTTATGCTTCTTCAAAATGTTAAAAAGATACACAGTAGATGGGATTAACATTTTAAGTCTTAATTTTATGTGATACTTAGTGTTGAGCAAATAATGAGAGGCAAATGTAAAACACAAAAATTTCAAATTAAAGCATTGTGGCAGATTGCTTCATTGGGCTTTGTGTGTGTGTGTGTGTGTGTGTATATATATATATATATATATATATATATATATATTTTAAGATTTATTTATTTGACAGAAGGAGATCACAAGCAGGTAGAGAGGCAGGCAGAGAGAGAGAGGGAAGCAGGCTCCCCAGCGGGCAGAGAACCCGATGCAGGGCTCGATCCCAGGACCCTGAGACCATGACCTGAGCGAAAGGCAGAGACTTTTGACCCACTGAGCCACCCAGGTGCCCCTTTTTTTGTTATTTTAGTTTCGTTTTTTCCATACCTCTCTTTTTTCACAGGGTGGGTTTGGAGAAGTGAACTTTTTGCCACTTTCAGGCTCATCTGTAAGTTGTCGGTTGGATTTAAGTACATTTGGCATTACCCTAAAGGATGACAGAAAACTTATTTTTCACTCTATTTGGGTATTTTCTAGTTTAACTCATGTTATCGGTAGATTATTTAAAAAACAATTACATGATTTATTATACTCTAGTTACAGAAAGTTACAGCTGCTGCTGAGTTAACTTTATCCCTACATAAATTGGGAAATGCTAAATATGTTTTTCTCTAGTTATGTAATGTTTATTATAAGGGTACATGAATTTAGGAGGGTGCTGCAGAAGTGAATGATCCTAACATCTCATAGTTGCAATAAATGTGGGTAGAATTTTGCTACAATAATTCCCTGACAAAGTCTCTTCATTAAAATTATTTTTCAAGTTTGGTTGGTGGACCAAAGTGCTCTGCCACCAACAGTAAATTTTTTTTTTTTTAAGATTTTATTTTATTTTACTTGAGAGAGCTTGCTGTCCTGTGCATGAGTGCAGGGGGATTGAAGGGTTGTGGGGGAGAGATAGAGGGAGAGGGGAAAGGAGACTCCCTGCTGAACAGGGATCCCAAGATGTAGGGCTCTAACCCAGAACCCAGAGATCATGACCTGAGCTGAAGGCAGATTCTTAACTGACTGAGCCACCCAGGCACTCCCCCAACAGCAGATTTTTTTTTTTTTTAAAGATTTTATTTATTTATCTGACAGACAGAGATCACAAGCAGACAGAGAGGCAGGCAGAGAGAGAGAGGGAAGCAGGCTCCCTGCTGAGCAGAGAGCCCAATGTGGGACTCGATTCTAGGACCCTGAGATCATGACCTGAGCCGAAGGCAGCGGCTTACCCCACTGAGCCACCCAGGCGCCCCAACAGCAGATTTTTAAAAATGAATTATGAATGTACTTAAACACATCCATACAAATTTAGTAGCTAGCTTATTACATGTTATGGGCTTGTGCATGCCTGTCTTATTCCCCAAACTGGCTATTAGCTTTAGGTTTTTTTGAATTTTGGAGGTGCTCCATGCTTTCTTTTGAGAATGAAACAACCAAACCAAGGAGTGGTAAGTGACTAAGTGTCCAAGGTTCTCTGTCTGGTTAATAACAAAGTTGAAAGTGGAATCTATCTTTTGTACTGAGTATAACTTAACACTTTTCTTTAACCTGTGTGCTTGGATGCTAGGGACAGACAACATGGTTTGAATTATGGCTCTGACACTAGCTCTGTAAACTCAGTAACTGTGTGCCTCACTGTCTCCATCTGAAATGGCAATAACCTGTATTTCATAGGCTTTCCTGGGATTTAAATGAGGATTAAGTGACTGATGCCTGACTCTAGTAAATGCTTCCCAAAAGTATTAACTATTATTATTACTGTTATTGGTAGTATGATTACTAGTATTTCTAGATCACTTGGTAAGTCAGAAAGAAACTATATTTCTCTTCTTTTACTGTTTGCCAGTGGTT
This sequence comes from Lutra lutra, assembly GCF_902655055.1. Lineage (NCBI taxonomy): Eukaryota > Metazoa > Chordata > Mammalia > Carnivora > Mustelidae > Lutra > Lutra lutra. Next base: position 147,882,249 of record NC_062280.1, on the reverse strand, counting down.
CCTTCTGCTTCTGTTTTTCTTCTTGTCATTTGTCAGATGAACTCCTATAGTCAACACTATTTTTAATTTTTTATTTTATTTTTAAAGATTTTATTTGAGAGAAGGTGAGCAAGAGAGAGAGTGTACAAGCGAGGGATGGGGGAAGGTGCAGAGGGAGAGGGACAAGCAGACTCCTTATTGACTAGGGAGCAGGACCATGAGGTCATAACCTGAGCTGAAGGCAGATGCTTAACTGATTAAGCCACCCAGGCGCCCATTTATTTTTATTTTAAATATTTTAGGAATAGGGAATATATTCAGATGGTTTGGAATTCAGGTTTCTCTCCCATTGTTGTCTCTCCACCTACTAGGTTCCCTTCCCTAGATGCAACCAAGAAGCCTCCTTTTTTTTTTTTTTTGACAGAGAGAGAACACAAGCACGGGGAGTGGGAGAGGGAGAAGCAGGCTTCCTGAGAAGGGAGCCCCATGCGTGGCTCGGTCCCCGGACCCTGGGATCATGAACTGAGCTAAAGGCAGAGACTTAACCACTGAGCCACCCAGGTGCCCCTAAACATTTTTTTCTATGAACCCTTTTCTAATTCTCCCCTCCCCATCCCACCCCTGCTGCAAAGATTAACCACTTCCTCCTTCTTTGTTGGTACTGTTTTGCTTTGAACCTAGGAGACTATTTTTGAGCGGTCCTAATTTGTGTAGACCCTGAGGATGTAGCAGTGTTTACAATAGAGCTCATCTCTGTTCTCATGGAGTTCTTACAGTATGGTGAGGAAGATAGACACTGAATAAGTAATCAGATATGAATTTCGGAGAATGATAGTGCTGTGCAGAAAATGGAGTGATATGATGGAGAATATGTGTGTGGGGGTGGGAGGCTGGCAGTACTAGATAGAGTGGTCAGGCAGGTGACATGTGAAATTCTGCTGTAAGGAAGATCTGGGGAAGAACATTTCAAGTAGAAGGAACACATGTGCAGAGACCCTGATGTGAGCACAAACTTGGCATGTTGAGTACTAGAAGGAAAACCCATGTCAACGTAAGTGGGAGGGTAAGTGGAAGATGATGAGATGTTCTTGTGATCAATGGCTGTGCTGATTACTTAGCCTGGCTGGTGGTGTTTAGGAAGAAAGGTGTTACTCATACTTGTATTAGCCTAGTGTAGAAAGATATGGTTTTTGGAATCAGACCAGAGTTTGCAAGTAGGCTGAGCTATTTATAAACACATTTTATGAACTCTTAAATTTCAATTTCTACATCTGTAGGGAGGAGATGATGACACCTACCTTGAGATGGCATACCTATGGGATCTCATAGGGATACCTATGAGATATATAACAGGGTTTATCTGGATATGTAGTAGTTGCTCTGTGTGTATGTGTGTCTGTGTGTGTGTATATATACCTTGGTTTCATTCTTGAAGTAGCAAAAACATAGTGCAGTTTTTAGTGTTTTTCTATGGTGTTATCACATAATTTTTGCTTTTGAATTTTGAATTTTAAAAAGTTGTAATTGTAAAGTTTGAATTGTAAAAAGCTGTAGCAGTACTGGCTGACAATTAAATTTCCTATTTGTTAAGTGGGTTTTTTCCCTTTTTTCCTATAAACGTGAAAATACTCATACTAGAATAACTTGGCAAGAAGTAGGTAACAAAAATATACGTCATGTTATAAGTGATAAAAATTGACATAACACCTTCCCATCACATATGTTTTAGGTCTAATTTTGGATCTTGAATTTAGAATTTATACAATGCAAAGAAAAGTTGCACCCTATATATTCATTTTATTAAATAATTTTTGTTCATATTTCCTTACAGAAATGCTATGAACAGAAGCAGTACAAAAATGGCCTCAAGTTTTGCAAGATGATTCTTTCGAATCCAAAATTTGCTGAACATGGAGGTATTGTCTCATCTGTGAGAGACTGCTTATCGGAGTATATTACAGTACTTTTAGAGATCTCGCTTCATCTATTACTTTGGGTAGAACTTAAGTTTATGCTTTGATTTCTTATGTATGAAATGAAGACAACATTTGCAGTATAGAAGTAGTATGAAGATACAGTCACATGTATTTTATTCTCTGGTAAATGTCATTCTTACATATCTGCTGACCTTTATAAATAAATTAGGTACTATCGATTTACCACTGGATTGTTTATCTTGAGCTGTTTTCTAGCACTGGTGTTACTAGGTCTATATTTGCTTGTCTCTTCCCTTTTCACTGGTGACCGGTGCTTGTTTGAAGGACAGATAAGATCAGACATGCTAGTTATGGTCCTCCAGTGGAGCACCGCCAGTTAGGGTCTCTGAATATTAGACATGGGTAATTCTTGAGACCATCTTATTTGGAAGGTAGGCTGATCTTGCTCAGCTTTCAACTAACTTTTAAAACATTCTTTGAAGGAAATGGAAAGAAGTCTTCGGTTCGTAAAGCTGGAGAAACGTAAAGTTTATTTTCATTTTTTTCCTCTATGGAACCCTTATCCACATGGCAGCTTGTAGGGAAGTTCATTGTGTGAAAACAGATAAATGAAGATGTTTATAGGGGCCTGAACTGCTGGATCACCATGTTCTGAGAACCAGAGTCCACAGAGATCATTTGAAAACCATTGTTCTTGTCTCATTCTTGTGGATATATTCAGAGAATTATTTCACTGTAAGCCATCTTTCATTAGCTGCCTTAAATATATTTTTGGGTTACCACTCCCTCAGTTCCGTGTTACACTCTTGGAATGCAAACTGATGTTCGTTAGCCTAACCAGAGTTAGTTGGAATAAACTTACTGCCAAAAATAAGGTGTGTTTTCCAATATTAAATAAGCTGAATTTTACATTGTGTGCATCTCTTTGCTAAGGTAGATTGTTTTTGTGGGATGTAAATTGGAGGATGATTAGAATTGACCTTGGATGAAAGCTCTGGAGCTACTGCCATAGATTTAACACAGCAGAACTTGGGGGCCCACCGTATTATGTTTTTTCAGCTGAATCATCTCAGCCCCTCTGTACAGTTTTATAAAGGGCAGAAGGTATTTGAAGAACTCAGTCCCAGCCTCAGGGATTTCAGAAAAGGACCCAGGCTACACTTTTTTTTTTTTTTTTTTAAAGATTTTATTTATTTACTTGACAGACAGAGATCACAAGTAGACAGAGAGGCAGGCAGAGAGAGAGAGGGAAGCAGGCTCCCCGCTGAGCAGAGAACCTGATGCGGGACTCGATCCCAGGACCCTGAGATCATGACCTGAGCCGAAGGCAGCAGCTTAACCGCTGAGCCACCCAGGCGCCCCAGGCTACACTTTAATAAATACTTAAATATAGTTTTACTTTCTGTGTTTGGACAGAAGTTTTAACTATGTGATTAAAAAGACAAATAGGATAAGCATTGGCAGATATCATATTAAAATAGTAGTAAGAGCTTAAAAAAATAGTGCTAAGAGAATAATTTGAAATTTTCATGTGTAAACAGAGGTTAAAAAATATCTTTCAGAGACTTTGGCTATGAAAGGATTGACATTGAACTGTTTAGGAAAAAAAGAAGAAGCGTATGAATTTGTTCGTAAAGGACTTCGTAATGATGTCAAGAGCCATGTCTGTATCCTTTTGCAATATTTGAAATTTATTATTTCATTTATTTTCCACTTAGTAGGGTTTTCTAATTCAGGAAAAAAACAGACCTTTACTATGGAAAATTTTGTATAGAAAAGAGAATTTAATGAACACTGTGTACCATTACTCAGCTTCCATAATTATCAACATTTTGTAGTAGTTTCTTCTGTTCCCTACCCCTTGTTTATTTATTGCAGTAGTTGAAAGAGAATTCTTGTACTTTTTTACTTCAGCTATGCTTTGTGTGAGGGAAAAATAACTCATCTGTGACTTGAAACCCATTTTTTTCTCACATATCCATAAACCAATAACTTTCCTGTCATTCCAAATGAATTACTTGCATAGTGAATTTAAGTTCCTTAAACTTTGTTGTAGACAAGAAAAATTCAGGGAAAAAAAACCCGTTTTAAAGCAGATATGATATTGGTTCTTTGGTGGGGTTTCTGGTACACAGGGACATAGCTGTTACTCCACTAGATACTTAACCATTTTTTTTTTCATTGGCTGGTATCTCAGTTTGTGAGAAAACAAAAATACTTTTTCGAAGATAGGTCATCGGAATTGATTTCCATTTCCGTTTTGCCTATCTGTATGCTTATTGGCTGTCTTTTCACATGTTGCCCTTATCTTAATTTTTACATTTTATTCATCTAGCTGTTGGCCAGTATTGAACATCGATAGTCTAGATAGTGTTTTCACATATTTAGCTTAGGATTCTCTCAAAATACTAAATACTTATTTCTTTATCTCAGCGTTTACCCCAGAAAGAGGAGAGAGGGCATGTAAGTATGATAGTTTTTTTTTGGCTCCAAGATATGCTGAGACCTTAATTTACAATAGATAAAAACTTAATTTTTGTGCTTTTTAGAATCACTAGTGAATTAACTGATGATTACATGTTTTAGAATTGATTGAATATAAACTAGTTTGAAGAGATAATTACAATTTTTGTATAAATAGAAATTAAGAATAAGTGACTGAGGTGCTGGGGTGGGAAAGTGAGGGGGTGAAGGTAGGGAGTGTGAAGAATTTTTCCAAGAATTTTCTGAGGTTACGTAAACATAACAGAAAATTCCAAACATATGTATGTGGAGGGCGTAGAATGATGCACCCACCCTCCATGTGCCCGTCACTGATCTTCATATAACAATTGTCAGTCAGGGCTAATCTGGTTTCATCTTTTACCACCCCCTTGCTGTCCCCCTTTCTCTGACCCAAGATTATTCTGAAGTAAGTCCCAGACAACATAACACGTCCTTAAGGTAAGCTTTATGTTAGCTATGTAGCATAATATATTCTAGTGTCCTTGAGTGTCTCTATTTCCTTAACTTAGTAGGTTGGCATGTGTATGGACTCTTGCAGCGTTCTGATAAGAAGTATGATGAAGCTATTAAGTGTTATCGAAATGCCCTCAAATTAGATAAAGATAATCTGCAAATTTTGAGGGATCTCTCCCTGTTGCAGATCCAAATGAGGGACCTTGAAGGCTATCGAGTAAGTACTTAGTCTTAAGTGTTGTTTTTACAATAAGCATAATTTTAAAATGTGGAAGTTCAGAATGAGGTGAGCATAGGCTGAAATTATGTGGATTTGATTGTTCATTATAGTCTGGAGTAGAAGGGGAAAGTCACCTGAGACCTTCTTCCCCAATAATAGTTTTAAGAAATGCATCCTTGGGGGCACCTCGGTGGCTCAGTGGGTTAAAGCCTCTGCCTTCAGCTCAGGTCATGATCCCAGGGTCCTGGGATCAAGCCCCGCATCGGGCTCTCTGCTCAGCAGGGGGCCTGCTTCCCTCCTCTCTCTCTCTGCCTGCCTCTCTGCCTACTTGTGATCTCTGTCTGTCAAATAAATAAATAAAATCTTTAAAAATCAATCAATCAATAAATAAAATCTTTTAAAAAATGCATCCTTGATCATTAAAAAAACAGGAAAACTGTGTGTTCATTTAATGCTTTTTTAAAAACTAGATTATCTCCTATGTGTCAATACTGTACTAGATTCTTTGTGGGCTTGATGTTTACAGATTTGGTAAATAGAACTTTATATTTTTATTTTTTAAAGATTATATTTATTCATTTGACAGACAGGGATCACAAGTAGGCAGAGAGGCAGGCAGAGAGAGAGGAATCGAAGCAGGCCCCCTGCTGAGCAGAGAGCCTGAAGTGGGGCTTGATCCCAGGACCCTGAGATCATGACCCGAGCTGAAGGCAGAGGCTTAACCCACCCAGGCGCCCCATAAATAGAACTTTTATAATTGAAATCTAAATGTAGGGATTAAATAGTTTTCACTGTTATGGGTTAGTAAATATAAAATACTGTGGGAAGGATTGTTGAAAAGCAGTCTTTCTGTGGTCCAGATCTCTTCGCACTGGCATCTTCAACTCTGCTGGGTTATCTCCATGTGCTTACTCCACTAACTACCCTAACTTCAGTATGTCCACAGTGGAATTCTCTCCCTTTCTCATGTGTAGGAGCTCACAAACTCTTAACAGTTCTCTTTGAATAAGTTAAGTTCTTTCATCTATTGTTTACTTTTGTCTTCTATTGCCATGTAAATCCTTACGCCCCCCCCCTTGCCTAGATTTTTGCAGAGGTGTCAAGCATGCTGCTGAGCTTAATAATGGTATCATTCTTCCAGATCTTGTGGTTTTTCTTTTAGCCCAAGTGTGGTGGGAGTTAAAGTCAGTTATCTGTAGGAATGAGGCAAGGAAATTAAGAATGTTGGCAAGACAGTGCTTGCCTAAAGGGGTAGCGAAATAAACGAAGATGTAAGAGCTGGTGGTTAGAGGCCAAGGTTCTAGGGAGCCAGAGGCACTGGTGGTAGCTCAGAACTAGGGTAGGGATGTCACTGAGTGAGAGCGTTGGCCAGAGAATGAGCTCTCTGAATTTATGATTTCTGCATGGCAGTAAGGTCTAGGGTGTGGTTGTGGGAGGGGGGGTGCCCGAAGCAGCATGATGGAGATCATTAAAGATAAAGAAGTCCTGATTCTAAAACACTCAGTTGTTGGATGGGTGCTCCGCAGTGTTTCACTTGTAACAGGATCATGGTGGGATTTGGCAGAGAAAAAGCAACTGACACAGACTTCAGTGAAGGTGAGAAGTGACAGAAAAGCAATGGTGTCAAGGAGAGTGGTGTCAAGGAGAGAGACATATTAATGTCACATGCCTGAAGGAACCAGGCATATAAAGGCAGAGGTGTGAGACTGTCTAAGCTGTTTTCTCAAAGATCTCTCTTTCTGCCAGAGATCCGATCATGTTACTGCTTATGGCATATAGTGTGGAAGAACTCCCTTGGCCCCTAGTTCCACAGCAGAAGCAAATGGCACATTTGCAGAACTTGGTTGCAGCTAGTGTTCTTCCTGAGGCCCTGCTCCTCCAAGCAGATGCACGTGCCTAAAACTTGGAGGCAAATACGAGCTATCAAGAGGTGGGGGCCGTGTAGGGAGGGGACATTTTCTGCTGGTGAAGATATTTGGATTCTTCTGGGGCAGCCATGGTGGAATTTCTGGTGTTTTCTCCCTCGTGTCATAGATAACAAAACTGTCTTAGAGTGGCAGCGGGGTGTTCTGTTTGAGTGTTTGCCCTGGCTGCACCTGCCCTGTTTCTGGGGCCTGCTGTAACAATGTAATAAAGATGTTATAATGTCATACAGTGATTTTATAAACAGAAGAATTTATTTGAATAAAAGGTATCTTAGTCTCTCTTCTAAGATGTTTAGTTACCAAAAGAAATTCCCATTATGTAAAGGTTATTTTCTAAGGCAGCACAAAAGCATGGACCACACAAGGTCAGCTCCTCATTGACAGCTTTACAGGGACCATTACAGAGTATTCTAGAACTTAAGTAATTTAACATAAAAAATATTTCTGTTTTATTCAGGAGCTGTTATTTGTTTGTGGAATTCATTAGATAGAATTAAAGGCGTTAAATTATTTTCATAAAGCTCTGTGGTGAAATATAAAAATTTTGGAAAGTTAAAGTAAAAAGAGAAAAAGACAATTTTTAATTTAATTTTATTATTTTTAAATTTTTTTAGGAGACAAGGTATCAGCTTCTTCAGTTGCGTCCAACACAGCGTGCTTCCTGGATTGGATATGCTATTGCATACCATTTGCTAAAAGATTATGATATGGCACTAAAACTTTTGGAAGAATTTAGACAAACTCAGCAAGTAAGAACTTTGTTCTGTTTCTCCTACCACACAAACTAAAGCAGTTGACTTCTGTATTGCCCTGATTCCCAGTTGTGCATTAAAGTCTTTGGAACCTGTGGGAGCACCTGGGTGGCTCAGTTGCATAAGCATTTTGACTATCGATTTCAGCTCAGGTCATGATCTCAGGGTCATGGGATTGACCCATGGGTTCTGTGCTCAGTATGGAATCTGCTTCAGATTCTCTCTCTCCTTCCCTCCTGCTCACTTACTCTCTCTCAAATAAATAAATAAAATCTTTTTTTTTTTTTTTAAAGATTTTATTTATTTATTTGACAGAGAGAGATCACAAGTAGACGGAGAGGAAGGCAGAGAGAGAGAGAGAGGGAAGCAGGCTTCTTGCTGAGCAGAGAGCCCGATGTGGGACTCGATCCCAGGACCCTGAGATCATGACCCGAGCCGAAGGCAGCGGCTTAACCCACTGAGCCACCCAGGCGCCCCAATAAATAAAATCTTTAAAAAAATAAAGTCTTTGGAACCTATGGAAAAACTTGAAAATTTTCACAATGATTAGAAAAATTAAAACAGAATTCTTGATACAAAATAAATAATATGAACATTTTTATACACTTAATGTTTTGATGACACGCAAATGACTAAAGAAAGAAAAGAATACATAAAAAATAATTTTGTGATTATGGGAATTATTTCTCGCATATATTGCTTATGTTTTATATAAACACGTTAATACATTTTAATATATATGCAAAATAGAAAAATACAAAAAAATACACTGCATCATGAGATAAACAGATGTTAACATTTTGCCACAATTTCTCCACATTTTATTATTTTTTAAAGAAATGTTACAGAAGTAGCTATAAAGATCTCTCATGTCCCTGGAGGTAGCCACTGTTCTGAAATAGGTATAGATTGTTCCTACTCATGTTTACATTATGTTTAAGTCCATAAAAGTTACAAACTATTATTTTGTGTATTTAAAAATTGACATGAACAATATGCAGTTTTTTCCTTCAACATGTCTTGCTATATACATGTGTTGATACATGTAGGGATAGTTTAATTTTTTTAAAGATTTGGTTTATTTATTTGACAGAGAATGAGAGTGAGAGAGCATGAGCAAGTGAAAGCACAAGCTTTCATGAGCACAAGAAAGGAGAGTTGCATGCAGAGGCAGAGGGAGAAGCAGGCTCCCCACTGAGGAGAGGAGAGGAGAGGGAGAGGGAGAGGGAGAAGCAGTCTCCCCACAGAGCAGAGAGCCTGACATGGGGCTGGATCTTAAGACCCTGGGATCATGACCTGAGCCAAAGGTGTCTGGTTTAACCTACTGAGCCACCCAGGCGTCCCTATCCTTTTCTTCTTTTTTTTTTTTTAAGATTTTATTTATTTATTTGAGAGAGACAGAAAGCATGTGAGGGGTAAAGGGGGGTAGAGAGAGAAGGAGAAGCAGACTCCCACTGAGCAGGGAACCTGATAGGGGGCTTGAACCCAGGGCCCCTGAGATTATGACCCGAGCTGAAGGCAGCTGCTTAACTGACTGAGCCACCCAGGTATCCCAGTTTATCCATTTTTAACTTTTGCCTGGTATTTCATTATATAAATAAGCTGTAGTTTATTAATTCCAATTTTTCCTTGTGCCAATACCACACTGTCTTGATTGCTGTTACTTTATAGTAAGTTTGAAATTTGAAATGCATGTCCTCCTACTTTGTTCTTTTTTAAGACTCTTTGGCTATGCAGGGTTTCTTTTATTTCCATTTGAATTTTAGATTTAGCTTGTCAATTTCTGCAAAAAAAGCTTGCTGAGAGTTTGATAGTGATTGTATTGAATTTGTAGATCAGTTTGGAGAAAATCACTGTCAAAATAATATTGTTCTGATCCATGAACATGATTTGAAATGTCTCTCCATTTCCATAGGTCTTTAATCTCTCAGCATGCTTTCAGTCTTCAATGTATAGGTCTTACTTCCTAGATTTATTCCTAAATATTTTTTTCTTTTAGGCGTTATTGTGAATGGAATTATTTTAGTTTTATTTTTGGGTTGTTGGTTGCTAGTATATGGAAGTATAATTGGTTTTTATATTTTGATCATGTATTCTGTCACCTTGCTAAACTTTTTTATTTGAGTAGTTTTTTACATACTTTTCTGTGGGTATAGAATTTGCTGACCTGAATCTTTACTTTGCCATAGGCAGATATGCCACCTTTTTGTTTATTTTAAAGAATGTGTTATTCAGTCTTCTATTTGTAATTGCTTCTTTTAGCCTGTGTGAATGACTTTTCTGTTATTCAGTCTTCTATTTGTAATTGCTTCTTTTAGCCTGTGTGAATGACTTTTCTGAGATAGCAATTAAATATCTATAATTGTTTTGTGTAATTATATAAATAAAATAATACAATTTTTTTCAGGTTCCTCCCAACAAAATAGACTACGAATATAGTGAACTAATATTATACCAGAATCAAGTGATGAGAGAGGCAGATTTATTTCAGGAATCTTTGGAACATATAGAAACATATGAGAAACAAATATGTGATAAACTTTTGGTGGAAGAAATTAAAGGTAGGTTGACCTGCTTTTTCTTTTTTTAGTGGCCTCAATTAAAGAACAAAAACTATATACTTCGTTCTCTCCTAACATTTAAATAAGACTTGCTATATAATAAAAATTTATATTGTTAAGTGATTATTTATTAAGTTGATCCTCATAACAATACTATGTATGGTTGTTACATCCATTTTAGAGTTGAAGGGCTAAGGAACAAAGAGGTTAAGTGACTTGCCCAAAGTCATATAGCCAAGTAAGCTCAGTAGTACTAGATTTGAGTCTAGGGGTTTTGACTCCAGATATCATTTTCTTAGGCAGTATGTTATACTGCCTTCACATCCTCTCCCCTCCCCCAAATATGGGTCCATGAAACAAATAAATAAATTACGATGAGAATAGTAAATGATAACACCGAGGTCACCATAAAAGCAAGATTCCTTTATTTTCAATATGGGCTAAGTACGAAGGCAGGATCCTGATAAATAGCTTGTTAAAAATGGGTCAAACACATTTTTTTTTAAACAAAGTTTTGCTCATCAGTTACCATTCTCTGAGCAATACTATAATAAAATGTCCAACTAAAGTAATAATGAGTTTAAAACTAAAGCTTCATATAGTTGCAGGACTTCTGAAGCTTAATAAAAATAATAGCTAATGTTTATTTACTTTTCCTGTGTCTCAGAGTATGGTAATTGTTTAAACTGTTCTATTTCATTTGATTTTTTAGCACTTCTAACATAGAAAGATTATCCCCATTTTATAGTTTAAACTGTTCTATTTTATTTAATTTTTTAGCACTTCTAACATGGGGAGATTATCCCCATTTTATAGTTGAGAAAACTAAAATTTAGAGAGGTTAAGGACTTTCCCAAAGTCACCCTGCCTTTTAGGTGGTAGAGTTAATTTCTAAACACATCTTCCTGGCTTCAGAGCCCTTACTTTTTTTTTTTTTTTTTTTACTTTATATTTTATTTTATCTTTTAAAGATTTTATTTATTTATTTGTCAGAGAGAGAGAGAGAGAGAGAAAGAGAGAGAGAGCGTGTTGCACAAGCAGGGGAAGCAGCAGGCAGAGGGAGAAGCAGGCCCCCCACTGAGCAGGGATTCCCAGTGCGGGACTTGATCCCAGGATCCTAGGATCATGACCTGAGCCGAAGGCAGATGCTTAACCGACTGAGCCACCCAGATGTCCCTATTATTTATTTATTTTTTTAAAGTAAACTCTGCACCCAGCATGGGGTTTGAACTCATGACCCTAAGATCAAGAGTCACATGCTCTACTGACTGAGCCAGTCAGTCCCCATACCTTTTTTTAATCTAAAAATAGTCTTCATTTTTATAGAGCAATTTTAGGTTCACAACAAAATTGAGTGGAGGTATAGAGATTTCACGTATACCCTCTGTTGCCACACATGTAAGGCGTGGGCCATCCCCTGCCCCTGCCATATCAACATCCCCTACCAGAATAGTACATTTGTTGCAATTAGTGAACCCCCACATGGACAGGTAATTACCACCCAGAGTCTACAGTTTACATTAAGGTTCACTCTTGTCTAGGTTTTGAGAAATATCTCAACCATTGTAGAGTCATATAGAGTAGTCTCACTGCCCTAAAAATCCTCTGTGCTGTCTATTTCTTTCTCCTTGCCCCCAACTCCTGGCTACCACTTTTACTATCTCCATAGATATGCCTTTTCCAGAATGTCATATAGTTGGAATCATGTAGTATGTAGGTTTTTTAGATTAGCTTCTTTCACTTAGTAATTCAAGATTTCTTTGAGTCTTTTTACGAATCCTTACTTTCTCTTTCCCTTTCATGAGTCCTTTCTAACTGCAATACTCTGCTCTTCCAATTAATGTACAGTAACTTACTGATTTAATTTTTGTGAATAATACTAATATTGACAACACTTAATTTTTATTTTATGTGTTTATTTTTATTTTTCCCCAGTTTTTATTTAAATTCCAGTTAGTTAACATAGAGTGTAATATTAGCTTCATGTGTAGAATTTAGGGATTCAGCACTCAGTGCTCATCACAAGTGCCCTCCTTTATACCCATCACCCATTTAACCCATCCCCCCTCACCTCCTCTCCAGCAACCCTCAGTTTGTTCTCTATTGTTAAGAGTCGGCTTTGTGTTTGCCTCTCTTTTTTCCCCCCATGTCATCTGTGTTTTTTTTTTTTTTTCAAGTTCCACATATGTGTGAAATCGTACAGTATTTCTTTCTCTGACTAATTTTGCTTAACATAATCATCTCTAGCTCCATCCATCTCATTACAAATGACAAGGTTTCATTCTTTTTCATGGCTGAGTAATATCATTGTGTATATAATATACTACATCTTCTTTATCCATTCTTGAGGCAATGGATGTTTGGACTCTTTCCATAATTTGGCTATTGAACAACACTATTATTCAAACTGTTGGTAAAATGGGGATAAATAATTTAATGTTCTGGTTTCTTTTTTCTATCACTTATAATTGATAAGAGCAAAGAAAAATGACAATTATTTTCACATTCTGATGTATTATTGCTGTTTCCTGATTAAATATTAGCTTAGGTTGCTTTTTGTCTCTTGTGACATCAATCCAGAATGCAGTGATTAAGAAGTAGATATGACGTATGAGATCAATTCTAGTTAAAAAGTCTGCAAATTGTGATGTAACCACATTCATCCATATGTTGCTTGTGAGGGTAATTTGGGAGTCTTCATTTTGAATATAAAGCCAGTGCTTTATACTGTTTATAGAGACAAGTTACAGTATTTTTATTTTTTCAGTGAACTGTCAGGCCCAGAGACCTTTGGTATTTACAGATTTATGTCTTTTGTAGTCCTTAGCTTATTAAGATCATTTTATAAACTTAAAAAATGTTGTTAGAGATTTTCACTAACTTATGCATATGCAGTTGTGCTTACTTGTTCTGTATTCCTCTAGTAATAAGTTTTGCCTGTGGTAGAAGCAGATAATAGAATTGAAAATTTTTTTTTTTTCTATTTACCTAGGGTAAGCGGGGTAAAAATGGGACTAGCCAGCAATTAGTTTTGGAGGAGTGGGGCATGTTTATAGTTTTAGGTAGCAAACATTTATGTATATTCGTTTTTACCAAGCACTGTGCTAACCCCTTTAAATTAATTCATTTACCACAAAAGCAAACTGAGGTAGTTGATATTTTATAGGTAAGTGGACATAGGAATTTTGTGCGAGAAAGTGGTAAAACTGGAAATTGCATTTGATTAGTCTTCCTCTAGAGCTTGAGTAATATATATATGTAAATAGTGAAATAATAGTATATAATAACTACTTCAACATATTGTCTCCTCCAAGATGATGAAACCTGAAATAAAACATCTGAAGACATATTCAAAGGGTTATTTCTTTCAGATAGATTGGGGAAGGGGAAGTCTTAGCGATAGAAGTTCAGATATATCCTTTTTTGAGAATCTCCCTTTTATCTTGGGTTAGATGTGCTTTCCTTTATATCTGATTAGTTTAGATACTCATTTCCCATACCTGCTTTTTTTTTTAACGATTTATTTGTTTATTTGAGAGAGAGAGTGAGAGAATGCGCGTGTGCATGCATGAGCAGGGTGAGGGGCAGAGGGAGAGGGAGAGAGAGAATCTTCAGCAAATTCCGTGTCGGGAGTCAGGTCAGCCACTCAACCAACTGAGCCCCTTAAACGCCCCTCCCATGCCTACTTTGAATTAGTGTGGTTTAGTAAAAGGATTTGAACTTTAGGGGCAACCCACATGTGAGCCTGGTTTGTGTGGTTTCTTGCTGTGAAGTGGTACTTAGTGTTTTTGTTTTACTGAGTTAAAACTTCTCCAATTTTAGTGACGTCAAAAGGAAGCTAAGAGAACTGAATGGAGAATTAATAAATGATTCGATCAGGTAGAGTACATTCAAATCTAGCAGTAGGAATGTAGGGATGTTTCATTAGAATTATTTACCAGTCTATAGAGGGGGTCTTTAATTATCTTAAAGGGTATATAAAAATGTGCACAATACAAATATTTTTACTAAGAATTTAAATATCCTGTGTGTATATTTGGGATGTAGAGGGGAGCCAGAAATGAATGTTAGTATAATAGAATGTTATATAGAATGAAGGTTCATTTCTGAAGTCAAGCTGTGAATTAATCTGTGTTGAGTTGGATAAACTGCAGCATGCCCCAAAGGGAAGCATGTATGGTTCTGTTTTTCATAAACATCTATTATGCTAATAATGTTTAGTGAAGTCTATAAGATCAGAAGGGTGTTTAATGTTTAAGTAAAATGAATGTGAATTTAAACTTAATTTTAGGGGAAATGCTGTTGAAATTGGGAAGATTAAAAGAAGCCAGTGAAGTATTCAAAAACTTGATTGATCGGAATGCAGAAAATTGGTGTTATTATGAAGGCTTGGAAAAAGCTCTGCAACTTAGTATGTAATGATTTTTCTCCTCTACGTAATCTTAACTAGTATTTGAAGTAAATGTGCAGTTGTAATAATATTTGAAGACAAGTATTTTTAGCCTTAGTGTTTATTTTTCCATTTAGGAAAATTATAGGTTAAACATGGCAGTGAAGAGGAATTTAGATATTTATTTATATGTAAGTGATAAATGCTCACAGATAATTTTAAGTTCCTTAACCCATTAAAATGTTACCAATTTAGACTAACCAGAAAGCTGGGGAAGAAAACAAGCATTCCCTTTCTGGGAAGTTTAATATTTTTTAAAGAATTAGAAGTTTGTTACCCTCAGCCTCTAAGGATGAGAATTAGGCCAAAGAAATTTTGCTGAGGGTATGTACTGTACAGCATCGACATGAAAATTATTTTCTTAATTTCAAACTAGCTTAATTTGTGTAGAGCAAAATTTTACGTATTTTTTTTCAAATTAGGTGACCTATCCTTTTTAGAAATCTATAGTATTTTTCCAAATCTTCCTTAATATTCTCATAATTAAATGTTAAGAGCAGTTAATACCCCTAGTAGATTTACTTATGGATAAATACATGGCTGAAATAATTATGAAAATATGGCTCAAGGGGGTTGAAACAGCAGAACTTTTAAATTAAAAAAATATGGTAAAAATAGGTAGCTATTCATAATCATTTATAGAAGATTTATTTTACCCTAATCACTGTTACAAATTAATCTAGGTTTTCCGTGTGTGTTTAAAATTTAATATCACAAATAATTAATTTTCTTCCTTAAATTGTTTTTACAAAAATGATGAAAATTAAAATATTAATTAGATCATTAATTTGTATCTTTAAAAATCAGGACAACAGTCATAATATGTTGGAAGGTTGGAAAGGTGAGAAAACTATGATGTTTTTCTTTATCAGTTACTGACATGTAGTTAATAATAGAGATATTTAAATGTTTAGTATAATGAATATATGTTCCATGTCAAGATCCATGCTTACTCTAAAATGTATTGATTACAAAACTAATTACATTACTTTATCTTTTTAGGTTCCTCCTTAGGACCTTCTCTCCCCCATGGTAAGTTCTGGAGCTCCAACTTGTGACTTCAAGTAGGGCATTGAAATGGTTTGGTTTTGTCTTAATTTTACTACAGTTATAAAACTTGTTATATCTGGGATAGTGGAGAAAATTTTTTTAATACTCTTTAGATTAGGCATAAATATGAGGCCGCTTTTTAAAAATATGCAGCAAATAGACTTCATGTAAATTTTAGTGTCAGGGTTCTTGATATTTCTTGAAGTCTCCAAGTTGTTAACAGAATATGAAAATTATCTTTCCTATATCCCAGGTTTTGAATCCCAGCACATTGGAGCTCCAAAACATACTATTGGGGGAAGGAAAGAGTCTAAACAAAATCAAACATTACTTTTTTAAGTATTGTATTTATAATCTTGATAGTGAACACTACATTTAGTACAGAGATACCTTGATCGCTAGCACCAGGGGTTCTTCTTAAAATAATATTTCTGTTTTCTGAATGAAAATCAATTAAAAACTTTACAGTTTAAAATCAGGTTTGTTTGCTTTTTCTTTAAATTCTCCTATAAATTGTCATTTTGCTTATATGAAATAAAATCTGTCTATGAAAATTATGCAGGATATTATTTTCAAATAACAAAGTAGACCCAGATCCTACTTTGCAGATTGTTGCTGCAGAGTAACATGTAGTTTATATTGAGTACTCTAAAATTAGGTTTGTTGTGGGAGGGAAGACAACTTTCTGTTAGAAGTATTTTTGTATTTACAGGGAGAAATAATTGCCACTTTAAACAGTCTATACTAATGGGGTTCTTTTTAATGGATTTTCATTGAAGATTTTAAATGTTAAAGCTACCTTAAAAATTTAGTTCATCTTTTAAACTATAAAACATTTACATTCATGATGCTGAAATGGTTGCTTTTTAAAACCTAATCAATCAGTAGTGCTTGCTTCGGCAGCACATATGTTAAAGCCTAACCAGTGAGCAGTTACAGCCTTTTTTGGGGTGTGTGTAGGCCTCACTGAGTTAGAGAATTTGTGTGAGAAAAGTTAGAAAGGAGTACTTTGTTTTTCACGGGTTGTGCACTAAGGAGTATAAGAGAAGCGCTGTGTATCTTGAGTCTCTGTGTCTTGTATGCATCTGATTTGAGTTGGATGTAGAATCTGTTGTGATGAAGTTTTGGATTTCTCTGGAGATTGGGTTTAAAATGGTGTTTTGCTGATCCTATTATTTCATCACCAGAGTTTTTTAATATTGACAATGCAATCTTTCTTTATTACAGTTTTCAAAGTTTATTAGCATTTTATCATAGATGAATGTTCTGATGCTTTGAATCTCACACATATTTACTGATAATAGGCACTTTAGAAGAGAGGCTTCAAATTTATGAAGAAATTAGTAAGCAGCACCCCAGAGCAATTTCACCTAGAAGATTACCTTTGAATCTTGCCCCAGGTAATATTAGGATATCTTTTGTACCACTAATAATTATTTGTTATTCAACATCATTCACATTAAAAAAAACTTGTTTCTGGTATAGAGTTTACATCTACACGTGTCTTGGGGGTGGGAGTGATCAGTTATAAACTTATTCATGTGGTAATAAGTGTGTGTAGCATATAGCTATATGTTGTTTTCAAGTATCAGAGGTTATCTATATAAGATTGTTTTTCTTATGTGACTTTAAATATTAAACACCAGATTTAGAAGATAAGTTCTCTAGAATTGATGACAAATTGTATGTGAGGTATTGTGATTTAAGTGGTTGAAGTTTTGAAGTTTTTAGCATACATTCAGAGAAAGCGTAGTGAGCCCTTTGTGCCCACCACAGTGTTGAAGAACATCGCCATTCGCTGTGAAGGCCCTCTCTCCTCAAAGTTGTCCACTTTCCTGAAATTTGCCTGTGTCACACTGTTGTTTTTAGAGAGCTCCGTGTAATTTTGTTATCTCTAGAAAACAGAACACCTCCCCCTCACTTTTGTACTTGTGTAAATCAGAGCACTGTGGTATGTATTGTGACTTGCATTTATCAAACAGCAGTATGTTCACGACCTTAATCCACGTCCTGCATGCAGTTGAACTCCTTCGCTTCGGGGCTGTAGAGGAGGTAAAAGTGTATTAGTTCTTCGGATAATTAATATCTTTGTTGATGATTTTATAGAAAATTGTGCCTTTTTCTTAGAGTTGTCTATTTTTACTTGAAAATGCTATAGGTCACTATTTATTGGGACTTCTCACATGTCTTTTGACATAAGTCGGACCCTAGAAAACTAAACAACTTTAAAAAAATCTATTCTAGGCATGGGGTGAGGAGGTGGTTTATTTTCTAATGAGTTTTCATTTATAGTGGAAATATTTGTTTAAATAATTGGGTTATAATTTTCTTTATCAAAAGGTACATGGAAATTAAAAAGTTTTTAGTTGACTGACTTTAAAAATATATCAAGTACCTGTTAGAAGCATATTATATTAGACAGTCAGTACAAGTTCATTATAAACAGTTTATTTTCCACTAGTACATCTCAGATGATAAATAGTATTCTTCTGATACTCCCATTTTTGTTGTGGTTTTATGAAATATTGAAAGCAGATTTCCCTGAGGTTTTTCAGGGAACATTAAGCTCAAGTGGGTAGTATCAGGCTCAGTGGGGAGGGTGACTTATTTGCTGAGATATTCTTTAGGCAGGTGAGATGGGGAAGCTGGGTTGAACCCAGCAATCAGGTTTCTGTGGGACTTGTTAGAACTTTCATACATGCATTGTGAATTTCTAAGATGTGAGGAGGAGCATTCCCATAGTAAAAGTGTTTTGTTGAAGATGCTTGGCCCCATGTTTCCCTATGTCTTTTTTTAAGTAACAGCATTTGAAATATAATTCACGTACCATAAAATTCACTTTTTAAAGTATGCAGCTCAGTGTTTTAGTGTATTCATGGAATTGTGCAACCATTATCACTATTTGCTTTCAGAAAATTTTCACCATTCCCAAAAGAAACCTCATACTCACTAGTGGTTACTCCCTGACCTCCTAGTACCAGGCAACTACTAATCTACTTCCTTTGCCTGCATTTGCCTCTTTGGGACATTTCATATAAGTGGAATCATACCATATGTGGCCTTTGGTGTCTGGCTTCTTTTTTTTAATCAGTCTCAATGTGTGTCTTCTGTCACATTGTGAGTGGGGATATTCTTTTAGTTTGGAACTTTCAAATGCATTCATTGGCCTCTTAGAAAAGAAAGAAGACTCACTTAACTTTAAGATTATTGTTATTATTTTTAAAGATTTTATTAATCCATTTGACAGAGAAAAAGAGATCACAAGTAGGCAGAGAGGCAGGCAGAAAGGGGGAAGCAGGCTCCCTGCTGAGTAGAGAATCTGATGCGGGACTCGATGCAGGGCTCGATCCCAGGCCCCCGAGATCATGACCTGAGCAGAAGGCAGAGGCTTAAACCACTGAGCCATCCAGGTGCCCCTCTAAGATGATTGCTAACAAAATATCTTAGGCTTGTTTTTCCTTTATGGAACATGAGGCTTCAACTTTACAGTTCCTCAATTCTTTTCACAGTTCATAAAGTTTGCCAAAAGCTCTTAGTGCATGATAGGAAATACATTTTTACTGAAAGGCAGCTTGGAACCAACTGTGGATTGTAAAGTGTGATTTAGGTTTTTGTGGCCTTATCCTGGACTCTCTGGGATTCTGATTTGAAATGCTAAAGGAGTCTTTATACAAGATGGGGCTCAGTTGAAGAGTCTTAGGGCATGGGCTTCAAAGTCAACGTCACTGTGAGGTTTTAACACATATGGATTTACAAAGCTCCAGTGAGCATAAATAAAATCCTACAGATACCTCATTGTACCTGTGCAGAAATTGAATCCTTCGTGGTGTTCTGCCTGTCTAGAAATATTTTTATGTTTAATAAGAAAGGTATTTTGACATTATCAAAAGCAGTAAGATTTTTGTTTAAGAAACATCATGGAACTTGAGAACGTAAGGTGAAAGCTTTAAAAAAGAGTTTTCAGTTTTGAGGTAAAAAGGCTTAAAACGGGGACGCCTGGGTGGCTCAGTTGGTTAAGCGACTGCCTTTGGCTCAGGTCATGATCCCAGGGTCCTGGGATCGAGCCCCTCATTGGGCTCCCTGCTCAGTGGGGAGCCTGCTTCTCTCCCTCTGCTGCTCTGCCTGCTTGTGTCTCTCACTCTCTCTGTCAAATAAATAAAATCTAAAAAAAGGGGGAGGGTGCTTAAAACTATCGAGTAGCAAGCGCAGAAGTCCTAGGTAGATTTTCCAACAGCCTAAAATATTAAGCACTGTGAAAATAATGCAGGAATATAGCTACTTTTCCAAAGAAGTAGTTTTAATTCATCATTTTCTATTCTGTTATACAGATGAGAGGGAAGGAGATGGTTCCAGACTATTAAATACAAAGTTCTCATCAAATTTTGCTCCATTCTTCTTTATTGGGTTATTTATTATTCAGGTGTAATTATACATAATATTATATAAATTTAAGGTGTGCAACTGTTGATTTGATACATTATAATATTATCATAGTGGTATCATAGAATGTTAGCTTACACCTCCACTAGGTCACATAATTATCATTTCTTTTTTATAGTGAGAACATTCTCCATTATTTAGAATAAATTCCCAGTGAATCAGCTAGTCTTATCTTGCTGATTGTGTTAATTATTTCAGCAGTGGATTTTGAGACAGCAGTTTTTATTTGAATCCACGCTAATCATCCAGAGAAGAATTAGCATAGCATCTGTGTAGACAGATGACCTGTTTGGTAAGCTGTAATGCTAACAGGCACTAATGAGTGATGGTCTTTTTTTCCCCTAAAGGAAAGTCTGGCGGGGTTGGGAGTTAACTAAAAATTATTTTAAAATAACTAGGAAGAAGAAAGATAGATTGTTTTTGTGGAAGGGTTTTTCTTATGCCTAAAGAAAGCGTTTAGGAGATGGATAATGGTAACTAATTTTGGAATAGAGCATGTGATGGAGCATTTGAGTAGCTGTCTGTGGGGCCTCTTGTTTAGATAATGCATTATTATAGTTCCAGATAAAAGATTATAAAAAGGTTTTTTTTAAGATTTTTTTTTAAATTTATTTGACAGATTATAAGTAGGCAGAGAGTCAGGCAGAGGGAGAAGAGGAAGCAGGGTCCCTGCTGAGCAGAGAGCCCAACGCGGAGCTATATCATAGGATCCTGGGATCATGACCTGAGCCAAAGGCAGAGGCTTAACCCACTGAGCCACCCTGGCGCCCCTATAAAAAGGTTTTTAAGTGCAAAGTTTTTTTTCCTATTTATCCCCTACCTACAGAGTTTACTTCTCTAGAGGCTCCCATTGTTACCAGTAGGTAGCGTATTCTTGCATAAATATACTGCGCATATACAAGCAAAAATGTACGGGGTAGGGGTTCGTATATAGCTTTCCTTTTTTGTCCCTCTTCTGTACAAAAGTGGTAATAGCATAGATTGCTGTGCACTTGGTTTTTTCTTCTATATCTGTGCTTAAATTCACACAGAAAGAGCTCCCTCCTTCTTTCTCATAGCTGCTCAGTCTAAATAACAGTTTAATGGGATATGAGGCTTTCAGTATTATGGATAATCGAGAGTTGAGTTTATTGTCTTTTAACTCCAATCTGCCAGGGTGGTCTGAATTGACTGAGAAAGTTGACCAAGAAGAGGAGTTGAGAATAGCCTCTGACATGAAGATAAAATGCTTTTTTTCCTCAGTGGATGTCAGCAAATTTGGAAAAGACTCCTTTTTTTCTTAAGATTTAATTTAATTTATTTACTTGAGAGAGAGTGAGAGAGCAAGTACGAGGAGAGGGGAGGGGCAGAGGGAGAAGCAGACTCCCCACTGAGCAGGGAGCTCAATCCCAGGACCCTGAGATCATGACCTAAGCTGAAGGCAGATACTTAACCACCTGAGCCACCCAGGTGCCTCTGGAAAAGATTATTAACTACAGAAATATAGTAGCTGTCAGATATCAAGGCTTATAATGGTAGACAACATTTATTGAGTGGTTGCTGTATGCTAGATACTCTGTTTACTGCTATATATTTACCTGGTTAGAGTCATCCGGGAGCACTCTTGAGACTGCTGGCATTGTTGCCTTCACCTGCAGTGGAGAAAGTGAGGACTTCAGTGGACAGGTTATTTGCTCAAGGTCACACACAGAGGAGGTGGAAGAATGCACATTTCTCTAAGTACCTACATCTCACTGTCCACCACAATATTGTTAACTTTTGCCTCATATCAAAGAAAGTGCTGGAAAGACTTGATCTCTGAAACTACTTTTGAGTTTTAAAGAAGTAATGATGTGTTTTTAACCCAGAGTGAAATTTTGTGTTGTTTTGGTAATCTGATTTTCAAAACACTTATACTTTGTATATGATCTAATAAAAGATTAGAGATTATCTAAAAATGAAAACAGTCTGTATAGTAACTTGAGTTAACAAATGTCAATCATGTTTTTATATTTGATAAATGTTCCTTTTCCTCAATAAAATTTAAATATCTCTCAAATTTTTGTGACATATAATTATATTGAGTATGCATGTTTTGTTCAATATAGTCAGTCACACCAAATAAAAATAAGCACTTTGGGTTGTTGGTATTTTTTTTGTCAAGTGTTGATTCTTAATGAAACCATAGAGGTAGTTTCAGTAGTTTTACTTTAGGTTAAGCCATTTATGACATGTCTATCTTTTTTTAAATTTTATTTTTTTATTTTTTTTTTAAAGATTTTATTTATTTATTTGACAGAGAGAGATCACAAGTAGACGGAGAGGCAGGCAGAGAGAGAGAGAGAGAGAGAGGGAAGCAGGCTTCTTGCTGAGCAGAGAGCCCGATGTGGGACTCGATCCCAGGACCCTGAGATCATGGCCTGAGCCGAAGGCAGCGGCTTAACCCACTGAGCCACCCAGGCGCCCCTTTTTTTAAATTTTAAATGAGTGAGCAAATCCATGTCCCTGTATATTAACTCTTCCTGTCAAAAAAGTTAAAGATCTAAGTGAGTTAAAGGCTTTGTGCTGTATTTTTTTTTAAAAAGATTTTATTTATTTATTTGACAGAGAGAGAGATCACAAGTAGGCAGAGAGGCAGGCAGAGAGAGATGGAGAAGCAGGCTCCCTGCTGAACAGAGAGCCCAATGTGGGGCTCAGTCTCAGGACCATGAGATCTTGACCTGAGCTGAAGGCAGAGACTTAACCCATTGAGCCACCCAGGCACCCCTCGTGTTGTATTTAAAATGAAAATTTTTCTAATTTTTTCTGCTTCCAGAAAGTGATGACAAGTTTTTTTTTGTTAGGGTTTAACCATAATAGAATTATTTACTTGATGTTGCAAATAGGGTATTTAATTCTAATGTTAAAATGCTCTGGGGCTCAGTCTAATGTCTAACAAAAGTTTATTTTGCTTATTATCCATCTTGCCCACTCGAATGTTAAGTTCCATGAGGGCAGAATTTTTTTTTTTAAGTGTTTTAATCACAGCTATATCCCTAATACCTAGAACAGTGCCTGGCACATGGTGGGTCCTTGAAAGATGATTGTGGAATGAATGTTGAAGTAAAGCACTTGTTCATTTGGAAAACATCTTCAAATTCTGCTTTAGTGTTTAAAAAGATATTTTGGCTGCTAATTGAATATAGTGCTGGTACAGTAGGATCTTTTTATAGTCTGCAGAGTACTTTCTGAGGTGTCTGCAGATGAGGACCGAGTCTGCTGATTAGTCAGATTAGGAAAGAGACTTGCTATAGGAACTGTATTCAGGATGGTTAGTAAGTAACTTTTTTCACTCTACTTAAAGCTGCACAATGATTTTCTTTACTTACCTTTTGAAGTGTTCTTTGAAGATATTTCAAACAGGATCTAGGGAAAAGTATAGTTGCCAACTAAGATAACTTAGTGTTATCCTTTTTTGGTGGTTAAGAGTCAAGCAACAATGCTGACAGACTTTTGGGTTTAAAAACAGGATGTGGGGTCATTGTTTTGAGGGAGCTATATTTTAATTTGTAAAATCATTTTGAGAACTGTTTGCATCAATTGAAGTATAACAAAGTACACTTTTGTTTCTAGGTGAAAAATTTAGAGAACTAATGGATAAGTTCCTGAGGGTTAACTTCAGTAAAGGCTGTCCACCCTTGTTTACTACTTTGAAATCTTTATATTACAATACAGAAAAGGTAAAATTTGGTCTTTATTCAGTTTTGCTATAATCTTTTTACTAACTTATTATAGAAAGATTTCCATGTAAATAATATGCTATGATTTAATAATTTTCTCTGTTCTAGTATTCACCTTAGTTTCATAACAGATGAACTGAAATTATATGTATGTAGGTATGATAAGTACTATCAAAGGTATCATCAGCCTGTGAAATTTACAGAATAAAGGCTTTATAAAAGCACTAAGATTATAAAGGTTGTTTTGAATGGGTGTACTTTTCTCGTAGAATTTTAAATTTGATGTTGACACCAGAAGTCTGTATTTAAGTATTTCATGATTATTATTTCATAGTTTATAGATTTTTTAAAGTTTGTTATGCATTATGCATGCTTTTAACATTAGAGCATGAACAGTCAAGTTAGTGCAACAGTAAAATGCCATTTGGTCTACAGAGTATTATTAGTTTTAACTAGTAGGCAACATTTTAATAAGTAAGAATAGTTTTGGCTCTTCCTTGAATTGAAAGAGTAGTATTTGTCTACCTTTAAAATTAGAAAATAGGCACTTGGTCTTAAATTAGGTACTTGGAAAATTAAAAATGAATAGAAAACAAGTTATATTTCTGTTTCTAGACATTGCTTTTTCTTTCTTAAGGTGTAAAGTCTTGTGTTCTTTTCTGTAGTCAGAATTCCTGAAAGTTACTAGTGGATAAAGAAAAGATTTTATTAGATGTGGTAAAATTATTTGTAGTGAAATCTATCACTTATGAGTTTAGTTTTGACCCATAATTTGTAAACTAGCAGTAGCTGTGAATATAATATATGGAAAACAAGGTCAATGATAGGTACTATAACTGAAGATACTTTCTTTTCTAGGGAAGCAGTTTTCATAAATAAAATGGAACAACTGGTAATATCTAGTGCTCCATAAGTAAAAAATGTCATTTACATTTTTGAAAAAGCTTATGGTTCCTTAATGTCTGTAGTATCCTTTATGTGATTTTAGTGGTGCTGCTGTCACTTTTTGATAAATAGTGTTTGATTCATGGGAAAACATGGAACAGTGCCTAGCAATAATTTCTGTAGGTTATTTAAAATAACGTTTGCCAAAATTCCTCCCTTACTCCTTTGGGCAAGGGTGAGAGAAAAAAGGTGAGACGAGACATCAGAAATAATAAAGAACTTACATGTGTGAGTTCAAATACAGGTTTCTCCCGCAACCTGAAAGTAGAGCGTTCCTGTGAAATTTCTCTTGCTGAAGTGGTGTAAAGTTTGAAGAGCAGTTAGCATTAATTTATATGGAAAATCTCGTGAACACTAATTTATATTTGAAAATTTTTTGAAATCCCCAGGCCCAAAAATTACCTCTCTTGTCTTTTCTGATGTCTTAGGACACATCTTGCTGACAGATACACAAACCAAATCGAGACAAAGCACAGATGCTCACGGACAAAGTTCACATCTAGGGTGACTTGATGCTGAATGTCCTTCCTGGGGGACTGAGCTTGGTGGTGTCCCTCAATGCTCAGAGTGTGCGATGCCTCTGTAAGGGCTTACTGCAAAACAAATGCTGAGCACTGCTTTCACTTTCTGCCTTTTTCTGGGGAACTGAAGGCACCAGTGTTTGTCTTTGGTAAAAATGAAGTGGTGTCATATGAGGAGCAAACTTTCGACAAGCCTGAGACACTGGTACTGCTTTTGTAATAGTATCTTGTGGCATCTGCTGAATACAGTGGTCTTTAAAGGATTTGTTCCTTGTAAGCCACTGAGCCATCATGGGCTCTCTCAGTTTTCACAAGGGGCACAGGATTTTCTTCTTCTTCCTCTTCTTCTTCTTTTTTTTTTTTTTTGAGAGATTTTATTTATCTGTTTGACAGAGAGCACAGAAGCAGGGGGAGCGGGAGTGGGAGAGGGAGGAGCGAACTCCTTGCTGAGCAGGGAGCCAGATGTGGGGCTCAATCCCAGGACCCCAGGATCACGACCCCAAGGCAGATGCTTTAATGACTGAACCACCCAGGTGCCCCAGACTTTTCTATTTTTTAAATCGCCCCCCTCACCGTACTGACCCCAAATGACCATCCTAAAGATGTAAAGCATTTGTTGGTATTTTATACAGCATGCAAATTACATTTTTAGAGAAGGAACTGAGAACATATTAATTTATATAGGGACCTTTGACATCTTTTTAGTGTTATCTTTAAGCATGGAATAGGAATGTTTTTCAAGTGCTTTTGAGAATTGAATTAAACCACAGAAAATTGAGTTCAGGTTATCAGATCTTAGTATTGTAAGAAAAAAATGCACAAGCATGGGGAGTACTTTTCAAATAATTATGGCCATATATATTTGTGACTTCTCCTAATAAGGGTGTTTTAAAATTGACTTCTAACCAGTAGTAAGTCTTGTAGCTAAACACTGCATTTTAACTCTGGAGGAAGTATTTAGAAGAGGTTAAGGCTGATAAACAGTTATAGTTTCATAAACTTCTGAGTCTTAAAGAATGATCCATGTTAGGTAGCATGAAAATAAAATAATATTTTGAAGTTAGACCAGGATATAGTACAATTGTAAAAAAGTATTTTAAAAATGTCTGCAGCATTTTAAATTGTGAATATGCAATTTAGAAGCATGGAGAGCATTTTTTGGATAATTCCTGTCAAGCTTTTTTTCCCCTGTGAATTTATTTGTGGTGTCTGTATGTAACTGTAATAATTTTGGCCATAAAGTTTTGTTTTTCCCTTTCCCCCCTTGCAAGTTCGTAAGTATTTTATGTGTTATTTTATAGTGTTCCTTACCTTCCTTTTTGATGACTGCCTGCTCTTTTATCGGTCATACCTCCATTGTTGAACTTTGGTTTTCCAAACTGTCCCTGTTAAAAAAAAATTATAAATATCTTTGATCACGTACCTTTACTCAGGATTATTCCCGTCTTACAAATTCTTAGGATAAATTAACGGGTAAAAGGTACGTACATTTTGTGATTCTCTGTAAACACAGGTACTTTGGTTTCTATGAGGTTGTAGACACCAGTTTTATCATTACTAGCAGTGTATGTATGTGAAAAGTTCACTGTTCCCTCACCAGCATTAGATACTCTTGAATGTTTTCCCTTGTGTTTGCTTTTCCATGGATATAGGTTTTTGTTTTTTTTTTTAACATAAAGTGGTTAAAAATGTAATATAACTAGGTTTGTTGATCTTTGTATTATGGAAGTTCATCTATTGTTTTAGAAACAGTTTGGAAGGTCCTCTTCCTCTAGGGCAGTATTTCTCAAGTTGCAGTGAAGGAGGGGATTTTGACATTTTGCAACATCTTGAGACATTTTTGATTATCACCACTGTGGGAGTATGCTACTGACACCAAACGGGTAGAGAGAGGCCAGGCATGCTGCTAAACATTCTACAGTGCGCAGGACAGCTCCCACAGCAAAGAATTCCATATTGACCTGTTGCGTTAGATAATTTGTTATAGGAACTGTCCCTAGCATTATAGGACAATAGACAGTGTCCTTGGCCTCTACCAACTAGATACCAGTAGTTCCCCCTCCCCAGTATTTTTGTTGTTGTTAATAGCTTTATTGAGATTCAAATCACATACCATAAAATTTACCTACTTTGAAGTGTACAATGCAGTGATTTTTAAAATATATTCAGAGTTTTATAACCATCACCACAGTGTAACTCTAGAAAATTTTCATCGCCCCAAAAAGAAATCCCATTCCCTTTAATATTAGACAACCACTAGTCTACCTTTTTCCCTGTGCATTTGTCTGTTCTGGGCATTTCATACAAATGAAATAACAAAATATGTGACCTTTCATTCTCTAGTGTTTTTACTTAGCATGATATTTTCATCTATGTGGTAGTGTGAATGTTTGCTTCATTCTCTTTTATCACCAAGCACTACCCCATCGTATGGCTATACCACACTGTAGCAGTTGATGGACACTTTGGTTGCTTCTCCCTTTAAGTTACTATGACTAATGCTGCTGTGCATATTTGTGTGCTAATTTTTATGTGTACTTTTTTTCTAAGATTTTATTTATATGAGAGAGAGAGAGAGAGAGAGTGCACACATATGAGCAGGGGGAGCGGCAGGCAGAGGGAGAGGGACAAGGACACTCGCTGCTGAGCAGAGCCCAATATGGGACTCGATCCCAGAACCCTGAGATCATGATCTGAGCTGAAGTCAGGTGCTTAACTGACTGAGCCACCCAGGTGCCCCTATGTGTAAATTTTCATTTTTCTCTTGGGTATATATACCCAGGAATGGAATTGCTAGTTCAAATGGTAACTCTGTGTTTACACTTTAAAAAGACTGCCAGATTGTTTGCCAAAGTAACTGTACCATTTTACATTCCCACAAGCAGTATATGAGGATTCTGATTTCCACATATCCTCACCAATAATCCACTTGTTATTACTTGGCATTTGATTATAGCCATCCTAGTGAGTGTAAAGTTGCTCTCATGGTTTGGTTAGCATTTCCCTGATGACCAATGATGTTGAATAGCTTTTCATGTGCTTGTGGGCCATTGGTATGTCTCTTTGGAGACATGTCCATTCAGACCCTTTGGGTTAGTTGTCTTTTTATTAAGTTGTATGAGTTCTTTGTATATTCCAGATATATGTCCCTCATCAGATAAATGATTTGGAAATATCTTCTATCATTCTGTGGGTTGTCTTTTCACTTTCTTGAAAATATCCTTTGATGACAAAACTTTTAATTTTTATGAAGTCCAGTTTATCTTTTTCCCTTTTGTTGCTTGTGCTTTTTTTTTTTTTTAAGATTTTATTTATTTATTTGACAGAGAGAGAGAGAGAAATCACAAGTAGGCAGAGAGGCAGGCAGAGAGAGGGGGAAGCAGGCTCACTGCTGAGCAGAGAGCCCGATGCAGGGCTCGATCCCAGGACCCTGAGATCACGACCTGAGCCGAAGGCAGAGGCTTAACCCACTGAGCCACCCAGGCGCCCCTACTTGTGCTTTTGTGTCATAACTAAGAAAGCATTTCAAAACTAGGGTCATGAATATTTATACATATTTACTGGGAGTTTTACATTTTTAGTTCATTCATTGAGATCTTTGGTCCATTGAGTTCATTTTTATTTATGGTGTGAGTCAGTCCTTCTTTTGCAGGTTGCTGTCCAGTTTCCCAGCACCATTTGTTGTGTAAAGATTCTTCTTTCTCCATTGAAAGGTCTTGGTGGTTTTGTTGAAAATAAATGGACTATAATGAGTGTTCATCCCTGGACTCTCAATTTTATTCCACTAATCTATTTGTGTGTCCTTGTGTTAGTACCACACTATCTTGATTGCAGTAGCTTTGGGATAAGTTGAAATTAGGAACTGAAGTATGAACCTTTTTCGTTTGCTCTTTTTCAAGATTCTTTTAATGCTTCCGGATTCCTTTTATTTTAATATTAATTTTAGAATCAGGTTTTCAGTTTCTATAAGGAAACCAAAGCTGGAATTTTATAGGAATTGCTTTGAATCTGTAGATCACTTTAACAATATTATGTTCTTCAGTCTATAAACTTTGGATGTCTTTTCATTTATTCATTATCTTTAATTCTTTCAACAATATTTTGTAGATTTCAATATACAAGTCTTGTACATCTTTTGTAAAATTTACTTCTAAGTACTTTATTCTTTTTAATGCTATTCTAATGGAATTATTTTCTTCATTTTATTTTCAGACTGTAATTGCTAGTATATAAAATACAGCTGATTTTTATATATTGATCTAGTATTCTGCAGCCGTGCTGAACTTGCTTATTTATTATTTATTGCTTATAGTTGGTGTAATGGATTTCTTAGATTTCTTTTTTTAAGATTTATGTATTTATTTTAGAGAGAGAGAGTGAATGCACGCAAATGGGGAAGGGGCAGAGGGACAGAATCTTCAAGCAGATTCCATGCTGAGCATGGAGCACGATCCCACAACCCATGAGATCTGAGCCGAAACCAAGAGTCAGATGCTCAGCTGACTGAACCACCCAGGCACCTCTGCCCTTACTTTCCTTAGGATTTTATGTGCAAGATCGTGTCGTCTACAAATAGCAAGTTTTATTCTTCCTTTCCATTTTGTATTCTTTTAGTTTCATTTTCTTGACTAATTGCCCTGACTGGAGCCTCCAGTAAACCATTGAATAGAAGTGATTAGAGTGGACCTCTATGTCCTGTTCCTGATCTTAGGAGAAAAAATCTAGTCTTTTGCCATAAAATATTATGTTAACCATGGGTTTATGTTTTAATTTTTATTCTTTTAAATTTTTTTATTTGACCAAGATCACAAGCAGGCAGAGAGGCAGGCAGAGAGAGAGGAAGAAGCAGGTTCCCCGCTGAGCAGAGAGCCCGATGGGGGCTCCATCCCAGCATCCTGGGATCATGACCTGAGCCGAAGGCAGAGGCTTTAACCCACTGAGCTACCCAGGCGCCCCAACCATAGGTTTTTTACAGATGCCCTTTATAATGTTGAAGAAATTCCCTTCTCTTCCTAGTTCACGAAGCATTTTTATCAGGAAAGTGTGTTGGATTTTGTCAAATGTTTTTTCTTTGTCTATTGAGGTGATTGTGTGTTATTCTCTTGCTATGATGTATTACATGAATTGATTTTCAGATGTTAAAGCAATCTTGCATTGCTGGGATAAAACCCACTTGCTCTTGGTCTGTAATTCTTTTTATATATATTGCTGGGTTCAATTTGCTAGTATTTTGTTGAGGATTTTTTTTTTTTTTTTTTTTTACCTATTCTATAGAGGTGCTGATCTGTAGTTTTCTTGTGAGGTTTTTGTCTATTTTTGATATCAGGGAAATAAAGGCCTTATAATGAGTTGGGAAGTGTTCTCTTCTCTTCTTCTTTTTGAAAAGTTTGTGAAAAATTGGTGGTATTATTAAATATTTGGCAGAATTTACCAGTGAAGTCATCTGGGCCTGGACTCTCCTTTTTGGGTAGTTTTTGATTACTTATTAGAATTCTTTACTTGTTATTGGTTTAGTCATATTTTCTACTTCTTCCTGACTTGGTTTCTAAAATTTGTTTTTCTAGAAATTTGTCAGTTTCCTCTCAGTTATCCAGTATTGGCATACAGTTAGTTGTTCCTCCTCTTCTTTTATCATCATTTTATTTCTGTTATGTCAGTAGTAATGTCCCCTCTTTCATTTTCAGTTTTAATAACTTGAGTCTCTTTTTTTTTTCCTTGTCAGTCTGCTAAAGATTTGCCAATTTTGTTGATCTTTTCAGAGGGCCAAGTTGGGTTTGTTGACCCTTTTCTACTTTGTTAATTTTCACTCTCATCTTTTTTATGTCCTTACTTCTGCTTGTTTTAAGTTTATTTTGCTTGCCTTTTCCCAGTGTCTCTTTCCTAACATGTTCTTAGTGTTCTATACTTTTGTCTTTTACCTAGCTGATTTAATGACTGGAAAA
This sequence comes from Lutra lutra, assembly GCF_902655055.1. Classification (NCBI taxonomy): domain Eukaryota; kingdom Metazoa; phylum Chordata; class Mammalia; order Carnivora; family Mustelidae; genus Lutra; species Lutra lutra. The sequence goes on along the minus strand of NC_062280.1, from coordinate 147,850,871 downwards.
AAAATGGATTTTCTCTAACAGTAAAAATCTGTATTTTCAGAAAAAGTTAATTAATGCAATCAGTTATTATTTAATTTTAGTTCACCTGTCAAGGCTAAATAGTCTGGATAATTCTGTGTGTTTTTAGTGTCCTAAAGGAAGCAAAACGACGACGAGGAAGTTCAAATTAATTTTGGACTTCCTTTTCACCTATAATGGAAAGTTTTTTCTCATTTTCTTATCTAGCCATTCACTATGTTAGACTCTTGAGAGAAAACAGTGAATCATCATTAAGGTTTGTATAGGTTATGATAAGTGTGTTTGATTCCACTGAAGCTAGACGTCAGTGCCTGGAAGCGCTGAATCTGAGTCACTTCAAACAACATGGAAAGTGAGGACTTGATGAGACTCTGACGGGATGAGGCATCAGAGCTCTCAACCAAAGCTATATGCGTATCCATACACAGGAAGGGAAGGTAGGCTGTTTCCCAGAAGACCCGTCTTTCTTGTCTTAAATCCACCCATACTATGAGAATATCCCAAGATCCTTACTCATTTAAATAATTTATGGGGCAATGTGTGCCCTTTAGAAACTGGAGACAGTGGACACAGAGAGAAAACAGGGCCTCTTGTTCGGTGAAAAAAGAGAATCCTCATGAACTTCACTGGAAGATTTTTATGAGAAGTCGTGATTGGCTGGGAAATATCTGTAATTATTGATAGGGGTGGTGGGTATACTGGATTTTAATCCTGGAATGCATTATCTATAAGGTATCTGTGGTTCTTTCTTTATTCTCAAGTAACTCAGGCAGGTGTAAAATTGAGTTAACATCTATCATCTTTCTAACTTCAGCTGGGAAGGGAAATTAGAAAAAAATGAAGCTGGATAGCATTATAAAAATAATTGGATTCTGTCATCAGTATAATAATGGCTTTTACAGTTATGGTTCAATAAAATTCTAAGTTAAAACACTTTATTTCATATTTACTTTTGGAAAAGTGGAAGATTTTTAGAAGGTGATTTGGGGCATAATTACCAAGGAAAGCAAGTTTGATTTGTATCAGGGCAATATGAAGGAATTTTTTCCTTAGATGCTATAAGTAATGGAAGAGCTACATTAAGAATATATGTGTCTTTGTGAGAATGACAGATTTCTCACTAAAAGGAAAAAAATGGAGTCAACAATCCCTATCTTTTTTTTTTTTTTTTTAACTCAAGATTTTATTTACTTATTTGTCAGAGAAAGAGAGTGCACAAGCAGTGGGGAGGGGCAGAGGGAGAGGGAGAAACAGGCTCCGTGCTAAGCAGGGAGCCAGATGCAGGACTTGGTCCCAAGACCCTAGGATTAGGATCATGATCTGAGCTGAAGGAAGACCCTTAACTGACTGAGCCCCCAGGCATCCCGGCAATCCCTATCTTCAAAAATTCCAAAAGGCATTATTTGCAGTGGTAACAGTATCCGAGAACTCCCCAGCCCATATTTTTGAGACATTCAGATCAGCAGTTAATGATAATTACAGTTATGTGCATGAATGAGTTTTTTGTTTGTTTAAAAAGAATTTTAAATCTGGGGAGAGGAAAATAAAAGCAAGTGCTTTTCCTACCTAGGAAGACATCACAGTATAGTATAATGTCTGCTGACATGCATTTATTAATGTCCCTCATCATTTTTGCCAAATCAGGGTAACACTGATAGTGTTACTTATTTACTTCATATTTTTCATTAAATTTGATTGCTTTTTTGTTTTTCATAAAACCATGGGTTTGTGCTAATATATTTTTTATAACACAGAAAGTAAAAATAAAACTTAAATTACAGTTGTTGAATTAATTATAATCATCTTGTATTCTACCATGTGCACCACACTTTGGGAAATACTGGTTTAGGGAAGAGAGCATTGTTTTGGAATCAGGCCTGATTTGGAATGCTAATTCCATCACTCTTGGCCCAAGCACTTATCTGAGTCTGTTTCTGGATCTTAAAGTTGAGAAAAGACAATACTTGAAGGTTGATATGTGTTTTAACTAAATAATAAAATTTGTAAAGTGCTTATTGATTCAAAGAAGATGTTCAAGAGCTGGTCTTTCTTTTACCACCCTACCCCATCCTCACACCTCATCTCTGTACGAAATTACTTAATTTTAACGTTGTAGCTCTTGGACAACTTATTTCTGGGGCAGAGAAACCAAAATTGTTACTACCAATCACACATTTATTGGAAATTAATCTAGCAGTTTTGGTCCTTGTTGATAAGCTATTGTGCTTAGTTTTTTAATTTGGGTAAAATCTAAAAAACTTCTGTAGCTTTTGTGTTGCAGTAACTATTTTAGACACATGATTTGTATGTGTATATAAAAAATCTGTATTGTGCAAAATTGTGTATTGGATATGGTATTACAGAACTTTGTCTTTAAGGTTAGTAATTTTTTTTTTTTTAAGGGTTAGTAATTCTTTTAACACACACATTAAAAAGGCAGGTCAAGGGCCATATTTTAGGAAATTATAGTAGTCACAGTATTTGCTAGCAAAAATAAAGCTGCTTCAATCCTGATCAGATATTTAAGCAAGAGAAGGTGATTGAACTTTGGAATTTTTCTGCTCATAAAAAATTTTGGCCTTGTAATTTAAGATGTCTGTTTTGAGGCTTTAAGTTTTTATTGTGATCTTAGATTAGATAACAAACTCAAGTGGATTGGATTTCTTGATTTTAAATGGCAGTGACAAAACATTTTCAAGAAAAATATCCATTACATATTAAGTTTTATATAAAGGAGTTTAGTTTACTTTCTCATTGAGATATAAAGGATAAGTAAACTTGAAATGAAATGGATCCTTATATCTGAATAAAATTCTTAGTCTAAAGACAAATTTGGAAAAAATAATTGTCTACTTAATTACTAAGTTAGTGATTAAAATACAAATTTTTTAGATTAAAGAAGTATGCCTAATGAAGTAGGATTGCTGGTGTTCTCCATACTCTTTACTTAGGAGATTTCATGTGGACTTTCCATTATCTTGATTCTTTTTCTTTACTCAGATTTTATTGTGAGTCCTGAAGCTGGAAATCTTTTTCATTCAGCAGTTTTTAGATTCCTTTATGAAGAATTATGTGTAACATCAGTATATATTTTATTGTATATTTTAAATTATTGAAATAAGTAATTTTTACCCTAGAAATTCAGATACACCTTTACATAAAATCTGCTCTAGCTGCAGTTTTTGTGACTACCAGTAGATGGCATTGTAAGTTCATGAAAAAAAAAAAAATTGCCTCCGTAAATTAAACAACTTGAATACAGAATTCTAAGCCCGGAAACTTTCAAAGTTACAGATATTCTAAGTGACATTGATGGGGTGGGATTGGTCATGTGGGTTAAAAATGTCTGTTACCTTTAATTTTGTCTTACAACAATAGTTGGTAGGGATTTTGGGGTAACATTTATATCAGTTTGCAATCTTTAGTGTGTATCAGAATTAACAGGAAGCCTTGCTAAAAAGAGATTGCTGGGCCCAGAATGTGATTCTGTAAATCTGCGGTCTGGTGCCAAAATCTGTATCTCTAACAAATTACCAGGTGATGCTAATGCTCACATGAATGATGTTGATAGTCTGCGGAGCACACTCTTAAGAACCACAGGTTTTTTTTTTTCTTTTTTTTTTTATTGTGGTAAAATATAGGTACCATAAAGCTAACTACCTTATTATTTTAAGTGCACAGTTCATTGATATTGAGTACATTCACATTATTATGCAGCCATCTCCACCATCCATCCCCAGAACTCTCTTCATCTTCTAGAACTAAAACTGTATACTCAGTAAACAATAACTTCCCATTTTCCCCTTCTTTCAGCCCCTGGAAGCCATCATTATACTTCCTGTTGCTATGATTTTGAGTACCCTGAATACCTCATACAGGTGGAATCCTGGCATTTGTCTTTTTGTCACTGGCTTATTTCATGTGGCACAATGTGCTCTAGGCTCATCCGTGTGGCGGCGTATTGCAGAATTGCCTTCCCTCTTAAGGCTGAATAATACTGCATTGTGTGTATAGACCACGTACTGTTGATCCCTTCATCCATCGGCGGACATTAAGGTTGCTTTCACATTCTGGCTGTTGTGACTAGTGTTGCTGTGAATGCAAGTGTACAAATATCCCTTCAAGACCCTGCTTCCACTTCTTTTGGGTATACACCCAGAAGTGGAATTGCTGGATCATTTGGTGATTCTCTTTATAGTTTTTTGAGGAACTAACCATACTGTTTTCCAGAGTGGCTGTACCATTTTGTGTTCCCATCAAAATTGTTTTCTGGTTTTTTGATAGTAGCCATTTTCCTCCGTGTGAGGTGGTATCTCCTTTTAGTTTTGGTTTGCATTTTCATGATGATTAGTGGTGGGGGACATCTTTTCACATGCTGATTGGCCATTCTTACCTCTTCTTTGGAGAAATTCTATTCAAGTACAGTTGCCCATTTTTGAAGTCTGCTGTGTCTTTGTTCCTGGGTTTTAGGAGTTCTCTGTATATTCTGGATATTAGTCCCTTATCTAACTTGCACATATTTTCTCCCATTCTGTGGGTTTCTTTTCTTTTTTACTCTGTATAATGCCTTTTGATGCACAAAATTTTAAATTTTCATTAAGTCCAATTTGTCTTTTATTTCTTTTGTAACATGCCCTTGGTGTTGTCTCTTAAGAAATCATTGTATCCAATGTCATCAAGCTTCTGTCCTATGTTTTCTCTAAGAGTGTTATTGTTTTAGGTCCTTCCTTTAGGTTCTTGATCCATTTTGAGTTAATTTTTATATGTGGTATTATGTAAGAGTCCAGCTTCCCTCTGTTGCATATGGATATCCAGTTTTCCCAGCACCATCTGGGAAAAAACTGTCCATTCCCCATTGAGTGGCACCTATGTCAAAAATCATCTGACCATATATGTGAGGGTTTATTTCTGGGCTCTTTGTTATACCCCAGTAATCCCAATGTCAGTCTTTATGCCATTATCACACTGTTTTGATTATTGTACTATAACTTACTGTAGTAGGTTTTGAGATCTGGGGCATGAGTCCTCTAGTTTTGTTCTTTTACAAATTATTCTGGCTATTTTGGACCCTTGAGGGTCCATGTGAATTTAAGGATGTGCTTTTCTATTTCTGAAAAAAAACAAAACAAAACCCCAAAAAACAAAACAAAACAAAAAACACACACACAAGAAACCTTATTGGAATTTTGATAGTGATCACATTGAATCTGTACATCTCTTTGAGTAGTATTAACATTAGAAAATGTGTTTACTGAAGTATAGTTGACAAGAATTGACATTTTAATAATATTAAATGTTCCAGTCCATGAACATGTGATGCGTTTCCATTTATTTGTGACTTCTTTCAGTCATAGTTTGTAGTTTTCATTATACAAGTCTTTCACTTCCTTGGTTGAATTCCTAAGTATTTTATTCTTTTTGATGCTATTGTGAATTGAATCATTTTTGTAGTTTTTTTTTTTTTTTAGGTTGTTCATTGTTCCATATAGAAATACAACTAGTTTTTGTGTGTTGATTTTGTATCCCTTTACTTTGCTGAATTCATTTTTTTGGTTTTAATAGTTTTGTTGTTTTTGGAATTCTTAGGGTTTTTTGCTTTGGTTGGGTTTTTTTGAGGTAGGGGAGGGGCAGAGAGAGAGAGAGAGAGAGAGAGAAGGAGACTCTTAAGTAGGTTTCACACTCAGGACTCTGTGCCTTGATCCCAGGACCCTGAGGTTTTGACCTGAGCAGAGACCAAGAGTTGGACACTTAACTGACTGAGCCACCCAGGTACCCCAGAAATTATTAGGGGTTTTATAAGTAAGGTCATATTATTTGCAGAACAGAGATCATTTTCCATTTTCCATGCTCTGGCTGTTTTAATGGGAACCACTTGGTGTTTTGTGCACTAAACCTGATCAGGGAAAGTTTCCTGTCCTGCTCTTAGTCTCTAGTCTTAATGTATCCCTGTGAATCCAGGAGAATTGTCCATTAGTACTAAATGTGCCGTGTCTCATCCACTCATTGATACACCAAGTAGTTAGAAACTACTTTCTGGAGCCTTGTTCCTTGGGTTAAACAACTCTATGCTTCACCATGGTATAGTTTCAGCTTATTTTTATTTTCCTTTCACCTGTCAGATCAAGTTAGTAATAGTGCACACCTCATAGGGTTCTTTTGAAGATAAGTGAGTTAATACAAGTAAAGTACCTAAAACAGTGCCATGTAGGGGGTTGACTATCATCAGTATAATTATTATTTTAATACATGTAAAGCACTTGTAACGGTTACTGGCTTCTTATTGTTGTTCCTGTCTGCTGTGTTCTTTTTGTCTGGTATTATTAGTGGCATCCCATGTTTTAAAACAGGAAACTTTAAAAATTATCACTATTGGGTTGAGGGGGTAGGAGAAGAGTAAATGAAACAAGATGGGATTGGGAGGGAGACAAACCTAAGTGACTCTTAATTCACAAAACAAACTGAGGGTTGATGGGGGAGGGGGTTGGGAGAGGGGGGTGGGGTTATGGATATTGGGGAGGGTATGTGCTATGGTGAGTGCTATGAAGTGTGTAAACCTGGCGATTCGCAGACCTATACCCCCGGGGATAAAAATATATGTTTATAAAGCTGTAAAAAAAAAAAGAAAAAGAAAAAAGAAAGGATGAATACCCAAGTTTTGTAGCAACATGGACGGGACTGGAAGAGATGATGCTGAGTGAAATAAGTCAAGCAGAGAGAGTCAATTATCATATGGTTTCACTTATTTGTGGAGCATAACAAATAGCATGGAGGACAAGGGGAGATGGAGAGGAGAAGGGAGTTGAGGGAAATTGGAAGGGGAGGTGAACCATGAGAGACTATGGACTCTGAAAAACGATCTGAGAATTTTGAAGGGGTGGGGGGTGGGAGGTTGGGGGCACCAGGTGGTGGGTATGGTAGAGGGCACGGATTGCATGGAGCACTGGTTGTGGTGCAAAAATAATGAATACTGTTATGCTGAAAAAATAAAAAAATAATTAAAAAAATTATCACTATTAAAATAATACCATGTTGGTCGATACTATTAAAAGTTTTAATGGATTTCCTTCACTTTTAAATCTTTACTCTTTTTTTTTTTTTTTAAAGATTCTTATTTATTTGACAGAAAAGAGAGAGAGGGAATACAAGCAGGGGGAGTGGGAGAGGGAAAAGCAGGCTTCCCACTGAGCAAGGAGCCTAATGTGGGGCTTGATTCCAGGACCCTGGCATCGTGACTTGAGCAAAAGGCAGACGTTTAACGACTGAGCCACCCAAGCACCCCTACTCTTTATTTTTTAATTTTTTAAATTTTTATTCTTTTAAAAGATTTTATTTATTTTTTGGCACAGAGCAAGCAAGAGAGAGAGAAAGAGAGCAAGCACAAGCAGAGGAAGCAGCAGGCAGGGGAGAAGCAGGGTCCCCGCTGAAGAAGGAGCCCAACATGGGGTCAATCCCAGGACCCTGGGATCATGATCTGAGTCACTCAGGCGCCCGTCTTTGTTTTTTTGTTTGTTTGTTTGTTTTGTTTTTTTAATGAAAAAAGATTTTATTTATTTGAGAGAGAGTGAATGAGACAGAGCTCAAGAGGGCAGAGGGTCAGAGGGAGAAGCAGACTTCTGCTCAGCGCGGGAGCTGGACACGGGACTTAATCCAGGGACTCTGAGATCAGGACCTGAGCCCAAGACAGCCACTTAACCAGGAGTCCTAAAGCCTTACCCTTTTGAAATTCACAAATAAGGTAGTTCTATTTCCCAACTCATTCTGAACAGTTAACATCAATAGGCATTTAAAACCAATTATATATACAAGCTGTTTTTTTCCTCTTGGGCTTCTAATTCATGTCACTTTTTGTTAGCTGGCGCGGCTTATTGTATTTCAGTCCTACTTGAGGGGGACATTGAGACGCAAATCTGTTTATCAGAATGATCACTGAAAGTAAAGGGAGTGTAAATATCTAGTTTGGAGTTTACTTAACCTTTTCCATTGAATCACTGTGTCATTTGGATCATTTCATTTGTCTTTTTTGTTATGAGTAGCTTTAGAAAATCTGAGTATATAATTGTTTACAACTACCCGCTCTAACAGTGAGAAGCAAAAGGTAGATAAACTATTAGCCAAAAAAAAGGTTTTGTGGTAATTATTGATAATTTGTCCTTTAAAAACTCAAACCTACTTATTGAGGTGACAAGTTAATGAGATTCTGTTTTTCTATTAATAAAGAGAACAGTATATTTTCTGACTATTAATAAAGAGAGAACAGTATATTTTCTGTGTTTTTCTTGCTTTCCCCTCACACAGTGAGGAAGCAGGGGGAGCAGACATCCTGGTAGTTTAGTTATTATGTAGTCCTGAAATAACCTCTACATTGTTTCCAAATCTAATGTACTCCACAGTAAATATGAATACCATTAATAAAATATTTTTAAATTTTAAAACTATGTTTCTTTAACAGATTTCTATAATCCAGGAGCTTGTTACGAATTATGAAACCTCTCTTAAAACGTGTGACTTTTTTAGCCCTTATGGTAAGTTTAAATTAGATTGAATTGGAATTTGATTACTTACTTCAATCCATTTTTAATCACTTAGAGTAAAACTAGCCTGTATTTTATGTATGTGCTACCTGATACCTATTTACTAAATAGTTTTTGAATTTGTGAAGGAAATTAGAAGAGCACTTTCAGTCTTACTTAATTTAAATTTTCCATAATCTTGTGAGATGGGAGTTAACTGTGTTTTAACATGGGTAAACAGACTTAAGAGGTGAGTGGCTTGCTAAGATCGGACAGTTAGTTTATATTGAAACCTATTTTTCCCAAATTCCTACTTCTCTGTTCTTTCTACTCTTTTTTTACTTTAAATTCTGTATGATTTAGTCTTTTGTTTCTCTCTTTATCAGGACAGATTTATTTATTTATTTATTTATATTTTATTTATTTGATAGAGAGAAACTAGGCAGAGAGGAAGGCAGAGAGAGAGGAGGAAGCAGGCTCCCTGCGGAGCAGAGAGCCCGACGTGGGGCTCCATCCCAGGACCCTGGGATCATGACCTGAGCCGAAGGCAGAGGCTTTAACCCACTGAGCCACCCAGGCGCCCTATCAGGACAGATTTAAATTAAGCCATCTTAGTTTAAAAAACATTCTAGACGGGGCGCCTGGGTGGCTCAGTGGGTTAAAGCCTCTGCCTTCAGCTCAGGTCATGATCTCAGGGTCCTGGGTTCGAGTCCCACATCAGGATCTCTGCTCAGCAGGGAGCCTGCTTCCTCCTCTCTCTACCTTCCTCTCTGCCTACTTCTGATCTGTCTCTGTCAAAGAAATAAATAAAATCTTAAAAAAAAAAAAAAAAAAAAAAAAAAAAAAAAAAAAAAAAACATTCTAGAATGCTTTCAAGTCATGCAGATGCTAACTTCAGTCTGAGTTCTTCCTGTGTCTTTTACATGTTATTGCCCTTTTGTTTTTGTTAGTTTAAAACAAACTTCATAATGAAATAACAACACAGAAGTAGATGGGAGAATGAACCCTTGTGTCCCCATCACCCCGCCTCAGTGGCCAACATTTTGCCAGTCCTGTCTGAAGTTATCGTGTCTCTTTTCTGGGGTATTTTTATTTTTATTTTATTTTATTTTAAAGATTTTACTTATTTATTTGACAGAGATCACAAGCAGGCAAAGAGGCTGACAGAGAGAGAGAGAGAGAGAGGGAAGCAGGCTCCCCACTGAGCAGAGAGGCCTATGCGGAGCTCAATCCCAGGACCCTGAGATCATGTCCTGAGCTGAAGGCGGAGGCTTTAACCTACTGAGCCACTCAGGCGCCCCTTCTGGGGTATTTTTAAAGCAGACATCCTGTTTTACCTGTCAGTACCTTAGCACGCATCTCTAATGGTTTAAAACACTTACACAGAAGATGTAGCCAGGGTGCGAGTTCACACAAGTTAACGCTTGTATCATAATATTGAACACTCAGTCCGCATGCAAGTTTCCCCAGTTACCTCAAAAAATGTCTCTGTGTAATTGACTTATTTGGCTCCGAAAAAAGTCTACACTTTACATTTGGTTATGTCTCTGATAGTCTTTTAATCTTGAGCAGTAACCTCCCCTCCCATTAAAAACAAAAAAATCCCCACCATTTGTTAAAAGGTCATTTGTCTTATGGAATGTTCCAAGTTATGGATTTGGCTGATTGCTTTCTCCTGGTATCATTTAATATATTTTGCTCTCCATATTTCCTGTAAACCTGTAGTTAGATTTACAGGCTTGATTAAATCCAGGTTTCTTGTGAATACTTATGTGTTACTTTGTCTCACATCTGGAGCCAGAAGACATTCTGGTTTTCTCTTTGTGATGTGATGATGGATCTGGGTTTAGACGTGGTCAGCCTGATCTGCTGGTTAAAAAGTTCCTCTTACCTGGTGATTTTGGCAGCCCCTGAGGACCATTGCCTCAGTCCCTTATTTCATTCGAATCATTTTTTCCCCTGCATTTAATAATTAGAATTTTTCTTATAAAGAACTTGCCCTCATCAAATATCTGGTTCCCCTGAAATATGGTTTACATAAAAGGAACAAGATAAATACTTGTCTCTTTCCCTTATTTATTATTTGTTTTAATTTATGCTAATTTTTGTGTTTACATTGTTCTTTCATTTGATTAGTCTAGGAAACCTTTTTTTTTTTTCCTGTGGTGTGGGTAAATTCTCCTCTCTCCTCTTTCTACCTAATTTCAGACCTGTATGTCTTCCCTGCTGAAATCCATTTGGAGAGCTTGGTATTTCTTTATCTACTGTTCTGTAGCTCGAGGTTCAGAATGGGGAACAGGAGAGAACTCAGCTGACTGTCACTGCTTTTGTCACATTGTCGGGTTCATTCCACCTTGTCAGGAAGGTCTCTTCATACCTTCAACTTTGGCTTCCCCTGATGTAGGATTGAGGCCTAGGAAATGCAAAGCCCTAGCAGGTCTTGTTTGTGTGGGGTAGTTAGGGACTTCTCTTAACCCAGCTGTTTCCCCTGACTTTTCCTGGTCTGCTGCCTTACATTCTCAGCCAGAAAATTCATAGAGTTAGACCGATTTACCTCTTTTCCCAGGATGGTTTCTTTGGGGTGAGGTAGGTGTTAGAAGCCTGTGAAACCAGCATCTTGTTTCTCTGCCTGGCTGCTACTATTTGAACTTTATGGCATAAAGTCCTACCTTTCTCTTTTGAAATTGGTTATTTTTCTGTGTTTTTACCCTTACTTTTGTGGTAATTATTAATTTCATCATGCATTAAGGGAGAAAGTATGTGATTTGCTTTACTTTGCCTTCTCTATAGTAATTTTATATTTGTCTGATTGCAGAGAATGGAGAGAAGGAACCTCCAACAACACTGCTCTGGGTTCAGTATTTCCTGGCACAGCACTTTGATAAACTTGGGCAGTATTCTTTGGCTTTGGATTATATTAATGCTGCAATTGCTAGTACTCCCACTCTAATAGAATTATTCTATATGAAAGCAAAAATTTACAAGGTAAAATCTTAGTTGTGTTTTTTGATGAATTTGACACTTTAAGAACTCTTGGAGTTTTTTCTATATAAAATATAAAAATAACTTCTAGGGTACACTGATAATCTGTTTCTAACACTCTAATAATTCTCGGGCGTTTTATGTTACATAGTGGTATAAACAGTATATAATCCTTGGTAATCCCTTGATACATCTCTTAGTAAATGCGAATTGTAATTTATCCAAAGAGTTCTAGATAAATTTGTTAGAAATGGTACCAAATTTCTAGTTTGTCTTTATTGACTTTTTCTATTTATATTCACCCATAATGTATTAATCATAAATTCTGTGGTTTCTTTAATACTTTCGTTTCTTAAAGCACATGGGTAATCTCAAAGAAGCTACAAAGTGGATGGCTGAAGCACAGTCTTTGGACACAGCCGATAGATTCATCAACTCCAAATGTGCGAAGTACATGCTTCGAGCAAATATGATAAAAGAAGCAGAGGAAATGTGCTCCAAGTTCACAAGGGTAGGAAATACCATACATGAGCGTGTACTTTTCTGAATTAGTAAAATGAAACTCCAGTTCTCTGATAATTTGTGAAGTTTGCCACTAAAGTTCAAAAGAATTCATTTTTTGTTACTATTTGTATGAGTCCCGTCTAAGTCGTGTCCTAAGTACGGTTTCTTCTGTGGCGGAGTGTGTGTGCACATGTGCTTCTGGTGGCGGATGGTTGAAAGACAGTAATAGGAACACAGTACCTTTATACACAAATAAGCAATATGCCAGACTTCAGTGCTTATGTGTAGTATTCAGTTTATAACTTTTTTGTCTCATTAGTAATTTGTGGCTCCTTTTTAATTTCTCTTTTACAGTTGTTTTGGATCTGCTCATAGAGTTCTTTCTATGTAGAACTAATACTTGTGGGGGTGCCCTGGGTGGCTCAGTTGGTTATGCATTTGACTCTTGGTTTCACCTTACAACATGATCTCCGGGATCAAGCCCCACATCAGGCTCCACTCTCAGTGCAGAGTCTGCTTGAAATTCTCTCTCTCTCTCTCTCTGCCCCTATTCCCCCTTGGGCGTGTGCACGCACGTGTGCTCTCTTTCAAAGAAATAAATCTTTAAAAAAAAGAGAGAGGGGCACCTGGGTGGCTCAGTGGGTTAAAGCCTCTGCCTTCAGCTACGGTCATGATCCCGGGGTCCTGGGATCGAGCCCCACATCGGGCTCTCTGCTAAAGCAGGGAGCCTGCTTCCTCCTCTCTCTCTCTCTGCCTGCCTCTCTGCCTGCTTGTGATCTCTCTCTGTCAAATAAATAAAATCTTTTTAAAAAAAAGAGAGAGAGAGAGAGAAAAGGACTAACATTTGTGGACTATAGTCTCTGGTATTTTAGAATTTAAGTTCTCCGAAATGTTGGGTTTAACATCTATTCCTTTCCTTTCCCTCCTTCACCCTCTTTACATATATTTTACCATGTGGACTTTCTATCTTGTTATAAAAATAGTAAGTTTATGGTTAAAAATATATGTAGACTAACAGAACAGGTAAGGTCAGAAACAGATGCACACGTGTTTGGAAACTTGGCATATAGCCAAGGTGCTTTCAGAATCAGAGATGAAAAGACATTGCTGACACAATTAGTTATTTGTATAGACAGACATAAAATGACATTCTTCTGCTGTACAGAAATCAGTTGCAACTTAATTAAAGAAAGCCTTATAATCTAGCTTTAGACTTTGAGGTAGGAAGCATTTCTTAAGGCACTGAAAACCTTAAGTATAAGAGTAAAGTGAATATATTTGGGGCACCTGGGTGGCTCAGTGAGTTAAAGCCTCTGCCTTCGGCTCAGGTCATGATCCCAGGGTCCTGGGATCGAGTCCTACATTGGGCTCTCTGCTCAGCAGGGAGCTTGCTTCCCCCTCTCTCTCTGCCTGCCTCTCTGCCTATTTTTGATCTCTGTCTGTCAAATAAAAATAAATAAATAAAAAATAAAATCTTCAAAAAAAAGGTACAGTGAATATATTTGACCATATTAAAATTAAAGTTTACCTATAACAAAAATAACTATAAGCAAAGTGAGAAGGTAGACCATAGAATTGGAGAAGGTATTTCCAATCCATATGATGGAATAAGAATTTATAAAGAACTCCACAAAGAAATAGTTACTTAATACACATTGAATATGACTTTGAGGCATAATGTGCAGACTGTGTTCCCAAGTTTAATTTCCAACTTTTGATGAAAATACTTGTGAATAAAATATTTTTACCTCCTAGTGCACATGACATACACATTGGAGGGCTTTAGTGCTGGTGTTTGTGAGTAAAATGATTTTAGATGAAAGTAAGTTAGCACTGTGCCCTGTGATACTAAGGTATTCCTACTGCAGCCCCAGCGTACCACCTTCCTTAAATGTTAACCAGATTCGGGTTGTGTCAGGGTGTTTATCATAACCTCCTATAATTTACAAGTCACAGAATAGCTTGAGCTTTTATTGTGAAAACTTAACTACTTAAAAGAATGTCAAAGAAACAAAAATACACACACACACTAAACCTTGTAAGCAAAAAACAAGACAAGAGAAACATGGGCAAAGGATGCGAATAGTTAGTTCACAGAAGTGGAAAGTGGAATGGCCAGAAACGGTGCTTTCATTAGTAATCAGGGAAATAGTAAGATCTCATTTTGTACTATCTAAGTAGCATAAATTTAAGTCTGGTGTTCGTAGGTATTGGTAAGTAATCTGTCATATATACAGATATATATATACACAAATATATATCATATATATGAAATGTATGTTATATTAGTAAGAGACAAATGGTGTATAGGTAGTAGCCTTTCATGAAAATTTAAATGTGTGATATATGTGAGTGTGTATGTATATATGTTTATCTATGTGAGTGTGTATGTATGTATGTTTATCTCACACATTTAAATTTTCGTGAAAGGCTACCACCTAGAGACCATTTGTTGTCTCTCACTCATCATAAAAATGGCTTTTTCATCTGAACCTTCCTGAATTCCACTTTCTCATATTTAGAGTAATGCAAATAATTTGTGTACCATTTGTAAGGGGAAATAGAAAGTGGCTTTAACAATTATTAAGCCCTGAGCTAAGTACTTTATATACATAATCTCACTTAATCCTACCAGTCCTCTGATAGCATTACTCCCATGTTATAGTCAAGAAAATATTTAGAGTGATCGGGTACTGGGCCAGCTGGAGATCACCCAGCTAGTCATTCATTTTGGAGCCAGGATTCTAGCTTAGGGGGTCTCTGACACTAAAACTAAAACACATGTTTTAGAATTGTAATAGGAGCAGAAACTGCAGTGACTAATGTTTCTGAAATTCATACGCTGCAGGATCAACAGATGTAAAATGGTAGGTATATTGTCGGGGGGAAAGCATTAGCAAGAACGCTGGCTAACAGGTAAGGAGAAGGAAAAATAAAATAAGGAAAATCATGATAATGTTTATGTTCACGTAGCACTGAACCATGTGTCTGGCATTTGGCAACAAAGTGGTTGAGACTCTGAAGGGTCACGTAGTACATAGTGCTGGAGCTCAGACTCTTCCATGCCCTTCACAGTGCAGCACAGTTTTGGAGATGGCAAGATGGTACAGGAATAGATGTAAAGGCAGCAGTGTTTGTGCAGGAGACAACCCCCTGAAAGGCCAGAGCGGGGATAAGAAGGAAAGTGCCAGTAAAACGAGTATACACAACCTTTTTTTTTTTTTAAAGGAAGTTAGGTTTTATTTATTTATTTGACAGAGAGAGAGAGAGCACAAGCAGGCAGAGCAGCAGGCAGAGGGAGAAGCAGGCTCCCTGCTGAGCAGGGAGCCTGATGCGGGGCTTGATCCCAGGACTCCGGGATCATGATCCAGGCCGAGGCAGATGCTTAACGACTGAGCCACCCAGGCTCCCCTGTACAAAACTTCTTAAGTTGAGTAAGACCAGTGATATTATTATTATTTTTAAGATTTTACTTATTTATTTGAGAGAGAGAACTCGAGAAGGGGAAGGTCAGAGGGAGACCAGACTCCCTACTAAGCAGGGAGCCCATGCAGGTCTCGATCCCAGGACTCCGGGATCATGACCTGAGCCGAAGGCAGTCGCTTAACCAACTGAGCCACCCAGGCGCCCCAAGTCCAGTGGTTTTAAAAACCAACAGGCACATATGCACACCCAGCCACAGTCAGCCAAGATGTGTCTGAAAAGGCACCACAGAATGTGGAAGAACAGGAAGGGCTGGCTGGTTGAGGAGAGGAGTCCCCGAAATCTGTGGTCCAACCGGCTTGTCAGACTTGCATCTGGTCATCCACACTTAACAAGTTTTCCTGTCGGATGGAGAGCTGCTTCTGTTTGGCCACTCTTGTTCTTTGGCCAGGCATGTCCATAATGGTGGTAGACAGCCCACTGGACCAGGGGAGGAAGATTGCTAACCTTCGAAAGTCACTTTATGTGTGATGATAAGTGATTCTAGCTGATGCTAATAAGTCAGTGAAGTGGCACATTTCCTTCTTGCAGAATTTTCACTGTTTTTTAGAGTTTTTGTATAGAGTTGTTGATGCAAGCTGGACAGTTCTAGTTAGTAAAGATTTTCAAATGAAAAAGAATGTAGATTTCTTAGAAAAATATGTAATTATCAAAAAATGGAAAATAAATACAACCATAAGGAAGAAATAGCATATACCTATAATTCCATTCACTGAGAGATAACCAGTTGTTGCTTTTTTTTTTTTTTTTTAAGATTTTATTTATTTATTTGACTGACAGAGATCACAGTAGGCAGAGAGGCGGGCGGGGGTGGGGGGGGCACATGCTCCCTGCTGAGCAGAGTTCCTGATGTGGGGCTTGATCCCAGGATCCTGAGATCATGGCCTGAGCCGAAGGCAGAGGCTTAACCCACTGAGCCACCCAGGTGTCCCGAGATAACCAGTTTTTATACTTTTAATGAAAATGTTGAAAATTGAACTAGTCACCCAAAAATGAGTGTGAAAAAGAACTGAAGGCTGAAGTTATTTATGTATGTATACCTTTACCATCTTCCGTGGTGGGTCACATAAAATATATTTGAAATAACTCCTCTAAATTGTGACAAAGCTTCAGTGTCCCTCCATTGAAAGTCGGTGCTTTAAGTCTTACACTCTGCTCAGAATTCTCATTGAACCCAAGTTAACAACTGTTCTTCCCAAATACCATTATTTGGTTTTGTCAGCCCACTGCCAACGAGAGGAGCTGGCAAGGAACAGGAAACAGACACATGGACATGAAGAAAGTATCAACCAATGGCCTAAGATGAAGGGAGGAGACTGGGAACCTGGAAAGCAGGCTTAGAACTATTCCTAACAGATTCAGCAATAATGGGTGTACATCAATGATAGTGACCCTGAGCCAACAGGGAGAGGGTTAAACAGCGTTTGCTTAAAAAGAAGAAGATAGGCAGTGCTTCATAGGATTACTGTCTTAAATGGTTCATCAATTCATTAAGGAGGCTTCCCCCTCCACCTGGGGCTTGAGCTCACAATCCTGCGCTATCAAGAGTCAGACACTTCACCAACTGAGCCACCAGGCGGCCCTGTGGTGTTCAAAACTTAGCTTCACCAGTTTGGTGCCTTTCCCGGGTAGTGTTGAATACCCCGACAGAGCTGGGTAAATAAGACATGTGATTTTGAATCAGCAGAATTTGGAAGCACCTTGAGATAGTTGTTTATTGCTATTCATTGTCATAATAATACTTGTAGCCATCGTTGTAAAAGAGAAAATGAGGTTTTTATAGGATCTCTTTTATTGTTTGCTTCCTATATTTGTGAATGCTTCCCTTGCAGGAAGGAACATCTGCCATGGAAAATCTAAATGAAATGCAGTGTATGTGGTTTCAAACTGAATGCATTTCAGCTTACCAGCGTTTGGGGAGGTACGGGGATGCCTTGAAAAAATGCCACGAAATAGAAAGGGTAAGTTGTAGAATTTTGACTCTATTTTTCTCCTGTAAGGTGACGAGAAAAGCAGGTTGATTTCTACATGGGATCCTCTACCTGTTCTGACTACTTTGGAAACTTCATTGTGGAAAGAAATCTGGATGGTTAGCCTTTCAGACATTCAGAAGTTGTGAACAGATGTCTGCTTTTTTGATCCTCAGTTGGTTATGATTGTGACGTGTCTACATAATTTGGTCTGTGGGAAGAAGGAAAAGATTGATCTATCAAGCCATTATTGCTATTATTAACATACATTCAGAATTTCTATTTCGTAATCAGGCCATTGTTTGATTTCATCACTCGCCCAGCAGGACACACAAGCCCATGGCCACCTCTTTCCCCTTTATGTCAGGATCTGCTCTGTAGTCAGCCTCTCTCCAGTTTGTCTTCCCAGGATATTGTTCTCTGTGAACAGCAGTCTGCGGCTGGTTTGCAGGCTTATTGTATTACTTGCTTTTAGGATTATGTGTGATGTGCCTTAGCGAGGGGACTTTTCTTTTCCTTTGTGTGAATTTTGTTTTCCTGTTCTTTGTCATCTCTGAAGCACTCTCCTTCCAAATGGACAACAGGAGGAAAAGAGCCACAAAAGCGCGCCTGAGGCAGTCCTCAGCAGCCCTCAGTTGGGGGCTCAATCGGCAGCCCCCTGCTCCCATGCTGACGCAGTATAAAGCCACAGGCGGCGTAGTCAGGTGAGCCTGCTGTCTGCACTGGGCAGTCACTTTGGCCGTTTTCCCGTGTGAAACTTCTGAGGTGACCCAGAAGAAAGAAATTTGCACATCCTCAGGATCATTATAATCATATCTCCAGCTTCAGCCCCAGTCCTAACATTAATGACCACGTATTTCTTTGTGATATTTATTGAGGATTGTTAGAATATGATGACTAGCAGTTTCATTACTAAGTTTCATTTAGATTATTCTCTCCCTTGAATTTATAGTGATGTTGGCTGAGGAACATGAAATAAAATTCTATAAGGTCAGATCAGCTATATATAGTTCAAGAAATATGATTTGGCTGGTAGGAAGCATTTTTGAAGAAAAAAGATTACAGGAAATCACTGGCTATCAGAGATTAAAATATGACAGACATTGTCACCCTCTGTTCATGTTACATAATTATTGCTAGAAACTTTACTGTTTTGATTTTGGATTTGTTAGTCCTTGAGGACAGAAAGAATTAGACACAGATTTTAAAAAAGAGTGGGGCGGGGGCGGTGCCTGAGTGGCTCAGTCAGTTAAGGGTCTGCCTTTGGCTCAGATCATGATCCCAGGGTCCTGGGATCCAGTCCTGTATTAGGCTCCCTGCACCACGGTGCAGGGAGCCTGCTTTTCCCTCTGCCTCTGCCCTGCTGCTTGTTCTCTCTCTCTCTCATGCTTGCTGTCTCTCAAATAAATAAATGATATCTTAAAAAAAAAAAAGACTATTTGTAGACACTTGTAAGCTAGTCTTTTATAGTAAAAGTAAGACTTAACTCTTCTAGTGGTTCTATGTTGAAGTGTGAATGCTTAGTACAAATAGGGAGATTAAATATTTATTGACTGATTAATGCTAAAATTCATTTCTAATAAAATTAACATAATCTAAAATAATTCTTAATGATATGTTTTGTGAAGATTTAAGAATAATTGCAGAATTTACAGATTTATTATAAGTATCTGCATAATTGCTTTTGTGCCTGGATTTTAACTATTTTTGTAAAGAAATGAGCACCTTTCAGAAATACAACGTTGCAGTTTACCTTCACCTTCAATGAATACAGTAGAAGTTCAAATAAGGGCTAGGCCTTTCTTTTGCCTTCAAAAATTCATTCAAGAATTCTGTCTTCAAGGTTAGTTTCAGCTATGACACATATTGCTGTTAGCTTTTAGTAATTGGATTTAAAATGTTAGAATTCTGGAATGGTCCCATGTAATACTTTCTCTGCTTTCATCTTGCCACCCTCAAAGGATTTTAGGATTATATGTAACAGTTATAAAGTCCAGCCCAATCTGTTTAGAACTTGAGTTTTATTAAAAACAAAAACAACCATCTTCAGAATATTGGATATAAACTTGTGTTCAGAATAACTTTAAACTATTTTCTTTTAAGAATTCCTTTCTTTTCCTATTTTTCCAGGTGATTAGTTTCTCATTATTTTAGTCTGCTTTATATCTGAAACACAGCAGTAATACATATTTCTAAAACTTCATGATAAGATCTAGGATTTCCAATAGATCAGAGCCATATGCAGTTCATAACTTGATCTTCTAGCGCATCTTAATCCTGATCCAGTTGACGCCTGCTTTATAATGACAAGATTTTCTATAAAGAGCATAGAGTCACGTATTATGCTATTTGGTCTGGTTATTATTTTTTGAGTCAGAGGTTTTTGTTGCCTTTCTGTATGTGAGCTTTTGTTGGTTTCCTCCAGGAACTCTGAGAAGTAATGGAGTGGGAGAATCTGGGTGAAAAGAGAGGGACTAGTAGGGAATTCTTAAAGGAAACCACACTCTTAAGCTGTCACTAGCATTTCTCAGTTCTTCGCTGACTTGACTTAACGTTGATTCCAGCCCAATTTTGACAAGTTAAGCAATTCCTACCAACATTACCTTCCCCCGGCCCCAAAAGAACTAGTAGTTTATAATGAGAATATTGAGTTAAAAGCCTGAGCTGTATGTTAAAATTTGGGTACCTAGTTTCTGCAGGAAGCTGGTAGGTGACCATACTGTGTTATTGTTTAGCTAAAGTATGGGGAGACTAACTTCACCTGTTTGTGTCAGCTAGTAGATTTTTATGTTTTATAAATCTGGAGACTTAAATCACCTCAAGGTAGTGTTAGGGAGATCTTTGTGGTGATGGACTAGTTCTGTGTCTTGATTGTAGTCGTATTTACATAAATTTACACATGTGGGGGCGCCTGGGTGGCTCAGTGGGTTAAGGCTCTGCCTTCAGCTCAGGTCATGATCTCAGGGTCCTGGGATCGAGCCCCGCATCGGGCTCTCTGCTCAGCGGGGAGCCTGCTTCCCCCCTCTCTCTGCCTGCCTCTCTGCCTCCTTGTGATCTCTCTCTCTCTCTCTCTCTCTCTCTCTGTGTCAAATAAATAAATAAAATCTTAAAAAAAAAATTTACACATGTGATAAAATCATATGGAACTATATACCCACATTGTTCCGATGTCACTTTTTTTATTTTGTTCTCATACTGTCGTTGCGTAGGATATAACTTCTGGGGGGACACTGAGAGAAGAGTGTACAGGATATCTCTATGCTAACTTTGCAACTTCCTCTGAATCCATAATTATTCCAAAATAAAGAATTTTTTAAAAAGAAAATCAAGCTAAGATTATTTAGTTGTTTATAAGTAGGATTCTGCAATATAGCATTTCTTCCCAAAGCAAAATTATTTTGTTAGTATCCTACTTTTCCTAATGTACTCTAGCCTTATGCTGTCCAGCACTGTTAGCTTACTATAGAGTGACCAACATCCTGGTTTGCCTGGAGCAGAGCAGGTTCTTAAGACACAGGGCTTTCATTGGAAAAACCAAGAAAGCCCCAGACGAACTGGGATAAGTTGGTTACCCTATGTATGGAAGACTAACTGGAGAGAGGCAGCCTGTGAGCTGTTAACTGGTAAAGAGGCGGCTTAAATGTTGTGGTTCCCTACGGCTCCCTCTAAGACTTGACTCAGACCGTGTCTACTAAAGCTGCTAGAGTATCTCCGGAAACTTGCATCTGCCTTTTTACACATAAATGTTTCTCAACTTTAAAATAAAGTCCTGTAATCTTGTAGATGTTATCATCTCATTTTGTATTCCTTGATTATTGGCACTGCCATTTTTCCTGAGTTGTATTGGATTTTAAGATCTTATGGTGCTAGAATAACTTGATTTACATTAACCACGAAGATAATTTTGTGGATTTTTTTTAAAAGCATTTATGAAATATGTAACCTTTTGATTAAAAAAAACAGGTTCATGTTAATTCTTATGAGTTGGTTTGTCTTATTGATGAGAGGAATGCAGTTTTCAAACATAACCTGTTAAAGCATGATTCCTAAAGTTATCAACTAATGTTAAATGTTCATTTTTCCCTCTCTACACTGTGTACTCTTATTCTTTTTATCTTAGAATTCTTCCCTTAAAATCTCAGGTACTTAAAGTAATTCTGTGTGTAGAGTATTTCTAATCACCAGCACAACTAAAATTATGAAATGTGGACAATTACTAATGTGTCTTCTGCACAGTGAGTTACTTTGGCCCCCGAGACAGAGGGCAGATGAAGTAGGAGAAGAGCTTAATCTGGTTTTGCGTATTGAATCATTCGTTTTTCTTTGTATTTTTAGAGAAGCTAAAATAGGGGAGAAGAAAGAAGATAGAGGTAGAGGTGCACATAGGAAAGAAAATAAAAGTTTACATTGTTTTGAAGTAGCGATGTTAATTGTCTTCTTGCCATGTAAGGAATTAGCTTTTTAACTTCTGGGGCCATGGACCCTTTGAGAATTGAATGAAAGCTTTGAACTCTCTCCTTGGGAAAATGTTGTTATGCTCATTTATACACAGACTACATATTAAGAACCATTGCTAAAATGGAATGTTGGTAGATTAGTGGGAGTTTATTGAATGAGAAAAAATCATAATGCTCTGTGTCCAATAAAATTGAAAATATCTTAATTTGATTCCTTAACAACTTCGTGAAATTGGCTGTATACATTTCTTTATTCCTAATGGAGATTAAATATTTGAGGCTGTAGGAAATTAAGAGGTCACACATGCCTGATAAGCAGCTTCTCTCTTGAGTTGGCAAAAATTATCCTTATTGAATGTTTTGCCCTATGCCAGACCGTGGGGATAGAGATGACAGGGCTTACCCTCAAAGAACTTACAGTTGAGTAGAATAGTCTGATTTGTAAACATTTAATATGAACCTATATATATTTGACCTTCATTCAGAGCTCTGTTTAACTTTGTCATGTTGATTTTGGGAGAATACTAAGGAGAAATATTTCCTTAGAGCAAAAAATTAATATATACTGATTTCAGTTTAAAAAAATCTGATCTAACTTATTACACAGACATTGAGTATCATCACAAAACATGATTTATAAGGAATGGCCAAGGATTGTTATAACAGAAACTTCAGTTGAATACAAAGAAGAGTTTGATGTCCTTTGTAGTGTTAAGAACTGCCCAGTAGAGAGGGCAACTAAGTGGAATTGTGACTGCTTACACTGTATTTGGGCTTTTTATGATCTTCTTTTTAAAAATAGACATTGTTGACATATATGTAAGGAATAATTTTGTGGGTTTTTTTTTAAAGCATTTTTTTGAGATAACCGATGATCAATTTGACTTCCATACATACTGCATGAGAAAGATGACCCTTCGTGCCTATGTTGACCTTTTGAGATTAGAAGATATACTCAGAAGACATGCTTTCTATTTCAAGGCTGCCAGATCAGCGATTGAAATATACTTGAAATTGTATGATAACCCCTTAACCAATGAGAGCAAACAACAAGAAATAAATTCAGGTAACTGGAAAGGAACTTGTGTTAAAAGGATTGAAAAGAAAACTACATTTCAGAATGTCATTAGCATTAACAACGTATAGAAAAGCATGTTGTCAAATGGATGTGAAGACGAAATCAGGTCACTTATATGCTAAAAAAACGGTGGATAGGGAGAGGGAGGTGCTTGGAAGAAGTCAGTGGGATCCTATTCTGTAGCTGATACTGATAACTAGTCCTAATGGATGACTTGTAATCTTATTTATTTATTTTTTTATTATTAAAGATTTTTTTTTTTAAGTAATCTCTACACCCAACATGGGGCTCAAACTCACAACCCCGAGATCAAGAGTACTACATTCTACCAACTGAGCCAGCCAAGCTCCCCACAATCATTTTTTATTTTTATCTTCAGTAAGGCCAATTGGGAAAAATAGAAATGTCTGGGTTCTTTTTCTTTCTTTCCTTTTTAATAGCTTTGAGCCCTTTTGGGAAATACACATATTCTTACAACTTTTGCTGCCTAGTTGGTTGAAAATAATAGTGCCAATGAGAAGACATGTACAGCTTTTTATTCACTAAATTGTTAGTGTCTATAGATATTTGAGAGATAGTAGCATGGAGGCAAATTTCTGAACAGATCACAAGTATGTGTAAATGTCTGACTTACCCTTGATATATTCCAAGAGGGTCAGTGTCATCACACCCCTGTACGCTGATTGGGTCAGCAAGATGAAGTGATGCCTAAAGTCATGTATTGTGTGCAAGGCGGAACTGGGCCAAAATTGATTAATTTTGTTTTATTAATTTATTTTTTTAATTGATTAAATTTAGTCACAGTATTTGCTGGTTGCCTTCTGTGTGCTGGTGTGTGTGCTGGGCTGTGGGAATATACTTTCTAAAAAACCTCTGTGTCCTTGCCTTTTCCCCCTTTCCCCTCTTAAAGCTGTATTGCTTTAATGCAGTACTGTGTATTGCAGAAGAATGTGAGGTAAATGGAAACCTTGATTTAGAATTTGTGTTCACTTGGATATTTATAGAAAACCTGTCAGCCAAAGAATTGAAGAAAATGCTCAGCAAGCAAAGAAGAGCTCAGAAAAAGGCCAAACTGGAAGAAGAGAGAAAGCATGCAGAACGGGAACGTCAACAAAAAAATCAAAAGAAAAAAAGGGATGAAGAAGAAGAAGAAGCCAGTGGTCTCAAAGAAGAACTTATACCTGAAAAGTTAGAAAGGGTGAGATGAATTTACTGTGTTTCTTTGTAGGATTTACATTATTTGGTTCTGTTCTGGTCATGAACATGTTTTAATTAAATCTGGAGATCAGAGCTGTTTTGCAATATTTCAAGGTCATTATGATAGTAGTCAATTATTTTTGAGTGATAATATGCAAATTTTGGTTAATGCAAATGATACATAGAATTGTAGTTGTGGTGGGCAGCACAGTGGTCCTTGAAATCCAGCCACATTCCAAATCCTGGAATTTGTAAATATGTTGTATTACACGGCAATGGGGAATTAATGTGGCAGATGGCCTTAAAATAAGGAAGTTAGCCTGAATGATCTGGGTGAGCCCAGGTGAATCACAGTGCGTCTTCAAGGAGAGGGGGTTGGAGTAGCGGAGGAGGACTCAGTTCTCTGTTACCTGGTTTTGAAGAGGGAATGAGGGAGCGGCAAACGGAGATTGTGGGCAACCTTGAGAAGCCAAAAAGGGCATTGAAACACACTCTCCCTTAGAGCCTCCGAAAGGGACATGGTCCTGCTGACTTCTTGATTTTTGAAACTGGCACGACCCATGTTGGACTTTAGACCTACAGAACTGCCAAGATAATAACTCTGTGTTGCTTTATTGACACTAAATTTTTGGTAATTTGTTAGAGCAGCCAATTATCTGTTACATCTGGAAACATTTTATATATCTTCATAGGTTTTAGTTACAAAAATAAAGCACTTCATCTCTGGGATTTTCTCAAAGTGTCCATAGTTATTTGGGGATCATATTTAGGGAAATATTTAACTTTCAGGTTTATTTACTGTGGAATCTAGTATAAGGATTTTAAACTGGTGATTTTTTTCTATTTACACAATGCAATTGTATTTGTCTCCTCACTTTGAATGTTTCAAGATTAAGGGCTATCAGTATTTGGTGCCCCATCTCCTTAAGCCTGTGGAATAATTTTCTGGACATTTTGGAGTTTTATGAGATTATATTGATTTTATAATAAAAAAATAGAGCTATTTTCATTTTGAAATTATTGACTGTTTTGAATTTGTTTACAGATGATAGTTTTAAAATGTTTTCTTGCTTATTTGATCATATAAAGAGAACTGTAAGTTACTTTAGATATGTACTAATATGAGATTTGGGGGGAAACTTAACTTGTGTAGCTGTTTGTAAATGTAGTAATTTTCCTTTCTGTTTCAAAATAGATAGAAAATCCATTAGAAGAAGCTATCAAGTTCCTTATACCTCTTAAGAACCTTGTTGCTGATAACATTGACACTCATCTGTTAGCATTTGAAATATATTTTAGAAAAGGTAATCGTTTGAATTCAGTTGTTAATCCTTATTCATATTCAGTGTGATCTTTATCAGTTAGATCGTTAGAGTTCCATTTCAGCCTTCCACAAAGGCTCCTGATCCCTTTTTCCTTTGCTACCCAAAACTTTACAGGGCAATCAGAATATTATGATCAAATCCATTTTGAGAATAGTTTGAACAGTCATACAAATTGTTTACCTGAAGCATTCAATTCTACATGATTTCAAGCTTTTCTTTAGAAAATAAAAATTGTCTTTGATAACCAAAGTCAGCTGTGAATTTTGCTTATGAATGTTACAGGAAAGGTAACATTTTGTCACTGGAATTTGAGTGAGGCTAAAATAAAGTGACTAAAACAGCATACATAAATATTCATGCTGTTACTTTTATATTTTCTTTTCTGACACAGGGAAGTTTCTGTTAATGCTGCAGTCTGTCAAACGAGCTTTTGCCATCAACAGTAATCACCCATGGTTACATGAATGTTTAATTAAATTTTCTAAGTCTGGTAAGTATACAAAAGGTAATGTTAATGTAAAAGCGAATGTGACAGTTCAGCAGCCTTCTGTTAAGTTGGACATTAAAAAGATTTGCAATAATATAAAGCAAAAAAAGATAATATTTGTAGTGCATCTATAAATTAAACATACTAGTAAGGATATGCTAAAAATTAGTACATTTTTAAGCTAGAATATATTTATATTCCAAAGGAGCAATATTTTACTATGTAAAATGTATCAAGCTTAATAGTAAATGTAAATGTCTTTAAAAATGCTGACTTTCAGAGAACAGATGAAAAAATTTTTAATTCCAAATATTTTGTTTTTATAGTGTCTAATCATAGTAATCTTCCAGACATTGTGAGTAAAGTTCTATCTCAAGAAATGCAGAAAATATTTGTCAACAAAGATTTGGAAAGTTTTAATGAGGATTTTCTCAAACACAATGCTACCTCTCTTCAGCATCTGCTTTCAGGTCAGTGTCTGACTCCTCAGGTTAAAACATTTATGGAAGAGGTTAGAGTGAGATGAAAGTGAAAGTTTGTAAAGATGTTCAGCCTTATAAATTATCATAGAAAAAGAAATTAACACAATACCATTTTTGATCTTTCAAAATAAGAAAGGTTTTTTTGTTGTTGGTTTGGAAAAAGGAGATGAAAGTATGGTAAAGACATGGTGAATAAGAACTCGGTATTTTGCTTCTGAAAGTGTAAAGTGGCCGAGCAGTTTAGGAAAGCAGTCTGTCATTCTGAGTAAGAGCTTCACATTGGGGTGCCTGGGGGGCTCAGTCGTTTGAGTGTCTGACTCTTACTTTCAGCTCATTATGATCTCAGGGTCCTGGTGTTAGGTCCGTGATCAAAGGAGCGAGACTGATAACAAAGCGAAGGTTCAAGCAAAGCTTTATTTTGCGCCAAGCATTGAGAATCAAACCAACCGTTCAGGGCTGCCTTTTACAGAGAGAGCAAGCGACTCCCAGCCTCACAGACCGCCTAACTTTTATAGAGCGAAGGCCATGTGGTTGAGCCTGGCCACACACAGGTGGCCAATGAGATTGCAACACACAGAGAAAGCTGCACAGTCATGCTAGGTCACACACGGGTGGCCAATTGAATTACAGTTCACCCCATAGTAGCTATTTGAACTAGCCTATCACCTTGGTCAGAATTGGCGCCCAAAAGGCGGGGCCCACACTCCTTTGTAGCTAGGGAGACAGTATGCGTGCTCTACTGATTGGATGTCTCCACCTGGCCTGACCCGCCCTTGTATTTGGGCTCTGTTATCAGGGACTGGTCGACTACTTTCTACTGGTTTCCCCGACTTGCTTTTAAGTAAGTTCCCTGTTGGGGGAGGAGGGTAGGGTCAGTCGAAGTTTTACTGCATAAACAACAAAATCGCTGTTTAACCGAGATGAAATCGCTCTGGCTAAATAGGCCCTTACGCTGGATTGAGTCCAACGTGGGGTTGTGTGCTGAGTGGGAAGCTGCTTGAGACTCTCTCCACTGCCCCTTCATGTGTGTGCACTCAAATAAATAAATCTTCTTTTTTTTAAAGATTTTATTTATTTATTTGACAGACAGAGATCACAAGTAGGCAGAGAGGCAGGCAGAGAGAGGGGGAAGCAGGCTCCCTGCTGAGCAGAGAGCCCGATGTGGGGCTCGATCCCAGGACCCTGAGATCATGACCAGAGCCGAAGGCAGAGGCTTTAACCCACTGAGCTATCCAGGTGCCCCTAAATTAAATAAATCTTTAAAAAAAAAAAAAAAAAAAAGAGCTTCACATTATCTGTGATTTCTTGGCTGTGGTCATACTTTTGCAAATAATTTTAAAGAATTAATCCAAAGCAGAGATAGGGCTTTACGTGTAAAAATGGTAACTGAAATGTTGTGTGTAAGTGTAGGGAAAAGAATGGAAACAAATTTAATGTATGTCTAGTATGAGGGGAAATGGTAGTAAGTTTGTAATGAGATAGAAAACCAGGCAGTCCTATAATATTTATTCAAAAAATTTGTAATAACAGCGGTAATTTTGTAATATGTACACAGAATTAACATACAATATACTCTCAACTATGTTAAAAAAAAAAAAAAGCCTACATGGGATAAAGGCTAAAAAGAAACACATATGGAAGCTTTAGTTGTTTCCGTTCACATTTTGTGGTTATGAGTGATCTTTTTTTTTCTTGTATTTTTATTACTTGATATGTTTTGTATTTTGAGGATTTATTTATATCCTGCCAGTTACAGGAAGGATTATAGGCAGTTTATACAAATTCATAAAACAACAAAATGGCATGGATAGATAAGATGGTAAACTGGACAAAAGATTGTGGAAAAGGCATTGGGGACAGCAAGAAGTGTATAATTATGCTCCTGCAGTAAGCCATATACTTAAATATTTCAACCTAAGTTTTCTTGTTCTAAAGGGAAACTTTTTGATTCTGGTGTCTATGGAAAAAAATTATTTCCTATGAAAAATGACAGCTTCTTGGTAGTAAGGACAGATAATTTCTCTTCAAGAATACAAGATAATGAAAGAAAGCATTTCTTTATTATTATAATTATGGGAAATGCCTTCCCAAATATGTGAAATTCTAAGAGAAAGGTAATTTTTGCCACATAAAAATAAAACACCATGAAGAAAGTCAGAAGGCTGGGGCACCTTTTGTCAAGTAGAGCACGTGACTCTTGATCTCAGGGTTGCGAGCTCAAGCCCTATGTTAGGGGAGGAGATTACTTAATAAATAAAAATTTAGAAGAAAAGTTAAGAGGCCAATTGGAAAAAAATATTTACAGATATGCAACTAATAAAAAGCTAATAATATATGTAGAGCTCTTATAAATTAACAGTAAACAGTATAAATTGGTAAAAGTCCAAGAGAAAAATGAACATAGAGTATGGACCAGGAGATATAGGAGATACAGACATGGAGAAAGAGGTTATTAAAATACCTGTTGTCTCCGTTGTGAAAGGGAAGGCTTCATGTGTGAACTCTACCAAACATTTAAAGAGGAGTTAATACCTATTCTTCTCAAACTATTCCCCAAAATAGAAGAGGAAGAAAAACTTCCAGATTCATTCTATGAGGTCAGCCTTATCCTGATACCAAAACCAGATATAGACAGTACAGAAGGAGAACTACAGGCCAGTATCCCTGATGAACATAGGTGCAGAAATCCTCAACAAAATATTAACAAACTGAATCCAACAATTCATTAAAAAATCGTTCACCACAATCAAGTGGGATTTCCTTCTGGGTTACAAGGGTTAAGTATTTGCAGATCAATCAGTGTGAAACATCGCATCAATGAGAGAGAAAGGGTAAACACCATATGATCATTTTAGTGGATGCAGAAAAAATACCACCCAGGAATAGGGATAAAAAAAAAATCTTTAAGAATTACTTATTTTCGGGGCGCCTGGGTGGCTCAGTGGGTTAAAGCCTCTGCCTTCGGCTCAGTCATGGTCTCAGAGTCCTGGGATGGAGCCCCGAATCAGACTCTCTGCTCAGCGGGGAGCCTGCTTCCTCCTCTCTCTGCCTGCCTCTCTGCCTACTTGTGATCTCTGTCTGTCAAATAAATAATAAAATAAAAAATAAAAAAATTTAAAAAAAAAAGAATTACTTATTTTCTTTGTGAACATGAAAGCGTTTTCCTTTTGTCCCTCTGTCACACAATTTGTTCCTTAGTTGTTTTATTTGAAGGTATCATCTTTAAAAAATGATTTCAGCTACAGGGTAGCCCATATTTATAATTTGACCTTTGGCATTTCCAGGGGGAGGGGTGGTTGTTAAATCTGATCTCCTGGTAAGTGTTTGACAACCATCTCTTTTTGACAGAAGAAGCCCTGATTTGCAGCATTTTGCCATAATATAAACACTCCCGTTGTGGCCCTAGTCTGTCAGTAGGATGTCATTGAATTGGGAGTTGGGTGGAGACTTTGCATCTAGCTCCCAAGTTCTGCTTAGGAGTCAGCTCCAACCCGCTGCTGATTAAATGCTTGGAACCCTATTTGAAGTCATTGGTTGATGTCAGTTGAATCAATTGTAAGATCTTGGAGTTCACTCATTTTGTAGTATCTTGGTATTTCAGGGGCTAAAATGATGTATTTTCTGGACAAGTCAAGGCAAGAGAAAGCAATTGCTATTGCCACTAGATTGGATGAAACTATAAAAGATAAAAATGTAAAGGTAAGATTTTTCAGATTGATTTCTGCAAATTTGTGGATATGGAATGCTCTGACAGAACATGGGTCTTTACAACATAATTCTTGAGTGGGCCTTCAGAGTTGTGTCTGGATTTAGATCTCAGCTCTATCAGTTATGATCTGTGTCACACACATTAGGCAGATTTCCACTTCTTGGCTTCCTCTTCCTCATTTATAAGATGAGGATGAAAACAGAGGCATACCTGCGAGATACTGTGGGTTCGACTCCAGACTACGCTGATAAAGTGAATAGCACAACAAAATGAGTCTGGTGAATTTTTTGGTTTCCCAGTGCATATAAAAGTTATGTTTATACTGTACTGTAGTCCATCAAGTGTGTAATAGTGTTAAGTAAAAAAAAAAACAATCTAAATGCCTTAGTTAAAAAAACAGTTTATTACTGAGAAATGCTAACCATCAACTGAGATTTCAGTGAGTTGTAATCACTGATGACAGATCATCATAACAAATATAATAATAGTGACTAAGTTTGAAATATTTGCAAGAATCACCAAAATATGACACAGGGACACAAAGTGAGCAAATACTGTTGGGAAAATGGTGACAGTAGAATTGCAGACACCAGGTTGCCATAGCCTTCAATTTGTAAGAAACACAGTATCTGCGAGGCACAGTAACACTGGCTGTGTCTGTACCACTTACCTGCTTGGCGGGAGGGTTTACCGAAATACTGTCCTGCAAAGGGCTAACTCCCTGCCTGTGCATAGTAAGCCCTCAGGAAATGAGAACTACTGTGGTTAATAAAGGACATTTTCATTGTAGTGATTAGTTTCAGAGAGTCGCTTTTTCAAGCAGTAGAATTTTGCCATTTTTTAAGACTTTGCAGAATTGATTTCTAAAATGTTCCTGTTCTAAACTGAGGGTTGTTGGAGGGGAGGTAGGTGGGAGGATGGGGTTACTGGTGATGGGCCTTGGGGAGGATACATGATACGATGAGCACTAGGTGTTGTGTGCAGCTGATGAATCCCGGA
Source organism: Lutra lutra (assembly GCF_902655055.1). NCBI lineage: Eukaryota > Metazoa > Chordata > Mammalia > Carnivora > Mustelidae > Lutra > Lutra lutra. Next base: position 147,819,670 of record NC_062280.1, on the reverse strand, counting down.
ACTCTACCTATGAAACTAATAATACACCATATGTTAAGTAATTGAATTTAAATTAAAAATAAATAAATAAATAAAATGTTCCTGTTTTGAGGTGATTACTAACTGTGAGTAGCAAGAAGTTATCTTACACTGAGGCCTTGCCAGTTTTCTTTTGCTTAATTAACACCTTGTAACTTTTGGTTATTAAAATGATTAGTAACCCAGCCTTTTTTCTTAAAAATTATTTTTATTCTTGCCTTTTTAAATAGACTTTACTAAAGGTTTCTGAGGCACTGCTTGATGGCAGCTTTGGGAACTGTAATTCCCAGTATGAAGAATACAGGGTGGCCTGTCACAACCTGCTTCCTTTCACTTCCGCTTTCCTGCCCGGTGCAAACGAAGCTGACGGTCCCGGTGTGGCACTCAACCATACAGCCAACTATGATGTCTTGGCAAACGAAATCTGAAATCCCATAGAAAGTTGACTCCTATAAGACTCAGAGCTGAATTCAGATCAGGGTTTCCTTTTCAGGGTATATTTTAATATAGGTATGAAATGAAATAATTGGATAGAATTTGGCAGTAGAGTATTCTGTAAACTTACTTTATCCTTTATCTGACCCTGCCAATTTACATAAACTCTTTTGAAAATTACCTGTTTATACCTGTACAGTTTTCTTAAACTTTCAGATCATCAGCATTGTGATGGGTGCTGTCACTTCTGTATTATGACTATAATTTCTTATTGTGCTCAGTTGTATACAGCCCCACTGTAGTATTTTCTTTAGATCCTGGTTTCAGAATCTGTGTTTTGATCTGTTACTGGTTTGTTGTATTATTGTTTATTTGGTTGCTTTTTGATTAAAGCACATCAGTTTTAAAGTGTAAACTATATTTTGAAAACCACATGAAACTTTTTTTTGGCAACAAAGAGGTTTATTTTTAAATTTATTTCAGTTTGCCCTTTTTTCCACCTTAATTTTTTCATGATTTACCATTTCCTCCTTAATATCCATGAAAATTATACTTTCTGTTGAATAAGGGTACTCCAGTTTTATGTAGATGATTCAGAATGTGGGGACTGGTTTGCCTCTTAATCATAAAAATTCACTGGTAAATTTGTTGCATATCCCTAGATCAGTCTTTTAAGGACCTATGTGTAAGAATTATGCTATCTTGATTAAGTTGCTTCAGGTGTTAACAAGTAGTTTATATCTAAGTGGTGTGCTCCAAGGGAGCATAATAGGGAAGAATACAAATTATAAAGAAACATTGTTACTCTTATAGCCATGCACTGACTCTTTAAATACGTTTTTGTATCAGCAAAATGAAAATTTAAACTATAGTTAAACTATTAAAACATTGTTGAGCAATATTTTTGGGCGGAAGTGTAGGTTTTTGTTTTATCTTGTACAGAAAACAATATTGGAATCATTCAGTATATTTCTTTCAGAACTGTGTAAATATGTCTAATATTAATACATCCCTTTAAGGCAAATATGAGTTCAAAAAGGGAGATTTTATTTAGAGAATCCATTCTAATTAAAATGGTTTTCCTTCACTCTAAGCTGTTTAGATTCATAATTAAGAGAAAAAAACTCACTGTAAAATAATGCCAACCTATATAATGCTGTAATAAATTATTTTGTACACAGTTGCTTATTTGTATTTGTGTTATTATTTCACATAAAATATTTTTGCAAAATGTTTTTTCTTCAAAGGAATAAAAACTTAATCATTTAATTTTTACAAGTTTATAAAAAAGAAAGTTGGTTATTAAAAAATAAACACCTACCAATAAATTCTGGTGCCACAGCAGCTTGGCTTCTTTTTAGTGTTTTAATAATTTTTGAACTTTGCAGTCTTTGTCACAAAGTGATCCTGGCAAGCATGTAATTCATTATGTTACTTTCAGCAAGATGCCACTTGCATAAATGATTCCCATTAATCATAATGTGGAAATCACACTGGTAGCAGCAGTGTTTTGTTTTTTATTTTTTTCAGTGCCAGTCTTTTAAAAGGCATCTCATTGGGATCACTTGAGAATTTCTGAGAGTTACAGGGTGGATACACTTGAAATGTGAGGAGTTGGGTTCAAGGTGTGGAAGGCAGGATAAAGGGTGAAATCCAGTAGTGGCTGAGTCAGTGGATAGAGGTTGTATCTGTTCTCCTCCCTAACTCCCATCCCACTTTGAATATAAGCATCTTATAAACCTGGTATAGGGGGCACTTGGGTGGCTCAGTGGGTTAAGCCTCTGCCTTCCACTCAGGCCATGATCTCAGGGTCCTGGGATCAAGTCCCACATTGGGCTTTCTGCACAGCGGGGAGCCTGCTTCCCCCTCTGTCTCTGCCTGCCTATCTGCCTACTTGTGATCTCTGTCTGTTGAATAAATACAGAAAAATCTTTAAAAGCAAAAAAACAAAAAAACCCAGGATAGGGACAGGGATCTTTTTAGTTAAGGGGGTTGGGGGTGTGTCTTGTTCCCCCACTCCCTACCCGCTGCCTCCAGCTTGGCAGAGGCCCTTTACCTTTCAGAAAGCTTAAGAAGAAGCATCTGAGAACCAAGTACTTACAGAAGTCTCTAGTCTCAAGAGAAAAGTGAGAAGTCCTTTGTCCTGGGAGATCTGCCAAGATTATCAGAACAGATAGGAAAAGACACAAAGATTCAAAGCATAGTGTTGTAATTTAAGAATTTGGCTTCCAGTTTCTTGTGATTTCTTGAGGAACGGAATGAATTTAGTGGGCAAAGCCTAGAGGGTAAAGAACCATAATTCAGTCTGTATTGTGCACCTATTATGTTTCAGACACTAGTCTAGGTATGACATGTACAGTAGTGAGCAGAATTAAGTGCTCTTCTCATGGAGTTTATATGCTAATGAAAGGAGGGAGAAACAAATATAGGATATATTATTCTGTAGTGATAATTGCCATGAAGAAAAACCAAGCACAGTGTGAAGACAGAGAGTAGTGTTGATTATAGTGAAATTTTTGACTATCAAAGAAAGAAGTTGAAAAGCTTACAGAGGAAAAAAGATTGTTCTCAAAGGAAAGAGAATCAGATTTATCAAAAGCATCATTGAATATAAGAAGAAGGAGGGTTTTTTCCAAGTAGTGAAGAAAAATTCCTTCGAGTTTAAAATTTTATATCCAGCCAAATTAGCCTAGAATGTCATAGTATCTAAAAATATCTTTAAGTGGGGCTCCTGGGTGGCTCAGTCCCTTGATCCCCTTTGCTTCAGTGATTTTCATCTTCAGCCTGATCAAACTAACCAGTCCCTTGGCGACATCCCCTCCTTGTCATGGGTAGAAACTTTCACTTCTGAAATAACTTACACAAGTCATGCTGACTCTAGTCTCCCATTCCTCTTACCCTGTTCATTCGGTTATTCCTTCCATAGCTGTTTCAGCTCACCACAGCCTCCCACGATTCTCCCGAAGAGGTTGAACCACCCATCTCTATCTTTGCTTTATAGTTCCATCAGTCAACGACTTTCTCATTCCACTGGGCTTCATTTCTGTGCCAAGAAAAAGTCCCAAGCTTGGTTGAATTCAATAACAAGGATCCTCCAGTCTCATAGAGTGGGCTTAGTGGGCTCCAATCTCACAAGAGTTCATACTTGGTTTCCCAGTATGCTGTCTCCTAGCTACTTAAAAAATTCTCCACTCACTCCTCAGGGTGCCCTTTCTGCCTTGCTCTTAGGTGTGGTAGGCGGATCATGTGATAGGCCCTCCTCCTGCCCAAAGACATCCATGTCCTAAACCTGGAAACCTGGGAATATGTTACTTTCTATGGCAAAAGGACTCCATAGGTGTGATTAAAGATCTTGAGATGGGAAGATAATTCTGGATATCTAGAGTGGGCCCTGAATGTAATCACAAGGGTCCTTTATCTTTCTGTCATCTGTCTACATCTTTTAAGGAATTGGCCCATTTCATCTAGTTTATCAGACTTGTGGGCATGGAGTTGTTCACAATATTCCTTTATTATCCTTTTAATATCCATGAGATCAGTAGTGATGGCCTCTCTTTTATTTCTGTTAGTAATATTGTGTTTTCTCTCTTTCTTGGATAGCCAGCTTAGAGGTTTATCAATCTATAGATTTTTTTTCAAAGAACTAGCTTTTGGTTTCATTGATTTCCTATTTTCAACGACATTGATTTCTGCTCAATTTTTTATTATGTCTCGTTTTTTGTTTTTTTCCCTTTGGATTTTTTTTTTTTTTTTTTGCTCTTTTTCTAGCTTTCCCAGAAGCTTAGATTATTGCTTTAGATCTTTCTTCTCTAATATATGCATTTAGTGCTATAAATTTCCCTCTAAGCACTGCTTTGCTGCATTCCACAAACTTTAATAAGTCCTATTTTCATTTAGCTCGAAATACTTTTAAATTTCTCTTGATATTTCCTCTTTGACTCATGTGTTGTTTAGAAGTGTTTTGTTAATCTCCAAATACTTGGAGATTGTTCAACTATTTCTATTATTGATTTCTAATTTAATTCCATTGTCATTTGAGAGCATGTTTTGTGTGAATTCCATTCTTTTATGTTTATTAAAGTGTGTTTTATGACCCAGAATGTGGTCTAATTGGTGAATAGTCCCTGTCAGCTTGAGAAGACTGTGTATTTTGCTGTTGCTGGATGAAGTGATCTATAAATGTCACATCCAGTGGTCTGATGAAGCTTTGGATTCAACTATATCCTGATTTTCTGGCTGCTGCATCTGTCAATAACTGATGGAGAGGTGTTGAAGTCTCCAACTATACTCGTGGATTTGTCTCTCTCTCCTCGTGGTTCTATCAGTTCTTGCTTCACGTATATTGACGCTCTGTTGTTAGGCACATACAAAAGGATTGTTAAATCTTCTTGGGGAATTCACCCCTTTATCATTATGTGATGGTTCCTTTATCCCTAATAATTTTTCTTATGAAGTCATTTTGTCTGAAATTAATGTAGCTACTCCGGCTTTTTTTTTTTTTTTAATTAATGTTAGCATGGTGTATCTTTCTCTATCCCTTAACTTTTAACCTGTGTATTTACGTTTAGAGTGGATTTCTTATACACAGCATAAAATAAGGTTCTTGTTTTTTAAAATCCGTTCTGATAGTTTGTTTTTAATTGGTATTTTTAAATCATTCATGTTTCAAGTGATTATTGATATTGTTGGATTAAAATCTACAATATTTGTAACTTCCCATTGCCCCTGTTCTTTGTTTTAAGAATTTTCCAAAATTAATTACAGATAATGAACAGATCCAGGAAGCTCAGAGAATACCAATTCGGATAATTACCAAAAAACTACACCTAACCAAACTATATTCAAACTGCAGAAAATAAAAGACAAAGAGAAAATCTTATAAAAAGAGAAAAACAAACCTCACTTTATCTTTAAAATGACATAGATAAAAATTACATCAGACAGCTCTGTAGAAACCAAGCAAGCAGAAGAGAATAGAGTGAAATATTTCAAGTGTTAAAAGGAAAAACCCACCAGCCAAGAACTCTATGCAAGAAAATTATCCTTCAAAAGTGGAGGAGACAAAAAAAATTCATTTCAAGACAAAAATTGAGGGAATTTGTCATCAGTAGACCTGTATCATATGCAATGTTAAAAATTCTTCAGAGAAGGAAAAATGATATAAGTTAGAGACTTAGATGAGGTAATGAGAAGAGTGTTAGAGATGGACTAAAGGTAAAATCCAGTGTCTTATTTTTCTTATTTTGAATAATTTTCACTAATTCTTAATTCTTATTTTTAATTGATCTAGCACAGTTTTTCAAAATAATAAGAGCAACAGCATATTGGATGGTTATAGCTTATGGATAAATGGTATGAATGACAACAGTGTCATATGAGACAGGAGGGAGGAATTGGGAATACTTTCTTAGAAGGTACCTGCACTACCCAAGAAGTGATATAGTATTACTTGAAAGTTAGATTAGTTGTCCCAAAGAATCCAAAATCACTAATTCAAAGGGATACCTGCATCCTGTGTTTATAGCAGCATTACTTACAATAGCCAAGATACAGAAGCAGCCCAGATAGCCATTGATTGATGAACGGATGAAGAAGATGTGGTAAGCACACACAATGGAATATTACTCAGCCATAAAAAAGAATGAAATCTCACCATTTGCAACAACATAGATGGAGCTAGAGAGTATAATGCTAAGCAAAATAAGTCAGGGGAAGGCAAACACATATGATTTCACTTATATGTAGAATTTAAGAAACAAAACAAAAGGAAAAAAGAGAGAGACCAAGAAACAGACTCTTAACTATAGAGAACAACCTGATGTTACCAGAGGGGAGGTGGGTAGTGAGGATGGGAAACAGGTGATGGGGATGAAGGAGGGCACTTGGGATGAGCACTGGGTGATGTACGGAAGTGCTGAATCACTGTATTATACACATGAAACTAATATAACTATACAGTAACAAGAATTAAAAACTGTAATAAAGAAGACGAAATTAGTTGTCAATGTATATTACAAACACTAGGGCAACAGCTCAGGAAATTGTAAGAGAAGTATAATTATTACGCCAAGAAAGGAGAGAAAATGAAACCATAGAAACGGTTCAGTTGAAACCAGAGAAGGCAGCGAAAGAGCAGATCAAAAAACAAAAACAAAAAACGAACGACTCCCCCAAAACCCCCAAACAAAAAACAAAACAGGGGCAAAGAATTAAAAACTGTTTCTATCTATTCTCTGTTTGTCTGTCTCTTCATCTGTTGTCTATTTATCTGATCTGCAATGTCTAGTTAGCTAGGCCTAGCCTCAAGTAGGTTTTGATCACTTGAACTATGGCTAATGTGTCTGAGGAACTGGATTGTAAATTCTATTTAATTTAAATTTAAATAGCCACAGATGGCCAGTGGCTACCATACCAGTGACATCTGTCTGATAGTTCTTCTCACAGGGGTGACCTTTAGCAAGTCAGCCCCCAGAGGGATGCCTTTTTTTTCCAAGACTTTATTTATTTATTTGACAGAGACAGAGACACAAGAGAGGGAACCCAAGCAGGGGGAGCAGGAGAGGGAGAACAGGCTTCCTGCAGAGCAGAGAGCCCAATGCAGGGCTCCATCCTAGGACCCTGGGATCATGACCTGAGCTGAAGGCAGACATTTAACCAGTGAGCCACGCAGGTGCCCCGAGGGATGCCTTTTTCAAATCGCTTTGTAAGGCAGCTCTGCGTGCGAACAGCCAGGGACTTCTCTGGGTTCTCCTTTGGCTGAACTTGATTGAAGCTCCTTAAGGTCCCCCACCTGGTCGGTTGGTCTAGAGAGTAAAACCCAGAGCTCAGCACAAAGTAAGTATCCATTATGCTTCCAGACACAAAGCGCTGTCACGAATCTTATTTCACCGGCGCTGTTGCCCCTCGAGAGAGAGGAATTAGCACCTTCATTTTCCAGGACACTAAAGCCAGTAGAGAACAAGCTTTTCCCAGGGTCATACAGCTTTTCAGGTGCAGAGCCGATTCAAACCTACTCCTCCCACCTCTGCACCGTGTTCCCTCCTCTGTGTCACGGCGCTCCGTAATCACATTTCTCCCTGGCTGGTCTGGCTCTGTTTGTGTTAAAAGTCTCCTGGTCTCAACAAGAGAGCCGGTTCCCTGAGGGCCGGGCCTACGCTAAGCCCACCGTGGGGGCTCCTGTTTGTCCCCCGACAGATCTATTTCCCCGTGAGTGCGCTTAAAATGTGATTTCTGGGCTGTCATTGTGTTTGCCAGAATCATCTGAAGCATGTGGTTAGCTCACTGTTTCCCCACCGGAGGGCACAATTTTCCAGTTTTATTTACTTTTCTGATTTCTTAAGAATTATAAGAACCATTGTTCTGAAGGGCCTTGATTGTATTCTATGTTTCCATTGTTTCAGGGGAATTAGATGGTTTCCATGTGTGAGAAGTTGTGTGATATATACATTTCTGAGTCCATATACCCTGATAGGAGCCCTCTGTAGAGCCTACAAATTCCAGACGCGGCCCGTTTCGTGGAAAGCCTCCCCATTGGCCGATGGCTTCCTGGGGCACCAGAGTGTCCTGCTCTGAGTGGAAGGACCTGCTCTCAGGCAGGTCACACCTGGCCTTCTCCTTCTTTGCTGGGAGGAGAGTTATCAAGGCGAGCAGAACCCCATGGTTCAGGATTCTCAAGTGGGAAGGCCCTCAGAATCAAAGATTGCATCAGAGCCATTTTGGTGACCCTCCCCTGGCACAGAGGAAGTCCCTCGGAGCCCAGGGGACGCTATGCTCCGCAGCCTTCTCCTAATTAGAGGATAGAAGCAGCCACGGTTCTGTGCACCATTTAGTGAACTTGGCTCTCTTCCTGGGCTCAAAAGTCTAGACAATGAGAGTTTTGAATGTGGGACAAGTGAACCAAGTTTTTTTGTTTTTTTTTTTTAAGATTTATTTATTTATTTTTGAGATCATGGGTATGAGTAGGGGTGGAGAGCAGAGGGAGAGGGAGAATCCACAAGCACACTCCTTCCAGGACCCTGAGATCATGACCTGAGCCAAAACCAAGAAACGGCCACTTAACCAACGGAGCCCCCCCAGGCACCCAAAAGTGAACCATGAAGCCTTTTCACGCACGTGCCCAGCTTGTTCCATGTGTAAGAATAACATGGCAACTCTTCTAGGCAAATCTAGCTGCCTGTGGTCCTGCCCCAGAAGGTTCCAGTTTGCCTCCTTGCACCCACAGTTCTGCCTTTAAGCCTCACCACAAACTGTCTGTCTGAGGTCAGGGTCACAGCCCAACTGCCGGTGTTCTCCCATGGTCCCCTCGGCATTGGAGAGTCGTGTGCCTCTCACACAGCCTCTTCCCAGCATGATGTCCCATCGGCCGCCATCACTGGGGTCGTGGGGTCACCTGTATTCCCTGGGTTCTGAGATTCTCTCCTCCGTCTTCATCTGTCTTTGTCTTTGAGGTGGGAAAGAAGTTGGTCAGCAGCGCGTGGCCCTAATCAGGGGAGGGTCTCCCCTCAGTCAGGGAGGGGCACCCGGGGGCAGAATACTTTGAGAGCCATGTAATAACCTCCTCTGTTTAATTCCACACCGAACAGAAGGAATCGCTGTATTAGCAGACATGACAGCGGTCTTATCTGTATAACAGGAAATGGCAACCGCGGAGAACCCACAGACAAAACAAGGGTGAGAACGGGAGAGTGACTGGGACTTTCATGATTATTCATCTGCGGCATATTCTTTTTTATTTCTTCTCAGTTATGAGCACATACATGTTCGCGGGGATCGGAGCCTCAGGAAAGTTTGTGATGGGAAAACTTGAAATGGGAAAAACATCATTAGCCGCTTCATTTTTCTCGCCAGAGGTCTGAAGCTGCCAGTATTCCATCTTAGGGGCGAAACACTCGTATGGAGCTGAAGATGCGTCCAGACTGCTCAGGAGCAGAGTCTGAGGACCGCCGAGCTTTCAAGGTGCTGCTGGGGAGCCACCATTTCCCCAAATGCTTCTCCGATTCCTCTGATGAAGTTCATCTGCCCCCAAATAACACATCAGCCCCTTCACAGCACCTGACATGCCTCGTTTATCATGCTTTATATCTTGGGGGGGCCTTATCTGGATACATGTCCCCTCAGCACTACCGAACTATAAGATCCTTGAGCCCAGGGGTGAGCGTCACGGTCTGGGTTCGAGTCCCAACTCCGCCACTTAGCAGCAGGATGATCTGGGGAAAGTTAGTTAATTTCTCCATGACTTTGTTTTCTCATCTATAAATTAGGGCAATAGTAGCTTCTTCATAGGGCTGTAGTGAGGAAGAAGGCCTGTCCCTGCGTGCTATTAAGACCACCATCTTTGTATCTCCCCTCCCACGACACCTTGCCAGGGCTTCCCACCAGGACTTGGGATCCTGAGGGATTTTGTAGAGAAATGGATTTTCACTGTGACTTGAGGAATTTATTTTTAGACAAGAGGAACTTCTGACCAGCGCCCCACCCCTCCTAAGAGCGCTGAGGCCTCCTGTGTTCTATCACCCTCAAGGAAACGGAGTGCTGTCCTCAAGATCTTCCCATGGCCATCCTCTGCAGAACTTAAGAAACCCACGCAGGTGTCCTCACACAGATTCTTTGTTCTTAATTATCAGTGTAATATAATGACCTAAATATATCCCACAGGTCAATGCAGGCAAACAGATTTACGAAGTATGGCAATTTTTTTTTTTTTTCTAAGATTTTATTTATTTGACAGACAGAGATCACAAGTAGGCGGAGAGGCAGACAGATAGAGAGGGGGAAGCAGGCTCCCTGCAGAGCACAGAGCCCGATGTGGGGCTCGATCCCAGGACACCGGGACCATGACCTGAGCCGAAGGCAGAGGCTTTAACCCACTGAGCCACCCAGGTGCCCCCGAAGTATGGCAATTTTAATGATACCCTACATTAGACGTAGAGTGACCTTGTCTAAAAGACCAGATTCAGAGATACAGATTGACTGACCTGGGCTGGAAGCTGGGAAATACTTCTTTTAAGAACCTGTGCATTCTGAGCAGAGAACCACTGTGTTTGACTCTGGGACAACTCTTGGCTGCTCATTACTTGAGAGCTTATAAAACACACTTGGGAGCCTCCCTCTGGATATTTCAGTTCCATTGATTTGTGTAGGATCTGAGTACTAGCACTTTCTAAAAAGCCCCCTTTGGAGAAAAGCAACCTATTTTTGATGTTGAGTCCCTCTGCTCTGGATGATGGTGGGATAGGAGGGGACGAGGCTGCAGGAGGGAAGTAGCAAGATGATTTGGGGTGACCATTCGCTGCTTAATATGAGAGCAACATCTCCCTGGTTCTTCGCAGCTCTCTTCCCAGCCCGTGATCTGAGAGTACTGCATTGAGGAAAGGACCCAGCTTTGGGAGGAAGACAGGCATGGTGATACACCCAAAGTCAGGTGACGTGGGACAAGTCGTTTATCCACTGTGTCTCGTCAGAGCGGAGGTGGGGGCCTGATGTGATACTGCTGGTAACGCTCTGCAAATGAGAGATGTTATCTTCAGCCTAGTAAATGTTTGACTATTTGTTTGCAAGGTAGCTTCTGAGCCCAAAGAGGCAATTGCTTCTTCAAAGCCCTTTGCATGTGAGGTGAGGGAGCAACCCTCCCATCCCCCCAGTGCCAGGGATCAAGACGGTCCCTGATACAACGACTGTGTGTTCTGAACCAAAGATTCAGACTAAACCTTATAAAGCCCATTAAAAGTTGTGAGTGTTTATATGAAGAAGATTACAAGAGGATAAAAATTCAATATCTTTAGGTAATAGTTCATATTTTTAAAATGCAAGTATGTACAAATTTCTGGGCTTTATACAGTATGTGATTATTTAAACCTGAAGTCACTCTGGAAAATTCAAGTCTGGGTTCTAACCTTGCATTCTGATTTTTCTCATGGCACCTGGGTGCTCAGAAAATGAAAACAAGAAAGAAACCAAATTCAGAGATATGGGGAGACGGGTAAAGATCTCAAGGCTCTCAGTTTCTGGTCTGTTGCTTTCTTATCCATGGCTGTTTGACATATAAACAGTCTGTTGCTAATAATTCTGTTTTCACTTCCAATTTCCTAGCGGTCTTGAGAGTTGCCACTGACTTTGCCCAAAGCATATTATGAAACACTTAAGACTAGTTTGTGAAGGTCCTAATTAACCATGGAGCCCATTACAGGTGCTGCTCTACGGGCTGTATGCTAGCCTGTGGACAGGGTGCTTTCCTTCTCACCAACATCACATGCACGTGTGTGCACACACGCATGTGTGTGTGTGAGAGAGATAGAGAGTGACAGAGGTTGGGTTGTGTTTCTGGCCTGTCATCTCTCCAAGATGGACAGACTTGGATTCCTCTCTTTCAGTAGAGGGATACCCTCCTACCAACTATTTTTACTCTTGTGTAAAATGATCTTGTGATATAAATGCTCATGAATCTGTTCCTAGGAATGTATCGTGAATAACTAATTAGAAACAAAGAGAGCTGTTTAAACTTTTTTTTGGTAAAATCGAAAAAAGAAAAGCCGTCTAAATACTGGTCAATAAGGAATTGGTAGGGCAACCGTGGTCAAAGCAGTAGAATATTACGAAGCTGTTAAAAATGACAGGTACAGGGGCACCTGGGTGGCTCAGTCAGTTAAGCATCTGCCTTCCGCTCAGGTCATGATCCCAGGGTCCTGGGATCAAGCCCCTGCATTGGGCTCCCTGCTCAGTGGGAAGCCTGCTTCTCCCTCTCCCACTCCTCCTGCTTGTGTTCCCTCTTTCCCTATGTCTCTGTCAAACAAATAAATAAAACCTTTAAAATAAAAAAGGTCCTTGGCACAAGAAAAATATTTTTTAAAAAATGACAGGGACAATCATACGGATGAGAGAGGAGTTCCACTGCATATTGTTGAAGGAAATAAGGTGGCTACATAAAAGCATATATAACAATCCTCTTATCTCATATTGTGTATATATGTGTGCCTTGCATGCATGTCTATGTATATTAGCACGGGGCCATGTTGACTGTCTTTGTGTTTTCCCAGATTGTTTTGTTTACAGTGACCATGGACTACTATTATTATAAAATAGTTATTCTATAGAAACTGCATTCATAAAGATACTTGCTAAAACATTCTCAATAATAGAAAAGGTAGATAGACAGAAGTGGAGATTTAGTCTAGAAAAGGGCTCACCTGGCTCTGGAAGCTGAGAGGTCTCCCAGCTTGCTGTCTGCACGCTAGGCGAGGGAAGCCAGTGGTGTAATTCAGTGTGAGGCTGAAGGCCTATGACCCCGAGGGCCGCTGGTGTCAGTTCTGGAGTTGAAAAGCCCAGGTGTTGGGAATTCTGACGTCTGGGGCAGGAGAAGATGGATACCCCCGTTCAAGAGGAAAAGAAGGGAATTCCTCCCTCCTTCCCCTTTTTGTTCTAGTTGGGCCGTCAGTGGACTGGGGGATGCCCACCCACATTGGCGAGGGCAGATCTCATCACTCAGACTAGTGAAGCAAATGTCAGTCTCTTACCAGAAATAATGTTTCACCAGCCACGTGGGTATCCCTTGGCCCAGTCAAGCTGACGTCTAAAATGAACTCTCCCAAGGACTACATGCCAGGCACGGGGCTAAATGTTTTTCATACTTTATCTCTAGAATTAGCCAAAACAACAAAACCCAAAACTGAACCTGAAGACAACCTAAAACATTTGACAGTAGAAAAATTGCTTAAAAAGTAGAATGGTAGGCCCTCGTTAGAATTCCAATTTTGAAGGCTATATTGAATCATCGGAACACACTTAGCATAACGTTCAAAAGGCAAAGATGCTGATTGCTGCCGTGTAAATTATGTCTACATTGAGTCGAACTCTGGAACGTGTCAGCAGAAAATGGAGGGATTATGGTGGGAAACTTTTTTTTTCCTTTTAAAAACTGCCCATGGTGTTAGATCATCTTACAATTTAGAACATCAAGATAGTCTTGCAAACTTCTAAAATCTAAACAATTCAGCCTGACTTCCACATTCTCCCTGAACCTTCCCTGTTCTACCTCACCCCTCCCCACTCCACTTTCTGGTTCTCTGCTCCAAGATGTTACAGATGAAATGGTCTCTCAACTCATTGCTTCAAACAGAGAATGTAGCAGAGTAATAAGTTTACTAATTTTCTTTGGCTAAGAGGACAGGATGAAGTTTTAAGGGTCTTCTGTTGAACAATGTAATGTAGACTTGAAATACTTTAGGAGTAACAAATGTAACAAATGTCCCTTAAATATGGTAGGTGATTTAAAAATTATTATGGCAATTTTCAGCCTGGGGGACTCAGTCATTTAAGCATCATCGGTTTCAGCTGAGGTCATGATCAGGGTGGTGAGATTGAGGACTTCCTCCCACTGCCCCCCCACGCCCCCCACCCCTGCACCAGGCTCCCGGTTCAGCAGGGAGCCTGCCGGAAGATTCTCTCCCTCTGCCTCTCCTCCCACTCACAAGTGTGCACACTCTTTCTCTTTCTAAAATAAATCTTAAAAAACTTACTATGGAAAAAAAAAAGGAAGACCACGTGCCCAAAAAAACCAAAACAAAAACAAAAAAATTATTATGGAAAATTTCAAATACACGCACAAGGAGAGAGAATGGGATAACAAGTCTCCTGTACCGACTGCCTGGCTTCAAGAGAAATGAATTGAGAAATGGGGTCCACATCCATCGCACGGGCGCTAGCGGCTGCTGATCTGATTTTACCTGTTCCCTCCTCTCCCCACCCCTTTTTTCCTGGAACGTGTAAAGGAAATTCCAGACATCCAGTCCTTTCAACCCGGCTTCCTCCCCCTCTCTAAACACCATACCCTGGTCACCCCCGCATGTAATGTTTTGGGATTGAAGTTCACACAGGATAGAAGAAAGTGGCAAATTTGAAAGGCTACCCGCTTCCAAGGAGACTTGTCACAGGCAGTCCTGTACGGATCCTTTCGTGGGTACAAAATACACACCAGTGCCGGTCTGAGTATGCATTTTTCAGGCAAGCTGCTGCAGAAGGACAAGCTGGTAGGAGTTTTTCTTCCAAATATTTTCAGTCCCCAGCTTTGTGTGGTCAGTTTTAAATGGCTCTGATTAGAATTTTGTCTATTCTTCCTGCCTCCGTCACCTGTTTCTCTTGTCAGTAGCTTCTAAAAAAAAAAAAAAAAAAAAAAAATTATTTACTTGACAGAGAGAGAGAGCATGAGCAGGGGGAGCAGAGGAGGAGGGAGAAGCAGGTTCCCCAATGAGAAGGGAGCCAGAGGCAGGATTTGACCCTAGGACCCTGGGATTATGACCCAAGCTGACGGCAGCCTTTTAACCAACTGAGGCACCCAGGCATCCCCTTCAGTAGCTTTCTTAATTAACAAATGCCAACCAGGAGACCATGTAGGCTCAGGGCTACTGCCAGGATTCCATCTGCCAATTAGAATCCAAAATACAGGACCCAAAGGAAGACAAAGGAATTGGTTGATTTTTTTTTTTTTTTAAGAAAACACCAAGTTTATAATGCTCTGCTTCCGTTCTGCCTTCTCCCTCCTTGTGCCCACCCTCCATCCTGCTGTGACCCTTAGTGGTCCAGCCTCCCCACCCATTCCTCGTCTGTTCCCTCTTCTCCTTCATTAGCACACCAGCCACTCTTCCCTTCCTTATCCTTCCCCTGAACTCAGACCAGAGGTTGCATCTTGGGACCTCTTCTGTGCAGATATGACAGGCAGTTCGTGTCCCCACGGGGGCAGAGAGGTTCTCACGTGGGGTTCCTGCCTCCCCTCATGCATCTGTACCCCACAGTGCCTGCCATGGTCACGGTCTTGGTCTCAGAAGGGGCTCAGCAGGTCTTCCCAGCATGAATCAGCTTGTGGTTTTCAGAGGCTGCTTAGTCTTAATTGGGATTTTCCATCCCGGCCTCCCTTGTCACCTTTCTGCAACCCACCAACGGTCTTTGCATCTCATTTCTGCTTCTTAGTATCTGCCACCAGAGGTTGGGAAGGGGAGGAGAGCAGGGCAGAGGAAAAGTTGAACTTGGGCAGTGTGTTTGGATACTCTGGTCTTTCAGCTTTTTCCCCCTGTCATTCATTAAACCAAATTCCCCGAATCTTACGATGACCTTGGGAATGGTTGTCAGAGGCTGTGTCTTCAGGTATGGGTTGGATTCAGATTCAGCTGGAAAAATTCACTAAGGCCAGTCTGTCAGAGCATTAGTGTCCAGACCCAAGTCAGGTCTGTGGGAGAGATCCCCAAACTGTGTGCAGTGGAGTCACTGAGTTTGGGGGTGGCTCCTCTTCCAGGGGATTTGGGCCACATTTTGGGACACACTGCTTGGATACTGGATTCTCTGTATTTCTGGAAGTGGCAAGATTGCCAAGAGGACACTCCCAAGAGGTATGCCCACTCTGTGTTGGACTGCCTTCCATATACTGTAGTACTGAATCCTCACACCACCCCTGGGGAAGAGATTATCTATACCTTAGCAACAAAATACGACAGGCTGAGTACCTTGCTGAGATTCAGGTCAAATCCCTGGGATCAAATCCCGGCTCTCTCCCCAACACAGGTTCTTTCTGTTCCTGTTGATGCTGGTGGTGCAGAGAAGTGCTTCCCCTAGGATAGGATCCAAACTGAGGGCGCTCAGGAATAACTACTCACCTGTTCATTCACAGGGAGCCACTAATTCACCTCAAATCACTCAGTGAGACAAGTGTTTCCTTTTTAATTCCTTTCGTTAGTCCTTCTTACAGGAAACATCTCTGTTTGGTGTTAGTGTATTTCTACTACTTCTCTAACACTTGCTGGTCCCCATTTTTAATGAGAAAGGAGGGCTTCATTCGTCACCTGTGTCTCTAAAATTTTAAAGGTTTTCAAAAAACTTTAATTTTTTTCTTAGTATTTTTGTGCTTTTTTTCCTGAGTATTTATTCTTATGTTCTCTTCTTTTTATGGCAAATTATAATTGTTTTTCACTTATGCTAGTGCTATTGCATGTTCTTTTAAAATAACTTGTTTACATAAAAATTTTAGTGGATTTTAGGCGAAATTAAGTAAATAAATGTGTAAGTTCAGGTTTTGGGTTGACCAGAGAGCCACATGCAAAAGAATGAAGTTGGATCCCTTCCTTAAACCACATGTAAAATTCAAAATTAAACACAGGTATATGAGCTAAAACTATAAAACTCTTGGAAGAAAACATAAAAGTAGATTTTGAGACCTTCAGTTAGGCAGTCACTTCTCAGATATGAAGCCAAGAGAATAAGCAACAAAGAGAAAAATGAATAAATGGGATTTCATCAAACGTAAAAACTTCAGTGCTACAAACTATACCATTGGGAGGAGTCAAGATGGCGGAGAAGTAGCAGGCCAAGACTACCTCAGGTAGCGGGAGATCAGCTAAATAGCTTATCTAAAGATTGCAAACACCTACAAATCCAACGGGAGATTGAAGAGAAGAAGAACAGCAATTCTAGAAACAGAAAATCAACCACTATCTGAAAGGTAGGACTGGCGGAGAAGTGAATCCAAAGCGACGGGAAGATAGACCGCGGGGGGAGGGGCCGGCTCCCGGCGAGCGGCGGAGCAACGGACCACAAAATCGGGACTTTTAAAAGTCTGTTCCGCTGAGGGACATCGCTCCAGAGGCTTAACCGGGGTGAAGCCCAGGCGGGGTCAGCGTGGCCTCAGGACCCGCAGGGTCACAGAAGGATCGGGGGTGTCTGAGTGTCGCAGAGTTTACAGGTATTAGAACGGGGAAGCCGGCTACAGAGACAGAGCCAAGGAGTGAGCTCTAATCTCAGGGTTACCTTAAACCAGTTGCAGGCTCGGTCAGCTCAGAGCGCGGCCGGAGGCCAGGGTGACGGGAGTCATTGGGCGCTGTTCTCTGAGGGCGCACTGAGGAGTGGGGCCCCGGGCTCTCGGCTCCTCTGGGCTGGAGACTGGGAGGCTGCCATCTTCCTTCCCATCCTCAGGAACTCTACGGAAAGTGCTCAGGGAACAAAAGCTCCCGAAAGCAAACCCGAGCGGATTACTCAGCCCGGCCCCGGGTAAGGGCGGTGCAACTCCGCCTGGGGCACAGACACTTGAGAATCACTACAACAGGCCCCTCCCCCAGAAGAGCAACAAGAAACCCAGCCAGGACCAAGTTCACCTACCAAGGAGTGCAGTTTCAATACCAAGGAGAGCAGCGGAATTCCAGAGGAGGAAAAAGCAAAGCACGGAATTCATAGCTTTCTCCCCATGATTCTTTAGCCTTGCAGTTAATTTAATTTTTTTTTCTTTTTCAATTTTTTTCTCTTCTTCTGCCAAATTTTTTTTAACTTTTACCCTTTTCTTTTTTAACGTTTTTTAACTAGTTTATCTAATATATATATATTTTTTTCTTTTTTATATTTTTTCTTTATTGGTTTTCTTTTTTTTTAATTGTTTTTGTTTTTTGTTTTATCTTTCTGAACCTCTTTCTGAACCTTTCTCCCTCCTCACGATTTGGGATCTCTTCTGATTTGGCTAAAGGATATTTTCCTGGGGTTGTTGCCACCCTTTTAGTATTTTACTTGCTCCTTCATATATTCTTATCTGGACAAAATGACAAGGCGGAAAAATTCACCACAACAAAAAGAACAAGAGGCAGTACCAAAGGCTAGGGACCTAATCAATACAGACATTGGTAATATGTCAGATCTAGAGTTCAGAATGATGATTCTCAAGGTTCTAGCTGGGCTCGAAAAAGGCATGGAAGATATTAGAGAAACCCTCTCGGGACATATAAAAGCCCTTTCCGCAGAAATAAAAGAACTAAAATCTAACCAAGTTGAAATCAAAAAAGCTATTAATGAGGTGCAATCAAAAGTGGAGGCTCTCACTGCTAGGATAAATGAGGCAGAAGAAAGAATTAGCGATATAGAAGACCAAATGACAGAGAATAAAGAAGCTGAGCAAAAGAGGGACAAACAGCTACTGGACCACAAGGGGAGAATTCGAGAGATAAGTGACACCATAAGATGAAACAACATTAGAATAATTGGGATTCCAGAAGAAGAAGAAAGAGAGAGGGGAACAGAAGGTATATTGGAGAGAATTATTGGAGAGAATTTCCCCAATATGGCAAAGGGAACAAGCATCAAAATCCAGGAGGTTCAGAGAACCCCCCTCAAAATCAATAAGAATAAGTCCACACCCCGTCACCTAATAGTAAAATCTACAAGTCTTAGTGACAAAGAGAAATATCCTGAAAGCAGCCCGGGAAAAGAAGTCTGTAACATACAATGGTAAAAATATTAGATTGGCAGCAGACTTATCCACAGAGACCTGGCAGGCCAGAAAGAACTGGCATGATATATTCAGAGTACTAAATGAGAAAAACATGTAGCCAAGAATACTATATCCAGCTAGGCTATCATTGAAAATAGAAGGAGAGATTAAAAGCTTCCAGGACAAACAAAAACTGAAAGAATTTGCAAACACCAAACCAGCTCTACAGGAAATATTGAAAGGGGTCCTCTAAGCAAAGAGAGACCCTAAAAGTAGTAGATCAGAAAGGAACAGAAACAATATACAATAACAGTCACCTTACAGGCAATACAATGGCACTAAATTCATCTCTCTCAATACTTACCCTGAATGTTAATGGGCTAAATGCCCCAATCAAAAGACACAGGGTATCAGAATGGATAAAAAAACAAAACCCATCTATACGTTGCCTACAAGAAACTCATTTTAAACCCGAAGACACCTCCAGATTTAAAGTGAGGGGGTGGAAAAGAATTTACCATGCTAATGGATATCAGAAGAAAGCAGGAGTGGCAATCCTTATATCAGATCAATTAGATTTTAAGCCAAAGACTATAATAAGAGATGAGGAAGGACACTATATCATACTCAAAGGATCTGTCCAACAAGAAGATCTAACAATTTTAAATATCTATGCCCCTAACGTGGGAGCAGCCAACTATATAAACCAATTAATAACAAAATCAAAGAAACACATCAACAATAATACAATAATAGTAGGGGACTTTAATACTCCCCTCACTGAAATGGACAGATCATCCAAGCAAAAGATCAACAAGGAAATAAAGGCCTTAAATGACACACTGGACCAGATGGACATCACAGATATATTCAGAACATTTCATCCCAAAGCAACAGAATACACATTCTTCTCTAGTGCACATGGAACATTCTCCAGAATAGATCACATCCTCGGTCCTAAATCAGGTCTCAAGCGGTATCAAAAGATTGGGATCATTCCCTGCATATTTTCAGACCACAATGCTCTGAAGCTAGAACTCAATCACAAGAGGAAATTTGGAAAGAACCCAAATACATGGAGACTAAGCAGCATCCTTCTAAAGAATGAATGGGTCAACCAGGAAATTAAAGAAGAATTGAAAAATTAATGGAAACAAATGATAATGAAAACACAATGGTTCAAAATCTGTGGGACACAACAAAGGCAGTCCTGAGAGGAAAATATATAGCAGTACAAGCCTTTCTCAAGAAACAAGAAAGGTCTCAGGTACACAACCTAACCCTACACCTAAAGGAGCTGGAGAAAGAACAAGAAAGAAACCCTAAACCCAGCAGGAGAAGAGAAATCATAAAGATCAGAGCAGAAATCAATGAATTGAAACCAAAAAAACAATAGAACAAATCAATGAAACTAGGAGCTGGTTCTTTGAAAGAATTAATAAGATCGATAAACCCCTGGCCAGACTTATCAAAAAGAAAAGAGAAAGGACCCAAATAAATAAAATCATGAATGAAAGAGGAGAGATCACAACGAACACCAAAGAAATACAGACAATTATAAGAACATACTATGAGCAACTCTACGCCAACAAATTTGACAATCTGGAAGAAATGGATGCATTCGTAGAGACATATAAACTACCACAACTGAACCAGGAAGAAATAGAAAGCCTGAACAGACCCATAACCAGTAAGGAGATTGAAACAGTCATCAAAAATCTCCAAACAAACAAAAGCCCAGGGCCAGACGGCTTCCCGGGGGAATTCTACCAAACATTTAAAGAAGAACTAATTCCTATTCTCCTGAAAATGTTCCAAAAAATAGAAATGGGAGGAAAACTTCCAAATTCATTTTATGAGGCCAGCATCACCTTGATCCCAAAACCAGACAAGGATCCCATCAAAAAAGAGAACTATAGACCAATATCCTTGATGAACACAGATGCAAAAATTCTCACCAAAATACTAGCCAATAGGATTCAACAGTACATTAAAAGGATTATTCACCACGACCAAGTGGGATTTATTCCAGGGCTGCAAGTTTGGTTCAACATCTGCAAATCAATCAATGTGATACAACACATTAATAGAAGAAAGAACAAGAACCATATGATACTCTCAATAGATGCTGAGAAAGCATTTGACAAAGTACAGCATCCCTTCCTGATCAAAACTCTTCAAAGTGTAGGGATAGAGGGCACATACCTCAATATTTTCAAAGCCATCTATGAAAAACCCACCGCAAATATCATTCTCAATGGAGAAAAACTGAAAGCTTTTCCGCTAAGGTCAGGAACACAGCAGGGATGTCCATTGTCACCACTGCTATTCAACATAGTACTAGAAGTCCTAGCCTCAGCAATCAGACAACAAAAGGAAATTAAAGGCATCCAAATTGGCAAAGAAGAAGTCAAACTATCACTCTTCGCAGATGATATGATATTATATGTGGAAAACCCAAAAGACTCCACTCCAAAACTGCTAGAACTTGTACAGGAGTTCAGTAAAGTGTCAGGATATAAAATCAATGCACAGAAATCAGTTGCATTTCTCTACACCAACAACAAGACAGAAGAAAGAGAAATTAAGGAGTCAATCCCATTTACAATTGCACCCAAAACTATAAGATACCTAGGAATAAACCTAACCAAAGAGGCTAAGAATCTATCCACAGAAAACTATA
This sequence comes from Lutra lutra, assembly GCF_902655055.1. NCBI lineage: Eukaryota > Metazoa > Chordata > Mammalia > Carnivora > Mustelidae > Lutra > Lutra lutra. The sequence continues at coordinate 147,798,305 of NC_062280.1, read as the reverse complement.
AAGTACTCATGAAAGAAATTGAGGAAGACACAAAGAAATGGAAAAATGTTCCATGCTCCTGGATTGGAAGAATAAATATTGTGAAAATGTCTATGCTACCTAAAGCAATCTACACATTTAATGCAATTCCTATCAAAGTACCATCCATTTTTTTCAAAGAAATGGAACAAATAATCCTAAAATTTATATGGAACCAGAAAAGACCTCGAATAGCCAAAGGAATATTGAAAAAGAAAGCCAAAGTTGGTGGCATCACAATTCCGGACTTTAAGCTCTACTACAAAGCTGTCATCATCAAGACAGCATGGTACTGGCACAAAAACAGACACATAGATCAATGGAACAGAATAGAGAGCCCAGAAATAGACCCTCAACTCTATGGTCAACTCATCTTCGACAAAGCAGGAAAGAATGTCCAATGGAAAAAAGACAGCCTCTTCAATAAATGGTGTTGGGAAAATTGGACAGCCACATGCAGAAAAATGAAATTGGATCATTTCCTTACACCACACACGAAAATAGACTCAAAATGGATGAAGGACCTCAATGTGAGAAAGGAATCCATCAAAATCCTCGAGGAGAACACAGGCAGCAACCTCTTCGACCTCAGCCGCAGCAACATCTTCCTAGGAACATCGCCAAAGGCAAGGGAAGCAAGGGCAAAAATGAACTATTGGGATTTTATAAAGATCAAAAGCTTTTGCACAGCAAAGGAAACAGTTAACAAAACTAAAGGACAACTGACAGAATGGGAGAAGATATTTGCAAACGACATATCAGATAAAGGGCTAGTGTCCAAAATCTATAAAGAACTTAGCAAACTCAACACCCAAAGAACAAATAATCCAATCAAGAAATGGGCAGAAGACATGAACAGACATTTCTGCAAAGAAGACATCCAGATGGCCAACAGACACATGAAAAAGTGCTCCATATCACTCGGCATCAGGGAAATACAAATCAAAACCACAATGAGATATCACCTCACACCAGTCAGAATGGCTAAAATTAACAAGTCAGGGAATGACAGATGCTGGCGAGGATGCGGAGAAAGGGGAACCCTCCTACACTGTTGGTGGGAATGCAAGCTGGTGCAACCACTCTGGAAAACAGCATGGAGGTTCCTCAAAATGTTGAAAATAGAACTACCCTATGACCCAGCAATTGCACTACTGGGTATTTACCCTAAAGATATGAACGTAGTGATCTGAAGGGGCACGTGCACCTGAATGTTTATAGCAGCAATGTCTACAATAGCCAAACTATGGAAAGAACCTAGATGTCCATCAACAGACGAATGGATAAAGAAGATGTGATATATATACACAATGGAATACTATGCAGCCATCAAAAGAAATGAAATACTGCCATTTGCGATGACGTGGATGGAACTAGAGGGTATCATGCTTAGCGAAATAAGTCAATCGGAGAAAGACAACTCTCATATGATCTCCCTGATATGAGGGAGAGGAGATGCAACATGGAGGGTTAAGGGGGTAGGAGAAGAGTAAATGAAACAAGATGGGATTGGGAGGGAGACAAACCATAAGTGACTCTTAATCTCACAAAACAAACTGAGGGTTGCTGGGAGGTGGGGGGTTGGGAGAGGAGGGGTGGGGTTATGGACATTGGGGAGGGTATGTGCTATGGTGAGTGCTATGAAGTGTGTAAACCGGGCGTTTCACAGACCTGTACCCCTGGGCATAAAAATATATGTTTATAAAAAATAAAATTAAAAAAAAATTAAATAAATAAATAAATTTAAGGGGCAAAAAAAAAAAAAACAAAAACTATACCATTAAGAAAATGAAAAAAATAACCCACAGAATGGGAGAACATATTTGCAAATTAGCTATCAGATATAGGACCTGTATTTTTTTTTTAAGTAGGGAGGGGTTGGTTTATTTTTTTTTTTAAGATTTTATTTATTTATTTGACAGAGAGAGAAAGATCACAAGTAGGCAGAGAGGCAGGCAGAGAAAGAGGAGGAAGCAGGCTCCCCACTGAGCAGACAGCCCAATATAGGGCTCGATCCCAGGCCCCTGAGATCATGACCTAAGCCCAGAGCAGAGGCTTAACCCACTGAGCCACCCAGGTGACCCTTGGACCTGTATTCTGAATCTATAAAGAACTCTTACAACTTAATAATAAAAGAAAATAACCCAATTAACAAATGGGCAAAGAATCTGAATGGTCGTTTCTCTGAAGAAGATATGCAAAAGGCCAATCAATCAATAAATGAAAAGACACTTGATATCATCAGTCATAAGGGAAATGGAATTGAGATACCACTTCACACCTATTAGAATGGTTATAATAAAAAAGATAATGACAAGTATTAGCAAACTTATGGAGAAATTGGAACCCTCACACAGTGCTGGTGGGAATGCAAAATGACACAGCTATTTTGGGAAAGAGTTTGGCAGTTCCTCAAAATGTAAAGCATAGAGTTGCCACTTGACCTAGTATTTTCACTGCTAGATAAATGAAAACATATGTCCACACAAACATCTATACCTGACAAAAAGTAGAAACAACACAAATTTCCCATCACCTCTGCATAGATAAATAAAATGTGGTTGCAATGGTTAATTTGATGTGTCAACGTGGCTGGGATGTGGTGCCTAGATATTTGGTCAAACATTATAAGGGATGTTTCTGTGTAGGTATTTTTTGGATGTGGTTAACATTTATTTTTTGCTTCTTTTTTTAATTTTTTAAAAGATTTTATTTTTTATTTCAGAGAGACAGAAAGAGCAGGGGAAAGAGCAGAGGGAGAGTGACAAGCAGACTCGATGCTCAGCTGGAGCTTGATGCGGAGCTTGATCCCACAACCCTGAGATCATAATCTAAACTGAAACCAAGAGTCAGGCACTCAAATGACTAAGCCACCCAGGTGCCCCTGGATGCAATAACATTTAAATTGGTCCCTCTGCCTGCCACCCACTGCTTACTCCTTCTCTCTCTGATAAATAAATAAATAAATAAATAAATAAATGGTGGATTCTGAGTAAAGCAGGTCACCCCCAAATGTTGGTGGGCCTCATCCAATCAGTTGAAGGTCTAAATAAGACCAAAGATTGACTTGCCCTGAGCAAGAAGGAATACTGCCAGCAGACTGCCTTTGGACTCAAACTCCAACTCTTCCCTGGATCTCCAGACTGTCAGCCTACTCCATCAGATTTTGGACTCATCAAGCCTCCACGAACATGAGCCAATTCCTTAAGAATAAATCTTGGGTTCTCTCTCTATATACATATTCTGTCAGTTCTGTTTCTCTGGGGTGACTCTGACTAATACAGTGGAATATACATTTAAGGAGATATTATTTGGCCATAAAAAGGGTTGAAGTACTAATTCATGCTATGACATAGATGAACCTTGAGATCAGCCAGTCACAAATTTTACGATTTATGAAAAGTCAGAATAGGCAAATCCACAGAGGCATAAAGTAGATTAATGGTTCTTTAGGGCCTGGGAGTAGGTGTGGGGGGGGAATGTGGGAGCTACTGCTAATGGATATGGGCTTTCTTCTGTGGGGGATGAAAATGTTCTAAAATTAGATTATGGTGATGGTTGCACAACTCTGCATATACTAAAAATATGGAATTGTACACTTTAAAGAGGTGAATTTTATCTCCATTCTGCTGGGTTTTTTTCTTTCTTTCTTTCTTTCTTTTTTTAAAAGCACAGGTAGTAAGTGGATATAACAAAATTCATGAAGAGAGTACAAAAATGTCTGCAATTCTGGGAAACACTGCACTGGAGCCCGATGTGCCTCAGAGAATCTCGTGAACCTCTCCGGAGACACACTGTCTGTACACGTTTCCTTTTTCTTCCCTGTTGCGTTATTCATAGTCACAGCAAATCAATCCAGTTTTGTCCTAGAATGGTAGCTGCATTACTCAACTTGATTAAAAATATAAGAGCAGAATATAGGTTGGCTTATGAAACAAGAGGTAGAGATGCTGACAGACGCTTGAGAAGGAATCTAAAATACACATTGGCCTGCTGCCTGGAAGAAGGATGGAAATTCATTACATGAGGGAGGTTTATGTGATACTTCATGTGCTGAGCGTTTCCCTCCACGAACAAAGAGCTGACCTGCTTCTCAGCCTAAGCGAAGACGGAGGTAATGGGAGCGGGCCGCATATCCAGCATCCTCCATTGTCTCTGAAAATCAGTGTGCCTCAGAGATTTTGGGGGAGAGTTGGTCCCGATATATTTCTGAGTGGCTGTAGTCCATTCCCTCAAAAAAATTGGTTTAAAAGAGTGGATTAGGGGTGCCCTGGTGGCTCAGTAGGTTAAGCCTCTGTCTTTGGCTTAGGTCATGATCTTAAGGTCCTGAAATCGAATCCCTCATCAGGCTCTCTGCTCAGCGAGGAGCCTGCTTCCCCTCTCTCTGCCTGTCTCTCTGCCTACTTGCGATCTTTCTCTGTCAAATAAATAAGTAAAATCTTAAAAAAAAAAAGAATGGATTAAATGGAAAAGTCAGTTCACTAGGGTCTATGTATAAAAAAACACTTTCATATTAAATAAAGACCTTTCTTAGGTAGGCGAGCTTTTTTAACATACCACCCTCTTCTCTGAAAACTATTGATGGTGGTGAGTGCCCAGCAAGGGTTGTGATCCCACGTCACTGGTCACACTGGATTCCCACCAGGGGAAGTTATCTGCCCCACACGGGGTCATCTCTTTCCTGGAAGTTAGGGATTTGGATATAGAGGTTAGTTTATATGTTTCCAAAAAGAATTTTAGAGGGGTTTATGAAAGTTTTCATTGTGTCTATATCAAATTGCAAAGGAGGGTATTTCCTGGGTTTTATAAATTCTTACATTTTAAAATAAAACAACAATATCACTCTTTTACCCTTAACCAGTGAAATCTAAATTCATCCATAAAAAAAAGAAAAAGTACTTTATTAAGAGCAAGACATTATACATCATTTTTTCCTTTTTAAACCTATGTTTGCGTTCCAAATTAAGATATTTTTTATCACAATATCTTAAATCTCCAGAACAAAAATACTTACATAAATTCAAATTAGAAATTTTAAAATCTGCAGTGACCTAAGGCTCTGTGTTAAAAACAAGTAAATATGCTACATATTTTCAGAAGTATTCAATGTAAAGTAAAATATTATTGGTCTTTTAAAATCTTGGCTCATGTATTCAGTGATAAGCACTTCATACTGATAAATATCACATATCCCTACTTATCCCCATTTTCAAGATCGTATCTTTAACTCTACGTATCTATAATCGATATATATAATGATTGATTTTGTCCAAATAAATGTGCAACGGAGAATGGAAGTAATTTGCATGCTAATGTCACTCAATTCTTTGACATTCTTCTCAGCTTTGTGCCCCAAATGCCTTAGTGATGGTCTTCTTTAAAAAAAAAAAAAAAAAAAAGGATTTAATTTATTTATTTGACAGAGAGAGACAGTGAGAGAGGGAACACAAGCAGAGGAGTGGGAGAGGTAGAAGCAGACTTCCTGCTGAACAGGGAGCCTGATGTGGGGCTCGATGCCAGGACCCCTGAGCCAAAAGCAGACACTTAATGACTGAGCCACCCAGGCACCCCTTACCTTTAGTCATATTCCATCAAATATTATTTTAATGATTTATCAGTGGACAACTCTAATAGCTCCTTCTTCAATCTTGATATAAGCAATAAAGTGGAAACTTCCTGACTTGCCTCCTGGCAGATACTATCCATGCCCCACCCACTCCTGGGAGGCACTAGCATTTTAGGATGTGACGATGGTGTCCTATTGCAAATATATATCACTGTCTCCAAGAGCTTTCCCTTTGCCTGAGTGTGAGGGAGACAAGTGTCAGGGAGTTGATGTCCCTGGGGACTGCCTTCGGTCAATGACAAGAGATTCTGAGCATCTTTGTTTTGTAGGTGGGAGAGTCCTGAGGTGTGTTCCATGCCATCTCCCCAGGGTTCCCTATGGAAGTGAGTGGTACTCGTTTCTCAGTACTGACGTGTTAGGGCATTCCATATTGGCTTCCTTCTCTTCCCTGCCACTTCCTGCTCTCCTGTTGGTGCTTCCTGAGATCAGTTTCCTCATGCGGCATTTGCTTCTAGGGTAACCCAGCTGCAGTGGGTTGAATTGTGACCACCAGAAAGACAGGTCCATGTCCCAACCCTCAGAACCTGGGAATATGACCTATTTGGAGAAAGAGTCTTTGCAAAATTAATTAAAAATATCAAGATGAGATTATCCTGGATTACCCAGAGGAGGGTCCCTAAATCCAAAGACTAGATGTCCTTATAAGAGAAAGAAAAGAAGGGCGCCTGGGTGGCTCAGTGGGTTGAGCCGCTGCCTTCGGCTCAGGTCGTGATCTCGTCGGGGTCCTGGGATCGAGTCCCGCATCGGGCTCTCTGCTCAGCAGGGAGCCTGCTTCCCCCTCTCTCTCTCTCTCTGCCTGCTTCTCTGTATGCTTGTGATCTCTCTCTGTCAAATAAATAAATAAAATCTTAAAAAAAAAAAAAAAGAGAGAGAGAAAGAAAAGAAGGCCCATGATCAGAGAAGATCGTGGGAGGACAGAGGCAGAAACAGGAATGATAAAGCCATGAGCCAATGAAGGCCTGGGGTCACCGAAAGCAGGCAGAGACAGGAAGGATGTTCCTCTACAGTCTTTGGAGGTAGCATGTTCTGCTGACACCTTGATTTTGGACTCCTGGCCCCTGGAACTGTGAGCAAATAAACTTCTGTTGTTGCAAGCCACCACATTTGTGGTAATGTTTTTATAGCAGTCATAGGAAACCGAGTTCTGGGAATGGAGGGTTGCGCAACAATGTAAATGTACTTAACCGCCACTGAACCGGGCCCTTGAAAATGATCAAGATGTTATATTATGTGTGTTTTACTGCCACCACTATCATGACAAAAAAGAAATAAAAAATAATGGCAGCTAGAGATTAAAAACAGAATTAGATTTGGTTTGGTCAGTACTCAAGGGATCGCATGGACTGTGAGGGAGCCCAGGAGGCATTCTGTCATGTGATATGGGGTGGGGGGTGGGGTCCGGAGGAGTTGGATTTCTTGTCTTATCTCACATTGCTCAGCTGTATCCCTCAGTGGGCTTGGAAGAACAAACCAAAAGGCATCCTTCCATACAAAAACCAACCAACCAAATGAACATGGCATGCTTTTATCTGGAATATAGCAAGCTTTTGCATCTTCTTGGCTTGGAAAGCTTTTGCAAAGCTCTTTCTCCCCTGGCTCTATGCCTCCAGATGTGATGACTGCTGTCAGTGAAATCAGGCTGAGTTTGCTAGTCAGAGCTTTTACACCAGGGGGAGTTCTTGAATTTTCTTGGTTTGCGATTCCTTTGAGCATCTTTGATACTCAAAACAATACTCCGATGACAGGTATTACTTTTTCACCCCCAAAATCTGCATATACATGTCCTCTCATGGATCTTCCTGGGAGTTTGTGCACCTAGGGTTACATGCACCTGTTCTAGAAGCTGAGCATGTTCATCCAGGCATTATGCATGCTGTGTGAGCAGGGTCAACATGGTGCCCATTAAGCCTTACCCATAGCTCCTCCTAGAAGCTCACAATCTCACAGAGGAGACACATACAGTGTTAGCTGGGACTTTCCCAGGCTTGGGTGATAAGAAAACTCATCTAACAAGCTTAAGTTAGAAGTCAACATATTTGGTTCTTTTAATTGGAAATTTCCGGAATGTGGGCTTCAGGCACCACTGGATTCAGGCTTCAAGTGTAGCATCAGAATGGAGTCTTTGTTCATCCCATAACTCTGCTCTCCAATGGGTTCTTTGATTCTCCTACAGAGCCAAAGTTCTAGGTGTCTGTGATATTAGTACTAGTAATTTGAGGAAGAGAGATGAATTCTTTCTCCTCCAGGGTCCAAATCAAGCTTCCAAAGAGAGGCGTGGGCCACAGATCCACCCCGATGTGTGGTCAGTCTGTGTCGGGTGCCTCCCCTGTGTGTGGGAGAGGTGGGGGCCATGTAACTGACAGCCCTAAAAAGTGGAGAAAGGAGTTTCTGAGAAGAAAAGATCCTGGCCAGAACAAAGGTAACAAGGGTCTGCTATAGAAAACGTCTACAAATAATTGCAAGTCAGCACAATGGATACTCTAAAGGAAATATGGCAAGGTCCACTGGGGACATAGAAGGGCTTATTGACTTCACTGGATGTGTTCCAGGTAACACCAAATAAAGCCTTGTAGAAGATATCATGCATGATACATTTTTTAAAAAATTAAAATAGAAATATATTAATTATATTCAACACCGTTTCTCTACAGCTCCATGGCTACTGTCCTCCTTGTTCATTTTTTATTCCTGGATCCAAGCACAGTCCCTGCATATTTTAGTCACTCAACAAATATTTGTTGAATTGGAGCTTTAAGATTTTTTATTTATTCATTTGACAGAGAGAGATCACAAGCAGGCAGAGAGGCAGGCAGAGAGAGAAGAGGAAGCAGGTTCCCTGCTGAGCAGAGAGCCCGATGTGATGTGGGGCCCCATCCCAGGACCCTGAGATCATGACCTGAGCTGAAGGCAGCGGCTTAACCCGCTGAGCCACCCAGGCGCCCCTGAATTGGAGTTTTAGAACAGCAGTAAGATAACCTCCTGTTGAGATGAAGACTTAAAGAAGTTAAAGCACAAGGGGCACCTGGGTGGCTCAGTGGGTTAAAGCCTCTGCCTTCGGCTCAGGTCATGGTCCCAGTGTCCTGGGATCGAGCCCCACATCGGGCTCTGTGCTCTGCAGGGAGCCTGCTTCCCCCTCTCTATCTGTCTGCCTCTCTGCCTACTTGTGATCTCTGTCTGTCAAGTAAATAAAATCTTAAAAAAAAAAAAGAAGTTAAAGCACAAGAAGATCACGCTGAAATTTACATCCCACTTTTTGGGATGCCTTTAGTTAACTTTTATCCAGAGACTCGGTTTTGAAGTAACATCAGAAGTCAGTTTTACTTTTATTGTTACTTTTTTGTCACAAACATCTAACAGCCTCAATTTTTTATAAGTTCTCAGGCTTCTTGCCCCATGATCAAATGAAGCATTATATGAGAACACTATGTAAACTGTAAAATCATGGGAAAATGTAAGCCGCTTTTATGATTTAAAGTTTGGAAACTCAATCTTTAACTTATTCTTGTGCTCTAACGGCAGTCCATAAAGAATCTGGAGTGTTCTTACTCAGCTTGCTTCTCTTTCAATCCAGCAGCTCCTTGGAGAATTGATTTATAGACTTTTTTTTTTTTTCCCCCACTCTGGTCCGAATAGGCCCCCAAACACATAGAATTTAGCCAGACTGCATATTTATTAACTAGCAGCTAATCAGGATCTGGTGGAAAAAATTACTAGGGTGAGGAATTTTGATCTGTTCATACCTGTTACTCATCCCCAACACTTTTGATCGTTGTGTTTAAGTACCATGGCCTCACACCTTAGGCTAGCTCCTTTCACAAAGGGTCTGTGCGGATTTTCTCCCCCGACTGTATTTTCAATGGATCTCAGGCACTAAGTTGAACTCATTACCCTTGGTTTACCTCCCACTCATCTCTGGTCCATGCTCAGCCCTCTTTTATTTTATCTACTTGGATGTTTATTTGTTGATCATATAATGAACACCCATGAGCTCACTATCCAGTTAGAGAAGGAACACACCCACCATCATCTTCCATCTTTCGAGTGCTCCTGCCCTCACCCACTTACCTCCTCCACTCCCGGACCTCCTTCCACTAGATGTAACCACAATTCAAAATTTTGTATTTTTATTTTTATTCGTTCTTGATTTAAAATATATTTTTAAATCACATATACATGCGTACAAACCATATAATGATTAGTTTTAATTGTTTGTCATTCTTTTGGAGAAGATATCATGCCCTATTTCATCTTCTGGGACGTTGTTCCCATTTAGTTTTCTATTACCAAGAGTCATTCATACTGTTGTGGCTGCTGTGATTCATTCATCTTCAGCGCCCTGTAGTGTTTCATGCGATGAATACACTAGTCTTTATTACCTGGCCTGCTGGACACTGGAGTTCAGGCTTTCACATTTCTTGCTGTGATTAAGAGAGCTGCAGTGGAGATTTTCATACCTGGTTCTCTCTCCTGGTGCATACCTGGAGCCGTCTTCGGTTTATAACCAGGAATGGAATGTGGGTTGTGGTAGGGTGTGGGAACGTTCAACGTTGCAAGACAATGCCAGACCAGTTTCCAAAGTGGTCGGTCGTGGCAGCTTATGCTCTCACCAGCGACACGTTAAGATAACCTATAGATCTGTCCTCTTCAGAACTTGGTATCACCAGATGTCTTAATTTTTCCCCATCGAATGGACATAAATTCGTATCTCTTTATGGTCTTCATTTGCATTTCCTAGGTTATTTATGAGGGATTCAAGAAATGGGACAGGGAAACATAATTATCCATACGAAAAGCAAATCAGATTCCTATCTCACATCAGACATGCAAATCAACTCCAGATGGATTAAGGGTTCAAATGTCAAAAGAAAAACTTTAAAATTTTTAGAAGAAAACGTGGGAAAATACCTTTATGTCTTGAGCGTAGGGGAGGATTTCCAAACACCGGACACAAAAAAGCTCACTATAAAATGGAAATGTGACGGATTTAACTATAATGTAATTAAAAACCTGTATTCATCAAAAGACATGTTAAAGAAAATAAAAAGATGAACTGCAAACCAAGAGAAGATGTGTCACATACAATGAAGACTCTATATCAAAAATATTTTAAGAATTCCTACAAATCAGTAAGGAAAGGACAACACCTGAATAGAAAAATAAGCAAAAGAGGAGACATATAAAGGCGATACCCATATGGCAAACTCAATTTCCTTAATTTTGGAAAGCATCTTTTGACTAAAAACAGGAGAGTTTAAAAGCTACCATGGTTTTCTTCCAGGCTAAGAAAAAAAGAAGCATCTAGAAGAACACAATGCAAACTTAAACATTCCTCTAATATTCCAGGAAAAGCAACTAAAACTAAAGGAAAGTAGAATATTTACCAATGTATTTTTACTTTACTCTCTAATTTTGTTATTCCTGTTGCCTTACACATTGTTGGCAGTCAACAATGGTTAATTAATTGATTGATTCACTGTGCCTGATTTCTGTAAGCCTAACTTTGATTTCTTTCAGACTCAGAACAGATGGGCACAAGTTTTAAGACATTAATAAACATTATAAAACAGGATCTCCTTTCTCTGAACTCCACACCCTGCTTGCTATAAGAATAAAGTATCCACTTGAAGGAAGAAATCAGATTTAATCTAAAAGGCATGGTATAGCTATGCAGAGCCCAGACCCTGTGGTTGAAAACAAAGTGCTTAGTCGGCATTGTTAGGGAGAATCAGAGCACAAAAGAGGATGAGAATGCCCCCGGGCCCCCTGCACAGTCAGACCTCTAAACCAAACAAATGTGCTTTTATAAAACAGGCACTACATTGTAAGGGGGCCTCAAAGAGCACTAGTTTGATAAAGGTGACATTTCAGAAGGTAGGTACTTGTTTTGTATCTGATTGTTAACATGTGCGCTCATCCTATTTTATTTCCAATTTTTTATTTAGGAAAACAGTTCAGAATGTTTCCATTCCCGATGACTGGTTGGTAGGAGAGTAATGGGAAAAAACTGATTGATGTGCTAATATTGTCTTGTATTTTCTGCAGAAGCTATGCCCTAATTAGTATAATCTTTGTGTTGATTGGTTGGTTGGTTGGAAATTACATACTGAAAGACTTAGCATTTTGTATTTTCTTTGACCTAGCAATTTATGAATTTAGTCTAAGGAAAAAATAATGAATGAGCCTAAGTATATAGTTACTAAAATGTTGATCAAAGTATCATCTATGAAAGTTAAAAACTGAGAACAATCTAAATGTGGAAAGTGGGGAACTGATTAAATTTTTAATCTATGCACTAGCCATTAAAATGATGAAAAGCAATATTCAAAGACATAGAAACTGATCTTCTGGTCCCAGGTTATCAACCCAGATTATGATCATGAGGCATGATTCTCCTCAAAGCATATACACCAATGTGTGCCTAAACATACTGGAGAGCTATACACCAAGCAGAAGAGAAAAGGCAGTACAAATGAATAGAGGGCCACTGGACAGCCACAGAACACAGACAGATGAGCAGAGATAGAAAGACTAGGAGTAAAAACACAAACACAGAAATAAACAAAAAAACTTAGGAAAATATTTGTTTGAAGGAATTAAAAAACAAAACAAAACATACGCTTGAGTCAACTCTCAAAATAAGAAAACCAGTGAAGATTGTGTCTAGTTGCTGGTGTAACAGATTACCACAAACTTAACTGCCTAAGACCACAGAAATTTATTATCTTACAGGTTTGCGTGTTACAAGTCCAGTAAGTGTTCTCAGTGGGTCAAAGTCAAGGTGTTGGCCAAGCTTTGTTCCTTTGTGGAGTCTCTAGGGAAGTCTCTTTCCTTGCCTTTTTCTAGCCTCTAGAGACCACCCATATTCCTTGGCTTGGTTGTTCCTTCCACCATCTTCGAAGTCAACAATGTTGTATCTTCGACCATTCATCCATTGTCACATCTTCCTCTGACCACAGCCAGGAGGGCTTCTCTGCTTTTAAGGACTCAAGTGATCCAGAGTTAACTCCCCATCTTAAGGTCCTCAACCTTCGTCACATGATGGTCATTTTGCCACGTGATTATGGGGATTTGGACCTGGACATCTTTGAGGGGCTGTTATTCTGCCAACTGCAGGACCCTTGGAAGCACAATATTTCCAAGATTCCTCCATGTTGTTGTTGTGGGTCAGTAGTTTGTTCTTTCTACTGCTGAGCAGTATTCTGTTGTATAAGCACATCACAGTTGTACATCTATCCTGCTGATGGTTCTTTGCGTTATTACCAGTGTTTGGCTACTATGAATAAAAATGCATTTTTAGAGTATTTTTAGAGTACTTCCTATTTCTTCTGGGTAAAGATGTAGGAGAATTGCTAGATTGCAGGGTAATACTGTATTTGACTTTTCACATGTTAATAGGTCATTCATAGAACTTTTGTCAGGTGTCCGTTCAAGTGTTTTGCCCAGGTTTTGCTTTTATGGGGCTGCTTGCCTTTTTATTATTAGTTTGTAGATGGCTTTTCTATGTTCTAAAAACAAATCCTTTGTCAAATATATGTACTGCCATATTTTCTTTCAGTCTGTGTCTTGTCTTTTTCTTTTCGTAATGGTCTCTCTGATGAACAAAAGTTTTATATTTTGATGAAGTCTGGTTTCTCAAAAGAAGGTCAAGGAGAGCCTTGTAGGGAGGTCAGAGTTTAATTTCACAGAGGAGGATTCCATAGGACCCTGAGGAGAAATGGTGAGGTGGTTAGGTAGATATTCAGAACAAATCTTCAGGAGAGAGTGGTCAATGGAATGCAGAAGAGATGCCAATTAAGATAAAGAACTAGTGGGGCGCCTGGGTGGCTCAGTGGGTTGGGCCTCTGCCTTTGGCTCAGGTCATGGTCTCAGCGTCCTGGGATCGAGCCCCACATCGGACTCTCTGCTCAGCGGGGAGCCTGCTTCTCCCTCTCCCTCTGCCTGCCTCTCTGCCTAACTGTGATCTCTCTGTCAAATAAATAAATAAAATCTTTAAAAAAAAAAAAGATAAAGAACTAGTGTTAAAAATGTGAGAAGTTGGGGCGCCTGGGTGGCTCAGTGGGTTAAAGCCTCTGCCTTCAGGTCAGGTCATGGTCTCAGGGTCCTGGGATTGACCCCCGCATTGGGCTCTCTGCTCAGCAGGGAGCATGCTTCCTTCCCTCTCTCTCTCTGCCTGCCTCTCTGCCTACTTGTGATCTCTCTGTCTGTCAAATAAATAAATAAAATCTAAAAAAAAAAAAAAAAAGTGAGAAGTCACCCTGTTTCAAAATCATAAGCTGCCTCAAGTCTTTTTCTGAAAGGAGACCACACAGGTCTCCTTCACAGAAGGACCAAGCGACCTTCTGGAAGCAGAAATTTGTGTAAATCCCATCGTGAGGCTGTATGGTTAAATTCAGGTTCAGGGCTGGTGAAACATAGGGTTCCCCACTCCTCCTCAGTAAAGGACAAGGTCACACTTGAACAGTGAGGTCACTTATCATCTTTGTCAGTATGGCCATGTGGCTGGGACCATAGGGGCCCCTGGAATAGAAAATGGAACAAGTCAAAAGCTCAATGGATTATAGGGTTAACCTTTGCCTTTTGTCTGGTTCTACAGTAGGAAACACACTGCAGTGGATTCATGTAAGCAATAAGAGGTAGGTAGGAGCATGTTAACTGAAGCATTGTTTGTGACAGAAACTGAGAACAATCCAAGTGTCCAAATGTCCATCAACTGGAGTGTCCATCAACTGGAAAGTGGCTAAATAAAGCCTTCTGTAGTCACTCAATGGAATTCAATTTGGCAGATTCAGTGAATAAACTAGATCTGTGTGTATCAGCATATGTAAAGACAATGTTGAGTGAAAACAAAACATGTTGCAGCACTAGTTATGTAAATTTTAAAACCATATAAAGTATTACTATACATTTTTTTTTTACATAAACATACACATATAGTTTCAGTACAAAAACACAAACTGGGAGGGTACTTACCAAATTCCTGGTAGTGGTTGTCTCTGGGGAGGGAGGGGGCTAGGGCTGGGAAGGAAAACCAAGGGGATCTCGACCTGGTCTGTATTGTTCTATTTCTCTTATTAAAAGTATTTGAGGGGCTCCTGGGTGGCTCAGTGGGTTAAAGCCTCTGCCTTCGGCTCAGGTCATGATCCCAGGGTCCTGGGATGGAGCCCTGCATCGGGCTCTCTGCTCAGCGGGGAACCTGCTTCCCTCTCTCTCTCTCCACCTGCCTCTCTGCCTATTTGTGATCTCTGTCTGTCAAATAAATAAATAAATAAATCTTAAAAGAAAAAAAAGAAATAAAAAATAAAAGTATTTGAAGCATATGAAAAGGTGGTCAATTTAATTACTTATTAGGAAAATGTAAATTAAAGCCAGAAGAAGAAGGAAGAGAAAGAGGAGGAGGAGGAGGGAGGAGGGGTGGGAGAGAGGAAGGTAAAGGAGGAAGTGGGGGAGAAAGAGAAGACGAAGAAGAATTGCAGTCAGGTACCAGACTCAGTCACCAGAGTGGCTAAACTTAACAAGTCTAACGATATCATATGTTGACACAAATATGGAGCAGCTGGAATGCTTATACATTGCTGGGAATGTAGATTCATTCAACCACTGTTGGCTTGAAAACAGTTTGACAGTATCTTTGAAAGCTAAGCGGGATATGTCTATCCTGAGATTCTGAAATGCCACTCCTAGGTATAAACCCAAGAGAAGTGATTTTGTGCCCCAAAAGAAATATACAAGGTTGTTCATAGTGGCTCTGTTTGTATTAGGCAATGACTAGAGATAATGAAACCCATTTTGTACTCTACTTCTAGATACATATCCTAGAGACTATCATGTACACAAGGGGACAGGCTCATTACAGAGCCACTTACCATAGCAACAGTGACAAGAGCAAAATAACAGCCCAAATGTCCACCAGCAGGAAGATGGCTTAATACTGCAGCAATAAAGATGAATCTCGAAGACATTATGTCAAGCAAAAGAAGCCAGATATAAAAGAACACGTACAGTGTGATTTTGTTAAGGAGTTTTCAAATTGGCAAAGCTCATTCCTTGTGAGAGAATTCAGAATAGGGGTTACCATTGCGGTTGCTAATGGGATGTTATTGACTAGAACATGGCATAGGGATCCTTCTGGGATGAAGTCAAAATACTGCATCTTGATCAGGTTGGTAATCACCCAGGTGTATACATAGGTAAAAATTTATCAAACTGTACATTCAAGATTTGTGTACTTTATCATATGCTAGCTTTGTCTCAAAAAATATCCAAGGCAAAAATAACGATATTAACATGTGTTAATTCTCACTGTGGATACAGAGTACTATTACCTAATTCTCTCTGTTTTCTGTATATTAAAATTTATAATCAGTAAAGAGAGAGAGCAGTAGTCCTCCATAGCCAAAGGGACACCCATCCTGGAGGAGCCTTTTGCCCAGCCATCTCCCCGATGTCTGGGTGAGTTCTTTTACAAAGGGGTAGAGATGACAACAGCCAACCAATCTCTGCTAGAAGAGACAAGGTTATCTTCTTTGTCACTCAGGAAACTGACACAGCTGCTAAAAAGTAGGGCTGTTTCTAGGCTCTTCCGAAGATCAACTTGGCTGATTCTTTGGCTGATGGGGACTCAGAGTCTTCCTGCAGGAGCCGGGCCAGCGTGTCTACCACCCTGCACCCCAGCCCCAGATAAGAAGGCAGAACTGCATTTGGAAAGCAGCTCCCTGGCCTCAGTTTCCAGATCAGACGCTGCTGAGTTAGCCCAGGGTATCATCACTGGATGCCATGCAAGTTAAAGAGCATGAGGGAGGAAAGGAGAGAAAAAAAACAATTTAAAAAGGAGGTGGGAAAAATAAGAAAAGGAAGGTAAAATGAAAGATGCCTTGTCGCTTTAAGGGCCTGGGATCTGCTCTGTCACTCGGAGCCTTTTCCCCTTGGGGGCTCCGTTCTTCACTGTACACGTGGAGGAAGGGAAAGTGTGGTGAAACCCAAAGTGGCTCCGAAACCAGGGAGACCTGCCTTTCCATCACTACCTGACTGGCAACCTATTTAATCTCCAGTGCCTCAGGTTCCTCACCTTTGAAACTAGCGATAATTCCACTTCTAAGGATTGCTGTATGGGCTGGAAATGGTGCATGACAGAACCTGACCCAGGAGGCTCTTGATAACCGCGTAAGAGGCCTCTCTTCCCTACCAAGCCAGTTTTGTGGGTCAGAGACCCTGGTAGCTTTGTCCAATAGAACTTTCTGCGATGGTGGCCGTTGAGCGCTTAATATGTGTCTGGTGAGCCTGAGGAACTTGAGTTTTTTATTGTAGTCTATTTTAGTCGCCTTACATTTACATAGCCACCTGTGGCTAGTGGCTGCCTCCTGGGGCAGTGCAGGGAGAGTTATTCTTGACCATGACTGGTGCCCAGCAAGATGGCTGGGTAGGGTTGCCCATTGGAGCAGACGCTGAAAGGCACCGGGTATGCGCTACATCTAAGCAGTAATTTCTTTCCCTGACAAAAACTCCTCCTGAATAAAGTCAGGGCTGGCGTGAAAGGCCAGGACAAGGTCAGACTCCGGGCTCTCGGATGGGAGCAATTAAGGCTTGTAACCGCGTGCACTCCCCCGCCTTCTGCCCCTCTTGTCCTCTATTTCTGTACTCGGTTTGCCCACAATCCTTAAGTCCCCTGGGGAAATGGGGTGGGGACGCGGGAGCCTCCCTCAGCGTGTGTGACACCCATCTGGGCCTCCTAGGGCTACTTTATTCTTCGCAGCAAACCCCAGAGGCTCAGCACGTCCATTTCACAGATAAGGAAACTAAGGCTGGAGGAGGTAAAGGGCACGCGGCAGGAAGCGGGGGAGTGCTCCAGCCCAGCCGTAAACTCTTTGGGGCTCCGGTGGCGACAGAGACACTTCAGCGAGGCAGGTTGTCAGGGCGCGCGGGCGAAGTGGCGAGTAAATATTTGGGTCTGTAACCCGGGCTCCGGCAACTCGCCGTCACTGCGGTTCCGCGGTTGGCGCGTGGCGAGGGCGGTGCCTGGGGGACAGGGGCGTCCCCGGCGCGGCTGCCGGGACACACCCGCCGGCCCCGCCCCGGCCCGCCTCTGCCCGCGGCTATAAGACCGCGGGGGCAGGAGGGTGGCGGCGGCGGGAGAAAGAGCGGGCGTGTGAGCAGGAAGACGCGGCAGGAGCGCGGCCAGGCGAGCCAGACCCGCGGGGCGCGAGCGCGGACAGAAGCCCGGGTAGCAGCGCAGGCCTCGGCGCGAGCGGTCGCACAGTCTCCGGGCTCAGCATCCCGCAGGACCCTCCGCCGCGCGCACGGGGCCGAGCCCGCCCATGAAGCCGCCCGCCGCGCAGAGCAGCCCCGCGGCCGCCGCTGCGGCAGGTGAGTGTGGGACCCTTAAAGCCCCGGCCCTTCGAAAGAAAGGGCGTCCCGTGGCGTCCGTCTCCATCCTCACCCGCGGGACCCTGCTCCTGGCGGGTTCGGCCGTCCTCCGGCGCCGGGCTGGGGGACCCTTGACGGGCGCATCCCCACCCAATCTTCCCACCGCCCCCGGTTCGCGCGCGCCCCCGGGGGACGCGAGTGGCGACGAGTCTCCGACCGCGCGTGGGAAGAGTCCCGCTGCGTCGATTAGCTGGGTGACCTTTGGTCGGCACCCCCACGCGGCGGAGGCTCAGTTTCCGCGTCTGTGGAATGGGCAGGGTAGTAGCACCGCTTCAGGGGCGGGTAGCAAAGATGAGCAACGGGCAGCGCCAGTGTGGCTGTCACTCGGCACGCGCGCCGTGAATGCTGGCTCTCCTCGGAATGGTGGCGGCCCCGGACGGGACGGCCGCACCGCGCCAGCACCTGAGCCCGCCCTCCCCGTCCCCAGCCCCGGCCTTGGACTCGGCGGCCGCCGGGGACCTGACGGATGCGCTGTGCGAGTTTGACGCGGTGCTGGCCGACTTCGCGTCGCCCTTCCACGAGCGCCACTTCCACTATGAGGAGCACCTGGAGCGCATGAAGCGGCGGAGCAGCGCCAGCGTGAGCGACAGCAGCGGCTTCAGCGACTCCGAGAGTAAGTGTGGCCGCAATCGGGAAAGAGCGGGAGCCCGGGGAAGTCCCTGTAAGGAGCGCTGCGGGGCTCGGGTCTCAGTTTGCCGATCTGTAGACCGAGGGATGGGGTCCAGCGGAGTGAGCCCACGGCACCGCGCGGTCCTAGGACGCCCGCAGCGGGGGCAAGACCCCGGGGGCTGTCACTCGGAGGCTCTCGGAGGGTCAGCTGGGCTACCTGCCGCCTGCAGGTGTCCGGAGGCCTGAGGGTTTTAATAAAGCAGCTTGTCCTTTCTAGCCATACGGGACTCTTGGGACCCCAGCCAGGCTTTCTTTCAGCTACCTCTCCTCCCTTCCCCTGCCTTTCTTTCTGCAGTCATTTTTTTCAGAGTGTGTGGGTCAAGTGCCACAGGAATGGGGGTGGAGGAAGATAGGGCAGGGCACAATACTGAAAAAATTTGTGACACCAGGAAATATTTCATAAGTTGCTGTTCTTGGGATTTTTGAAATAACTTCTTGCGTTTTCTTCTGGCTCTGAGCTCCCAGACTTGCTGCTGCACTGCCTGCAGTTTTGAAAGACTCTCTGGCGGTACAGAGTTCAAGTGTCCCTTTTCCTTCAGGCGGGTCCACCGCGGGGACTGCGGGCTTGCACACCTCCCCCCACCCACTCAAGCTGGAGAGGGAGCCAGAGCAGATGGGCATAGAGGTGCCTCCTGGCAACTTTTCTCATAAGCGAGACTACCCCTGGGTCTCTTTGTCTTAAACAACCTTGCAAGGAGTGAGACAGCTTTTTTCCGAGGACCAAGTGGTCTGTAAGGATTATAGATACCTGTTTCGGTCTCAAACAGCAAATTTGGTGGAAACCCTGGTGGCTCAGTTGGTTAAGGGTCTGCCTTCTGCTCAGGTCATGTATGATCTCAGGGTCCTGGAATGGAGCCCTGTGATGGCTTCTCCTTCTCCGTTTGCTGCTCCCCACTGCTTGTGCTCTTTCTCTGTCAAATAAATAAAATCTTAAAAAAAAAAATTAACCAGCAAATTTGGTGACTTTTCAGTATTAATGTGATTGTTAGTTTTCAAATTTTGGATGACTTATTATTTTTCAAAGTGAACTTTTCTGAATAATTGTTGAGACTTCATTCCCTAGACCGGTTACCAGCATGAATATCACTCCCTTTGCTGCCCTTGACTCTGGAAGTGAAAGCATGACACAGTGACCTTTCCTTGTGATTCTCTTCTTTTGAAATCTGAAGCTCTTCCTTGTTCCAGGGCAAAGACACAGTCCCAGACCTCAACATGAGCTGTCTTCCTGAAAAGGAATAAAGGCACTCATCACCGTGTCCAGGGTTTGAGTCAGAAACCTGAGGTCCCTCTTGACTTTCCTTGGCAGCCCCGCCCAAGGGTTAGATTTAATTGCAGCTTTTGAGGCGAACAGGAATGGAATAGTGTGCTGTTAATTTTCTGTTTTGTATTTCTGGACTTTATGGGTAATGACGGGATCAATTATTTTTGAATTTCAAAGGGAAATCTAAAAACTTTTGAAATTTGTCTCAATATCTGGGGCCAAACTTAAATATGTCTCCTGGGGCATGGAGCAAGTTATTCATCAAGTACCAATTCTCTCCCCCACAGGAAAGAAAGCTGGGACAGTCTGTCCAGCGCTGTGCTCTTGCAAAGAACAACTCCTTTTTAAACCACAGCTGCGTTTGGCTGGGATATGGTCTGAGCTGGCCCATCAGGGGTGATTGCAACTCCCTGGGAGTAGGATTTCAGAGTTGGTTTTCAGGGGCCTCAAAGACAAGGCACTCAGAAACACATTCTTAACGATTTGGGGGGAGACATTTGGAGTAGTCTACAGTTTCTCTTGGGGGGGGCATGCCCTTGCGTGCACGTGTGTATTTTGTTTTCTGTTTTTGTTGTTAACTGTTTTGCTGACCCTTAGTTTGGTGGCTAGAGGTGTAGTGGGGACGGTCTAAAGAAGGCTCCGATGACACTCATCTTCCTTATAAATGTGTAGTTTGTCCCCCATAAGACTGGCTAGAAATAGTGTTGGCAGAAGCAGTGTCAAATAATAATTTCTTGAGGAAGCATAATATTTGTCTCTTAACTACCACCAAAACTGAGCACAGACATTTACTTATTTGATGTGTTTACATGTTCACTGCTTTTCTGAGGAGGAGAATGAGAGAAGTAGATCCTACTGAGATTTAGGCCACCAAAAGGAGGACCTACCAGGATAATGATCATAAGAGCAGCTCACTTTTACGAAGCCTTTACTAGGATTATTATTATTATTTATTAGCTCTTACTAGTAGTGGTCCATTTGCTGTGCTTTACGTGTGTTATCTCATAGGATCTCTACCACAGTCCTAAAGACTGCTCTTGTCACCATGGATGGTTAGCTGGTCCTACTGGACCTGGGTCACGTGCCTCTTTATCAATAGTAGTTGTGTCTGAAGGTGTCTCTTCAAGGCAGTGGTCATCTGGCTGGATCAGTGGGGCCCAGGCTGAGTTTTGTCGGGACCCTGGGCAGTAGGTGGGCCTCAGTTTCTCTAGCTACGAAATTGAAAGGATGCTGTTTAGTAAGTGCTAGTGGAAACATCCATAGGCTCAACGATTTAGGAGAAAAAATTTGCTCTGTTTCATGCTTTCAGGAAAACATTAAAATGCATACACCAGGCTCTGTTATATAGATCAGATACATTTGTGCAAGTGTCTTAAATGGAAATGTTACAAATGAGCTATCAGCCAGTGGTCCTTGATTCTCACTCAGCCTCACCTAGGGCTCTATCACTCAAGAAAGGTAGCCACCTTACACAGTAGCTCAAAGCAGCAATTCTGTTTTTTGAAGAACCCTTCCTTGGGGGCGCCTGGGTGGTTCAGTTCATTAAGCATCAGCCTGATTTTAGCTCAGGTCATGATGTCAGGGTCGTGAGATTGAGCTCTGTGTGTGGACGCCATGCAGAACCTGCTTAAGATTCTCTTTCTCTTCTGTCTCCCTCTGCCCCTGCCCCCCCCCAAAAAAAAGAAAAGGAAAAAAAAGAAAAAAAGAAAAGAACCTTTCCTTTTCTTACTAAAATAAAAAAAGGGTTGCTTGCATCCAAAGAAGAAACAGACTATTCCTTCCATCCAAAGAAGCAAATTACTTAGATAGAAGAATGTACGTTTAATAAGTACTCCCTGTTCCCACTTATGGGGGATCCTTTAGAGACATGAAGAGGACCAAAATGAAAGTTGCAAGATCACGCCACATTCGGATGGCATTCAAATGGGGGTTGATTAAAACAAGCTGGTTCCTTTCCCCTAGACTTGGGTCCAACAGACACTTTGGTGGGAGCTGTCTTAATGTCAGCAGTAATAGGGCGGTGTAATTAGGAGCTCGGGCAATGTTGTTCAAACTTGATCCTTAGAGGTGCCCCAGAGGCTATAAATTTCTTGGGTTTAAACTTATTTTAAAAAATATACTGCTTTTTAGTATTTTTATTTATTTATTTTTATTTATTAAAAAAAATTTTTTTTTTAAAGATTTTATTCATTTATTTGTCAGAGAGAGAGAGGGAGAGAGAGCAAGCACAGGCAGACAGAATGGCAGGCAGAGGCAGAGGGAGAAGCAGGCTCCCTGATGAGCAAGGAGCCCGATGTGGGACTCGATCCCAGGACGCTGGGACCATGACCTGAGCCGAAGGCAGCTGCTCAACCAACTGAGCCACCCAGGCGTCCCATGCTTTTTAGTATTTTTAAAAAAATATTATTTATTTCTGTGACAGAGAAACAGTGAGAGCAGGAAGAGGAGCAGGGAGAGTGGGAGAGGGAGAAGCAGGCTTCCTGGCCAGCAGGGAGCCCAAGCAGGGAGCCTGCCGCCTGCCGCTGCCTGCCGTGGGGGTGGGGCTTGATCCCAGGACCCTGGGAGAGGGCAGACTCCTAACGACTGAGCCACCCAGGCGCTCCGATTTTTCAATATTTTCAAAACTCTAAATGCACACCATGATTCCTCAAATATGTTTAAAGAAATTTTCACTCAGGATTACCAAGTTTTAACCAATGTGTTAATTTATATTTTCATCGAATGATTTTATATGAATTTTATATTAACTTGAACTTTAGAAGGTGGTAGGAACTTCCATCTTTGCTGTGTTGGGGTTTCACACACCTTTTTCCTTTGAAGTGCGGGGGGAAGTGGAAGTATTTTGCTACTTAACAGGAAGGATCCAAAGTCTCCTGTGTATGCAAGGGCTATTGTGATATTGTAGAACCGTCTTAGGGAATGAGGAACTGGCTCCTTTAGCATGTGCAAGACCAGAACATTTGTATATCTTTGTCTGGGTGCCAGCTTGATAGCGTATTGGCAGATCCAGGATAGAAGCTCCAGAGGCTAGAATCTGAACTTGTTGAAGCCAGGAGAGAATGGAAGCTCAGGAGCCCTCAGGTGGCCCTGGCATGCTGGTAGGGGTTCCAGGTGGGGGAACGGGGCTCACTTTGGTAGAGACCTGGAGAGGTGTCAAGAGGGAAGCTGGGGCTATAGCGTTGAAGGGAGATTCACCCCCATTCCCTGTGGCAAAAGGGAAACAGGTCCAAGGCTTTCTTTTTCCCAGTTAATTACTATAGTTTGCTTGTCTTCAACGTGTGGGATTGTTCTATATTTACAGGAGCTCTGGGCAAGGTTTACCGTCTGTGGCTTTCCTTCCCTCTGGAGTAGCACATGTCGGCACTAACCCTAAATTACCTTTCTCCCCTGCCCCCACGCTCCAAAAGCTCAACTACATTTTAAACAAGCGTCTGTTTTGACAGCCGAGTTTCTAAAGCTCTTTTGGTGAGCACTAAAGTGGGCTGTTTGTATATCGAATATGCTGACATTTCTTCAGCTGGGGTCTTGGAAAACTTGGTCCCTGAGCGTGAGGTGCCTGGCTTCAGCTCGCCAAAGTTGCCTTCCCAAGGTCATTTCTAGTGGGACTTGGAGATGCTTGTGAGATGGGGCTTTAGAGCTGATTGAAGTCGATGCTGTGGAGCCTTGAAATATCTAGTCTTATCACCTACCAATGTTCCCCAAATCATCTCTGTGTGTGCCTCTCAGACCCCTGTTAATAGCAGCATCTGACACTGGGGTGGGGCGGTCACACATTAATATGCTGTCAGTGAGCAACACGTTGGTATCATTTTATCAGACTGGCTGTTGTTTTGTGAGGGATGGAGTTCCAGAGGAGTGAAATGATCAGGAAGTCAGGCTTCCCTTTTCATCGACCACAATGCCTTCCATGAGATATTCTTCGTGGAGGGTGCTTCAAAAAAGTCTGTGGAGTGAAATTTTATTGGATAAAAAGAAGCAAGGTCTAGAGGTTGGGCTCCTTCTGTGTTGATGGTTTGTTTTACGGAGTTTATCCTCGGGTGCCACCAAAGATAAGCTTCTCTTAAGAATTTTGTTACTCTTGGGATGCCTGGGTGGCTCAGTTGTTAAGCATCTCCCATGGGCTCAGGTCATGATCCCAGGGTCCTGGGATACAGCCCCGCATTGGGCTCCCGGCTCATCGGGAAGCCTGCTTTTCCCTCTTCCTCACCCCACTCCTTGTGTTCCCTCTCTCACCGTGTCTCTCTGTCAAATAAATAAATAAAATCTTTTAAAAAAGAAGAAGAAGAATTTTGTTATTCTCTGAAGAGGAGGAGGAAGCCGGGCCGTAGTCTTGATGGTTACTGTTCTCTCTGGTAACCTCTCCTCTCCTGAACATGTGATCCTCCATTTTGCTGGGAACTTTAGAATAAAATCACGAACACCATAGGAATCCTACCTGGAATGCCTAGTTATCATTCCCCTGCGTGAAGAAGAAACTGAAACTCAGACGTGAAGTGATTTGCACAGGGCCTCTCAGCTGTCATGGCCTCCCATCCCAGCTGTCTCTACTGTGGCAGCTTCTGCTGGGTTTCTTAGCAGCTTTGGGCTTCTTGAAGTTGCTGTTTTTGTGAATGACGTGCGTACAGTATTACCACAGGGTGGAACTAAACTGTGGGCAGGTTTGGCTCAAGGAAGCTGGGGGTCATTTCCTGTTGATGGTTGAATATTTTGGAGCCTGGAATCAGGTCTGGCTCAGATTGTGCCCTGAAACTCATGGAAAGAGAGAGGAATCAAGGTGTGGCAATGTTGTGTGAGCCTGTGGCTGGGGGGGGGGGGGGGGGGGTTGGGAGGTGTAAGGGGAGAGGGGGAGTGGGGAAGTGAGCACATGCTGTGTTGACATGCCTCTGTGTGTGTGTGTGTGTGTGTGTGTGTGTGTATTTATATATAGATATGGGAACCTAGTATTTTTTTCTCCCTCATTGGGG
This sequence comes from Lutra lutra, assembly GCF_902655055.1. Lineage (NCBI taxonomy): Eukaryota > Metazoa > Chordata > Mammalia > Carnivora > Mustelidae > Lutra > Lutra lutra. The sequence continues at coordinate 147,773,347 of NC_062280.1, read as the reverse complement.
GAATAGCTTGAGTTCATTAGCAATAAGAGGAATTTCTGATTATTTTAAGTTTGGTTTGCAACCAACTTTATTAGGCAAGTAACAGCCACTTTGTCTATATATTTTCTAAGTTTGAGGAAAATATTTGGCTCAAAAAGGCATTTTCACACCGGACTTTAAAAGGCCAAGAGGTCCACTGTGGCGAGGTCCTGGTACTATGACTCATTCTCTACAGAGTCTCAAAATCACCTGAGTGACCCAGAATTTTTCCTGAATCCTCACTGGATTCTTTTTTCCCCTACCATTTTGCAATGGCCTTTTCCATGTTGAGATCATTCCTTCCCCAAAAACTCAATGACACGGGTCTACTTGCAGTGAGGAAAAACAAATTGTGTGTGTGTGTGTGTGTGTCTGTCTCCCCCTCCCTCACCCCCATTTCCTCCCAAGAATGAGTATATGTGGCTGGAAAATTGTTGAGTTGGAGCAGAAAAGAGGTGAAGTCCAAAGTCAGGGCAAGGGCGGGTGGTGCAGGGTGGGGTGGAGTGAGGTGTGGTGAAAGTGGCTCTCAAAGACCAGCTGCTTCTGGGAGATAGAGACCAGGGGTGTGGCCACTGAAGTCTGGGCCCCAAGTCTCTGGGCTGGGCCTCTGGGCCAGGGATGGGGGCGATGCTCTCTGTGTCCCTCAGAACCACAGATTACGTGCCAGATGCCTCATATTCCTTCTTCTGGCTCAGGGGTCTGGGCATGAGGCTGGGCTCCCCAGGGCCCTCTGTCGTTTTCCTGACCCTATGTCTTAATGTCATCTTTTCCCTACAAGTTTCTCAGGTTCTACTTGTGGTTCCCTTCCCTGTTGCGGGGTGGCACACAGTAATGCTCTGCTGTTGGTCAGACATAACCACTTTCTTGTATGTAAGGGAAAGCCTTTCCCTTGAGAAAATCCAGACTGCTCTAGAGCTGGGCTATAGGCCTCCCCAGTTGAGTTCCATGGAGTGCAAGTGTTCTGAGAAATATTAAGGCACTGCCATGAAAAATGCACCTTGTAGTTCAATTTGAGAAGTAAGGATAAGCTGGTTTGTCATGAGACCTCTTAGGGACGTTAAAGTGGGAGGACACAGTAGGAATCTCCAGGGGTGCTCAGTGTTTCTTAGACTTAGTTGATCACACGGCTCTTCTTTCCAAAGGACCAATGTTCTGAGGAATATATTTTTGGGGAAATAATAAGTGTGAGATTTGGTATTTTGGATCTCAGTAGGTGTTCCTCATCAAGCCCTGAAAAGTGACTATGGTCCTTTTAGGTAATGTGGGCTGGACCTCTGAAGGGAGAAAAATTGGGAAGGTTGGGCATTTTCGGAAGAGTGGACAAGATGAGTGTGTAGGTCGGAAAGACAGATGGTGCTGGGACCACCGGGTCAGAGGAGGCTGGGGAGAAAGGGAGCCGGGTGTAGTGCCTTCTCTCACCTGAGGAGCCTTCCCCGGGCTCATCTCTGCTACAACCATGGCTTGCTCTGTGTTTGGTTTTAACCAGGAAGGTTGTTACTTTGTGACCCCAGAGGCCACATCCTGCTTCCGTTCGTTGGCTGCTCTGCCTTTGAGCCCTTCGAGTGGGTGCAGCTCAGCCACCATCTCCCTTCTCATGTCACAGCCACACGGCTGGGCTGGCCGTGGGTTCGTTTCCCCCTTCTTGGCAGGGCCTAGAGAAGCAGACTCTCAGAACTTAAGAGCTGGAAGGGACTGGAAGTGTTAGGAAGCCTTCCCATTTTCTTAGTGGCTAAGCTGAGACTCAGAGATACTGTCTTGCTCAAGGGCAAGTCCCGAAGTAGCTGAGTGGGTTCCCTTGACTCCCAGCACAACCCTGCTTCTGGGACCTTGCCTTGCTCTTGCTCTGGTCTTTGGGGGTCTGACAACAGAGGGAGCTACCAAATCACTCGAAGTGTCTATAATTGACAATCTCTAGAAGAACTATTTATTTCTGACCCTCTAGCTTCTCTCAGAGTGTAGGTTCTCAGGAGAACCATGGCAGAGACTCTTAAACAGGCAGGGAGGTTTATTATTATTATTATTTAAACATTTCTTCAAAAGATTTATTTATTTATTTGAGAGAGAGGGGGGAAGAGGAGAGGGGCAGAAGAAGAGGGAGAGAAAATCTCAAGCAGGTTACCCGCTGAGCATGGAGCCGGCCCAGGGGCTGGATCTCACAGTTGTGAGATCATGACCTGAGCGGAAATCAAGAATCAGACTCTTTTTTTTTTTTTTAAAGATTTTTATTTATTTATTTGACAGAGAGAGATCACAAGTAGACGGAGAGGCAGGCAGAGAGAGAGAGAGGGAAGCAGGCTCACTGCTGAGCAGAGAGCCCGATGCGGGACTCGATCCCAGGACCCTGAGACCATGACCTGAGCCGAAGGCAGCGGCCCAACCCACTGAGCCACCCAGGTGCCCCAAGAATCAGACTCCTAACCGACTGAGCCACCCGGGCACTCCCAGGAGGGAGGATTATTAGCTAGTGGGATCCAACCTTGTATTTGTATTGTAGGAAATTCAGAGGGCAGAAGGAACCTTTTTTAGGAAAGATGATCCATTAGGTCTAAAATCCCAACCCTGCTGCCCCACCCCCCCACCCCGTCAGCCAAGCATTGGCTGGATTGTCAGACACCTGGGCAGTGGGCTCTTATGTGTTGCAAAGGAGGCTGGTCCGGTCTTGATAATCCTGTCCCACTCTCCATTCTTCAAGGAGGCAAGGCCCTTGGTGTGCATGAAATTCACACACATTCACACACACACACACACAAGCACACTCCCGTCTCAAATCATTTTGGGAGCATAAATACAAAATCTGGAAATCAGCTTGTTTACTTTACCACTTCGCTCTTTTTGGAGAGGAGCTCTTGGTTACCAATAGACTGTGGCCTGAAAACCACCTTGAATGAGTTATGTTTTCTTTCCTGAAAGGTGCAGATTCGCTCTATAGGAACAGCTTCAGCTTCAGTGATGAAAAACTGAATTCTCCAACAGACTCCGCTCCGGCTCTGCTCTCCCCAGCTGGCAGTCCTCGGAAAGGTAAGCTGGTTAGCTGCGGTGTGAGTGTTTTAGCTTCTTACTGCCTTCCCCTCCTTCAGTCTTCTCCTCTCCTCCCCCTTAGCCCTGATTAATCTTCCCCAAATGTGCGAAACAAATAGAACTAACATCTTCCTATGGGGACGGTGTGAAGGGCAGTTCATTCTTTCTCAGGATTCTGATCAGTGTGAAAATGAATCAGATAAATGGAAGAAACCAAATTTGCAGGGAGAGAGAAAACCTGTATTCTCCATACTCTGCTTTCTCTCTCACGTGGTGTGATCAAGACTGCCAAATGACAGAGCTCTCTCCCCGACTGGTTGGTTCTAGAATTGAAAACTTAGCAGCAGTTGGGGATTGTAGAAAGTGGGTTTCTTTCCATTGGCATTAACTAGTTGACCAACGCTTTCAGATTACTAATTTAACAAGTCAGTGGGGTCATCCTGATGATCTGACATGATTTAAAATAGCAGGCCCTAGCCCGGCTCTCCTGTGATATTAATAGACCTAAAAAAGTTTTTTAAGATGCATGAGCAGTTTCTTATTTTTTGGCCTTGTCAAGTGTCTCCAGCTAGAGAGCTGAATGTTCTGTTATATTGGACAAGTGCCCTTTTGAAAACAAAAGGAGTTTTTTTCCTCAAGAAACATTATACTTACTGAAAATAGTTGCAGAATGCTATAAAAATGGAGCAGAGTTAAAAAAAGAAATATGAAGATCCTATTAATGTTCTAACTCTTGGCATTAAGGAGGAATTTCCCTCTTTTTCAAAAGAATGATTTTTAAATTCTCCTCTCAACAGAGCAGTGTTAGCATCAGCCCCTGGGGACTCAGCAATTGTCCAGCTCCCTGAGGGTAAAACAGAGCTATTGAATTCAGAACGAGGTAGCAGTCTAGGAAGTGGCTTCAGCCTGCCCAGATTGCTACCTGATCCTCTGGAGATAGGAATTAAAGAGAGAGAGAAAGCTCTAGTGGCGGATTGACTTTAAAAGCTAAGAACAACGAGCTGTTTGTAGCCAGCAAGGGTTAATTAATAAAGCTCTCCAGGAATGCATTTTGGAGAAGGCATAAATAATGAGCTCTACAGGAAAGCCTATATATCTCAGGATCCAGAGGGAACCAAAGCAAGATAAGAACCTGTTGCCTTGTGCGGCCACCTGGATGGGACCAGGCTGTCCTGAACCTGGAAGCCTCCGGGCGCCTTCCCCACACCATTTTGACAAAGCTCGGTGGCTTTCCTTTCCGTTCCTACTGGAGGGACTCCGAGGGCTGCACCGTGGCCCTGGGGTGGCAGCAGGAACAAGAATGGGGCAGAGGTGAGGCGGAGCAGGAATACTGACTCGGGGTGTCTGCTCTGCACAGTGCCATGCTTACCAAGTATTTTTTGACAGATTAACCCTACATAGTCAAAAAATCAAAACTTTTTTTTAGAAAACTCTTTTTTTTAAGATCTTTAAATTTTTTTTATTTATTTGAGAGAGAGAGAGAGAGAGAGTGCAAGTGGGTGGAAGGGGCAGAGAGAGAGAGAGGGAAAACCAGACTCCCGCTAAGCAGGGAGCCTGATGTGGGACTCGATATCAGGACCTTGGGATCACGACCTGAGCGGATGGCAGATGCTTAACCGACTGAGCCACCCAGGTGCCCCCAAATCAGAACTTTTTGCCTTCCCCCGCAGCCCCTCAGTCCCCCTGCCCTTTTAAGGCAGTGAAGGGAGATTCTCCTTCCAGGTTGTTGGGGTGGGGGGCTGATGAACTGAAAAACTGTGGCGTGAGGGCTGATGAACTGAAAAACACAAGAGGGAGACATTTTGGCGGATCTTCAGAGTCAGCGTCTCAGTTGACTGTACGTAAACGTGGAGCAGACACTGGGCACTGAGGGTTGGTACAGGACGCTTGAAAATCAGGTCTCTGTAGATGCAGGGAGGCGAAACGGGCCACATAACCCTGGGAACCGAGGGCGCCATGAGCTGTTGTTGATAATGGAAACTGAAGGTCGACTCTTGTTTTTCAGCCAAACTAGGAGACACGAAAGAGCTAGAAGACTTTATTGCTGATCTGGACAGAACATTAGCAAGTGAGTACATGCCTGGTATTAAAAAAAAAAAAAATCAAACGGAAAACCAACCACCGGTGCTGATAAAGTGCCATAATATTTACCAGCTTGCCTTGGGGGCAGGAAGTTACATCATCGGGCAGGCTTCTTTAGGTTCTGAAACCGAAGAACTCTGGTGGCTCAGAAAGAAGTTCTGAGGATAAGCCTGCGTTCATGTGGATCTTGGCCCTTTCCAAACGCTGAGAACAGGCTACCGGCAAACAATGACATTTTGTTTGAGAAATGCAGAGTAGGGGTGAGAGGAAGATGGGAGCTTTACCACCACGAGAGCCTGGCAGGCTTTTCAGGGGAGAAATGAGCCGACTGACTACAAAAGCAATGTGCTAACACAGACAAGTGGTTCCATCCCACGGGCCGGGGAGGTCCTCTCAGGTTAGATCCAGGAGCTTGGGGAGGTCTGACTTCTAGAGAGTTGGGTCGCAAAGGAAAGAATTGGCCCAGGAAGACCCCGTAACCAAAGGCCCACGCCAACTGGTGAAAGACTTAAGTACACACTACCTTGTTTCCCATTTGGCAGTTACAGTAATGGTACCCCTTTTGTGTGATTGAAAATGTGGGGAACTGAAGGTAGCAGACCGTAACTACAACGGGTGCAGAAGATGGAGCGCTCAGAATTAATCTATCCACTCAGTTTTAAAAAGAAAGGATCGCAAGAGCCAGAAGGATCAGCTAGAGCTTCTGGGATAAAAATTTGACCAGCTGTACTCTTGGCAGGCCTTAGGCAGTCACAGAGCAGAAGAATTTTGTCCCAGCCTCTTAATTTTTCAATCAAAGTGTTGATTTTCCCTAAGAAATATTTTTTGCTGTACTCTGCTAAATGGCCAGGTCAAACCTGAAAAATTAGATCCAAAGTTTGTTAATTAAAAATGACTCTGTTTGGGGCACCTGGGTGGCTCAGTGGGTTAAAACCTCTGCCTTCGGCTCAGGTCACAATCCCAGGGTCCTGGGATCGAGCCCCGCATCAGGCTCTCTGCTTTGCGGATAGCCTGCTTCCCTCTCTCTCTCTCTCTGCCTGCCTCTCTACCTACTTGTGATCTCTGTCTGTCAAATAAATAAATAAAATCTTAAAAAAAAAAAAAATGACTCTGTTTCTGACACCGAGACCTAACTGTGGGTTGGAAAGTCCTGGTGTTTTTCCTATTCATTGGAGAATTTTATGGCTCATTCTCTTCCATGCCATACCATCCAGCCCACATCAGAAGACAGGCCTGTTTTGACAGAGATTATGGTAATTACAGTGCAGTTCAGGTGAGACCCAGGTAACAAGCCTGCCTACTTCATGGAAACTGCAGCCGGCTGCCCAGTTGTACCAGTTAATCCGACATACCACACGTGGTGCCTTTATGCCTGTCTGTGGTGGTGTGATCTGGTTAAGCATAGGAATCAGAAACCTTTGTGAGGGGATAACTTATTTCTTCCCTCTTTACAGGCATGTGAAACCAGGAGAAGTTCTGGGTCCTTCCATCATAAGGAGAAGCTTTGGAAAACTCAGGACCTGGTAAAATCAGCGACGGAATTTGCCGCCAGAGCAGAGATGAGCGCTCACCTACCCCCGGGCTGTGCTCCGGCTTGTCCTAACACCAGCCTTTAAGATCATCTCTGGGCAATTTAGACAGTGACACTGACTTGGTTTACCAGCTTGCAGCGTATTAGAACGGATGATCCATGCTAATATTCTGTTTTCTCTCGGAACTTAGCTTTCCTGTAATTTAAAGTGCTTTTATGAACATATTTGTAATTAATTATATATAGTTGGAAACAGTCATATGCTTTTCCCAGTATAATATATTTTTGTATGCAAATAAAATTTGAACTAGAGTTTGTATTTTTGTAAACTTTTATTTCTTTCAGTATATTCCCATTTAAAAAATATTCTGGTGGGAATAACACACCTCTTGATGTCAAACAAGGGCCTTGGGTGCTACCAGGTTGCTCTAGACAATAGGCTGGGGAACTTAGGGATCACTTTGGAGCTCCTTCAGTACTCCAGAGGGAAATGCTGGCACATGATTTGTGGGAAATATTAATTTGAGGATTGGGGTTTTTTTTTTATTGAGGCATAGTTGACATACAATGTTACATTAGTTCCAGGTATCCAACGTAGTGATCTGACAATTCTATGCATTACTGGACACTCATGGTGATAAGTCTGTCACCGTACGAAGTATAGAATATTATTGGCTATGTTTCCTATGCTATACTTTTCATCTTTGACTGAGGGTGGTGGTTTTAATGGAAGTTGGGTTTTTCCTGCATCTCTGTTCTCCTCATATCTTACCACCTTTTCAGGGGCCGTGGGCGCTTTCCTTCAATTAAGGGAAACAGTTGTTGCACTCAAAATCCAGGACTGAAATATGAAGGAAATTTGGGGCATCTGGAGGACTTGAAAACGATGGCGCTCTTACCATTCTGTGTGCTGAGGAAGATTTGATGGTGTTGGCCTTGAATGCTTGTGTTCAGGCGGCTTCTGTGGAGCCAGAGGGTCCTGATGAGAGGTCCTCCACAGTCGTGGGCTTTGCATGTGGAAGCCAGTTACCACCTGCACTCCCTGCCACTTGCCTTTTGGGGAGGATGGAGAGAGCACAAAATCAGGAAAGTTCCTAATTTTTAAAAAAATCTGTGCTTTTCTATCTTTAAAACCCTGAAGTTGGCGTGCCTGAATGGCTCAGTTGGTTGGGCAACAAACTCTTGGTTTTGGCTGAAGTCATGATCCTAGGGTTGTGAGATTGAGCCCCGTGTCAGGCTTTCTCTATGGTCTCCTGGAACTGGAATTCCCAAAGTTAGAAGTATAACATGTGTGGCTTTGTGGACTGTTGTGAGGAGAAGGTCAGTGGTTTGGGGAAAAGAAGTGCATTTCTTTAGGGCATTGTTGGGGTGAGGGTAGTTTGTATTTTATAAACTTCTGTTAGTTGCATAATTGGGGACAAGCAGGCTGTGGGCCATATCCTAGGTTGAGGTTCTGGGTATGTTAAAAAGAGTGTTTGCTGTATTTCCCAAGATGCATTTTAAGGAGCACATTCCTAACCTGTTTTGAAAAATAGGTATTAAGATCATAGGTACTTGAAAAATGTATGATCCACTTTGAGATTTCTTATGCACATTAGTACATAAAATACTTAGGATTCAGTCTAAATTGATGGCTCAGAGAACCCAAATATAGTAGCTTAAACAATATGGAAATTTTTTTCTCAGAGAACCCAAATACAGTGGCTTAAACAATATGGAAGTTTTTTTCTCACTAACAAGTGAGCAGTACAGGGTTGAGTGCCTCACTGGTCCAAAGTGGCTGCTCCTGCTCTTGTCATCACATTTACATTCCATCCAGCACAAAGGAGAAAAAGCTAGACAAGCACAGGCTTATTTCTTTCAATGACATGACTAGAGGGGATGCAGATTCTTCAGCTCATATCCTTGTCCAGATCTTAATCATATAGTCATTCCCAGTTATAAGGGGGGCTGGGAAAAAAAGTCTCTTACTGGGCTAAAATTTGAGAGTTCTATATTTAAATAAAGACCAAGTGGATGGTGCTAGAGGACAGCTGGTCATGTCTGCCACAGAATGTCAAAGGTTTTGAGAAATCCTATAGCCAAAAACATTTTTTAAAAAAATCTACCAATAATCCATAGCATATAAGGGAAATGCCATTGTACTTGATCTTGCTTCAGTGAATCTATTGCAGCCCACCACCACCAAGACCTGAGAGCCAACAGCACGGCCCTTGGAAACTGCAGAATTGTTATGCAGAATAAGTGTCAGCCAGTGGGCTTTTCTGGAACAGACCAAGACCAGATACTGAGCATGCAGAGCTCGTAGGAAGTGAATAGTCTGTTTGTGAGCTTGGGAAATTTGCACTCTAACTTCTGGGAGGAACAACTAAAGCAAAACAAAACAAAAAATGTGACACCAAAGTAAGAGCATCGCGTGCCAGCCCAAATACTCACACACCAGCCAGCCTCTGGGATGGGACAGAGGAACCAATAGACACCTCTTCTTGGGGAATTATGATGGAGGCTGGCCACATAGCACAACTGTCTATGGTGTGAGAGGGCACATCTGAGCCAGGGTGAGGGATATGGGGAGCAGTTGGTGGTGATGGGTGGCCTACTGGCAATCAGCCAAGACTGGGGATGCTGACATGTTGCCGCAGAAATATCCTTCTGGGTATGGATGGGGAAAAAGAGAAGCTATGGGGTTTCAGACTAGACCAGGTTAAAATCTCTTGGTGCCATGTTGCATCTGGGCAACCTTGGGCAAGTGTATCCTCCTTTCAGAGGCTCTGTTCCTTATTTATAAAATGGCGGTGTGAGTTGTGTCTCCCTGGGGTCATTGTGAAGAACAAATATAGAAGGTGTAAAGCCTCTAGCAGTCTTCCTCCCCCTCCTCCTGATACCACAAAGATATTGGGCTCCTGTACTGAGGGCAAAATTAAGCTCCACCTCCAGTGGTCACAGAGGGCAGTTCCACCCCCACTGTTCCTCATCTGATAGAAGAAAGCCAGCTTCTCCGGTCTCATGGGGCCAGCGGGAGCGAGGCAGGAGAGAACACAGGACCGAGGGAAGGGAGAGAGGCTTCAAGCCACTGCCTTGCCATGGACCAGATTTGGGCCTCTCTCTGTGCCTCAGTTTCCTCCAGGTTCAGCCCCTATAGTCGAGTGGGCTCTGGCCCGACCTCAGACTGGCAGCTCTTCTCTGAGAGACAGATGGGGTATTTTTCTTGTTTTTTTTTTAGTATGTGCTTCCTCCACACCCTTCTTCTCCAAAATGTTTTCCTTTTGCTAATTTATTTGGCTAAGAAGGTTTGTGGTGACAGACACCAAACAGGAAATGGCTGTCATAGCTGCTGTCTGCAACTCTGTTTTTTTTTTTAGGCTTTCTCCTGCATAGCTCACCTTCTCTGTGTTGCTTGGTATTGATTTAAATGCAGGGCTAAGTGGAAGGGGAAAGGGAAAGGGAAACATATTTTTAGAAAGGAACATTTTCCTTGAAGTTCAAAGTTTATTAAAGGTTAACGATTATACACAATGACAGTGTTAGGTGGCTTCCTTCCACCACAGGGCCTTTGCACATACAGTTCCTTCTGCCTCCGAGGCTCACTCTTCTTTGTTTTTCTAGTTAATTCTACTTCTTTACGATTACCTCAAGTGTCATGTCCTTAGAAAATCTTCCTGCCTGCCCTCCCTTCCCCCCAGTCTAGGTTGGTTCCTTGCTGCTATTCTGATAGAACCCTTTTTGAGTACACTCATCCTGGTTTCAATGAAATGGTCCTTAGTGTGATTTTCAGGGATTAGTTTCTCCCTACCCTACTGCAAGTGGACCAGAAGCTCCACCAAGGCAGGGACCATCTCTGGTTTGGCTTGCCATAGTATCCGCCAGTGCTTGACACGGCTCCTGGTACATACTAAGTGTTAAGTCTATACCTATTCAAGGAATGAGTGAAACTTCTCATCTTTTCCACAGCCCAGGCAGGTTGGGCATAAGGCATTGTCGGCGTAGTGCTTGTTTGCCTCCTCTGTGCTGTCCCCTTGCTCCCCTTGCAGATTTTTTCTGTTTCCCTTCCCAGTGTCTTGCTCCCACCCTACAAAGCATCTGAAGGATTGATCCAGACCAAGAATGCATTAAAGGGCCCATACCAGTCTTTTCCCAGCTACTTCTCATTTATAGGGTGAGAAGGGGTTGTTGAAGACAGAAAGGCCTTTGAGGCCCAAAGGAACAAATCTTTACTGGTAGAATTTCAGACACCCTAACTGGTACTACATGGAAAGAGGTGGACTTCCTAGTCACTAGGGAGATGTCTGATGTTAGGCAGACCCAGACACTGACATAGCATTTTTTTTCTAAGATTTATTCATTTATTTGAGAGAAAGAGAGAGAGAGCACGTGCAGGGGGAAGAGTAAAAGCAGAGAGAGAAGCAGAATTCCCACTGAGCAGGCTTGATCCCAGGATCATGACCTGAGCCGAAGGCAGATGCTTAACTGACTGAGCCATCCAGGGGCCCCTGACAGAATACCATTTCCTAGAATTCCAAAATTCTAAAGTCAATAAAATCTGTGCCCCATTGTGGAGAGAATATGATGAATACACTGAGTGTATGGGAATGTGTCCGCGTGTGTATATATGTACACGCATACTTGTGTGTACTTGCTTGGATGTGCATGTGTATGTGCGTGTGCATGTGTGTGTTACGGATTAGTTAGAAGGAAGGAGAAGACACGGGCTCTGGTTTGGAAGACCCACGGGAAAACACAGGGCCCTGGGAGGGTCTGGGATGAACTGCTCCCTAGACGGTTAGGCTCTCTGGCTCTGGGCTGGCCCTCGCTCCCTCTGATGGGCTTGTCCTTGCTGATCAACATTGCAAAATAGGACTGCTTTTGTAATTGAGTTTTCATGCCTCACGTGGGAAGGGCCCATTCGCTTGTACTCCTGGGAGACGTGTGACCTGCTGTCCTAGGCTCGGGGCCAAAGCCTATTCTGGAATCAGAAGATCAAGACTTGGTTGTAGATTGTAAGCCAAAGGAAGCCCCTACCCAGCCAAGAACAGGTCTGGGAGGGGCAGGACCAGAGGGTGGCCCATCACCAGTCAAGTGTATCTGGAGGGCAAGGCCTTGAGCTGCAGGAAGGAGGTCCTGGGAGCCGTGGGTGAGGGGGAGAGTGGCAGGGTCCACAAGGAAAGGATTCTGAGTGGGAAGCCTGCCCCTGCTTAGGAAAGCAGGAGTGTGGAGTAAGTTCCTAGGGTAACTCAGGCAGCCGACTTGAGTTCAGGATCATTCTGGGTTGGCCGCACAACTTTCAATCCAAACAAGGGCTACCGTCTGATCCTTTGTCCCAGTCCTGCCCCTGACCGGCTGTATCTCCTTGGGCTGATATACAAAAAGCTCATCTAGTCAAGCTGTCTCATTTTAAGCACCAGAAAATGGACACGGGGCCAAATGGTTAAGTGACCCTTAGACAAAAGTCTCAGACAAAGAAGGTTCAGGAAGGGGAAATCAGAGACGTCAATGCACCAGGATGAAAATGAGCTCCCCAAACCCAAATTACAATTAACTGTCACTATCTCAAGATCTGGGCCTGATAGAGAGATTAACCCGGCCCAGAAAGACCTTGGTTTACCAATTGCTTGAGCACAGATAAGAAAGTTGCATAAGGCCAGCGGGCTAGAGAGCCAGGGAGCACGCAGACCAGGAAAACACTGTGGGAGGGAGGTCACCTTGATCTGAGGAAGCCCATTGTGCTAAGATTAGAGTCTGCGCTCCAAGAGGCTCTGACACTGGTGAGGGCAATGGCCGGTGAGGCCCAGGGCACATGGGAAAATGAGATCTTGATCCTTCTCTGATTTTTATTTTATTTTTTAAATTAATTTTTTTTATTATTAACATATAATGTACTATTTGTTTCAGGGGTACAGGTCTGTGATTCATCAGTCTTACACAATTCACCGAGCTCACCATAGTACATACCCTCCCAATGTCCATAACCCAGACACCCTATCCCTATCCCCCCACCCCCCAGCAACCCTCAGTTTGTTTCCTGAGATTAAGAGTCTGTTATGGTTTGTCTCCCTCTCTGGTTTTGTCTTGTTTCATTTTCCCCCTCCCTTCCCCTATAATCCTCTGCCTTATTTCTCAAATTCCTCATATCAGTGAGATTATATGATAATTGCCTTTCTCTTATTGACTTATTCTACTTAGCATAATAGCCTCTAGTTCCATTCACACTGTTGCAAATGGCAAGATTTCGTTTTTTGATGACTGTGTAATTTTGTGTGTGTGTGGTGTGTGTGTGCATGCATGTGTACCACATCTTCTCTGCAGTCAAATGCTCTACCACTGAGCTATACCCCCCCCACATCATCTCTGATTTTTAAATCTTGACTGAGACAGTGAAGACTGCTTCTCCTGGGTGGGCTGCTGAACGGTGTTTTTCAGACTGCGCACACTGTTCTAATTTGTGATCTGAGACACCAAAGAAGAAAAGTTTCCCTTGTGTGAATCCTGCCTTTTCAATTCCCACATCCTGGGGTTCAGAATGCCCTTCGTGTTGTAGTCAGTCCTGTTTTAGAAGGCAAATGGTTTCCTCACTGGAAATGAAAAAAGAGACAGATGTGCTATCATTATCCAAAAGGTCGGATTAGCATTTTCTCCTGATAATGAAGACTCTGTGCGGAGAGTTGCTCCTTTATTTCTCTTAAGATGATCAACCCCTGGCTTGTGTTTCTTGGCCTGTGCAGAGAGACTCTTTTTCTGAGTGTCATATCGGCTGCATGGTCGGAGAAAGACACAGGGAACCTGGAGATGATCTGAAGGGAGTTATGAAGCATCAGGAAATAAAACCGCTCATTTCAGAGGGCTGGGCTTACACTGTCCTGCTTTCCTGAAAGACTGACTGGCAATTTAATGCCACTTTAATGCCAAGAGAGGTTGCCATGCTTTCCGTATCACCAAAGAGGGAAAAGGTATTTGGAGCTACGTTGGACACACTAATCTGGTGGTGAGTGTGTAGGAGGGTCGGAGTTTGCTTTTTCCTGAGGCTTTATCATTTTTTTTTTAAAGATTTTATTTATTTATTTGACAGAGAGAGATCACAAGTAGATGGAGAGGCAGGCAGAGAGAGAGAGAGAGGGAAGCAGGATCTCCGCTGAGCAGAGAACCCGATGTGGGACTCGATCCCAGGACCCTGAGATCATGACCTGAGCCGAAGGCAGCGGCTTAACCCACTGAGCCACCCAGGCGCCCGGCTTTATCATTTTTAAAGGATAGATGCTCATTGGTCTGAAAGGATGTAGGGAAGAACCCTTCCGAAAGGAGAGGGGTGTCCTTGACCACCAGGTTTTCCCGGCCCTGTGGGAAAGGGCCTTCCAGGTCTTGGATCCTCACTGCGGGCCTCTTGAGCTGTTTCTACATTAGAACTCGGAATTCCACTTTGACGGTTGAACTGGCCGTGAGCGGGCGCCTCGGTGCACACAGCCCACAGGGCAGGCTAAAAATGAGAACCTGGTGTGAGCCCCAACTAATGTCACAATTTCAGCTACGTCCCGTTCGGCCATGGGATACAGGCACAGTCAGGCGAAGTGAGCCCTTTCCAGGGTAGCTTGACAGCCTCAGAGGTCACGACAGGGTTTCCAAAGGCAAGGACATCCTGTTCTGGGTTTTAAATAGGTAAGTCTGGCATTCAAGGAGTGTGAAGTAATCCTCAAAGATGGCCTCTTAAGGAGGGATGTTTATGTGAAGGCAATGCTGAGTGAACCCGCTCTAGGGCTTTTCAAGAGGAGCTCTGTGAGATCTCGTGGCAGGCATTCAGTGCCAATTACAACAGAACCATGTATGGGGGCTTGGGCAGAAGTGGCCTCATCTCTTTCCCAGGGCAGCCCGGTGAGGCAGGCCTTACCATCCCCAGCCCACAGACAAGGAAAACGAGGCTTAGGCCACCGTGGTGCCGAGAAGGATGGGCCCAGCAGGGTTAAACGTCTGCTTTTTTTTTTTTTTTTTTTTTTAAATCATAGCAGCCAGCCCTTAAGGAAAGTTCTGGGTTAATTGGTCTCTTGACACTTAAGGCTCAGAGGCTGGCCTCCTGGCACTGTGGTCAGGCAGAACTTTCGGAGACTTTGCCCCTTGTCAATGAAACTTAGTGTTTGACTCATCTTCCAGCCAATGGCTGACACTCTAAGAACCAAAGTCAGTCTCACTGTGGGTAACAGATTACTTCCAGAGAAGGGGCTGATGAGTGGGGCTCTGCTGCCCATGCCAGGCCCTAGGGCAAACGTGGAAAAGCAGAAACATAGAAATTACCTGAAGAGTGCAGAGAACCAGCTTCTTCAGGAGCCAAGCCATGCTGACAGCTAATGTGGCAGCCAGCCAGCTTGGTTTTCAGGTAGCCAAAGTTACTGGGATGAGATTCATGCTAACCTGAACCATGGCTACCTCCTTAGCCTCATTACCCTCTTTGTGTCCCTAGCATGGGACCTGTTTCACACTCTGCTTCAGCCATGCCCAGGCTTGTACAACTGTCTCCTCTAGGACCCCATGAGCTGTTTGCAGGTGAGAGTGGTGTCCCCCAACTGGGTTCCACCGGGAGCTGGTTTGGGCCCAGCACATGGTATGTCGAAGCCTGGCTGAACTGAGGAAAAAAAGTTCATGTCCGAAGCAGCCAAGAGATGCTTCTTGGGCCTATTTGGCACACACGGCGTTTGGAAGATGAGATTAATAGCTCCCCTTTTTTTAAACTAACTGGGACTAAGGAGAATATGGCTGAACTACAGGCTAGGAAAACTGATTCGAATTTGGGCTCTGCTAACTCTTTCTAGTTGGATGATTCTGGGCAAGTTGTTTGATCCACGTGAGTTTGAGTTTCTGGCATAAAACATGAGTCCTGGGATGCCTGGGTGGCTCGGTTGGTTAGGCATCTGGCTTCAGCTCAGGTCATGATCCCAGGGTTTTGGGATCGAGCCCCCTGTCAGGCTGCCTGCTCTGTGGGGAGCCTGCTTCTCCCTCTCCCTCTGCCTGGTTTGAGCATCAGGGACTGTGAGGCCGTAAAGGGTGGCAGGTTCACGAGATGGAAGGAGCCCGGGATATGGAGGGAAGCCATAGGCTGACCCAGAACGCCCCCCTGGGCTGATACAGGAGTGAGAAATCAACTTCTGTTGTCTTAGGCCACTGAAATGGCCTTGTTTTCCTTACACAAAGCATTAGTATTTTCCCTTTGACCCCCTTCCTCCTAGTCACTCAAATAATCTTACTCTGAACCTGCCCTCTTTAAACAAAGTCAAGCAGGGATGAGAGATACCCATGAAGTTATCAAGCAAGAACTAAAAAAAAAAAAAAAAAAAAAAAAAGCCTATTTTTTTTTCCCTTCTGCCCTTAAACACCCACAATGTTGCCACAGTATAACTACCTACACGTCTTTACTGAATGGAATCAAGGGTGCTAAGAAGTACACCGAATTGACTAAAAGGGGGCACAATTTATTTTGAAAGGCGAGTTGTGCTGACTAGTATCTTAACCAGGAGCATGTAAAAGATTGTTGACCCACCCAGTGATGCAGAAGGAAGGAGCTGGTTTGTGCCACATGGTGGGAGTTGACAGATACCAACAGGTGTTCCTGGCTTATCGCCGGCTGATGGCTGATCGCTGTTTCACGTCTCAGTTCACTGGCCACAGACACCTGCGTTTTTGCATGTTGTTGCCCAGACCCCAAAAGTGCCCTGAGGGGTTAAGCAATTTACCTAAGGTCACATGGTAGGTGAGAGGGGGAGACGGGTTTCCATTTGGGTCTGTGTGACCCCAAAGCCCAGTGCTCTGCACCAGCATGTTTCACAGCAGAAGGTGCAACCCCTGACTTGTGTGAGTGATACAAGTATTATGCTGGGACAGAGATCATGACTAGGGCACACCTCTGGGCCCCAGGCTGTGTGGCTGGACTGACTCAGGGTCTTTGCTGGAGGTTGAGGTGAGCTTGGAAGCGGGCTTGGAAAGGTGAAGGAGAAGAAGAAGGAAAGGGAGAAGGAGAAAGTGTGCAGTGGGGTGGGGGAAGGTGGCGGGAGACAATTTCAGGCTGCATTAAGCATATTATGGTGTCATTAATGCATATTCTTTTTGTTTCTGATGAATGGTGGTCCCTGTATGATGACAGAATCCCCAAACCAAATCTTCAATTGAGGGAACCTGGTAGCAGGTAGCTCAGGCTTCAGACTTCAACCTCTAGAAAAGATTAAAGTGGGCTTTGGGATGTAGGGAAGACTGGATGGCATTGAGGCTGGCTTGGACGGCTCCAAGAGGCTTCAGCCCCTGGTATATGCCCAGGAGAGAGAAAAGCCACGATTTCTTTTTCTTCCCTAGGCTGATGTCCATTAACCTGCTGACCCACCTAGGCTCGGTTTCTGGCTCAAGTCTCCTCGGGAGGGGAAGGGTATGAGAAATGCTGCTCAAGGACTGAATGCGAGGACTTTAGGGGTGGAGTTTCAATAGGGGCATTGAGAAAGTAACTGGGAATAGGAGCTGTCCACGATTAGATTTTGCTTAAGGCATTTACTCATCGTAAATTAATTTCTACCTTCCACATTTGCATTTTTAAATTTTTTCCTTTTCTACTGGTAATGGTAGATTGGTTAACTAGCTCAGATTCTTCACGTCTCTCAGGTATTCATTTATGCCCTTTCCTGTGCGATTCCAGCAGGTTCTTCCACTGGGGAGAATTTATTTGTTCTTGTCACGTGACTTGTTTTGGCCAATGGACTCTTAACGGACGTACAAGCAGGGACTTGACATGTATTTGCGTGGTTTGGCTTATTTTTTCATGTATTTGCCTATATCATGAGAACAGGCCAAGCTAGCCCACTGGTCTAAGGAGGATAAGAGACACAGAGAGCAGATCTGGTCCCAGTTTGCAGCTTAGAGCCGCCCAGTTAAGCTCAGTTTGTGTCAGACCTGCTCCAGCCAATACACAAATGCACGAGTGATATGCATGTTTATTATTGCGTAATCTTGCCATCCTATGTTTATTTATTATGCAGTAACAGCTGATTGATAACAGTTAATAGAATTCCTTTTAATGTACTCTAATGTTTTCTTTGCTGAATTTATGAGTAAAATCATTTTACAAACCTTGGTCAGGATGCCTCCTAGATCTAGATGTTCCCAAGTTAAATTAAAGCTTCCTCTAAATTCTGGGGAGGACTGGGGCAAGTCTGGAAACGAAAGAGTTGGGAGATGCTAATCATTCTAGAATAAGAATCTGTTATTACGCCTTGAATGAACAGTTCGTTGTAAATGAAATACTCATTTTATCTTTAGGTTAAAGTTTTAGAGTGTTCAACTCTGCTAAGGTAAATAGATGACTTGGGAGGGAATTTTTGAATGTGCTTGGAATTTGCACAATTTGAGAGGCCAGACTGTGGAGACTCTATGTGGATCCCAGGACTAGGAAGAACCCCAGTGCCTTCAAGTCCATACAGCTACCTGCTTTCAGGAAGGATCATATTTTTAAACATTGTATTTTTGTTCTGATTTGACAGAAATACACACCCATTTTGGAAAATACAGAAAGCAATAATGAAGAAAATGAAAATCATCTGTAATCCTTCTACCCAAAGATAATTACAACCAATATTTTGGAAGTTTCCTGGTGACTTTTTAAACATTTTTTATTTTTTATAAACATGTAATATATTTTTATCCCCAGGGGTACAGGTCTGTGAACCGCCAGGTTTACACACTCACAGCACTCACCATAGCACATACCCTCCTCAATGTCCATAACCCCACCACCCTCTCCCCACGTCCCTCCCCCCAGCAACCCTCAGTTTGTTTTGTGAGATTAAGAGTCACTTATGGTTTGTCTCCCTCCCAATCCCATCTTGTTTCATTTATTCTTCTCCTACCCGCTTAACCCCCCATGTTGCATCTCCACTTCCTCATATCAGGGAGATCATATGAGAGTTGTCTTTCTCCGATTGACTTATTTCGCTAAGCATGATACCCTCTAGTTCCAACCACGTCATCGCAAATGGCAAGATTTCATTTCTTTTGATGGCTGCATAGTATTCCATTGTGTATATATCCTGGTGACTTTTAAAAATGTATTTTATCCTGGGACGCCTGGGTGGTTCAGTCAATTAGGTGTCTGACCTTTGATTTTGGCTCAGGTCATGATCTCAGGATCATGAGAGCCCTGAGTGCGGCTCCTTGCTCAGCAGGGGGTCTGCTTGAGATTCTTTATTTCCCTCTTCCTCTGCCCCTCCCCACCCTGTGCATACAATCTCTCTCTCTAAAATAAAGAGATAAGTCTTTTTAAAAAATATATTTTATCCAACTTATTTTTAGTGCGTAACTTTTTATTTTGAGGATTTTTTCACGTTGTGAAAGACTTTGTAAATATTAGTTTCAATAAACACTATTGCTTTGTACACTGTTATCTTGTTATTTATTTATTTTAAAAAGATTTTATTTATTTGACAGAGAGAGATCACAAGTAAGCAGAGAGGCAGGCAGAGAGAGAGAGGAGGAAGCAGGCTCCTTGCCAAGCAGAGAGCCTGATGCGGGGCTCGATCCCAGGACCCTGGGAACATGACCTGAGCTGAAGGCAGAGGCTTTAACCCACTGAGCCACCAAGGCGCCCCTATCTTGTTATTTTTGTTACCAATCCCTTAATATTAGTAATACAGTAATTTCCAATTTTTCACAAGTATAAATAATACTTACATAAATATTTTTGTGTAATTTTTCTTTATTTTTATGATCTTCTTAGAAGAGATTCTTAGAAGTGCAAAATGAATATTTTTAAGACTCAGGAATTAATTTCTGAAGTTAATTTCAGCAATTTACATTCTTACTAGACACATGTGAGAGTTTCTATTTCGCTTTTCCCTCTATACTTTGAGATGCTTTAAACATCTTTGCTGTTAAAATGAATTAAAACAAAACAAAGCAAAACCCTATTTTGTCTCAATTCCTTGACATCTGTTGTCTATTCCATGCCTGCTCTGGGTTCACTGAGTTGGCTGGAGAAAGAACCATATGGGTTGGTTTCACTTAACTCCATAACTAGTGACTTCAAATGGGCTTATGTTTTTGCCTGACAACCTGCCTCTGTTCTCCACTCTCCAAAACTATTTCACACCTTCTCCTTTTCTCCTCCCTCCTTCCTCCTCAGTCTCTGCTGATGATCCCAATCCATATTTCATTGAGAAAATGAATAGATGATTCCCCCACCATCCTGCCTGTATTGACCCCCATTTATACTGCCCATAAGTAGACCATGGTCTGGGATCAGCCTCTGATAGTCTCCAGATTTAATCCTTTCTTTTCACTTAAGCACTTCACTCTGGTGGTTCTCTTCTCTCCTGCATCATTCTGGTTATCAGACCAACATGCTCTGAAGTCTCTGGTCTTAAGAACAAAACACCCCCAAACCTCCATTGACTTCACATCTCCCTCCAGCTGCTGCTTCTGTTTTCTCCTTGATAGCAAAGGCCTCAAAAGATATTTCACTCTCTCTGCTTCTTCTCCCATTCTCTTTTGGTGACACTTAATCATCATCATTTGGCTCA
The DNA here is from genome assembly GCF_902655055.1 of Lutra lutra. Lineage (NCBI taxonomy): Eukaryota > Metazoa > Chordata > Mammalia > Carnivora > Mustelidae > Lutra > Lutra lutra. The sequence continues at coordinate 147,753,166 of NC_062280.1, read as the reverse complement.
AACCGCCATTGTCAACGTCATCAATGACCCATGTTGCCAATGGTCAAAGCATCTTCTTGACCCCTGCAACATTTGACACAGTTGGTAATTCCTGAAGACTTACTTCAGATATTGGCTTCTGAGATACTGCTGATTCTCTTGTCTCCTGGTTGCTTTGCTCAGTGTCTTTGAAGTTTCTCTGTATCTCTTTATCTTAAGGTTGGAGGGCCCGAGGTATAGCCCTTGGAGCTCCTCTCCTCTTTATTTACTATGATTGCCTTTTGATCAACTCAATCTCATGACTTTAAGTGACATCTACATGCTGTTGACTCCAAAATTGATATCTCCAGACTGATCTTCTCCCTGACCCCCCATTCATGCATCCAACTGCCCGTTTGACTTTGCCAACTGGGATCTAACATCTCAAAATTAATGTGTCCAAACAATCTCCTGATTCCATCCTTATCATCAGTATGCGGTCTTGTTCAGGCAAACACTCTCCTTCCACATATTTGTTAAGGCCAAAAACTTTGGACTTAACGTTGATTCCTGTTTTTGTTGTTGTTTTAAGATTTTATTTACTTATTTGACAGAGATCACAAGTAGGCAAAGAGGCAGGCAGAGAGAGAGAGCTGGAAGGAGGCTCCTTGCTGAGCAGAGAGCTTGATGTGGGGCTCCATTCCAGGACCCTGGGATCATGACCACAGCTGAAGGCAGAGGCTTTAATCCACTGAGACACCTAGGTGCCCCTGGTTCCTGGGTTTTTTGTGACAAAATTTATTGCCCTGAACCCAGGGCACCTTGTCTTGCCACATCCCCACCATTGATTGGTCATACTTTGTTTAAAAAAAGGTGAATAAGTTTTGGGGCCCAATGGCTTCATCAGGCCTTTATTTTCCTTTTGAAGGAAAAATATCACAAAAAATGTGTACCCTTTTCTCCTGTTGATCTGTCTCATCAATTTCATTCTTTGCTCCACCCTCAGAGGGCTGAAGGAAGTTACTCCTTCTCTAACCCTCTGGGGCCTCACGGGGGCGGGAGGGGAGTGGGGGGGACGGCAGCAGGACCTACCGTGCTAATCAGCCCTGAGCCTTAGGAGAGTTGACAGCAGCAACCTGCCCTGGGCTGTCTTGTGGGGGAATGGGGTGTCCTGTGCCTGCACTTGGGCCCTCCCCTTTGAGCCGGTGGGTGATTTACCGTGGTCATTACAGAAAGGTCCCCAAGGGGCAGGAGTCTGGAGGACATGAGGCTAGGCCTTCCAGTCGAGTCTACTCACAATGGGCTTTTTACTCCTCTGCCAACTTGGGATGATCCAGGGGCTATTTTGTCAAGGGACGTAGCAGATTTACTGAAATACTTTGGCGGGGTTTGGATGATCCGTCGTTTCAGTCGTCAGGAATGGGATGGAGACTACTCTGTGGAGCGGTGTTACAGCAGGAAGTTCATTGCAGAGCGCTGCGTAGCGTCCCAGAGCACACTTCCGGTGGGGGTGGGGCGGGGGCTCTCAGAGGCTGGAAAAGCCGGAGCCGATCAGGGCCCTGTGTCAAACTGGGCTGACTGAGGAGACACCCGACCCGGCAATGTGGGAGTTAGGATGGGGTTTGGAGGCAGTTTGGCCCGGGGCTAGCCCTGATGAAATAACTATAACTAAGGCTTATTACGTGTTTATATGCCAGAATCGTCCCAAAGTGCTTCACAGAAGGGGGCGGATCCATTATTACGTTCCCGTGGTTCCCTGGGGAAACCGAGGCACGAGAGAGTTAAGTAACTTACTTAGCACGCAGCTTATTAGCAGCGGAGCCTGGGTTTGAACTCAGCTGGCCATACCTGCCTGTGGTGATACTGGAGATAATGATGACGACGTGAACGTGCACACGCACACGGTACGGCTTTTGCTCTGGCCTTGTTCTAGGTTCTCAGAGTCAGCCCTGAGCCAGAGAACAAAGCCCCTGCTCTACGGGGCTTACATTGTAGGGCAGACAGGAAAAAACAAAACCAAACCCACAACACATCGATGACAAAATAACTTTAGAGAGAGGCCAATGCCATGGAAAGTTCAGGCAGGGGGCTGTGACAGAGGAGGACAGGAGAGGAGCTCAGGAAACTCACTGCAGGTATGACTGTGTGAATGAGCAGTTGGGGCGCGGGAGGGTGGGGGGCCAGGAGGTACCTCAGGAATGGAGACAATCCCGAGCTAAGCGCTTCCCCCTCACGGTCGGCAGCTTGAGGTCCCTGCCCCCTACTCCCCGATGCTGTGAGGGGAGCTCCTTTGAAGTCACCTCACCCAAGTGTATATTCCTTACACACCTGAGCAGTCACCCCACGCTTGTGGCAGTCCTAGCGTTTAATGTTGAATGCATACAGGAGTGTTTCTTAGAAAATCTTTTCCCCATTTGTCCAGCGACGTCAGACTTTTAGTGCGGGTATTCACTATGCATGTTATTCTAACATTAAATGATACCACTTCTACTTGAAAAGAGGTCCCTTGGAAACAAAGAATCATGTAACTTTTGAATCACAATATTCCCTCTGCTAAGCATCCCCAAGCTACGGATCTTTCTCCAGAAAAGTTTATTGTTAGTTTATTTATTTTGTCATTCTGAGATGCGGTGTGAATGGAAAGGGAAAACATCCCAATTTTCATGCAATTGGAAGTAAATACCAGAGAAAGGTCAGTGCTTTTGCACAGTACCTCCCTCTGCAAAGTAAACATAAGGAGCATAAAAGCATTTCAAGAGTTCTATGGGAACAGTGCCACTGGCTCATAGACTGTGGAGTGTCACACCAGCCTCACACCCACCAACCCCCTGAGCTTTAACATCTGCAAGACAGCGTCCTGTCGTACCTCCTGGTCAACAGCTGGGTTGCTTGAAGGAGAGCAGAAAATAAGGAGGGTTCTGTGCCCGGTGCAGTGACGAGAGCAGGCAGGTCAGTGCCCTGGGGTCTGGGTTCTTAGCATCCCTTCACTGTCCCCTGGGGCCATCACAGGTGCCTAGCAGTGAGGATCCCTGTGTTCTGCTCCTTCCCCCTCCCTTCTGTCCCCTGTCCTCTCTCTGTGTCATCGTCTGGTTGGGGGAAAGGCAGGGTAACAGGAGCCAGGGACTCCCGCCGTCCCCCACCTCCCCGGCCCATGGAGCAGGGACTCTCGGGTCAGCAGGTGTGGGAGCAGGAAGGACAGGGCAGGGAGCAGCTGGCAGCGGGCAAAACCACCAAGTTACAGCGAGTCCTGGCTGGTGTGTGGATCGCAGAATGGCAGGGGTGAGTACAGTGACAGACAGGTATACATGCTCTGCAGGGGTTCCGCTGGGAGCAGGTGTCCGAGGAGAGTGACACGTGGGTAAGGCATAAGCTTCCTTATCAGGGGACCTTGATGAGCTTGGCAAGTTAGTTCATTTCTCTGGGCCTCCGTTTTGTCCACAAAAGGATGGCTATGTCCTTGGCGGGTTTGGGCTTCCCACTGAAATGAGGGAGTTAAGGTGATGGCGGGCGGGGGCTCTGGGCGGCTGCTCTTGAGGCATGGTGCAGACCCAGTTCTGGGGCGGAGGCTCCAGCGTGGCCTGGGTCCAGAAGGCAGGGCTAAGGTCAGCGCTGGGCCTCGGGGTGGGGGTAGCATGATGCTAACCACCTGCCAGTCCCCCCAGGACCAGGCTGGAACCGGGCCTTCCACAGAGGTGGTGAGACTGGTTCCACAAGGTGGCCAAGGGAAGGAAGGGACGTTGTTAAATAATTTGGGGGAGGGGAAATGTCTCATGATACAGCCCCTCCCTGAAGAGTTCTAAAACCCGGAACCTACCAGTGGCTTTCAGAGTCCTGCATTTGGAAGCCTTTTTCAGCTTTGCTGCTTGTCCTAACCCACTTCCCCCACTTTTCCTGAGTAATTAACATCCCTAGGAACTATAGATGCCAGAGCCTTTTCAGTTTTATTTATTTGTTTTTAAAGAGTTTATTTATTTATTTGTCAGGGAGAGAGAGAACACAAGCAGG